>NW_023425515.1:123958252-125158252 GCF_014108245.1 Pipistrellus kuhlii | reverse complement strand
GGCACTGGGCCGCGTCAGAAGACCCAGATTTTCCTGTCGACTCTGCCGGCTACTCTCAGGGGAAGGGGCAAATCGGTCCCTCTCTGGGACTAAATTTCCTCATCTGTAAAATAAAGAGCAGATGCGCTCTTTTAGCACAGAATTTGAGCTGACATGGAAACTGAAACGCGAGCCATTTATTTGTCCCCCTCTGCCTGGAGCTGGAAGCATCCTGGACTTTTTAATCAGCACATTCACCACGGACTTCTACGACTTAATTCAGTGGCATTAGAAATGCACCTACTTAAGCACTCTTATGATCTCAACAAAGGAGAGAGAGAGAGAGAGAGAGAGAAAAGAAAGGGAAGAAAGGATGTAGGAGGGAGGGGAGGGGAGGAGAGAGGAGGGGAGAGGGGAGGGGAGGAGAGGAAGGAAGGAAGGAGGGGAGGAAGGAAAGAAGGAAGGAAAGAAGGAAGGAAGGAAGGAAGGAAGGAAGGAAGGAAGGAAGGAAGGAAGGAAGGAAGGAAGGAAGGAGAAAGAGGAGGGAGAGAGGGAAGAAAAACCACATAAAGTACATGGAGGGTGAGAACCATTCTCTCTGGTCTATGTTGAGAAACCTATGTTAAGAAGCAAATCTCCCTCAAAATGTAGTACTATGAGTAGTACAGCCACATGGAAGTTCAAGTTTCCCCTCCCCTGGTTTAACTCTTTGGCAGGGGACTCCCAGGAAGATAACTTCATTCCAGCTACAAAGCCACTTAATTGAATAACAGCAGCACTGTTTTTCTGTGCTATGGGTACCTGTGTGTGTGTCAGTGTCTTCCTAACTAAGGCTCTCATAGCTTGGGGGCAAGGAGTAAGTCCATCTCCATATTAGGGATGACGTTTAACAAGGTGACTCAATGTTGTTAAGCAATGAAAACATTCGTCTGCACAGAGCCTGAGGTGGGCCTGCTGAGCTGTGCCAGTTCTCCCACAGAAGCCTCTCAAAATTGCTCTAATATGCTCTCCCTAAAATAACCCTCCGTCAGACTGCCCCTCTTTCTGCTCTCTCTTACCTAAGGCTTGTTCTGCCAATGTCTACATTCCAACTCTCCACTCTGCAAAGCACAGATGGGACAGCTATTCATTCCTCCCTTTCTACCCTCACACCTGCTGTCTTTACTTTCAGGGGTAACTTCTATTCTGATTTATCCACCAGATATGGGACCTTCGAATTGTGTAAAAAGAGAAAAGAGCCACCATTTTTTACAAATACTTTTTGTTTGCAAGGACCAAATCTCTAAAATCTGATGAAAATTAAACTATTCCTTTCAAACCTAAAAGAAATGGACAGTTGACCGAGATAATAGTGCAGCCCTCGCAATCAGGGCACAGAGAGATAGATACTCCACCACAGGGTCCCCAGGCTTTGTCAAAACTCAGGAAAATGCACTCAAGGGAAAATTGAGCTGGATCTGGAGAACCACTTGGTCCTACTAAAGAACCATTATCGTAAGAGTCTGCACAGGCCTGCCACCTCCTCGCTGCCTTTATTTTCTAAACCTGGAGCAACTTCCTCTCCAGTTCACCAACCTATTATCCTCTTGCAGCTTCAAAAGCGACTGCCCCAAAGGTACATTTCCTCCATGAAGCTGATTCCTAATAGCATTCCCTAGGAGTGCTCTGCTTCCAAAACTTAAAAGGAGCCAAGCAATCTCAAGCCTCTGAGATTTAACAACTTTGTGTGGTATGCCTGAGCTGCCTGCTCTCTAACTCAAACCATAATCCCCCTTTAAAATCTTGACAGTATCAGAAAAAAGGGATTATATACAAGATAGAGTTAATGGTGCTGATACATGAAATCCTGGATCTGCCCCTCCATTCACTGAGGGACCCTGGAAGACATTAGGAAAGACCTCCTTATGAGGTAGTTTTTTAGTAAGCTGTGCTGACATATATAATGGTTAGTCTTCCTTAAGGAAATAAGGAGTAGAAGACTCCTTCAACTCAACAGTTATGTACAACTCTATATTATTCTGTGTAGTACCTGCCTTTTTAAAATATATATTATTGATTTTTATAGAGAGGAAAGGAGAGGGATAGAAAGTTAGAAATATCGATCAGCTGCCTCCAGCACACTCCCCACTGGGGATGTGCCCACAATGAAGGTAAATACCCTTGACCAGAATTGAACCTGGAACCCCTGGAACCCCTCAGTCCGCAGGCCGACGCTCTAGCCACTGAGCCAAACTGGTTTCAGCTAGTACCTGCCTTTTATATGTCTCAGGGATCTTCCCTATAGACTATTGACAACAAAAACCCAATTCTTAATAGGAAGACATTCCCATTCATATACAAAGAGACCATCAAATCATCACAAATAATTTACTCAGCCCTGGCCAGGTAACTCAGTCGGTTAGAGCGTAGTCCTGATACACAAGGCTTTAGGTTCGAATTCTGGTCAGAGCACGTACAAGAAGCAACCAATGAATGCATAAATAAGTGGGAATACAAATCAATGTGTTTTTTTTCTCTCTCTCTCTCTCTCTCTCTCTCTCTCCCCCCCCCCCCTCTCTCTCTCTCATCAATCAATAAAATTTTTAAAAATCGTTTACTTGAGCAAACCAGTGCCTTGGGTCATATACACATCAAATCATATACAACTAGTGCCTTAGATCATCTTTTTATCTTCATATTGTAGGCCTGGTGCACAAATTTGTGCACGAGTGGGGTCCCTCAGGGTGGCCTGCAGAGATTGGCCCCAGCTCGTGCCCCAAGCCTCACAGCCCCACAGCCTCATCTGGTACCCCACCTTGGCCTAGTGCCACCCCTCACCTACTCCACCATCTCACCTGTGGGATGATCAATCGGAGCCAGGCCCCACAGTGTCACCACTGGTCATCAACTGCAGGGCGATCAGGCCTCCGCTCTCACCTTCCTTGGACTGGTGCTGCCTGCTCATGTGCTCCACATCCCTCTCTGGTCCCACTCTCATTGGGGTCCACCGGGGCCTGGCAGCACCTCCACTGTCACCCACTGCCCCCGATGGTCAGCGCATGTCATAGTGAGCAGTTGAACTCCAAGGGGACAATTTGCATACTTGGCTTTTATTATATACGATACATATCACAGCATGTACAACTAGTGCATTGGATCATCTTTTAATCTTTATATATACATCACACCATATTCAATATGAAGAAGGGCTATAAGCTTAATAACAACAAAACTCCTGGAAGCTAATCACTTAATACTAGCTCTTCTGGAATATTATTTGGATACTAGAGGACCGATGCACAAAATTCGTCCATCCAGGGCGTTGGTCCCGGTCCCCCACCCACCACCCTGTGGCCTGGAGCCTCTACCACCTCTGCCTCGGCCCCCGCATGCTGCAGCTTTGTCCAGAAGGACATCAGTCTAATTAGCATATTACACTTTTATTATTATAGGTTGGAATGAATATTTGATATCATAATGACATAAGGAGGAAGAATTTGTGAAACTGAAATTATTGTGTGTTGCCATCTCAGCAGGCAACTAACAGGAAATGGCTTTTTTCACATCAGAATTTTCAGTTGCTATTTTTTAAAACCCCTTTCCCATATTTAATGGCATCTTGGACCGATCTCACAATCTAGGTTATTAAAACTTTAATGCAATTACAATTTTTATTCTCAAGTTTAAGCCCCTACCTTGACATAGGCTAAGTGGTGGCCTAGACTATAAACAAGGAAGTCTGAGATCTATTATTTCATTCTTCCCCTGATCCATCCTCCAGACTCCAGTTCATCCTTCTCCTCAAACAACCAGTAGAGAGAGAAAGGCAGATGTCTCCCTACACAATCAGCCACGATCACTTTCCTAGCTAATGCGTATTGTTGTCCACACCAGAGTAAGTTATTATTGGCAAGCCTTCCCATGACGTCAGGGATACAGGAGGAATCATCCAAAGGCAGCACTTTGAAGGGCCAGAGTCTTTGAAGAGGGTTCACTGGTACATGGTTGCCGCGTGGAAGATATTAGCTATAATTGTAGAACTCTGGGATTTGGAAACGTGGGAGGTTAAGCAAGCTGTAAAAGAAGACCGGTGCATTTGTTTACAACGGGTCACCAGAAATTTTGCACAGAGTTCAATACATAAGCATCTAAGACCAAATCACTTTTATTGATTTCTGGTCCCCTCAACTGTATAAGACAGAGACATGAAGGATGAGAAAAAATTAAAGGTAAGCTTTAAATGCTCAATAAAATTGCTGAAAGAATGGCTGAAGCTTAATTTGCATAGCACTTAACTCTTTGTAAAGTTCTGGCTAGGATGGAATGACAGCATGGTCAATGGGTGGCATGGCGCATGCTAGCAAGACAGCATCTTCAAAAAATGAGGCCAACCATGAGAAGCCTGGGGTCTGGTCCCTGAACCACTCAGAAAATATGTCACTTCTACTAAGGTGAAGAATGGACAGGAAGAAAAACGAGACTACTGTTCCCAGAGTACCAACCACTACACACTCAGACAAGCATCTGCTAGCACAAGGGGGAAGGAGTACCTCCCTTCCTCCTCCCCACTGTCCTCTGGTATTGTTTAAAAATGATAGAAGAGCCGAGACTGGTTTGGCTCAGTGGATAGAGCTTAGGCTTGGGGACTGAAGGGTCCCGGGTTCAATTCCAGTCGAGGCATGTACCTTGGTTGCGGGCATATCCCCAGTAGGGGGTGTGCAAGAGGCAGCTGATCGATAACTCTCTCTCATCGATGTTTCTAACTCTCTGTCTCTCTCCCTTCCTCTCTGTACAAAATAAATAAAATATATATTTTTTAAAATGATAGAAGAGACAATGGTTCCTCAACAGCTATTTTCACAAGCCAAATGTCAAATGAGGACTGGCAACTCTAGAGCAAAATTGAAAGTGATGGAGAGTCACGTCTCACAAGACAGATCTGTTGAGGGCTCTGTGAGGGTGGAGGAGGTGCCCCTTGGGTGGAAGGGAGGGCTTCCTTAATGTCTATGATGGAGCCAGGAATAATACAACTGAGGCATTTCCATCTCTGGCCTTTTTATCCTGTGTTTTTAAATTGGTAGGAGAGCAGCTCACAGGGTCATGTTTTTACCGAGTACAGCCATGTAGGCTGCTCTGTTTCCATACTGGAAGACATGCCTATAGTCTCCCCACTTGCTGGGACATGGTTGAAAAGAAGGTCCCTTTCTTCCTTTCTAATGACTCTCAGACACTTTCCATCATCTTCATGGTGGCTGAGCTGTTAGGTATTTTTCCCCTATAGAGTCCTATTTATGAAAACCAGCAGCTAGTTGATAGCAAGGAAAGAAGCTGCAGGTGTTGGAGGAAAGGAAACTCTCCAATTAGCATTTTCCCTTTGAAATATCATCAAATCCCAAGAATATTATAACCCAAGCATCCTTAATTTTCTGCAGATTTGTATTTCTCCATGTGAACAAGATCCTTAAGCTCTGGGAAGAATCATCTCATAGAGGAAATTTGGGCAACTCAGAGAGCTCCAGGCTGTCACTTCCTTTAAGAGCCCAGCATTTAGACACTCAGACAGGTACACACATGACTAAGTCCAAGGGACCATGCCCAGTGATGCATAAAAAAAGGACTATGAGCCCACCCCAAAGGCTGTGGAAACACACCAATAATGAATTCTGATGAGCAGGTGTTCCGGGCAGAGAAACTTCTAATCAGAATCGCTCTAGGTTTCCAAAATAGATTTTAAAAATCAATTTCTAGTTGTACATTTCAAACATACAAAAAAGGGAACCTCAGAATGTTAAGAATATGAAAACTGTCCGTGGACATTAGTTTACTTAGAACTAGAACAGACCTTAGGCATTATTTTTTTTCCCTGCTGAAGCTTTTTGGCAGAAACATCAGATTATTGTTATTCTGACATGGAAACATTTTTTGACTGTCCTAAAAAAGAAACCCCAAAAATCTTCAGCTTTAAAGAAAATCCTACCAGAAAAGACATGCAGAAGACATCCTCCTACTATACCTAGTGGGTCAGCACCAGATGGATTAAGTGAAGCTGTGGAAATGCTTGATAAATAAAACTAGTGGTTACATTGTGATGATATGCCATCTTCATTTTATAGATGAGGCCCAGAGACTTGCCTCAGCTAGAAAGTAAAAGAGTCAAAGCTTGCTCAGGTTTCCTCTCTCCAAATATGTGTTCTTTCCACTATAAGGTATTTCCTATGTTATCAGTGAAATTTTTAATTTCTATTAGCTTATTTTCACTACTGCAGCTTGTACACTCTTCTTTGAATGCATTTGCACTCATATGTAATATATATTAGTTTTCTGATCCTGCATAACAAACTATAACAACTTAGTACCTTAAATAACAAGCATAAATTAGTTCACAGTTCTTTAGGTAAAAAACCCAGGTCATTATGGCCAGGTTCTGTATTCAGCATATTTCAAGGCTGAAATCTAGGTGTTGGTTGAACCAAATTCTCATCTAGAGGCTCAATGGGGGGTAAAAAATCCACTTCCACGCTGATTCTCATCATTGGTAAAATCCAGTTCCTTGTTCTTGGACAGAGGTACTATTTCCTTCATAGTAGGCACTTTCCAAGCACTGCAATCCTTGCCACACAGCCCTTCCATCTCCAAGCCATGCTCTCTTCAACTAGCAATACAAAGTTCTGCTTTTAAAGAGCTGACTCGATTAAGTCAGGCTCATCTGAATAATGTCCCTATCTTAAAGTCAACCATGCCATGTAGCATAACTTCAAATCCACCAAATTCTCAGTCCCAGGGACTACTCAGGGCACATGTGCAGTAGGGGTCGGGGAGGGGATCTTAGGGACCATATTTGAATTCTGCCTTACAGAATTCAATAAGGCCATTTCCCCTCAAAGCTGTGTAATTGCAAAAATAATTATCTGAACTTAGAAAGACCTTTCACAAAAACAAGCATATTTTTTCTACTTTAAAAAAGTGGAACGGAGGGTAATGTGAGGATGAGATTAAAGCAGAGAGGCAGTGATGAAGTTAACTCCAAAGAAGAAACTCTTGCCCTAACCGGTTTGGCTCAATAGATATTACATCAGCCTGTGAACTGAAGGATCCTGGGTTCGATTTAGGCCAAGGGTTGCAGGCTCAGTCCCTAGTAGTGAGCCTGCAGGAGGCAGCCAATCAGTGGTTCTCTCTCATCATTGATGTTTCTATTTCTCTCTGAAATCAGTAAAAACAAAACAAAACAAAACAAAAAAATTTTAAAGAAAATCTTCACTTATGATGTAAGACAGATGGTCAGAACATGCCTAATTCAGAATTGTTACCTGAGCTTCCCTCCCTCCAGCTTTGAGTTAATACATGTCCAACTAGTTTTCTTACAGCAGGAGCCACGTCTATTAACTCTGATGTTACACACAACACTCATTACTTAATTGGGACTTAATAAGTATTTATGCAAATCAACTTTAGGTAAGAGGAGAATGTTGATATATTCTGCAGATCCTACTAAATTAAACAACTGCCTCCCAACACCAAGCACAGAACCACAAACAATGGAAAGGGAGTTGGGAACTTCCTGTTAAAGAACTTCCTTTCACATAAGGATCCACTAAGATAAAAGTAAATGAGTTCAGAACACAGAAATCCACAGGACTAAGAGTGGGGTGACAACAGCAAGGATGTTGTGTAAACTAGAAAGCAGATTGAGGCTCAGTAAGGGAATGACCAGCACACCTCAGGAGGCAGAACCCTCAATTAGCCTTAGGATCAGCAGACATCCAAAGGTTTCTAAGTACCTTTGGAGGTGGAGTACTTTAGAAAAGTAGAATCTGAGGTCCCAACCCAGATCCATAACTCAGAATATGCCCCTTAACAATCCTAGGGTGCCTCAAATGCATATTAATTGTGAGTAGAATTCATTTAGTTCAAGCCTGTGTTTTTCAATATGTATGTAATTTCAAGTGTTCCAGGAATTCCAAATGCAAAAATCAGAAGAGAACAATAGTAGCAAATTTATTTATCTTATGTCGGGAATCCAAATGAGAAAAATGTCTGTGCAGGAGACACCCATATACCACAAATTAGAAAGTCTAATTGGACTTGAGTTTGTTTGTTGTTTTTATTTTTTGTTTGATTTTTACATAAAATGTAATTATTTTATTTAGTAAAGATTTTGTACATCTTTATTTTTTACAACGGTGTTCTATTGTAATGTTAAACAAATTTGTAATTTATATTGCATGGGTAAACATTGAATATTACCAAAATGACACTTGTTTTACATTATTTAACTCAGAAATTTTTAAAACAATAGTTTTCCACTGCTGTTGTCATTAAAAAATTTTTTAATTGTTATAAAATATATAACATAAAACTTACCACTTTAACCATTTTTAAACATATTTTATTGATTTTTTTTTTTACAGAGAGGAAGAAATATGGAGAGTTAGAAACATTTATGAGAAACATCTATCAGCTACCTCCTGCACACCCCCTACTGGGAATGTGCCCACAACCAAGGTACATGTCCTTGACCAGAATCAAACCTGGGATCCTTCAGTCCACAGGCTAATGCTCTATCCACTGAGCCAAACCGGTCAGGTCCATTTTTAAGTGTATACTTCAGTAGCATTACATTCATTCATTCATTCTCTTGTGCTACCACCCCCACCCATCC
Source organism: Pipistrellus kuhlii (assembly GCF_014108245.1). NCBI lineage: Eukaryota > Metazoa > Chordata > Mammalia > Chiroptera > Vespertilionidae > Pipistrellus > Pipistrellus kuhlii. Next base: position 125,149,635 of record NW_023425515.1, on the reverse strand, counting down.
AATCACAAAAATTCTTACATTTTACAAAATTGAAACTGTACCCATTTAACATTAACTTCCCCATCCCTCATCCCAACCCCCGACAACCACCAATCACTCTATAGTCTCTATGAATTTGACTATTCCAGGTACTACATGTAAATGGAATCATACAACATGTGTTCTTTTGTGACTGGCTTATTTCAGTGAGTATAAGGTCCTCAGAATCCCTCCATGTTGTAGCATGTCTCAGAATTACCTCACTTTAAAGCTGAATAACATGCCCCTATATGTATGTAGCACATTTTGTCAATGGGCATTTGGTTTGCTTCCACTTTGGGGCTATTGTGTGAACATATTTTAAAACTCTTTCCCATCTATTTAAAAAACAAAAACAAAAACAAAAAACAACAACAACTCTGTCTTTTTGAGATTATGGAAACTTTAAATTTTAGGGAAAAGCATACATATCCTTTGTAGAAACACTGGGCTAGAGCTTGACTGCAGGAACTAAGAGGGAAAGGATTGCCATGCCTTTGAAATTGAAGGCCTTTGAGGACCAAGGCAATAAAAACAATCACATTCACCTACTAAAATAGCCCACATTTTCTCCCCCTAACATGGCTGGACCACTCTCCTTTTCTCAGAGGTATTTAAAAATATATGTTTTTTCTCATTACCTACCTAGGAGAAGAATGGAGAGAAACCTCATCTGAATTAGTGAAAGTGCTGAATTGGATTTTTTAAAGCAAAGCAATTTTATTACTTTCAGTCTATAGGAAGCTAACAAATTGTCAGTGGAGCCTTAGGCTCATATTTTAATGAACACAGGAGAACCATATATAATTACCATATCAAGTGTTTCAGTGGAAACGGGCTTCTAAAGTACTTGAAGACACTTGAAAACAATTTATATTCTAGATTTTTAAACACACCACCACAATCACATCTAAGACAATATCATTTAGCTATTAATTTAAAGCACTGATGAAGGTTTAGTGGGCAAAGATAAACCTTAGCCCAACATTTGAGATTAACAGGTTTTATTATATATAAATTTATATATATATTCTTTACTATGAACAAATTTTAAGAAAACTGGGTGGACCTGGAGAACATTATGCTAAATGAAATAAGCCAGTCAGAAAAAAGGCAAGTACCATATGATTCACTCATATGTGTAATCTAATGAACAAGCAAAATAGAGACAGACTCAGATACGGAGCAGGCATACAGTTCTGGTAGGTGGTAGGCAGATTGAGCAAAAAAGAAAAAAAGAAAGACCTCAAATAAATAAGTAAATGGATAGGAGATGGACAAAAATTAAACATAAAACTGAAAACATTTGAAGGAAAAAAACAAAATCAGATTTATAACTGACTCATATATTTAAACTATCTAGATCTAAATAAATAGTTTATTTGAAACTAACAAAATCAACAAGAGAAAGGAAAAAATAATTCCCATCAGACAAGGGAAAGAGGAAAGCAATAACACGACCAAATTTCTGTTAGAGGAATGAGTGATCAAAGACAAAGGCAAACTAGAAAACAATAAAATAAAGTAAACACACACACACAATAAAATCCCTCAAGCTTGAAAATGTTTCATGTGAAAGAGTTGTCTATTACTCATTTCCAACCCCTACCTTCAAAAGTGGAGTAAGAAAGAAATGTCTACAGCTCCACACCATTGAAAAATAGCATATAAACCTACTGGTATCTATCCTCTCTTTCATTTGTTTTCCCTGAACATCTTCAAATTGACAAGTGCTAGAATCCATCAAGATCATTACTTCCCACCTGGATTTGGCACCCTTAAAGGAGAACAAAACACATTCCTCTTCTAGCTCATGAATATTCTGCAGAGATGCAAACAAGCCAGCAGTAAAAATAAGCACAAAGAAAGCTCTTAGAAACAGCACCTCTAGCCTGTGGGTATGGGCCATTTAACATCTTATGTAGTCTGTGAAGGCCTCTCAGTGACACAGATGGAGTGGGCAGGGGACACAAGTGTTTAAAATCCTCCCATTGCTATAGCCGTGTGGCTCCCAGTCAGGAGCTGTGTGAAGAAAACAGGCTAGTACTAATGTTCCTTGGTTCTATGGATTATGCTCACCTTTAAGGTTATCAGAGGAAGCTGGGGTCCAGGGAGGAAGTCACCCCAACAGTGAGATATGAACAGAATGAAAGAATTATCAAGGGGGAAAAAAGGGAGAGCTAGCAGATTGCCCTTAATTATTTTATTTTTTATTAAAAGGAGAAAAATAAAGCACACAAGGATCAGAGAAACTCATTATTCTGCTTAATAAGGCAAATATGAAACACTTTTTAATTAACCAAAAAGAAGTCCTTCCTGCCTACTACATGTGCATGAAGCCTTTGGATGCTAAGTGTCTCTCCCTCAGAGGGCTTACAATCTGTTAAAGACAAAACCCACATCCCACTCCCTCTCCGTATGGGAAGAAATGTGTTTACAGTGTAAAATCCCAAACGTCTTAGTCTAGCAAACAATGGCAGGGTAGCCTCCTCACTCTGATCTGTGGATTCCCTTGCCATGGATTCACCTACCCACAGTCTGAAATATTAAATGGAAAATTCCAGAAATAATTCATATGTTTTCAATTGTGCACCTTTCTAAGTATCATGATGAAATCTCATGGCCCTTAATCCCTCCAGCTGGTACTCGAATCATCCCTTTGTCTACCATCTCCACATGTAGATACTCCCTGCTGGTTATTCACTGAATAGCTGTGTCCTAGTGCTTGTGCTCAAATCACATTTTTTGTGTGTGTGTGTGTGTGTGTGTGTGTGTGTGTGTTTTAACTTAATGGCCTCAAAGCGTAAGAGTAGTGATGCATGATGTACATGCCAAAGAGAAGCCATAAAGTACTTCCTTTAAGTGAAAAGATGAGTACAGCATACTAAGACATTTTGAAAGAGACAGAGACTGCATTCACTTAACTTATTACAGTATATGTTATAATTGTTCTATCGTTCATGTCTTACTGTGCCTCAGTTATAAATTACACTTTACTGTACATATGTATGTGTAGGAAAAAACATACCATATACAGGGTTTTGTACTACCGCAGTTTCAGTCACTTACTCGGGGTCTTAGAAGGTACCCCCATGGATAAGGGGGGCTCCAACAGGAACAACAGTAGTAGTTTTCGCCTCCAGTCACCCTTTGCCTTCTCCACCATTCCAGAACACCCTATGCTCATTCCATCTCCCTGGACTTTGCACTTGCTCTTTCATCTGTCGTCTTCCTCATCTCTCCTTTGGCTTTCCTACTCCTGGCAAAACCCTATCATCTTTCAGACTGCCGGTTTAAATATCACCTCCACTGAAGCCTTCTTCAAATCCAGCTGTTATTTACACCTCCTCTGGGCTCCTCCAGTAACTGTGCTCAGAGGGCCATGGCACAGGAGACAAGTGACATTGAGATTCTGTGCAAGATAAGCCTGTGAAGCAGAAATCAGTTTTGTTTGTATATTTCTAAGACAATATGTGATACAATGCGTTATGCTCAATATATGTTTGCTGAATCAATTTAAAACCTAACTCAAAAAAAAATGGTGTCATTCCTTGGCTGTGTGGTGACAGAGCCTCGCCATCGCTGGTTTGCGCTCTCCTAAGATGACCTCCATCTGCACGTCCATTTGTCATCCCTGCCACTTCTGCTTGGCGGGCAAAGGTGGTGGATCCCTCGCTGGGCATGAGAGATTCTGAAAGGTGCAGAAGTTGGTTGGTTTCTTTTTTAAGATCTGACTCTGATGAGCAGCCAGATTTGGAAACCACTGGAACTTTCCATACTTTGCATGTTTACCAGTTCTAGTAACCTTTGCCCATCCATTACTGCTTCTCGATATTCTGTGCTCACTTCATGATAAGTGTTTTACTTCCAGCTTGAGTCTAGAGCTTCAGGACTCATTCTGTTCCTTTCTCATTAGGCAATGAGACGTGTGGGTTCTCCCAGAAATGTCATTCCTTTATTTTATTTGTTTAACAAGTGCAGTCATGCACTGCAAAACAACTTTTTGGTAAGTGACAGACCACATATACGAACGATGGCTCCACTATTACAATGGAGCTGAAAAATTCTTATCACCTAGTGATAGCACAGCCATGGTAACACATTTCTCATGTGTTTGTGGTGATGCTGGTGTAGACCTACTGTGCTGCCAGTCATATAAAAGTATAGCACATATAATCATGTATACTACCTAATACTTGATAATGATAATAAGTGACTATGTTACTGGCTTACATACTTAATATACTATACTTTATCATTACTTTACAGTGCACTATGTTTATAAAAAAAATTTTCTGTAACAGTATGTTGTGCTATGTCAGCAGCAGCCTCATGCATCCCGGCTCTCTTGATTGCATCACTTCTCTTGTGCTTGATTTGGTCTCGTTTTGCTTATCATACCCTCTAAGGCTTAATACTTAGAGTCTAAGCATTCACACAATGATGAAATTGCCTAACAACACATTTCTCAGAATATATCCCTGTCATTAATCGCCACAACTGAACTTACTTAGCCTCTTCCAAGGGCTAAGTCACAACTGGTTCATTTAAAGGATGGCTTCCTAACAACTTGATCTTGAATTCTTTCCTTAAGGCAAAGAGCAGTTGTGTCTGATTCCAATTCAGGACAAAGTGGGAGGCAACTTACATTTTTAGCTCTTAAGTGGGTGCTCATGGCCATATGTAGCCCCTGAGCGGAGATTATATACTAAATATAGAACAAGGCTCATCTATACAGTGTAATTGTGGATTTCTCCGTGTCAGTCGCCAAGCCACAAGAAATCAGGGAGCTTTTCAGAGAAGTGGGTTAGTTTAGCAAATATCCTCTACTGCCCCCAAGTCACAGTTTTCAAAACGTTACTCTTACCTCTACAGATTGATGTATTTGATACGTTCTGAAGTCCATACTTAACTATTGCGTGGGTTTTTTTGTTCCCCTCCTGCCCCCAGAAGGAGGTTATCTTTTACTGAACTATTGTTATATTTTTCCAAGCTCTTGGGTGTGACAAGCTTGTGCACCTGGAATTTCGATTTGTTGCAAGCAATATAAATAGAATAAAGTGGCCGTTGGTAATGGATGTGAAATGAAACAACGGCAGAGGGGCAGTTTCTATAGAGTGAAAATAACAATGCAGAGGGTGAAAATAAGGAATCCTAACACCGGACGTAATCTCTCTCATTTGTTCTGTGCAGAGGAAAGTGTGGTCTGTAAACTCCAGACGTATCTAACGCTGAGCACTTGTTCAGAAGCTCCAGTGAAACATCCGGCTTTTGTTCACGTCCACAAGCGCCTTTAGAAAAAAAGAGCCCAACGCACATACAGAGGAAGCTGCTAAAACACTGACTTCTAATTAGATCGCTAACATTATGGAGGAAAAGGAAAATGGATCTGTCTACTGTTTCCTTAAAACCCGCTGCTGCTTTATCTGAAACCTATAAACAAACATCCTAATACTGCACTGTACTTGAGTTCAAAAGTTCAGCAGTATCTGCAGAAATGGCAGCACAACTGGGAAGAGAGGACGGTCTGGGGGCTGCAGATGGGAGAAGAGTTACTGGATCTTGCTCCTCCCACTCAGACCATCTGCAAAAGCTTAGGCCTTAGCAACCATGCTGACCTTCAGGCCCAGAGTCGTTACTCAAACTGCACCTGCCCAGGATTAAGTTTCCTGCTAGTGAATGATTGTTTCTTTCCTTTCGTCTGCAAACAGCTGCCACGTGATCAAGTGGCAACTGAGCAGAAGGAGGAGAGGGAGGAGAGGGAGCCGGCCCCATGCTAAAGGGCCGAACAGGACACCAACTTGGGTGATTCATCGCCTTTAAAAACCTATTCCTGAAAGGCTTTTGCATGTTTATATCACTTCTTGTTTCAGCTCACAGATAATTAAAGCCTGTCAGAGTCAGAGCTCTAACCTGGAAAATAGACTATCTCCATCTATGACTCATTAGAGCTCTTAAGAATGAATGAGCCTCATTGTCTTTCCCTTTTCTCTCTGACCCCAAAGGCTGCTAAATCTAGGGTTTCTAACCTTGCTGAAAACAAGGGAAACTTTGAAAAGTAATGCGGTGTCTCCCTGGAAGGAGAGACAGTTGCATGGCAGAAATCAGTTACACCTGCTTGTTAGGCATTTTGCTAATCCAAATAATATGTCTACAGCATGGGTAAAATATCCTCGGACAGCCATTCCATCAGCCGTGGGATAAACACTCAGAAGCACATTGACTATATAAGTAACAGCTTCAGGAAAGGAGGGGTGGGTTTACCTACCATCCCTAAGTGATTATTAGGAGACTCCACTGTAGAGTACACTGACAAACAAAGAGTACACTAGTAATAGTTATTCACAAGGAACATTAAGTATGGTAAGAAAGTATAAGATTATTCTAGCCAGTATTTCTTGTGCTAAAGAATCATGGATTTCCCTAAAAGGGCAGTTGTGTATTTCTTTTTTTTTTTTTTTTTAAGGTATAGAGTTATGTTTACATTTAATACTTCCAATGGTTAATGGAAACTCAGTTCCCCACCTTCAATCAGAGTGGACCAGTAGGGAGGGGGGACTGTCAAGTCTTCTGAGACCCCCAAGGGTCGAGAATCAAGGCACGGGGTCTGAGTTGCTGGGCAATGGCATTTTCCTAAAAATTTCAAGTCCTGTGTAACAAAGCATGCTATTGGATCTTACATTCATTCACACACACACACACACACACACACACACACACACAGAGCCCGGACATGCCACAAGTGTGATCCTCCTGCTCAAACACAATCATGAGCTTAGATGAGTGCAAATTAAGTGGAAAAGCGGATCAGTTTAGGTTTGATTACAGAGTTATCAGAGGTAAAGAAATAAAAGTAGGATTTAAGAACAGAAAGAAAGCCCTTTTCATTACCCATTAACTTCCCTCCCCGAGCCAACCTGGCCTCCAAGCATACCAGGACAGTTAAAGGCTGACAGGAAGTTCCCATCGACTGTCTTAGTGCTTAATGTGGGTAAATGTCAGCTGTTGGATGTCCAGGTGTTGAAAAGTGTCCGCCTTGCTTTTCAGCAATAAGACCAGACAGGCTGAATACTTGTGGTTGATTATTGCAGCGCCCAACTGGAGGCCCAAATGACTCTGAACACCTGAGAAATAGAGTAATTCTTTCAAAATGCTCTGACTTCAGTGCCTTGTTTTAGATTACAAAATGGATTTTATACATTTCAGCTTTATTTAAAGAAAAAGAAAACAGGCAGATCAGTTTATTTTCTGAGCACAGTATTAATGACAAGATGACGTCACCAACAGCCAATCAGAAAGCTCTCTGGTGTCTGATGTTCTAACACCATTTCATATTTATGGATAAGCACCAGAAGGGTGTCAACCCTAAGCTGCATTTCCCTCCCTACTCACTTCTAAATAAAGTGCCTGCTTTCATTCAGCAGCCACACTCGGGGAGAAAAAAAAACCCTCCCTGTCTCTCTCCCTCCTCATCCCAGCCTGTTTTGTGACAATCCTTAAACAATAAGGGGAAGGCGGGGGAGAGTGGCTGGAACCTGTGTCACTGCTTCCTGCAGAGCACTCTGCAGCTTTGAACAGTCCTTCACTGACAATCCAAAGCCCAGGCTCCATCTGCAAAACCCCTCAGAGCAGAGAGGAGACACTATTACAAAAGATAGGGTCAAGGCTCTCTACTCAAGAAATGAATGCAATCACTTCTCCCCTCCTATTTTTTTTTAAACTATTATCTATTCCCACCACTACCTCCCCCTCTAAGGTAACTGTGAAGAAAGGAGTGAGACAAGTTAACCCAGAAACGGTTCATCCTAAGGCAGTGCAGAGAGAACAGTTCAGGTGTTCAGCTTCCCACTCGCCCAGGCTGATGGGGGCCAAGCGTCGCCAGTGGACCCCAGGCTCAGGGCAATGGGACACACCCGGCACATCGATGATGCGGACCCTGTACTCACTGATGATAATTGCTGCACTCTGGGGATGTGAAGTGGCCAGAGCATTTGTCTTTGGTCTAAAATCAACAATGAGTATGAATAGAAATAGACATTGCAATTCAATTTTTGAGCAGCACAGAGATGTTCGTGGCACCCCTGAAAAATCCCTGCCCTGGACAACTGCAACAGGCATCCTGCTCGCACACTTCTGCCCAAACCTTGTTTAGCAATGGACACGCCCTTTTCCTCCCCCACGCCCCTAACCATCTGACGTTAGATCAGAATTGCTGGATGGATTCCAAAACCAGAATTATAACATGTAATAAAAATGCTTGGCCATGCAGCGAAGATGACAGAATTTGGCATGCTGGCCTGCAGCCAGAGTGACAGATCTTGAACTGATGTTCCTTTCCTACGGATATAACAATGTACAAGGAGAAACAAATTTAATCATCTGCTCGAAGCAAATTCAATGTCTACAAGCTTCTTTCGCTTTAGTTCTGACAAGCCCCCCTTTCACCACACACCTCCATTACCTCCCTGATGCCAAAAGCACGCAAACAAAGTCAGGTAGCCTGTCCCTTTTCATATTTAACTTGGTTCAAAGGCAAACTACTAGGTAAATTCAAAGGGGGGGAAAAGAGGAATTGGGTCCTCACAATGGGGGTTATATAATCAGAATCATTCATTTCTCTAGCATGCACCCATCCAAGACAAATCAGAAAGATTCATCCTGCCTGCCCAGCCGGTGTTGCTCAGTGGTTGAGCGTCTCCCCATGAACCAGGAGGTCACAGTTTGATTCCTGGTCAGAGCACATGCCGGGGTTTCAGAATTGATCTCTAGTCTGGGGCGCATAGGAAGCTGCTGATCAATGATTCTCTCTCATTGTTGATGTTTCTATCTCTCTCTTCCTCTCCCTTCCTTTCTGAAATCAGTATAAAATACATTTTTTATAAAAGGTTCACCCTGTTGTATCGAAAAGCTTATATTTATACACAACTCACATACACTCTTCTACTTGCAGAGGCCCCATACAAATCAGAAGGGTCTCGATGTAAGGAAAAGAGTTGTGTGTGAAGAAGCAAAGAAGAAAAGATCTGATCTAGAACCGCTAAATTGTTATGTCATCTGGGGCCCGGGGGAGAGGGGACAAATGAAAACAAAAATGTGTTAGATGACTTATTGAAAATAAAACGCAAGGGGGGGGATTCCGTGCTAAACAATGGGTGTTGGCATTTCCAAGTTATAAAAATTCACAAAGAAAAGTCAAAAGCAAGGCACAAAAATCTGAGCACTTGACCAAAAAGAAATGAAAAGGCAGCACAGTGAAATCATAAATCCAAAAATAAATATTTCTGAAGGGCATTTCTTCCATTGCCCTTCCCTAAGGCCCATGGAATCCTTTCCCAAAGCCACCTATTGAAGGCCCTGCTATTACCCTCTAATCTTGGTGCTCCATGCTGGTTGGCAGAAGGGAAACTAATTTGTATCATCCGAAAAGCATTTACATTTGGTTTTAGTTGTATTATACGGGGGTAGCAAGTTGGCAACAAATGTCCCTTCCTAATTAAGTTTAGTTTAGAACAATTTTAGATTTTATACTCCCTCAGCACAAGCCAACTAACAACTGCAGGCAGCAGTTGCCTGGCAAAAGTAAAAGGCCAATTATGGTTGTGTGTGAATTTTTATAAATTCAAATAGGTAAGTAATCCACATGTAGCTAATCATGGTGACAGAATTAGCCTCGGCTCAGAGTGCACGTGCTAGAAAAGCATCCAGAGGCCTAGATTTGCCACTGACATCATGTACATACAAGCAAAGGTGTGACCAGATATGGCCAGTAAGATAGGCACTTGGTAAGATCCACCAAAAATATGTATTTTAATCATTATAATCACTCCCTTGTACTCAAGGTTCCCCTAACCCTGATCCTTCTCCCAGTTATTCACAGGTAAGGCTGTTGCTCATCTTTCTTAGGATCCTACTTACATTCCAACATACATATTCATAACACATACACTTATCAAAGTCAGTAATGACATGCTGAATTGGACCCTGATTCTGACTCCAGAAGTTACACATTTTGACTATATCACATGGCATAAGAATATTTGAAGATCACACTGCCGAATGATGTGATCCAGTAGACACAGGTAAACTCAGGCCAAGATTCCTATTGTTTATTTCTTAATAAAGTACAAAAAGCTTCATGTCTTTTTATGTATCACAGCATTTGCTTCTTCTGCCATCTTTATTATGAATTCACTTTCATCACTATTACCAAGCAGTTGGAATGTAAGCTATCTCATAAGTTATCTTTTTCATCTCATTTTAGACTTTTGCCTTTTCATTCAAAATCAATCAAGTTGTGTTTTCTTTTTGTGTAATCCCTTTGTGGAATGCAGAAGTATTGTGTCTACTTCTGAAATTCATGAGAGAAAGTTTAGGAAAGGAATGCAGGCATGTGGGAGGGGTATTCCCAAAAGATGAGAAAAATATCATAAAAACAACCATCTTTCTTTTCCCGCCCCTCCTCCACCCCAAGTAAAATTTTCTATAGTCCCACCAATGGGAAAAGAATACTGCTTGGGATAAATTAATGATCAGATCAAATATGGGCATTCTTTTTGTTGTCCATTTGAAGTGGACAACAAAAATAAATCAGGCTTTGAGAGCTTAGTAAAGAAACATGTTAACCTCATTTAAAGGTATTTTGAGAAGCCTTGGGAATAAGGGATAGACATTTCAGGTGCCATGAATCACACTCTTCTTCTTCTACATAACACAGATGCAGTGGTTAATCATTTTCACATATACTAGTAGACAAGACAAACCAAAAGGCAATGTTATAAAGAGTAAAAGCCGAGGTCACAGAATGAAAGGATTGTACGGATAAAAACACCACTAAAGCATCACCTTCTGTTTCTAAGAAGATTCTTCCAATTTCACGAGAGGCAAAGCTACTCCTTTAAATATACAATGCCCATTTGCAAAGCCAGTAGAGGAACATACATGGGCCTTACCATTCATCCAACATCCTGTCACCCAAAACAGGAAGTGAACCACAGAGCTGAGGAACTACCCTCTCATTATCAAAGGAAAAAGACAGAACTCCAGAGTTAACTTGATATTCTGAAGCAATTTGACCAAGACAAATTGTTTATTCTGCTTCTAATGCCCTAAGTTGGTTCTTAATAAACATCTCATCCCGATGGTTTGCATCTCCCTTCATATGATTTGGTTTCTGTATAAAAATGAGGTCTCATAGTGGTAACAGCAGATATATAGTCATATTCCCAGTAACAGGCTGTGTCAGCATAAAGTACAACGTCAACAGAGCTGAGATTAAAGGAGGACATAGTTACATCAGCGTTATGGGGTCATGTTTTCCACAAACAGGAGAAAGGTAGAAAATGAGTGAGTATGAAAAGAACTAGGCAGGGTGAAGGTAGGGTTAATACGCCCATTTTTAAAGATGCATTCAGTGATCGTAAAGCAGTCCTTTTGGTCTCTCTATTTACTGGGTCCTTTAGTTCTTACCTTTTATCTAATTATAGTTAAGCCACTGGATTTAAAGAGAAGTCCAGGATATGAATTTCATAAAAAAACAAAACAATTACCAAGATACTTATTTATCCAGGCATATAATTCCAATTGACAACCATGACACTTTAAGGATCTAAGGGGCCTAACCCTAGCTTTCATAGTACTTAACTGTTCAGTACAAAACAAAATGCCTATGCTGGAAACGTATCTTCTAAATTGCTGGGGGTTGAGAGTCAGGGGGGCATCACTACAGGTTATACTAAGTAGACTGACTATTCCTTGCCTTCAAGGCATCACATTATATAAAGTATGAACAGCCAGATCCACATAAATAATTGTTAGACCACTTGCCTATATGAATAATCCAAAAATTCGGGTACATTCTCCTATATGTAATGAAAGAATTTTACATTACATTCCATTACCCATACTTTGTTATCCCTTGAGTATTTATGTGAACTTTTCTTAAAGTTTGGGTCATACTTTGAATAACAGAAAGAACTCACATTGGAAAGAGGATTAATACCAATTAATGACATTCTCTGGACTACCCCATAGGGGTGTGCAGGCTCTGCCCTACCGGATTGTACCCTGCGAAGAGGGTGAGTGGGGAACACGCAGCCAAGTCCTCACCTGCTGGCCAACCACATGCTCTAGAGTCAGAAGGGACATCTTTTTCTAATCCATAAAGGTTTGTTTGGTGTGTGTTTTTTTTGTTTGTTTGTTTTTTTGCAACCTTGTAATCTAAATAGCATAACTTCATATGTTATTTCATTGTAAGGAAATTTAGAGTCAGATTACAAATACTTACACTATTTAATAAACCAAATAAAAGACAGCAGGCCCAAACTGGAGTCACTTATGCTAAGACCCACATTACTTAAATGAGACTTAAGTTATCATAGTTCCAGCTCTTCCACAATAGGAATCTTAAGCCAGTCAATCAGGAGTCACCTGATCAGCACTAGTTAGGTAATCTGTCTGACAGACCCCTTCCAGCCCCTAAAGGAGAGCCACCTTACAAGAACCAACCCACTTTTTTGCCCTGCTCCCGTGTGCCTACAAAAGTCTTTCATTTTGTACAGATTCTCTGAGTTCATTTCCATCTGCTAGATGGGATGCTGCCTGATGCAAATCAATGTTTGTCCAAATAAACTCATTGAAAACTTAAACATGCCTCAGTTTATCTTGTAACCACATATACATACACCCATTATCTGTATGTATATATGTATACATATAAATATATATGCATATCATTTCAATATCAATAAATTTGAGTCCATCAGTCAAATTTTGTAATGAATATATGTGAAACTTTGGGCTCATCACCTAGTACAGTACTTAGTAGTATCTCTACAAATAGTTCCCAAAATCTATATTATTTGCAGTAAGGAAGAGGGAAGATAAAAGATCTACCGAGAGGAGATGAAGAAAATGAGGAGATGAGTGAATACAAGGTAAAAAGAAGAAAAGCAGAATGAATGTCTATCAACATCATGGAGAGAGGACAAGACTGGCAGGACTTGACCCCCTACCACAAGGTAATCTTTAGCTTTCATTCCATTAACCCATGGGCTAAGTAATTCAGGTGATTTAAGCATGGGGAGTTAGAGGGGCCAGAGTCATGAGTTCATCCATATGTGAATTATACTGTTTGTGTTCCAGGGCCATAGATTTTGTGCTTAACTCAAATTAGCATCTTGCATATGCTTCCAACTAGTCACAGGAGAGGTCAGAGCATGGAGGTATATTCACACAAATCCATCATCATTACTGAAAAGGAAAGAAAAAAAAAACAAAAGAAAGGAAAAAAAAACAAAAAAAAAAAACCTCAAGGCATCTGCTCTCCCTGCAAGGTCCTTCAGAGTCAAGTTTACCTGGAAATGAAAGCACATTATTGAATCAAGACAGCCAAGACTCTATGGCAAACCCAAGTAGTACCTGCAGTCATCGGTGTGTCATTGCTTTCCTCCTAGGTTTGGCCTGAGGTCCCAAGCATCTGTGTGTTACTATCGAGTTTATCATTATGAGCCCCAAGCAATTTTATTTCCCCAGAAGATAATTAGATAAACAAGCTTTGAAAATTATGCTAAAGTTGAGAGAAAAATTGGTTTCAATTGTTCAAAAAGATACCCTTCAAAATTAAATCTGACCCACATCCATGGTCTTTTCCCCAAACTCCTGTAGTGATTGGTTTATATTACAGGCTAATGTAGCTGCAGTATTAAATAAACCACTCAATTTGGGTACTGTAATACCAAGAATCACTAGCTTTGCTTTCTTATAAGTGGCTTTATAGAGAGGTTGCTTTTTTTTTTTTTTTTAATGAAAAGTTTGCTTCAGGCTCAACTCGTGCATACCAAACTTCAGTTTGTGGTGAAACTTAACAGTCTCCTTATAAACCCTTGAATGTTGGGAATTATGATGATGGAAATGCTGACACAACATTAGCCACTCCTGGCACTGCAAAAATGCTCTGAAGTATGTTGATTCTCCTCTCCCCTATGATGTCAGTCCCCAGAGCCCACAACTCGGTGACTTTAACTGTAAAGTGGAGCTCACCAGCAGTGAAAGCCATAGCAAGGGCTAGAGTTCTCGGACTTCTAACTAAAGGAACTTGGTGTTGACTAGGAAACACTATTAAAACTACTTGCCCAATATGTTACTAAACTATCAGCGAAAGGAGAGAAACGTGCAGATTTCACATAAGAAATGGCTTTATACCCACCATGTTTCATCATGGGAGAGAGAAAGGAGGACCGATTAGAAAGAATCTGTGATTTCAGACATGCAGAGGTCCAGGGTTAACAAAGACATCAGTCTATTTGGTTAATTTTACATCTCACCTGTAAGCTCAAAAGTGAATTCCTTCCCTAGGAAATGCCTAATAGATAACAAAGCGAGACTCTCCTTAAGGAAGGTACCTCAACCCAAATTATGATCATTTTCAAGGCTAGAGCATATATTTTTTCAAAGAAAAAGAAAATACAAAAGAAAATTTTTAAAAAAATCAAGCATGGAGGTAGGGGATGGTCTTAATGACCAATCCTTAATGACCTCATGGATGTAATTTCCACAAACGTCACTGATTTTGTAAACTGGCAACTGTCTTCAGTACAACCTTCCTTACCATGTCATAAACCATGGCATTAGTCTCTCTCAGGATAATCCTTGATGCCAAGGTTAGACTGCACAACTGAACAACAGGCTAGCTGCTTAGCAGAGATGTATGGGTTGCCCTGGCTACACCCCAATTAAGCTTATTCAGCAACGATGTAACTATATCCCCTTAATTTGATTTGTCAAGTCATTCTGTTTTCAATAATCAAAATCACCATGCCTAAAAAGAATCTTGAATACTCTAGGAGTAAGATTTGTTTAGAAATGGAGGGGGGGGGGGAGAAGCCCATGTATGCATACTTTAATGAAAGTACATATACATTCCATTAAAGCACATATATCAATACATGGAAACAATCTCTACCAACTCCCCAGGAAACTATCTCTACCAATGATCAGCTTCAGCTACCACCTGTGTATGAATGATTCCCTCATTCCCATCTCTGACTGCGCTCCTAGACAGAATCACATCTGTATATCCTCATAGCTGCACTCACAGGTAAGACAGGAAACTGGGTCAGCATGCCTGACCCGGAACTCACAGCCTAGCAACCCACCTTCCTGAATTCCTCTGCTTGATCCTACCATCTACCCAGAGGGAAAGCATTTCTAATGATTCTTTTCCCCTTTTTGTTCTTTTATTTCTCATATGCAGTCACTAGTCAGGATCATTTTACTTTTCAATAAATCCTCTCTTCCATGTCTACCACTTTTTTCCATCAACCTTTTTCATCTAGTCATTAAAATATAGTACACCTCATTTGTTCATGGTCAATATTCCCAAGTTCCTTCAACCAAATACTAAAAAGTCCGTTGGGAGTATTATTTTAACCCCAAAACCTGCTTCTGTGCCGCTGTTTCTTTCAATTTTTAAATGATTGCCCCTGCCTACAGATGTGAGTTCTCAACGTTTGTGGAATAAGAATCATATCCATGTAAAGAGGGGAGAATTAAAATACAGATTCCAGAGTCTTTCACAGAAATTCAGTAGTTCTAGAGTGAGCCCAGGTACCTGCATTGCACATGCCCTCCAGGTGATTCTGATTGGAGGGTGTGCGGATCATGCTTTAAGGAACAATAAACTACAAGATACATGGCCTCTTACAATGGTGTGCAAAGTGCTTCAAGATCTAGCCAGGGTTTGATAGGCTGGAAAATCCTCAAGTCCTTTCTACATCACACTTTTCTATCCTGAAATACAAATCTAACTAGTATAACCTACCTGCATAAGAATTTCCAAAAAGAAAATCACTATAATTTCCTAAGTGTAAAATGATAGAAGGGGAAAAAAGGTAGATACTTTAAGTTAATTTTGCTTATTTAATTTAAATATTTGTGCAGAACTATACTAGAGCATATAATCAAGTATACAAAAGTGCTTACATCTATACACAAAATCACCATGAACACTGATACTGATTGGCAGTGTTTTTACTGATAAGTCAGATTCCGCAAGTGAGTATGAACCCTGATGACACAACTTTCCTAAATTGTGAACAAAACTTAGTAAAGATCCGCATAGAACAGGGTATACTCTTCACCCCCTTTAACAAATTAATTTTATTCCTGAAAAATCCAGTATGCATATAAACCTAACCACAAATACTTTATGCCTATATGAAAAGCAAAGTTAGGTTCCAGTCAAATACTTGAAAGTTTTGTTTTCAACATCACATAAAGGTCTGTAGAGACATTTGAGGACCATGTTACACACTGAACAGTTCTGCATGTGCAGGACTATTGTGTGCATTGCAAAACACCAGCATCCTAGGCTCACTCACTACATGTCAGCAGTGTCCTCCAATCATGGGTGACCAAAAAATTATCACACGATTTTCCAAAACACCCCCAGCACAAAAGCCTTGATCCTACCATCTACCCAGAGGGAAAGCATTTCTAATGATTCTTTTCCCCTTTTTATTCTTTTATTTTCCATATGCAGTCACTAGTCAGGATCATTTTACTTTTCAATAACTCCTCTCTTCCATGTCTACCATTCAGCCTTGCTTCCATCCCAGTCACTCCACAGAAACAACTCTAATTAAAGCAACAGTGACTTTCATGTCTCTCAATCCAGTAGACACTGGCTTTCTTCACCTTATAGCTGCAGTTGGTCTCTTCTCCTTAATACTATCTTCCTTTTGACTTGTAGTAACACACTCTCCAGTTTTTTTTGTTGTTGTTTTTGTTGTTGTTTTTTTTATCATGTCTTCCATTCCTTATTCTTAGTAGCCTTTGTGTGCTCATCCCTCCACATGGCCATGAAATGTTGTGGTTCAGTGACCCTGGCCCATAGAACTTTTTCCTTTCTTATTCTCTGCTTTTTCACTAGTCATTCTCAAAGTATCACCTATCATCTACATCCTTATATCTCCACAAGTTTCTATTTTCCACCTAGACTCCTTTTCTGAAATCCACAACTATAAACCCTACGGCCCAGTTAACATCTCCCTTAGATATGTCAAAGGAGCTTAGCCAAATTGCTTCATCATTTGCCATCCACCCTTGTTCCTCCTCAAAGCTTAGTCCTTCTCCTTGCTCAGTAAATGGACCACTATTAATCTAGTTCATGTCAGGCACCTTAAGACCTCTTCCACATCCAAGCCATCACAAAACTGTACCTAGCACACCATTTGTTACAAAAATAATACACAAATATGTATTAAACTAGAGGCCCAGTGCATAAAAATTCATGCACTAGAGGGAGAATCCCTCAGCCCAGCCTGCCCCCTTTCACAGTCAGGGAGCCCTCAGGGGTGGGAGGCAACCCGGCAATAAGGGGAAGGCAAAACCCCCATCACACCTCTGCTGCTGCCACTGCCGGCAGCACAAGCCTCAGCTGGCCCTGGATACCTGAGCCTCCGGCAGCCCTGGGCAGGTGGGCAGCTGCCATCCAAAGCTTGTCTGTGCCTAAAGCCGGCCTTGGGGGGCTGAGGAAACTGGGGGACTCCGGAAGCAGGTGTCCCAGCAGGTCTGAGGGGATTGGGTACCACCATCTTGTGGCTGTGGGTGCTGCCATCTTTGAGGGTGGAGCAACAACTAGCATATTCCCTCCTTATTTGCTATGGGTGTCGCCATCTTTGTGGCAGTGTGAGGGTCAATTAGCATATTCCCTCTTTATTAGATAGGATGAACAAGTGAATGACCACAGAAATAGTGAGCTACTTGTAGACATATCCCTTCAACCCCCCTACCATTTTCCATGATATTCCTTCTACATAAAGACCCTACTTCCACTCCAAAATCTTGCAAACATATATTCACTCTCTAATTCTCAGCCAAAATGCCACTTCCTCAACAGTTTCCCTTGGCCTCCCCAGGACACACACTGGGCTATCAGTATGTTTTTCCTCTGCTGTTATGGCTCTGTATATACAGCACCATGGCAACAACATCACTGCCTTGCAATGACTTGGCATGAGGACATTCTTCCTTCCTTTGGATATTAACACATGACAAATAGTAGGTAGGCTCAGCAAATATATTGAAAGATTTAATTAACATTTAAAACTGTCTCCATCTGGCTTATCCTACTTTCTACTATCCTGGCAAGGTAGGGCAGGGCACAACACAGTTAAGAGGAATGGCCAACCTTGGCATGTTCCCATGATTACATGGACCCAGACACCTCTGTCTTTTCTCATTCTCTTATTAGTAATAACAGCTTTTGTTCCTTCCATTCTCCAAATGTGGTGAAGGCCATGTCGGGGACCCAAGGAAGAAGCGTGTATGTACACAGGTCTGCCATTTCCTCTGAGTTGGTGGCCTGAGCCTTTCAGGTAAGGATCACCACTGCAGAGGTACGTGTTCCTGACTGTGGGAAAAGTTGTTAGCAAAAGACTGTGTACACAAAGTTCTTCGACCACAAGGCTGGAAGATGATCAAAACAAGCCAAAGCTTAATTAGAGCTGAAGATTTCCCAGCTGGGATCCATGTTAGGACTGAGTTCCAAAAGCCATCACCGAGGAGGCAATTCCATCTCAAGTAGTACAGGCCTCCGAGACCACAAAGGCAGCACTGGGGATTTTTTAACTTTTTCATGTAATTCAGCATTGTGTGTGTGTGTGTGTGTGTGTGTGTGTGTGTGTGTGTGTGTGTGTTCCCCCTAACCAGGCACTCCTGAAACCTCCTAACTCCTCTCCCTTTCCATAAATTAAATTAATGAGGAGTTTTCTAAAAGAGTACATTCTCTTAAAGACTCTGTTATTCTGAAGTTAATGGCTCTGACATGCAGCCAGGCCAAACAGTTGCAGGCAGCAATAACTCTTGCAACAGCTCCAAAACTTAGCCTCAAATGTCACCAAGTCCTACCCTGATCTTTCTTCCCCTTTGATTATCACTGGTTGCCTTCCTTCCTCCCCCAACATTTTATAACAAACTCAAATGCATCAAAGAAACCAGTTAAGGATGTGAAGATTGAGAAACGCATTCAATCTTAATGTTATGATCTTGTCTTTTCCTTCCCACAACTTGTCTCTAAAAGAAAAGGACAAGTGTAAATTTGATGCCACACAGAACAAAACAACAAAATACATCTAAGGCAACAAGAAGAGGATGAGCATTTCTAAATGCCAGCATGATAATCGAATACTTAACCACACGCTTACTGCAAGAATTGTGTCACATTTGTGATGGGTTAATCATTTTTACCTGAGAAATAAGTGGACCTGTACATAATAAAGCCATAAGGCAAATTTGGCAGAAGCAATTGATTCCAATGACCTTCCTAAACTAACATCCAGTGAGGTGATGATAAACACACACCACACACACAAAAACACACACACACACACACACACACACACAACATACAAATGCAAACAAAATTGCAGGAGAACCTATACCTTAATGAGTACAAGGTCAAAATAAACTGATATTTATTCAAGTTATTAAGTCTCAAATGCAAAAAAAAAATGTAAACACGTTTATAATTCAGCTCATCTATCTTGAAAATAAAATGTAAACTATCATATTCTAGATAAGATTGGTCCAAATTCCTATAATCACAATTTGATCTAAAAATCTGGGTAACTATATCAAAATTTTAGTACATATGTTCCAAAAAGTTGAAAGGGAGAGGAAAGAAGGAAAAAGAAAAAGGGGAAAACATAAGAATTTGGATTTGCTTTCTTAACTGACCATGGCTTATCAGAACCAGCAATAATTTTCAAACTATTTGTCAGTGTATTCCATAAAACAGTGAGTTTTTCAGGTAATGGCTACAAGTACCAAAATAAGAGGTAGAGTGATAAGACAGGTAAGTGGAGCCTCTAATATACAAGGCAGATACTAGGAGAGGGAACTTTTCTTAGTAAGTAAATATTTATGAAATAAATTATTTAATCTTAGAAAAAAGCAGCATGCATGCTAGTCTGCATAGTCTGTGCTGCCTTTCTCTATGCATAAGAAAACCCTATTTATAAAGAATTTTAAAGTCTCCAAAGCATTTCCACATACATATTTTTCATTTGATCCCACAGCAATCTGTCAAGTAGACATGCCCATTTTACAGATGAGAAAGGTGTGATTCAAGAAAGTTAAGGGACTTTCTCAAAGTGATTCAAATAACAAGTGACTAGAGAGCCACAATACATATCTTCTGATTCCTTAGTAATAGACCATGTTTTTATTTTATTAACTTCAAATTGACAATAATAAGGGGAATAAAAGAAAAATGAACATCTATAGTGGATTTCCAACTATTTCCCAAATCAGGAGTATGCCAGGCAAAAATATATCCAGAAAAGTAGATGCCAAGCTTGCTTAAAGATTGATGTAAATGTATTTTCCCTTAATTTTCTTTTGAATCTATCTCCAGTCCCTACTCCATTTCCTAACATCACAAATATTTGTCTAGGCTAAGGTAGAGAGTTTACTCTCACCCTGATTTTGTGATGTTATTGGCTGTTATTTCAACTGAAAACATACTTACCAGAGTACTGAGTGTTCCTTACCAATCCATCTTGCCCTGAGTTGAAAATGCCCAGTACTCAATGAAAAAAATGGTCTGGTAATATTTAATATGAACACAGACATTTCTCTTCAAGTGTAATTCATTGGGCACACATCATTAAGGATCAAAGCACAGACAAACCAAAGAATGGAAGAAGGAATTTGAAAACATCAAAGTTAATTATATTTGGTTGTCCCAATAGCTGTTACTCGTTCAATTAAGATGTTGCTTTGGCTAATCTTAAGTCAAGCTGTGCCTCTAAAAAGTCCAAGCAATAAAAGCAGAAGTCAAAATAACTACCGCTGAATCACTGTGTTTCCTAACAAGCCCTCTGCATTTCCCAGGGCCTGTTCAGTTCCTATCAGTGTGCAATCGTCTGTTCATCCTTCACCACCAGATCCAGCTCTCCACACCTAGCACCCAGGCAAATCCTCAAGAAACAGTATTCCATAACATCTGTATAACTGCTTCTTCATCCATTCTTAACTTTTTTAAAGCCAATACAGAGTATGAGGGTAAAAAACTAAACCAAACAATGAGCCGGCTCTGTTGAAATGCTGAGGTTATACGTGGCTTTTTGGTCTTTGGTTTACTGGCCCTAAACAGACTCTCATCACATCTTGACTGTGTTTATTCTTACACTGTTCTGGAAAGAAAGGATGTAAGTTCTGTCCCTTAGTGACTATGGTCTCTGTCTCATTATCCCCACTTCCAAACTCTGAGGGCTAGAATATTCCAGGATCAATACCATGATACCATCTATGGTTTAAAAAACTCCTACAAAGGAGAAAAATCTAGCTTTTCTTCACAATTGCAGTTACTGTTATTGTAAAAGGGACAAGTTCATTTTAGTATTGTTTTCCAGTAAAAACTGGTAGAAAGAAAAAAAAAATCTTAGAAGGCCACTGGCAGCAACAATGCTTTATCATCTATGGAATAATTCTTTTTCCTCCATTAATATATTTTTTCATAGGGGGGAGGAGAGGGTTGAGTGTCTCCTGAGGGAACCTCAATTTGCCAAGTATTTATTGTACACCAGGAACTGGATGGAAACTTTCTAAATATTGTCCAGTGTAATCCTTCCCACAATCTGTAGAAGAGGGAAGATTCTAAGTTGAGCTGGAACTCAGTAAAGTGCATTCCAAATGCAGCTGCAGGAATTTAAGTCAGCATGGGACCTCATGAAAGTCTGTGAATCTTGCCTAAAAGCCTGACTTTCCCAAATGTCTTGTCTTGGATGAGTTCTGAAATGAGAAATGAATGTGGCCACCAGCATACATCTGCCCAATGTGCAAGCCCAATTTGAATCCACTTCACAACTCTTCAAACAACCCAGCCATGCCCTTCACTTGCCCTACAGTTTTAATTTTATACATCTTGTCCCGTCAATAGAAAAAGCATACCTTGTCTCTTCCCAGGTCTCTTCAGAGCCTTTAATTTATTTAAACACATACACACAACACATAACCTAATGTATTTCATTAAAGCATTTCAACACATTTTCATGACCTAGCCATCCGCCGGTATCAAGTGTACTCTCCATACTGTGCTCTGACCTCTCAGTCTCCCCCAAATTGGTGATGGTTAGGAGGAACACCAAGAATGCTCAGTATCTTAATCACTCTCTGCATCACAGCATTCAGGAAACCTGAGTTGCAGAGTTCCCACACCAACTCTCTATATGAATGATGTCATGGAGGGTGAGCACATTTCTCACTTAAAAAAACCCAGGAAACTTATTTTTCTCTTTTCTGCAAAGAAGCCCAATGTAAGGCAAGGAAGCTCCGTTTTCCCATGACTAAGAAACTCTTCAATTCCTTCCTGATGTGTTTGAAAAGCATGTTCCCCTGCCGGAAGTCTCAGGGAGACTGTATTCACTAGATGGGCAGCGTTTCACATGTTAGGAAACCGAAAATCTCTTATAGAGATTCTATATGACACAAACATCACAAAGCATGTGACCACACATATTCCAACGTAGAACCTCTAGCATGACTTCCACTCAGATCCCTCTCTCAAGACCTACTCTGTGCTGCTATTACAATCACATGTGATAAGCCCTCAACGTCATCCAGAATGGAAACTTCAGCCCCAACTCACCCTAAATATTGAATGCACCTGGCCTGGTCCTGGTGTTTGTATCTTGATTCAAGTGGTCATACGGACCCATGTGTATGATCTTGCTAAGCTAATAGTTTCTCATTTATGCCTGCAGATGTTTTCCTTGTGAATATACATCTACCTATGAAAATTTAGTAGATTATAGGATAGCTGACTAAAGAGCAGGCCTCTTAAAGACATGAGAATATGAGTTCTCAGTTCCTCCCACAAATTAAGGAATGAATCCAGAGGGGGAAAAATTGGTCTTTCTTTGTATCTCAGTTTTCTCCCCTCCATCCACAACATAACATGGTCCAGAAGAAGATAGAAAACCACCTGCTTCCTTAAATAAATTAAAGGGCAGGACTAAGAGTAGATTGGTGGAGCTCAACCTAAAATGTGCTTGAGAATCACATGAAAGCTGCTTGTTAAAAGGACTTCAAAATGAATTCTTCCCCAGTGGTTTCTGATTCAGCAGGTCTCCAGTTAAAGCCAGGAATTAGTATTTTTATCAAGTGCCACAAGGATGAGCCGCCCCAAGATCCCCAGCAAGTGGGATCGTGCAGGGGAGAATCAGTGGGAGAGGGAGCTGAGTCAGGCCTCTGGAATTCTGAAGTGGTTAAAGCTTTTGTTTATGGCCTAGTCCATTGCTCCCATTGTCCAGCCTGCTCAGTTAAAAATTCACCAAACACACCAGACAGAGAGAAGCCTGCCATAAAAGCTCTGATAACACTAATGGTGTTAAATCAGGTTGCTTATTTAAATAAGGACACCTGATTTGTGCCTAGTTAGCTGCCTTCTTTCAAGATGGATCAAGATCCAGCCTCTTTGCCTTGGAGAAGGAGGCTCTCTCATCTTTGGTTATTTTCATTTGCAACAACCTCCCCCACCCCCCAGCCCCATCAAACTCTGTCCAGTTTACTTTTATTGTTGCTCTTAATTGGTAAATTACCATTTGCTGCATTGGGCACAGTAATATGATTTTGTATTTACAAGTCTCTTATAAATAGCATGGCTTGTGTGGGTTTTTTTTCTTCAAGTGAGCCTTAAACAAAAGTGAGGGGGGGTGGGGAAAGAATATATATATATATAAAAATATATATATATATATATATACACACACACACACACACACACACACTAATGAGGGACTGATAAGATGGAATTAGGCTCCCCCCACAAATACACACACACACATGCATGCAAGGGTGGGGACCTTAGCAGGTTTTTTGTTTTTTTTAAACCTGAAGAACAGACTAGCAGAACTTCAATAAAGCCAGAGCCAGTGAAGCAAAAAATGTCTAAGTACTATAAAAGTATTATTCTTAAAGGATTTAATACCGTCCATTGAACATCTTAGTCAACAGAGACATTTTGTGAAGCGCTGGCAAGAGCAGGAATGGAAACAGAACCCAGGACTCGAAACGTCCAGCTCTCGTCGATAAATCAGGCAATTTCCCACCACAATCCGAAATAGCTGCAATGCTCTGGTTATTTTCTAACATATGGCTTAAATATTTATATTTTAACTGCTTTCGGCTTATAGTGCACATTATAAACATTCATTAACATGTATGCAACTTCATAAGTGACTTTAACTCCAAGGTCAGATCAAATACACATCTGAACAAAATAAACATTCCCAATCAGAGGCTAAAATTCTTCCAATATTTACTTGATAACCTGACACCCATACTCATTTGGCTTCCTTTCTCCCAAAATAATGTTTATTAGGAAGTTCTCCAGCGCAAAAAAACATAGCGTTAGAAGCCAAGGGGAGAAACACAGTTCTAAAGATAGCAAGTTTTGAACCTAAAATAATGTAAACATTAGGAGAATCTATCTCATGAGTTTGTTGTGGTTCATGGGATTATTATACTAATTGACTTAACAAACACTGTGTGCATGTGTGCCCTGCACAGTTCTAGTCTGAATGGACAGAGTCAAAGTGCTTGCCATATAGTGCTTAGTTCTAGTAAAAAGATGGGCAATCAACCAGTCAGTAAATATGCATTTACTATAATGTCAGCTAGTAGGAAGCAGAGCAGAAAGTGTCAGCTAGTAGGAAGCAGGGCAGGAAGTGACAAAATATTGCTGGCTGGGGGCAGAGGGAGAGACTATTCCTATTTTAAATCGTGGACAGAGAGAGCTTCCCTGAAACCTTTAAGTCAAATACTGGCTACATCCTACACTAAGAACAATATTAAATCTACTCCCAAGAGTCACCAATCATCATTGGTCAGTATGAAAGGCTGAAGGATGCTTGTAGGCATATGAATTAACAAACATTCAGGAATTTTAGAGAAGGAAAGAACAATATGTGTGAGGCTAAACTGCTCCAGCAGCAATCAAGCAAATAAAGGGAAGAACAGGCCTACTCTTCATTGGGCCCTACTCACGTGAGCTGAAGGAGATCATTCACAAGTCTGACATTCCTATAAAGGGTAGCATGTAATCAATCCAAATGGAAAAGTGAGAAATCCATGCAAAGCCATTGTTGAAAAAATTCCTTTAGAATTCTCTTTTTGGGAGCAAGAACTGAACATAATATTGCTCATAGCATAATATATCTTATCTAATAAAGGGAATATGCTAATTGATCATCACACCCTCACAAAGATGCTGGCACCCACAGCCAATAAGGAGGGAATATGCTAATTGACTGCCACACTCTCAAAGATAGCAGCACCCACAGCCAATAAGGAGGGAATATGCTAATTGACTGCCACACTCTCAAAGATGGCGGCACCCACAGCCATAAGTTGGTGGTGCCCAGTCCCCTCAGCCCCCAGGCGGGACTGGCCACTTTGTGCTTGCCTCCTGAGTCCCCCAGTCCCCTCAGCTCCCCAGCCATCCAGAGCCAACCCAAGGCACAGACAAGCCTTGGATGGCAGCTGGCTGCCCATCCAACACCTGAGGTGCAGACAAGCCTCAGATGGTGGCTGCACATCTGCCCAGGGTGGGGCCAAAGAGTAGGAAAGCCTCAGATGGTAGCTACCCAGGGCCACCTGAGGCTCAGGTAACCAGGATCAACCAAAGCTTACACTGCCAGCAGTGGTAGCAGCAGAGGTGTGATGGGGGTGTCACCTTCCCCTGATCACCCCTTTAGCCCCTATGGCTCCTGGACTGTGAAAGGGGGCAGGTCAGGGGGAGGGACCCCCTCCAATGCATGAATTTTCATGCACCAAGCCTCTAGTAAGTAACATAAATATCAGTAATAAGATTTTGCAAAGGTTAGATCATTACATTTATGACCAGACACAATTTTTTATTCTTAACAAAGGAGAGACATGTGCAAACGAATTCCAGATGCAATACTCATTTAAGATGAACTTTCTAAAAATATTTTTTTATTGATTTCAGAGAAGGAAAAGGGAGAGAGAGGCGACTGCCTCCTGCATGCTCCCTACTGAGGATTGAGCCCGCAACCTGGGCATGTGCCCTTGACTATAATCAAATCCGGAACCCTTCAGTCTGCAGGGCGACACTCTATCCTCTGAGCCAAACCAGCTATTGCAAGCCATGCACCTTTTCAAAGACACAAAATCCTATATTAAAAGACAGGAAGCAACTGCCTCAGAAATTTGTAAAGAGAGTGAAATATACCCTTGTATTTGAAAGGAAATAAGTATTTGAAGTGTGATACTACAGAAAAACCATAATTTATTTCAGATTAAAGAACATTAAAAAGTCATGATTTTCGAGTAGCTGGGATTAAGAGTTTGGTTAGAGCTTCAATCATTCATGCTTTTAAGCTGAAATTAGTCCTTAAATGCTGTAATGAACTAAACAATATACCACCCCCACCCCCAAAATCAACTGCAAAAATATACTGTAACTAAAAGCATAATGACCCCATTCACTTCCTTCCTCATCTTTTCCATAATCCATTTGACCTCCTTCCTGTCACCTAATCTAATCACTGGCTGGGTTTCCATTAAATTAAAATTATCCCTGTTGTGCTCTCTGAACTCATTGCACTGGTTCTCCAGACTTAAGGGAAGATTTTTTTAAATGTCATCACCTACAAATGAATTGTTACAATGCAGACAGTGATTCAGTACATGGCTATATATTCCATGAGAAGGGTAGAGATGCTCACGGAGTCTAGAATGAAGTTTAAGGTTTTTTTCCAATACCACCAATAACTGGAAATCTCCTTAGACAAGTTTTCAAGCTTGATGAACCTATTTGCTGCTCACACCCCTCTCCATTACTACCAACCCCTCCTCTGTGCCACAACTGACAACAAAGTGCCTAGCACATGACATTCCCCAAAGCACTTTCACATACAGAGATCTCGCTTATCCTCACCATCACTTTGAGATCTTTCAATTATCCTACATCACAAAAGTAAGTTGCCCAAATTGAGATCTGGGGTAACGAATTACATGTGTGCAAACTGGCTTGTTTCCTCCATTCCTAAACTGGTTGCCACCGATCACCTTTTTTTTTTAGAATGAAATCATTTTGGAACTTTCGGTGACCTTTTCTCTGAATTTTGATTTATAGACAGGGTTACCAATTACACTGTGTCTATTTTACCTAACAGCATTCAAAATTATTATTTAAAGGCAGATGTCCGGATAATTTGCCACCTACCCCATCAGTTAACAATTTCATCTGAATCTATATTATGGATGAAGAGAGGAATCTAATCTTTCATCCAAGGTCATACACAGTTAATAACACTCCTTGAACAAACCTGGATCTGCCAGTCTTCTTCACTACAAGGTGATGATTAAGGACAAGATTGAAGGGAAATAGGACCCCAAGTAAGGCTTTGACTGGCAAGTTGATGAATAACCCATCTTTAAAACTAGAACTTAAATGGATAAGATCAGAATACCCGTAAAGTAACTCCATTTTCATTCCCATAGCAGCTTGGCTCAGTGGCGTACGTGAAGTGCAATTATTGCTGATTGATTGATTCTTTCAGCATTTTCTTGCCTACCAAACAAAATTAAGATCACATTTAAGAAAACAATAAACTATGGAGGTTCCCCTCCCCCTCCCACTAGGAAACTTACAGTGATCATTTGACCACATTCTGTTGAAAATGACTGTTTCTCTCCCAAGTTGTGTTTCTGTTTGCGTTAGTGGTGGGGAGGAGAAGTATAATTATTAGAAACATAATAGCTTACATTTATATAGCACTTTATCGCTTACAAGTGCTTTACATTATCCTATTTGATACTTATAACTCATTGTGGAGGTAGTATGGGAATTATTACCCATTTATACAAATAATTAAGTGGAGGCTCAGAGAGGTTAAGTAATCTGGTAAATGTTACTAAATCAGAGCGGAGCAAGGTCACAATCCAGGTCCTTTTTACCTGCAAGCCTTCGGCTCTTTTCTACCTTATTACTTGGTCAGAAATGCATCATCTAAGAAAATGTTCTGATGACCCTTATACGTCCCTCTACAGTAAATTCATTACCACACACACTAGAAAGCTTTCCTGCTCTGTGTCTAGCCTGCTTCTTTCTTATCCTCCCATCAAGATAACTGTTACATCTTCCTCCGCCCAACAGAGGCAGATACTACAGAAATGTGCAATCTCAAATAACCAAGTCCTATGGGGGGGTGGGGAAACCACACAGAATAATTTGGTCCACAAGCCCTGTTTCAGGAATCCATCAATATGCTTCAGAATTGTATTCAAATGTGTGAATCTGTCACAGAGAAAAGAAAAAGAGAATATAAGGCTTGGGGCAGAGCAGCGGAAAAGCCCAGAACCTAAAAACATGGAAGGGATTGGAAGCCCAAGCTACTCACAGGAAAATCATGGGAAGCACAGAAAGTTGAGGATTCTTCTCACACATTTGTAGCAAAACATCCATTTCACTGCATCTACTTATTCAGCTACTAATACCATCTCTAAAGCCAAATGAGATATTTCTTGGGATATTTTTCTTAAATTTCTTGAAAGCTAGTTGGGTTGTCTTTTGTTTCGTCTATTTAAGCATGTATTTTTTTTTAATATATTTTATTGATTTTTTACAGAGAGGAAGAGAGAGGGATAGAGAGTTAGAAACATTGATGTGACAGAATCATTGATCAGCTGCCTTTTGCACATCCCCCACTGGGGATGTGCCCACAACAAGATACAAGCCCTTGACCGGAATCGAACCCAGGACCTTCCACTCCACAGACCGACGCTCTATCCACTGAGCCAAACTGGTTTCGGCGAAGCATGTATTTTTTAAATCAATTAAAAAATGGGAAAAGGCATGAGTAGACATTTCATCTATGAGAATATGGGGGGTGGAAAAGGCAATGGGGGGAAAAGGACACATATGTAATACCTTAATCAATAAAGAAAAAAAAATAATAATTTTAAAAAACAGAGAATATGTGGATGGCAAATAAGCCCATGAAAAATGTGTTCAACATCATTAGCTCTCATAAAAATGCAAATTAAATATATAATGAGATATCACTTCATACCTATCAGAATGGCAAAAACAAAAAATGACACAAAAAATATTGGTGAGGACACAGAAACTAGGCCACACATACATTGCTAGTAGTATGAAATGGTATGGCTACTCTGGAAAATGGTTTGGCAGTTTCTTTTAAAACTAAAGATGCAATTACTGCCTAGCAGGCATGGCTCAGTGGTTGAGCGTTGACCTATGAACCAGGAGGTCAGGGTACCATTCCCTGTCAGGGCACATACCTGGGTGGGGCATGAAGGAGGCAGCCAATCCATTATTCTCTCTCATCATTGCTGTTTCTCTCCCTCTCTAAAAGCAATAAAAATATCTTTTTTTTTTTTTAATTAAGTTCATGAGTGAAAGAAACCTTGAGTATATATTGTGAGATTCATTTGCATAAAGCTGTAAGATAGGCAAATGTAATTTATGAAGAAAGAAAAAAAAGAAAAACAGAACAGAGGCTGCCTGCTGATACAGGCAGGGAGTAGTAGGGGAAGGAGCAAGCAAGAATTAGATGGAGTTTTAACAGTGTTCTATATCTCCATAGGAGTCCAAGTTACACCAGTGTGTGCACTTCTCAAAACTCAAACATACCAGCAAGATTTGTATACATCATTGTAGGTGACTTTTATATTAAAACCTGCAAACAAAGCGAATTAGGTTTAAATTACTGGCTTTACATGGATTATCTTAACAATGAGATACCATGCCTTTAAATAGACACAGGGTCACCGAACTAAATGGTGAAAAAGAAGTTTATAACTATCCCGTCTTGAATACATTCTTCTCAAGCAAAGGAAATTGCAATCAACAGAATAACCATGAAGCAAATTCATATAAAAAATATCATTAGGTCAGACTAAATTAATAAAAACAGATGTGATTAGGGCCCTCTGAAAG
The DNA here is from genome assembly GCF_014108245.1 of Pipistrellus kuhlii. Taxonomy (NCBI): domain Eukaryota; kingdom Metazoa; phylum Chordata; class Mammalia; order Chiroptera; family Vespertilionidae; genus Pipistrellus; species Pipistrellus kuhlii. The sequence continues at coordinate 125,119,628 of NW_023425515.1, read as the reverse complement.
CAATGTTGGCTAATACTTTGTTTACATGCACTATTGAAGCAGCAACTACTGACCTCAGGCACTTTCAGCTGCTTTTACATTAATTATTACATGTGCTTTATATATTATACATAAAAATATCCTTTACAGGTCTAACTAGCTAATATTCTGCCAAAGTTGTTTTAAATGAGTCTCAGATCCCACAGGGTGGCAGTGGGGGCGGGGAGCGATGAAATTCTATGAAATCCACACATTGATTTAGATGTAGCATCATTTGGTCTGCAATAGAGTAGGAACAGTTACAGGTTTTGCTTTGCTTCACAATGATTTTCTTAGTTAGTGAGGTAAAATTACAAGAAGGATGGTGGGCTACCCTTCCTTACAATTATATGCAATAGGACCCAACCCTTTTCACTTAATAGGTTTACACTGCAAAGACATGCCTGCTTAATTGGCCAGACAAGTCAAGACACTGATGAAAATTATTCCTTGACCCTACCAGCGATTCATAGGGAAGATAATGTGAGAAACATCTAGTGCCTACTCTTCATTTCCGTCTTAAACTTTGCTTGTGATCCACGCTCCATCACTACTCATTTTAGGTCAAATGACTCTCAGGTTGGTAGTTGCCAATGTGTAGCCATGAGCCTATCGCCAAAAAATATGAAGGTACATTTTTAATTATTCCATGAAATGAAGCAAAAAATTTCGGAAACATACAATTTTCAAAATAGTTCAGCCATAAATTTTGGCTTGTTTCACACTATTTGCTTAAAAAATTTAAATAATAACAAAATATGATAATATGCAAGATTTTTGTTTCATCTTTAGGAAAATAAGTGGAGATAAGCAGAAAGATAAGTTAGAATAAGACCCAGCTCCTGTCTCCCTACAAACACCTCTAAATGCCCTTGACAGCAATTAAATTTTTGGAAGGCATATGCCCATTCACAGTGGGTAAAGAAGTGCCTTGCACTATGAGTGCTTATTTTTAAAACTCAGCATTTCTTCGCTGCTGAAAATCTATTCAGAAATCCCTTCCTCGTTAGGCCACAGAGCTTTATGCAGCCAGGGGGGCAACAAATGCTGATATTTCAAGAAATCTAATCTCTTAATGACTGTTGTCAGAGAAGGGAGAAGGACTCTGAAAGAGTCATCTTGAAATGAGCCTCATCTCAGGTACATGTGAGCCATAAAGCTAGCAGGGAGTCAGGACTACCACCAAACACGGTGTCAGTTTACTTAATCTGTCCATCCCAGGTGTTCTGTGCAGATGAGGAGCTGTCCCTTCTAACACACTCTCGAGGTCCACACCTGCTCTCCCCTCTCAGTCTCCCATCATATAAAAGCACACTCATTATCTAAGCATAAACCTGGACTTCTGGGGGTTTCAAACAGAGCAAGTCAGCCCAGGCTCCAGCAGTGACGGAGATAAGAAGTAGAAAAGATGACCCAGGTGGATGGACCACTCACTGAAGGTGTATGTGAAGGTTTAGGATTTGAGCTAGACTTTTGTCAGCAACTGCAACTATAAACTGGAGAGGGAGAGGAGGGCAGTCTAGGCAGAGGGAAGAATGCATGCACAGGGACAATGAAAACGTGTGCAAAAAATAGCAAAGAGATTCACGTGGCTTAAGCAGGTTTTCAAGAACTGTGATGATGGCAATGGGTGCGAAGCAGAAGATGAGTCAAGATTTAGGGAAGGCATTCCTTTATTCATTAATTCATTCGACACAGGTTTACTGTGCATTAAGTACACACAAGTCACTGTTCTAAGGTATTGGAGTACAAAATATAAGACCTTTCTTTTTAAAGGGAAACCATACTCAGGTACAGAATAGATTCAAACGAGATTCTAAACATCAGCTATGTCACTGTTAAGTCCTTTCCCAAACCATGCATAGAGTTTTTCCATCCTTTAAGTTAGAAAGTATGACCTGAAAGGCATGGATAGAGTTTAGGTGGTTTGAAGAAATCCTCCCCCTCTTATTCCTTTATCTTGACACTGACAAGTTAAGATACTGCATGAGATTGGTGTGAACGGGAAGAGCAAGACAAACTTGGTAGGCTCAAAATGTCTCTTTACTGTGTGCTTTCTTACCCCCCCCCCCCCCAGCTTTTCACAAGTCATAAAATCACACAGGCAGGGAGTAAGAAGGAAGAAGGTGATTTGGAACCCAGGAAGTTAGTTTATTGTCCTCTTCTGTTTGGGCTGTTAAGGTGGCAGTTAATGCCATACAGCCAACACAGGGAAGATGCCATGTGTCCCTGCCACCACTCTCTCCCCTTCAATAAGGCTGATGGTATAGAAAGAGGGACTTGACTTGGAGAAATGGCACTGCCCAATCCCCAGAGATGACCTTCATTACAAGGAACTCTTTACCCTCCCCAGAATCAGACTGCTAGGCCCATGGTTTGGGTCAACAAGGTTTAAGGGTAAGGATCACACAATACCACCATCATTTCATTCCACCCTGGAAATCACTGAAGTCAGAGAGGCTAAAGTGACTGGCTCAAGGCAGGTGGTGGCCAGACTAAGGCCTGGTGTCTGCAGACCAGCTGGGAGAGTCATGAGTATGAGCTGGCATGGATTGCCTGGCTCACCTTAAGAGGAGAGGATTCACAACTATGGGATAAAGGCAACTAAAGGACAGAAAAATGACTCAGCAAGTGTGATTTCAGTGTGTGTACTCTTCTGCCTCCTCTAGGAATCTACTTTCTGTTAATGGGAGGTCATAATGTTCTCACCATAGATTCTCTAAGTTTCTCTGTATGCCTTGAAAGTTTCATACTCATTTACATTTTCATTTCAGGAAAAAAATATGCATCCATGTGCCACATAGCCAGATGGTCAAGGATGAACTGCATACAGGACAATGCTATGCCACACAGCCTACGTGTGCAGTAGGCTACAGCATCTAGGCTTCTGTAAGGGCACTCTCCAATGTTCCCACAAATGCAAAATCAACTACATTCTCAGAATGCATCCTTGGTGTTAAGAGGTGCATGACTGTACACTACAGGGTGGGTGAAAAGTAGGTTTACAGTTGTGAGTATGCAAAACACAGAGTTTATTCTTGTATTATTATTTATTAGTTATTGTATTATTTTCCATACAAACAACTATAAACCTGCTTTTGCCCAACACTTTATATTGTGTTTACATGCCACAAACAATCTACCAAATAAGGCAGAAGGACTCCAAAACCCACTCCCCAAATCAGCTGAATTTGTTAGGTTTCAGAGGATGGTTACCTATGCAATTAATTGGATGAACAAAGCAGTGTTTCTTAAGTTCCCTTCCAGGTTCGAAGTATTGGAGGTCCTACCTACAATGTCTTTATTCGGACTGAAACATCACCAATTACACATGAACTAAGAAAGAATACTTTGATATGTCTAAGATTAAATACAGATGGCCTCTATTACAAATATTTAGCCTTAACAATTATCTCAGATATTTACTGATATTTACCCATGAGATGTGGGGAAAGGGCAGGTTGTAGGGGACACCTAAAAATATGAGAAAGAAGCTAAAAGTGCACATCCTATATAATAAAAGCCCAATATGCTAAGTGTCCAGTCATCTGGTTGTCCATTCAAAGTGTAATCCTATCTAATAAAAGAGCAATATGCAAATTAATCATCTGCTACACTCTGCTACACCCACAAGCCACGCCCACCAGCCAATCAGGAGTGATTATGCCAATTAGCCCAACCAAGGTGGCTGCGGTCATGGAGAGAGCAGGGGGGAGACTTGATTTTTCCCTGGCAATGAAGGAAGCCAAGCTTTCCACACACCTTGGCTTGCCCAGGCCTCCACTTAAGGCTACAAAGTTTCAATTATAGAAGATAAATTCTAACAAAAATGGCAGCAGCCATGGAACTGGAGAAAGTAGGCTAGGGTTTCCCCCAGGGATGGAGGAAGCCAAGATTTCCACCTGCCCTGGCTGGCCTAGGCCTCCACTCTAGGCTACAAAGTTTCAATTATAGAAGGTGAATAAACCCCAACAGAAATGGCTGCTGCCAAAGAGTGAGCAGAAGTCTTGGCTCACCTGCAGGCTGCAAAGTTTCAATTGTAGAAGATAAATATATCCCAGATACCAGGGTTTCTGCTAGGGTTGCTGGGGGACATGATCAGCCTGCAAAACACCACAGGCCCCTCGCCTAGTCTGTCCCACACCCCAAGGGAACCCCTACCCTGATCTGGGGCACATTTCAGGGAAAACCAGCTGGCCCCCACCTGTACACCAGGCCTCTATCCTATCTAATAAAAGAGTAATATGTAAATTGACCATCACTGCAATACACAAGATGGCTGCCCCCATGTGGTCAAAGATTCTGCCCCCATGTGGACACAAGATGGCCACTACAAAATGGCCAGCAGGGGATGGCAGTTGAGAGGCATCAGGCCTGCAAGGGAGGGTAGTTGGGGGTGATCAAGCCTACAGGGGAGGGCAGTTAGGGGTGACCAGGCTGGCAGGCAGAAGTGATTGGGGCAATCAGAAAGGCAGGCATGTAAGAAGTTGGGAGCCAACAGTCCTGGATTAGGGCAATTGGACCATCCCTCGAAGGGTCCCAGATTGGAGAAGGTGAAGGCTGGGCTGAGGGACAATCCCCGCCCCTCCCGGCACAAATTTTGTGCACTAGACCTCTAGCATACTAATGATACTAGCTGCTCAACTGCTCACTATAACATGCACTGACCACCAGGGGGCAGGCACTCTGACCAGTAGGTTAGCTTATTGCTGGGGTCCAATTGATCAGGACTGAGCAAGATAGGCCAGATACTCCATGGAGCCCTCTTGAGGTCCCTCTGCCTCTGCCAACCTCCCGCATCTCTCCCCTGCCTTTATCGTGCATCCTCTCCCAATCCAAGACCCCTCAGGGGATGTCAGAGAAGTGGTTTCAGCTGGATCCTGCAAGCCTCTAGTATTGGCAATAAAAAACATACACCCAAAATGTATCATATGGGCCCATTATTGGAAACATGACACTGGAGACTTTTTCCCCCTTAAACTTTGGAAATTAGGAAAACAAAAAAGGAGAAGAGATTTTCATCATAGGATTCTAATTTCCATTATGTGCCCTTTTAAGATTAAAAAAGAGAGAGAGAGAGAGAGAGAGAGAGAGAGAAGGTGGGGGCACAGGGGGAAATGAGGGAGAATTCATTTAAATAGTTTGCATTTCATTTTCTTTAGGTAGTATGTAAAAGTGGCATGTATTTTTTTAGGTAGGTCAAGTCCAGGGCTAAAATACATCAATATCAAAAGGCTTTATTCAATTCACCAGCCTAGGTGTTGCTACTTCTACTTCACATGTTCTCTCAGACCAGCTATGGAAAACTGGCAGTCTGAGAAACACGTACCTCTGCACCACATGTCAAGTACAGCCTGATGGCTTCATACTGCAGATGCTCAAGCCAACAGTCATGTTTCACTGTTGAAAGAAAAGCATTTTCTAGAGAGTACCTTTTTGGTTAAGAAAAAAACTCTCAGCACCTCATAAGCAATTTTAATTTGCCACCCTATATTTTTATAGGCATCTCCGAACAATTAAGACTCTGTGTTGCAAATTGAAATTGCTCATGCCTAGTTGCAAATTTTATTGCCACAAACGGGGTCCCTAAGAAGCACTATTAACTTTAATGGCGACTTGTTGCTCCCCAATTATGAGTCATCCCCAATAAAGAGATACAGGGATCATCACACGGGTGAGAAGGGAATGTACTCCACCACCAACAAAAAGGAGTGGGAGCAAGATCCCAGAAGAAAAAGCAGAAACATAATATGAACTGGGAAGAAGAAAGTGTCCTTGACATCAAAGAAAAAGAACCACACACACATTGAGCAACAAGACAGCAGCCCATCAAGGAAGATTGTCCTACTCTCTTCCTGGAGACCTGGAGATAAATCGCCCACCCCAGGATTGCCCCAAGTGGTGAGTGGCACATAAGATTGAAAGCCTTGCCCTGCCTGGCCATTTTGACTCAGTGGTTAGAACATCAGCCATTGCACCAAAGGGTGGTGGGTTTGATTTTCTATCAAGGGCACGTACCTGGACTGCAGGCTAAATCCCCGATAGAGTAGGGACATAAGCAGGAGGCAACCAATCAATATGTCTCTCTCACATCTTTCCCTCTCTATCTCTCCCTCTCTGTCTCTTTGTCTGTCCTTCTTCCCCTCACCCCCATTTCCCTTCCACTCTATCTGAAAGCAATGGAAAAATATTCTCAGGTGAGGATTAAAAAAAAGATGGAAAGCCTTGCAAATATGAATAGACTTAAAGCAATAACTTTTTTCAAGTTTTACCATTCATAGATTCATCTAAACCACATGTGTCAAACACAAGGCCCACGGGCCAAATCCGTCCCGCCAGGCCTTGCAATGTGGCCCACACCGCGCTGTCATCACTGCACTCCACTGCATTTCCATCACAATGACAGTTTATGACTGTTCAGTAAACCATTCGGCCCGCGATTTAGGCTGGATTTTAGATTTTGGCCCCTTCTCTGATTGAGTTCGACACTCCTAATCTAAACCCTAGAAGAAAAATAAACACAGAGAAAGACATTCTCATGGTTACTCATTAAAGTATGCTAACAAGCTTTAACCAGTTTGGCTCAGTAGATAGAGCATCAGCCTGAGAACAGAAGAATCTCAAGTTTGATTCTGGTCAAGAGCACATGCCAGGTTGCAGGCTTGATCCCCAGTAGGGGGCATACAGGAGGCAACTAATCAATGATTCTCTCTCATCACTGATGTTTCTCTCCCTCAACTTTCCTCTCTGAAATCAATAAAAATACATTTTTTTAAAGTATCTAGTAAATGTTGGATGTTCTACTTATAAGACTTGCTTACTCATCATAAAAAAAAAAATTGAGTAGAGAGAATGTGGAATATAATTTTAAATGTTCATAATTCCTCTGTAACTATACTGTTAATATTTTGCTGTAGTTCCTTCTAAACGTTTGAAAGTACATTTTTTCATAAATATTATTGTATACACAATCTCATATTTTCCTTTTATATTTTCTAATGTAATTTATAAATAATGCCTAAATAGTTTTAATGTTTCATATTTTTTTCCCTGTACTTTCACTTACATAATTATTTATCTACTAGAGGCCTGATGCATGAAATTTGTGCATGGGGGGGTGTGACCCTCAGCCCAGCCTTCATCTTCTCCAATCTGAGACCCCTCGAGAGATGTCCTACTGCCCGTTTAGGCCCAATCTCAGTAGGATTAGGCCTAAACGGGCATTTAGACATCCCTCTCACAATCCAGGACTGCTGACTCGCAACTGCTTGCCTCCCTGCATTCCTGATGGCCCCTAAGCCCTTCTGCTTGCCAGCCTTATCACCCCCTAACCATTCTCCTGCCAGCCTGATTGATGCCTAACTGCTCCCCTGCCAGCTTCTTTGCCACTAACTTCCCTCCCCTTCAGGCTTTGTCCCCTCAACTGCTCTCTCCTGCAGGCCTGGGTCCCCCCCAACTGCCTTTCCCTGCAGGCCCGATCGGCCCCAACTGTCCTCCCTTGTAGGCCTGGTCCCTCCCAACTGCCCTTCCCTGCAGGCCATCTTGTGTCCACATGGAGGCAGCCATCTTTGACCACATGGGGGAAGCCATTTTATGTTTTGGAGTGATGGTTAATTTGCATATTACTTTTATTAGATAGGATAAAGGCCTGGTATATAGGTGGGGACCGGCTAGTTTGCCCTGAAGAGTGTTCTGGATCAGGGTGGGGGTTCCCTTGGGGCATGGGGCAGCATGGGCAAGGGCCTGTGGTGGTTTACAGGCCAGCTATGCCCCACCACAACCCAAGCAGAGGCCCTGATATCTGGGATTTATTTATCTTCTATAATTGAAACTTTGTAGCCTTGAGCAGAGGCCAGGGCAGGCAAGGGTGGGTGGGAAGCTTGGCTTCCTCCATTGCCGGGGCAACCCAAGCCTCCAGCTGGCTCCAGTTACATGGCTGCCATCATTTTTGTTGGGATTTATTTGTCTTCTATAACTGAGACTTTGTAGCCTTGAGCAGAGGCCAGAGTCGGCCAGGGCGGGGCAGGAAGCCTGGCCTCCTCCATCACCAGGGCAACCCCCATGCCTCCTGCTATCTACAGCTCTGTGGCTGCTGCCATTTTTATTGTGTTAATTTGCATAGTCACTCTTGATTGGCTGGTGGGTGTGGCTTGTGGATATAGCAGGGGTACGGTCAATTTGCATTTTTCTCTTTTACTATATAGGATTGGTATATGATAGAAATGTCATCACATTTTTCCCTTTTAAAAAGCTTTATGCATAAATTTATTGTGTCTCTGAATGATAAAAGATAGAAATAAGCATGCATATCTTGAGGTATGTAAGACATGCATTCCAGGAAAGAAATGTATAATCTGAATATTTAGTGTATTCTATCATTTTAATCATTTAAGTAACTTTTATTAATGATAATCATTGAAGTTAGCTTTGGCCCTTTTAATTCTGCAGTTTCTCATGGATCCCAGACTCCACTGTGCTCTTTTTAGAGAGAGATTTTATTTTCTACATGTCTATGTTTTGTTTAGCAGTTCCACTGTAAAAACAAATGCAAATGGGAGGAAAGAAAGAAAACAACTGGGGGAGAGGTGAGTGGAGGAGGGAAGGGGAGAGGAAGGAGGGACAGAACAATTTCTTAACCACACCCCAAGGCCTATACCATTAGTGAATTTTACGTACATTATAATTCATTTCAGGATTTACCCACAAAAACTCTATTCTGGCATGTTTACTGAAACAAGAAAGCGAGTTCACATTTCACAGAGTGCAAAGGCAAAGGGTGAGCACGGTCCAAGAGTTCAGAGCCAGAGGGCCAAGTGCAGTTAATGAGAGGGAAAGGCAGAAGAAACATGATTTTTCTGTGACATTCCCCTCCTTTTCAGTTCTTCAACTCCAGTTCTGAGGTGTGGGACCCGCCCAGAGCCAGCAGATCTCACTCAGCCCTGCCCAGCACCCCGCCGGAGTCCCCTGGGTCAGGCTGTGCTGCAGCTCCAGGCATCATAAGGTCATTGGCAGGTTTGGCACAAAACGCTCACCCTCAGTGAACACAGGCCTCCAAAGAAGAATGAGGCAACAGCCAGGAAAAAACCACTTTGCAAACAGACTTCCAAGGAGAATTAGCCTCTTGAAATCCTCTGTGCAAAAGTTCACAGCATAAAACAGCTGCTGCTTAACGCTTAGGGTTCTAATTTGCCCCCGAGCTCCTGATTTGCACAGAACTTCTGGCCAATGGAGTCCAAGCTCCTTTGCTCTTCCCTACACTATTCAGTCCCATAAGTGCCCTTGGTCAAAAACTAGGTCGTAGATTTATCCACCGAGAAGCATTTTCCTTCATTTCAAATGGTGTGCTCTGTTCAAGAGGTTATGATAATAAAGGAAGAGCAGCAAACGGGCTTCGAGTCCTGGCATGCACGGGCGCCTAGGAATACTGCCTGCTGCCTTATCTTACTTTGGCTCTTTTTGAGTCAAAGCACTGAACTCTGACCCTTTTCTGGATGCATAACGATCATTTCTAGAATGTGCATACAAATCATTTCTAGAATGACTGTATCTAATTTCATTTATGCTTTTTTTTTTCAGCTTTAACCTAGCAGCTCTGTGCCAAAAATAAAAATAAAAAATTCCCGTTTCAAGAATCATTTACATGCTTCACTTCTGCCAAAGTTTACAGCAGAGTTATATCCTGCCTCAGAAAGAAGGATGGGCGGGGGGAAGGGGAAATGGAGCAGGACAGCTGTTTTTTCAATAAACTCCTGCAGAAAACCTCCCACTTCCCCCATGGCTTCTTCCACACCCCCAGCAAAGAGGCGGCAGGAGGCAGCCTGAGAAATCCCATTTTTCCAAGGAGGATCAGGCTGGCTCCCTAGCTTCCTAAACGCCCCCACACTTGCCGGAGGCCCTTTGTCATTCACCCGAGAGCATCAGGTCACAAGGCTAAAGTTTGCTCTCTGCTTCCTCTCTTGTTGACTCCCATGTTGATGGAGCCCCAGAGGCTTCAGCCTCCCTCCCATCCATCCCCACCCAAATCTCCATCCACACCCTGTCATGCCCGAGGCACACGTGGCCCTGTGACAAAAGCAGCAAGCTAAAAGGTGGGAATTTTTAGTCCCTTCCGGAAATATGCTGGAACTTCTTCCCACAAAGAAACACAGCTGCCTTCAACCAGCCCGGTGCCCTGAACCAGCTTCCTCCAAGCTCAGCAGTTGAGCTCCTCCCGCTTCTGGAGCTGGGAGAGGAAGGGAACCTGAGATGCAGGCAGAGGGGCTGCGGTCCTCCCCTCCTCAGCAGGCTGGAAAGCTCTAATTTGTTAACCTAGAAAACCCTGGGGCTTTGAGATCTAAGAGTGGCTCCACCCAAGCACTACCTCAGATTCTTTTTTTCCCTCCTCGTGGGCAAGCAGAGCAAAGGGAAAATAAGGACAAATGTGTTCAAAACAGAAATACTGCACAACCCTAACTTGGCTCTGGGCAAGGCCCAGAATACAACCCAACACCTCCATTTCTGTCCAAGAGAGAAGAGAAACTACAGGGTGCAGCCTTCGTCCAGCTGTGAGAACTCTGCTGCCCAGACACTCTGCCAGCCCTCAGAGGATCAACATAACCCCAAATTGCTCCTCAGTCCCCAGCTGCTCCCCTGCCTTTTTTCTTTTCTTTCTTTCTTTCTTTTTTTTTTTTTTTTTTAATTCTGCAAGGGCTCTTTTTTCATTCTTTTTGGTAAACTGATTCTTTTTAATGCCATGGTGATTGTAATTACTGTGGAATGGTCTTTTAACTTCAAGGCTTACATCCTTGGTATGAAATGGCTCTGTCTTAAAGAAGTCAGTACATGCATATGAGCTTTTCAAAGTCCCTAAAACCTTTCCCAAATGACTGAACTGTAACCAAAGGTGAATTGACGTTGATATCACAGTTCAGTTAACCATTAAAAAAAAAAAAAAATCCAGGTTTAGGTATCATTCATCTACGACCAATGTCATATCATGTTGCCCATCACCTATTTTAACATGAGTAAAGAGTTGGCATGTCCTGGGCACTAATTAAAGTCACCTTACATCTCAGTGCAGGTTCAACACAACCTAATTCACATTAATTGCCTTGAAGGCCCCTTTCAATCCTATAGTTTTTTTTTAAATGGACTGCTTTGAAAGGCATAATAAATTTTTTACAGTTTTAGCCTAGTGAAAATATACTGTTGGTATAAAAATTAGCATAACAAGTGTTGGTTTAAAAATTGTATTTCTAAAATACACCTAGTTTCATATAGATGTCGCATGCCCTTGCTACAATTTAGGTTACACTAATTGTTTATAATTCCCCACACACCCTCTGTTTTTCCTCAAGTTAAGAGAAACTAAGGTAAAATCTAATCAAGCCAGTTCCCAATTCCAAACCAATGAAATCTAAACTATAAATCTGATTTTTTCTTCTGGCTCTTCCTCTCCATTTCCGTGACTATCTAAGCATAAAAAGGGGATGGGGCATAACAGAATCAAGTAAGAATGCCCATCTGTTGTGAACTTTAATTTCCCAACCTAGGGGCGAAGCTATGGGATTTAGTAGCCAAGATGGCTGTCAGTCAAATAAATCATCCCAGGAAGAAAACGAATCAATTTATGTAGCTTTGAGAGTAGAACTGAACCAAGTTGTGGGAAATAGGAAATGTATCTACATGGGTTTAGAGGTCCCTCTCCCATTCTCCTTGCCTTTGGCCTGGCCCAATGTTTGCTCACCTCCATCCCCACCTGTAAGGAATTACTTGTAACCAATCAAGAATACTTATTAACTTGATTAAAACTCTACTTGCTGACTTGCTGCTAAGAAACCAGAAATCTCTTATCTCAATGAGCCCATAGATCATCAGGAGACATGAACTCAAAAAAAAAAAAAAAAGGAACAAACTTCCAAATTTATATTTATAGTAAACACTAGTGTCTCTGTGCATTGCACTGTGTGGGGGGGAGGAGGGTGCCTTTCCTTACCCTGGCCTGCACCTTCTCCAATCTGGGAACCCTCAAAGAAAGTCCTACTGCAGGTTTACTGGGATTGGGCCTAAACCGGCAATCGGACATCCCTCTCAAAATCCAAGACTGCTGGCTCCTAACTGCTCACCTGCCTGCCTGCCTGCCTGCCTGCCTGATTGCCCCTAACTACTCTGCCTGCCTTCCTTACTCATCCCCAACTGCCCCCTACTGCCAGCCTGCTCACCCACAACTGCCCCCCCTACTGGCCTGCTCACTCCAAACTGCCCTTCCCCCACTGTCCTAATCACCTCCAACTGACTCCCACTGACGACCTGCTCGCCCCCAACTGGTCCCCCTGCTGGTCTGCTTACTCCCAAAGGCACCACCCCCCACCAGCCTGATCACCCACAACTGCTGTCCCATCCTGGCCTGATCACCCACAACTGCCCTCTCCTCTTGGCCTCTAACTGCCTCTACCTCAGCCCTGCCATCATGGCTTTGTTCAGAAGAAAGTCCAGAAGGTCTCCTGGAAGGTCTCCCAGTCTAATTAGCATATTACCCTTTTATTAGTATAGACAGAGAACTGGTGCACAGGTGGGGGCTGGCTGGTTTTCCCTAAAGGATGTCCCGGATCAGGGTAGGGGTGCCACTGGGGTGCCTGGCCAGCCTGGATGAGGGGCTGATGGCTGTTTGTAGGCTGGCTACAGCTCCGGGCCACCCAAGCTTCTAGACCCTATTTTTTCTTTTCTTTTTTTCAATGCCTCCTTGAGCAGAGGCCATGGCTGGCTAGAAGCAGGTATCTAGGATTTATTTATCTTCCATAATTAAAACTTTGTAGCCTTGAGCAGAGGCCAGGGCCCACCGGGAAGGCGGGAAGCTTGGCTTCCTCCATCACTGGGGGCAACCTAAGCCTCCTGCTTGCTCTAACTCTGTGGCCACCACCATCTTGACTGGATTAATTTGCATAATCGCTCTGATTGGTTGGTGGGTGTATCAGAGGTATGGTCAATTTGCATGTTTCTCTTTTATTAGGATGTGTTTCATGTCTTACTATTAGAAACACATGGCCTTTATGTGCCAAGCACCATAGGATTATGCTTAGAATGTCCAACTGCTAACCCATAGGATTAGATTCACAAATAAAAAATGACTAATACTTCCAATTTTCTAAAATTATTGACACAGCTATAACAGCCTTAGGCAACAAATCAGAAATTTCCATTTAAAGCCAATATTCTTGCTAATTTAAAATAGTGATTCATTCTCTGCCTATCTGACCACAAACGATTTGCAGTATCTGTTAATCCTAACTGCAACAACCAAACAACCCATCAGTGGAGCAATATCACATTCTCCAAACATGCAGAGGACTTCTTAAATACCTAGTACTGAATGGGGAAGGACCTAATGAAAGAATTTTTATCCTGAGCCAGAAGAGATCATTCTTCCGTGAAGAATGAAGCACTCAAAATACTTAGAAGAGAATGGTAAGATGAAACAAGTCCTAAACATACAAAATTAAATATGATTGTTAAAGAACCACTGGGCACATGCTCCATGGCTCAGAGTTACCCAAGGATTCACTCCTTTCAAGTGTAGCTTCATGTGTGCAAAAAAAAGTGGAGCCACACATTTGCACTTTCCAGATACAGAGCTTTCTTCAATCCACCTTCTTGGCCTTCATGTAAGAAGGAACTAGAAAATAGGAATCTAGGAAAAGCCTGCTTCTCTCTTCATCTCTGGACCTGTCTAATCAGGGAGAAACATGTGGTTTTTCAAGAATGGCTGTCTCTAGCAAGGAGGGACCTGGAGAGTATTATACTAAATGATATAAGCATGCCAGAGACAGACAAGTATCACATGATCTCACTACATATGGAATCTAACGAACAAAATAAACTGATAAAATAGACCCAGAGACACAAAAACATGGGACAGCGGAATCTCAGAGGGGAGGGGAGTTGCGGGGTGAGTAGAGAGAAGTTAATTAGGGAACTTATATGCATATATTACATACATAGCCCATGGATACAGACAATTATGTGGAGAAGGCCTGGGAGGAGTAGGTGGAGAAGGTCAATGGGGAAAAACAGGGGCTAGGGATGGGGGGAAACACCTGTAATATTTTCAACAATAAAGATAAATTTAAAAAATTTATCTAGAGTAAATTTTAGAAGACATGAAAACACACAAGATCAAAGGAATATAGCGGAAGAGGCAGAAGCAAATATTGCCTCACTGGATCCATATTTGCCAAAGTCATCCAGTTCACAGATACAATTTTATTGTTACTTAAAAAAAAAAAAACTGTCAAGGTACATCAAAGAGCATTTTGCTGCTGTTTTAGATGGACTCCGGGACTCCCCTTGGTCACTCATTAACTTCTCCACTTGACAAGAATGTGCCCTGAGTTCTTACAATTAAAACTAGGAAATTTAAATACTGAACTCTCTCACACACACAATGTTAAAAAACAAGAATCATCTTACATTAAATAAAAATGCTTACACTGTGAGAAATACTACTGGGAAATGACAATGTGATTATGGCTATCTGCATAAAAAGGGATTATTTTCTACTCCAGTGAAGAAAAAAGGAGCCAAACTCTAGGTAAGACAAAATACAAAGCAAGCCAGCAGCATTTTCCTGCCTGAAAAGCACTCATCAATCATTCTGCTGTCTCATGATAATGCTTCAACAAACCCACCAGTGAAATGAGATTGTTGCCGATTCCTATGCATTTAAAAGAGGACAGATATGTCACACTATGCAAAACATGGCGTCATGTGATCAGCAAGACATTTCATGATTTGAAGCAGGACGATAAATGTCAGTGAATAATTTGAAAGGTAGAGCCTCTAAAACAGATCCTTTCGGACGCTCCTAAAACGCACTTTCTGCACTCAACCAATTTTTGATTCCCTCGGCAGTTTCCATGTGCAAAGGGGCCTGGAATGTACCAAAGAAATGCGAGTGACATCATGCCTGACATGAAGCTTCGGGGAATAAAAAAACACATACGATGGAGGAGAAAGAGAAACAGCAATGCATTCCCAGGACTTCCCTAGAAAGACAGCCCCTGTATCACAGCAAGTCCGAGCCTCTGGCCTCTGGGAACCTTTATTATAGCTCCTATCAGGGGGAGGGAAGGGGGCTGCTTTCCAGTCTTCACAGGAAGAGTGATTTCCAAATTATGACTTTTGAGAGCTCAAGAGAGGGAATGACTTATTCGTAGTAAATGTGAAACACATGGTTTTCTCAGAGGGTTTCTGTCTACCCTGCTCAGTTATTTCTCTTACGTGAGAAAGACAAAGTATTCAGATTTAAACACAATATTCCTTAGCATGTACCATACGTTTGTGCTTTAAGCCTAACAGCTGGGCTTTCAGTAAAAATGACTCTCGGGGTAACATGGGGAGCATTGGCTCCTCACTCCAGAGACAAGCAGGGCAACTGTGCCCCACACACCTAGGAACACAGTTGAATGGGCACAACATTCAACAGGATACCTGCCCACTGCTCCCACTTTCAGAACCGCCAACTGCAAAGGCCAGTGGCCTCACCGAAAAACATGGGGACCCATCCACCCAATGTTGGGTGTGGAGGTTTTCTTTCTTCTTTTACCCTTTTGTCATTTTGTCACTGTGCTTTCTCCTTATCCCAGTGGCTCTTACCCCCAGTGTCTCTTCTCCCAGTAGAATTATCTGGAAGATTAAAAAAAAAAAAAAAATACCCAGCCCTTCTAATATTCATCTGGATTTAAGACTCACTGTTGCATCCTCATCGGATTTCAACCTCACTAACTCAGCATTACACTGTATCACTTGGACTTTTGATGAGATCTGCCAAGCAAGCTCTTTTATTACCTTTTTTTTTTTTTTTTTTTTGAGAAGTCCAAGAGGCTCTCAAGGGAACACTGGTACATTTTCCATGGTGTGCAGAGAGCCACTAAGTATGGAGACATTATACATGGTATGGGAATTGCAGCTCACTCCCAGAGAGCCCCGGGCTCACCATCCACCCCCACTGCCTTCCTAATGTATGTCACAGACTTGTCCTGAGGGAAGGGGTGGGAGAGCATTTCTCAGGAGGTTCTATCCAATTTCCTAGCAATCTTAACACAGGGATGAGCTCTCTGCAGTCTGTGGCTGTGACAGAAACGCTTCTCACAGATCTCTCGCCCTAGACAAACAAACGTCCCACTAAGCAGAGCTCAGCACATTCCCTGAACAACTCCAAGGATGGGACGGTACGGCAGTGCCTGTGGGTTGCACTTAGTTATCTTTTACTACAGAAGCAGCCTACAGTGAGTACTCACTGCCCATCAAACACGCCCTCCACTTCACTACCTGCCTCTCCACTTCTCAGGTAACGAGCATGTCCACGACTCTACAAGGGTTAGATGACCAGAACCTCGGTCAGAGCGAGCCAAACCACAAAGTTCTCCCGTAGTTGTTCTACACGATAAATACAACTTCGTTTCTGGAAAACCTACTCATTCACAGACTAAAACCGATAACTTGGGGGTGGAGGGGAGGGGCGCAGATATAGCAGCCTTGCATTTGAACATACAGCAACATTAATGATAAATTTAACTGTCTAGGCAAAATGACATTCTCAATTCCTATACGTTTTTTATGTTTAAATTTTTAAATCATTGTGTAGCAACATTAATTCTATCAATAGTATGTGGTTTTCTGCCCATAACACAATATTCGCTTATAATTTGATTTTAGAAGTGGAAAGTCCTAAAAGTGAAGACTCAGGCATACTAATAGCTGGTGTTTATTGAATGAAGGGTAGATATCAGGCGCTAGGCTCAGTGTTTTATTGCATTTAATTCCCTCAACCCAATGGAGGAACTACCGATGTCTCCCCTTACAGATGAGTACGTGACTCTCCAATAAATAAAACATATCCATAGTCAGCAAAACCAGAGGAGGCTGAGCTGGGATCTGGACAGACGTCAAGCTGACTCCAAAGCCCGTAACCATGTCTATAAACTATCCCAGCAGTAAGTATCTTTTATAAGTGAGCAACGTGCTAAAATACCACTTCCACCACCATTTTCAAATAACGAGAGAGGGGATCGGAATTCTTAATGGGCTTTTACCCTAAGGAAAGTATTTGTTGTAGAGGAGTGATGAGTGTGGGGCTTGGACTCTTGCTTCTGATAATACAAAGTGACAAACTTCTGAATCTCTGAGCACCATGTTCTGGTCCACAGGAGAACGCTGACCTCAAATTGTTGGGGCGGGGGGGGGGGGGGGGGGTGGTGAGTGCTTTTCAGGCAGGGAAATGCTGCTGGCTTGCTTTGTATTTTGTCTTACCTAGAGTTTGGCTCCTTTTTTCTTCACTGGAGTAGAAATAACTGAGCAGGGTAGACAGAAACCCTCTGAGAAAACCTTACCTCCCACTCACTCCACTAGGACAGAGGTCCTCACAGAAAACAATTACTTAAAACATGACTTGAAAAGCGAAAAGGTATGCTCTAAAGAAGCTATGTTTCTGATTGTTAATGCTTTACTGTTTACCGAGTCCTGGAAGAAATGTTATCACTGAAGTCACATAGAGGCCTTTTGATTAGGAAAGGGAACCTTTATGTTATTGGGAACGCACAGTATCCTGACTCATCTGTTTTACAACTCCACAACTGCTATTTGGCTTGGCTTTATTTTGGTTTTGACTCTTGTGCTTCAACAAGTCATTATTACACACCCATGAAGTGCTCAGGCCTGTAGGGAATTTTTTTTTTAATTCTCAAAATCAGATTCTTACCCTTGAGAAAGGTATACTATTATTATAGTTGAATTTTCTTGAAAGTAACACATATAAAATCTGTGGATGAATTGATTAATCAGTGGCCAGGATTCGGAGGAGAGTGTGACTATTAAAAAAGTAGAAGAAAAGAGTTCTTTTCAGGTAAGAGAACAGCTCTGTACCCAATTGTGATGATTACTTGACTGTACCAGGATGATAAAATTTCAAAGAAATACACACACATGCAAACACACACACACACACACACACACACACACACACACACAGAGTGTGTGTAATAACTGGTAAAAATCTAAAGGTTTCTATTATATCAAGGTCAATTTCCTGGTCTTGCTGATCTGCTATGGCAGGGGTGGGAAATGTCCATCCCGTGGGCTGTATGCATCCCTCACAATCATTTGGTCTGGCCCTGACAAGGCAACCGCAGGGCCAGACTTATCAAAATTCAATAAATCTGGGAGCTTTTTTCATAGCAACATACATTTATATTAAGTGAATCATATTAAGCGAATGATGCTATAAATACCCAAATGGCCCTTGGCAGAAAAAAGGTTCCCAACCCCTGTGCTATGGTTTTGCAAGATTATCTTGCAGGAAAACTGAGCGAAGGGTACATAGAAACTCCGTTGTTCCAATTTGTTACGAGTCAAGCCATGTTAAAATAAACTAGCATTAAAAAATAAAAGCATGAGAAAGATCTGTATAAAATTAAATGGAAGGATCTCTAAGGTGCATTGTTAAGCTAAAAAGGGGGTGGTGGAGTGCGCACTGTGTGTAATATGCTACCTTTGGAGTAAAAGCAGGAAGTACAGAATTGCTATCACATTTCCTTGTGCTGCATAAAGAGCCTAGGAAAGGATACATAAAACACTAAGGATGGTGGTTTCCTGTGAGGGTTGCACAGGAGGGACTGACAGATGAGCACAAGGATGGAGGGAGGTTTATATACTTTGGGTTTTGAACCATGTAATTATGATATTATTTAAACCAAAAAATATATAAAGACAAAAAATGAAAGAAAAAACAATGAAAAACATCATCACTTAATAAATGATACCAATGTAGAAACCTATGTCAGGGTCTTTACTGAACAATTTACACACATTATTTTTAATCCTCGAAAACATACCAAAGGGAATGATCTCTTTTTTTTACAGAGACCAGACTTAAGGGATGTTTATAAACCTTTTGGCTAAATGATCTGTCCACTATAATCAACCCCCTTCCTATGTAAGGTTTGCTAAACTATCATGCTGCTTCTTTTTTAAAATTAAATTTATTGGGATAATATAATAATATTACACAAATTTTAAGTTATACAATTCTATGATACATCATCTGTATATTGTATTGTGTGCTCACCATTCAGAGTCTAGTCTCCTTCTGCCATAGTATGTTTGACTACCTTACCCTCTCCATCCTTCTTTCATTCCCCTTCTCTTCTGGTAACCACCCTAATTTGACTGTTCATTGGTTGCTTTCTGCTTTATGTCTCACACAAGAGTGAAATCACATGGTTCTTGTCCTTTTCTGCCTAGCTATAAGAGAAATGCAAATCAAAACCACAATGAGATACCACCTCACACATGTTAAAATAAGTATCAATATAGGAAATAAGTTTTGGAGAGGATGGAAGAAAAGGGAACACTCACATACTGTTGGTGCGAATGTAAATTGGTTTAGCCTCTATGAAAAACAGTATGGAGGCTCCTCCAAAATTAAGAATAGAAATACCATGACCCAGGAATTCCTCTTCTGGGTTATCTACAGAAACATTTGAAAACACTTATTTATAAAGATATATGCCCCTTAAGTTCCTCACATCATTATTCACAGTAGCCAAGACAAAAGAAAAAGTATTGACAAACTAAGTATCTTTTAATGGATAACCCGATAAAGATGTGGTGCATATACTATGGAATACTACTCAGCCATAAAAAAAATGATGAACTATCACCATTTGCAACACATGGATGAACCTTGAGTGTATCATGCTAAGTGAAATAAGTCAGATGGAAAAGGCCAAGAATCATATGATTTCACCCATGGTGCTTATCTCAGTGCCCTCATGCATGGATTTTCCTTTGCCCCAAACCACTCACCTCTCTCACCCTACTTTGTCTGCCAGAAAACTCCTATTCAATCTTTAAAACTAAGTTCTTGTCCAGTAAAGTTTTCTTCAAACCACTTTCCCCACAGAATGAGTATTTCTCTTCTTGGTCTTACTTCTATATTTCATACTTGGTAAAGAATATCTTAAAAGTTATTATTTCTTAACTCTCTTTAAATCCCCAGCATCTAACAAAATGCCTGGCAACTACAACTGTTGCTCAACTAATGTTCCTTTAGCTACAGAGCACTTTAAATCTCACCATGAGAATAATTAAGAGGTCTCCAGAAGAAATAAGACCTGTCATTACAAAGACTCATATTCACTTCACTTGCTAACTACTAAAATGGTACTCGTATTATTTTTAAACAAAAGTGGCTACAAGTAATTTTGAAAATACCAATTATCTTATATTAAGAGAAATATCTCAGTAAGTGGACATACATATATATATATTCCTTACAAACTCTTTAATACCAAATTTCTGAGTGAGGTTAATTCTTAATACATTTTATAAATTCTTTATGAAATGTGAATTCATTAAAAAATTAATAACATCTTCTATTTTAAAATGTATTAAATGTATTACTTTTCTCTAAGCATGGCCTCTTTAATTTCCTTTTCTATGAAATGCATTTACCTTTAAAGGTGAAACAAAGGGCACTGTGTTCAGAAGGAAAACTTGGTCCTTTGGTGCTGAACTTCTAAACGACTTTGTGACCATTCACTATGGCCTGGATTTCTAGATAGACACACTGACTTTCAGCACTCTGTTATTCTCCTCAAAAAGAATTTGTCCTGAAGATGACATTGTCCACATGGTTCATAAGTTAAATCAACATTCAAGTGCCAGGTATTGGCATAGTGGTCAGAGATTCCCAAGTTCAAGACTTGACTCTCACAATTCCTGTGTCCTTGATACAGTTAACTCCTCTATCTCATTTTCTACATTTGTAAAATGAGGTTATATTGGCATCAAACACATCGAGATGCTGGAAAATTGAATAACTTTTGACACATATAAAGAGCTCAAAACAGTGCCTAATACATGCCAAGGACTGAATACATATTAACTACTAATAATATACAACTCTAACATCTGGGGCATGCCAAATAAATAGCATTAATTCAAGAAGGAACTTGTCTCTGTTTAATTAAGCTTAAGGTATCTGAAAGAATTATCATCTCAAGGTCATTTTAGAAGATAGAGAAAACTTCAAAAACACTAAAAATGTAAGGATAGAATGTATGTCTTCAGTGGAATGTGCTAGCAATATGAGCCATTAACACACTCTCTGAGAGATAAGCCTGACTCTCTAGAGAAGGAGCCTCCCATCCCAAACCCCAAATTGTCTTCTGTTTTGAGGGCTGATTGACCAGAAAGTTTAATTTTCCCAGATGTTTTGTAGTAACATTTCTTTAACAAATATTCCAAAATTCCGATCTTTACAATAAAACAAAGTCTATTCCAATGGGGTCTTTACCAGAGCAAGTGGGTCATAATATCTAGTTGGACATGTTTAAAAGGGTTTTCATTACCATTTGTTTTGAGGAGACCCTTCATTACCCAGACCCAGCATACTAATTACAATTATGCTACATAAAAGGCTTTCCTTGTTAACAATATTTGAGACTTTAAAATCATTATCAAAATCAGCAACTAGACATATTAAATAATCAGAAAAATACTTTTTTTTTCAAGCAATTCAAAAATACTGGAGAACTTGAACAGATATTTGTATTCCCATATTCTTTCTGGTATTATTCACAATAGCCAAAAAGGAGGAAGAAACCCATTCATCTCATTGACAGATGAATGCATAAGCAAAATATCTTAGATACAAAGGAGTATTATTCTGTCTTAAAAAGGAAATTCTGATACATGCTACATGGATGAACCTTGAGAACATTAAGTGAAATAAGCCAGTCACAAAAAGGCAAATACTGTATAATTTCACTTATGATATACCTATTGAAGTCAAATTCACCCAAACTATCTAACTAATATGTACTCAACATGATTAAAAACAGTGAATTTTGTTGTGTATATTTTAATACAATAAAAAATATTATTGGGCCCCTGCAAAACAACACAGAAAAAAGGAAAAACAGGTAGTAGTTATCAATGGACTTGGAGTGAGAAACAGTTCATCTAGAAAACTGAGCAAACAGACCTTTAGAAACTATCAACACTCCTTTAATTCCCTTTTTAAAATGGGGGCTTCTCTTTGTTTTAAAGCAGAGATGGGGGACATTCAGCCCACAGGCCACATAAGGCCCTTGAAATCATTTGGTCTGGCTTTGCATTAGGGGTGAAGTAATTAAATGTTTAACCAAATGTAGCTAAAATTTTAAGCTGATAATTTTGTATGGCCCACAAATTATGTTATAAAAAAGCTTTTCCACACCTGCTTTAAAGAGACCTCACTTTAGAACGAAAAATGTAAAAACAAATCCTCAAAAAGAGTTAAAGAGGAAAAACTCAACTCATAATCCAGCTCTCGTTCCCAACATTCAAACTTTGTTTGGTAGCTGGGATATCTAAAGCACAGCAACAACAAAAATCACAGGAATCAAAGCTGCCATCTCAAAATGGAATTTGAGCCATCCATAATCTTTACTGTCAAAGCAATTCCTAATAAATTTCAGTTAGGTTAATCCCATTAAGATTTAACATTGTTATCCTTTTTAAGTGAAAACACATTTAATTAGTTCATAGGAACGAAGAGGCAGTCTGGTTCTGCCACTTCAATATCCGTTACTCAGACCCTATGGACATGACATGAATATGGATGGGACTACTTGCTTCTGGTGTTTCATTTTTCTTTCTTTCTCTTTCCCCCTCCCTGCAGCCCTACTTATTGAAATTTTACAGCACCTTGCTGCCAAAGTGCTTCAAAGGGAAAGTAGCTCTTCAGAAATAAGAAGACCCCAGCATTATTTCCTGTTACTTCCGCATCCCTCATGACACACCATCAGTAACACAGGTTGAAAAAAAGGAGCATTTCTGTAGTGAACCCCAAAAAGCCAGTCTGCTGCA
Source organism: Pipistrellus kuhlii (assembly GCF_014108245.1). Taxonomy (NCBI): domain Eukaryota; kingdom Metazoa; phylum Chordata; class Mammalia; order Chiroptera; family Vespertilionidae; genus Pipistrellus; species Pipistrellus kuhlii. Next base: position 125,096,723 of record NW_023425515.1, on the reverse strand, counting down.
GACCTGATCATGTATTTATTTTGAAATACTAAATAAAAGCTAAATAGGTCTACTATCTTCATCCCTGGACACTAGCAGGAATACACATTGTAAATTTGATCTCAGGGTTGAACAGGAATAGAAAATGAACAAATTTCTTCATGGGCAGGAATATGTCTAGGACAGCCAAAAGTCCTGTACTGGTTTTGAGAATGCAGATGTTTTATTATGACAGGTCACAGACAAATAGTCATTGTCACAATAAACCAACAGAAAATAGAAGGTAGTATGACATACAATTGTTAAAGTTGGGGAGTGCTAGAAACTAGGATGACCGGGAAAGTCTAGCAAATCTTTATGGAAAGTCTAGCAGGTCTTTAATTCAACTCATTCATCTGCATGAAACGTTATCTACTTGGTAGAGTCAGCCCCTTGGCATTTGTGTCCTCATCTGATGTAGCATGATCTGGAAGGATAAGCACAAAATGTTTCAATAAATTTGAATTACTCTTCTGATCTGTCAAAGGTAAGGTATTTTTAATTTCATTCTAATTATAGGTTTTGCAGGAATTAAAAACAGGTGGCAGATGAGTATTTGGTATTGCTGGCAGTGAGTCTGCATATCAATAGAAAACAAATTTTCTAATCACATAAATCATATATTGTAATCACATGAAAGATAGCTCTTTCAATTTGTCTTAGTGAGAAATGTTTTTTAAAAGCTTTAAGAATGGGAAAGCCTCAAGCCCAACACCTCAATAACCTGCTATGCAATAACGAGTCCACAAGAGGTTTGGGAAATACATAAATGTATATTTATTTTCCTAAAAGGCACATTAAATAGTCAACCGTGACCAATCAGGTTTTAAACGTCTGCTGCCAATTAAGAATAAATTCCTGAATTGATTAAATTTTTCCCATTTTGGAAAATGAAATTGGGTCTTTATTTCTGCCACATCTGCCATCAGCAAGGAGAAGGAAAGGGCATGAAATAAAATAAGCATTGGCATCTAGAAAAGCTTACTTCCTCCCATATTTTTTATTGGAAAAATAAAATTTGTTTTCCAGTGAGATATTTCATTTTTTGAAAAATCTGTTTCCACTCAAGGCTAGAGTTCTATGTATTTTTAAATGAGGCCCGAGATACCTCCCAAGTGCGACTTAGATTTACATCTGGCTAATCCTCCAAATGTGAGGACCAAGTTCATGCTGTTTATTTCTAATGAGTTCTGTGATTTTTGGATAACATGAGTGAGAGATAGCAAATTAACTACTGCTAGTCAGCAGCAAGCAAGCAAAAGATGTCTTGGGAAGCTAGTGTGAGCAAATCCTTCAAGTCAATTTCTAATCACACTTGCCAGAAACTTGGGGGTGGGGTGGAGGTGGCAGGGGGAGGTGATAAAACCTGCCAAGAAAAACAAGTGGTAGAACTTGTTTCCCTTTCCTTTTTCCATGGAATTTTTCAACACTCAACCAAAAAATACAGCTCAGTCTTTCCTTTCCATAACGTCGGGACTGCAAGGCTCTGGTCCCATTGATAGTCTTAGAAAAATTAAAATGCCTCTCACTGCAACATGTACCCTCAGTCTCTGGAAGTTCCCTTAGTGGAGTTGTAGAGGTGATGGGGAAGGTCACCTGCAATCTATAGATGCAAATGTGGTCGTCAAACCTCCTTACCTAGAGCTGGTCAGCAATATTGCCCAACATGCCTGCACCAGCTGAAAACCAAGCAACAAACAGGTAAAGCTAGGAATGGCAGAAAAACAGTCCCTCATATCCAGTCACTAGTAGCCTGGGAAGCACAGCCCTAAAAGCATTTATTCATGTGCAGGGTAAGACCCAGCGGGTACACTCTTGCAATATATGTCCATCTTATTTCTCATCTGCAATCCCAAACCAAATACAAATCCTAAGTAGTGGTTTTGAACCATGGCTATAGTTAGGATCACCTGGAGAACCCATAAGCCATGCTAATGCTGGGACCCACCCCTTCCATCGCCCCAGCTGCTACCCCCCCACCCCCCCACACACACCCAACTCAGTTGAAACTGGAATCTCTGGGAGTCGGACCAAGTGACCAGTGTTTTTTAAAAAGCCACCCAGGCAATTCCACAGTGCAACCAGGACTTGAGAACCACCCCATTAGAAGTACAGGCATACCTCACTTGATTGCGCTTTGCTTTATTGCACTTTACAGATGTTTCTTTTTTCACAAATAGAAGAACCTACCCAGCAAAAAAAAAATTCTGGCTCATTTCATGGTGATACTTGCTTTATTGCAGTGGTCTGGAACCAAACCCACAATATAGCTTAGGTATATCTGAATGCTCTTTTAAAAAAACAAACCAATTTCTCTATCAAGTAAATTAAATCTCTCATTTCACTCAGTCTGTCCTGTCCCAGAAAGTCCTGGTCCTGACCTCCACCACCAGCCCATGAAAGCTTCCAAACCCGGCAGCAGGCTGAGTTGGAGGCCCACTGAGGTTAGAGGTGGAGGCATACTTGGGACAGACCCCACCAGGCACAGAAAGCTTGACTCCACTTTGGTAATTAAAAAGCAAAAACTCCCCTTTTCCTCTACTCAACACTTCTGACATCAGATGCATGGGTTTTTTGACACCAAGCAATTTTCCAATTCCATTCTGACACTCACTGTCCAAAGCCAGTACAGACCCCACTGGGTAAGGGCTCAGTCCTGCAGGATTGCTCCCCACTTCAAACGCCAACTGCAGCCCGGCTGGAGTGGCTCAGTTGGTTGAGCATCATCCCGTGCACTGAAGGGTTACCAGTTGGATTCGGGTTGGGCACATGCTGGGCTGGGAGTGTGCAGAAGGCAACAGATCCATGTTTCTCTCTCACATCAATGTATCTCTCTCTCTCTCTCCTCCCTCCCCCCTCAGGTGAGGATCAAAACATATATACACAAATGCCAACTGGAAGTCCAGATGGTCTTCCTGAACCTCTGACCAACCAGCTGTAAGTCAGGAATTTCCACAATCCCTCCCTCCAGTTCTGTAATCTACTAGAACAGCTCTCAGAATTCAGGAAAACAACTTACTTACCAGACTACCGGTTTATTATAAAGGATAGAGCTCAGGAACAGCCAAAGGGAGGAGATGCTTAGGGCAAGGCGTGTGGAGCCTTCATGCTCTCTCCAGGCACACCGACCTCCTATTCAACCCAGAAGCTCTCCAAACTGCTTCTTATAGGGTTTTTATGGTGGCTCATTAAGTGGGCATAACTGATTAAAGCATTGGCCACTGAGGATTAACTAAGATTCCAGCTGTTCTACACTCCCTGGAAGTCAGGGCTGAAAGTTTCAATCCTCTAATCACAGGGTTGGTTCCCATAGCAACTAGACCTCATATTTAGGGGCTTCCAAAAGTCATCTTAGGCACATAAACTCAGGTGTGATTGAAAGGAGGTAATTAACAAAAGATGGTTTTCTCACCTTTATCACCACAGAGCAGTGTCAGGAGCTAGGGACAATAACCAAATATTACAACAAAAGGTACTCCTATTGCTCTTAAGAAATCACAAGGGTTTTAGGGACTCTAGCCAGGAGCCAGGGATAAACACCAAAATGTATATTTCATAGTATATGACCGTGATCCAGGTGATAAGTATTTGAGAGTCTCGGGATTATGTGGTTGTGTTTGACACAAAGACAAGTGTAAAATATGGTGTATAGTAAGCATAACATTTGGTTGTCTTTAGGCCAGTGGCTCCTTGGATCCTACTGCTCATTAGGATCGCCTGGAGGGCTTGTTAAACCACATCCCAGAGTCTCTGATTCAGTCCATGTGGGGGAGGGTCCAACTCTTTGCATTTCTAACAAGTTTCCCCGTTAATGCAGATACTATTGATCTCAGGCCCACACCTTGGCCATCAGTGTTTCCCAGTGTGGAACGCGTACCCCCAGCAGTATGAAAAGAGTTTGGTGGGGATATGCGTTGCACCGGAGTTTGGTGCGGATATGCACTGCACCGTGCTTAGCTCCGCCTAATTCTACGTTCTCATGAGTACGAGGGGTACTCAGCATTACGAAAATTATAGAAGGGGTACACATTTGTCAAAAGTTTGGGAAACACTGCTCTAGACTGAATTGCTGGTTCCTTCAAACACTGGAAATAGTTTTATTGAGATGTAATTAGCATACAGCACTGTATAAGCTTGAAGTGTCCCACATAATAACTTGACTTACATATATTGTAAAACAATTACCAGGGTAAGTTAATACCCATCATTTCCTATAGGTACAAAAGGGAAGAAAAAGAGGAAAATAATGTGGTTTTTCTTCTCCTTGTGATGAGAATCCTTGGGATCTACTCTCTGCACAACATTCAGGAATCCCACACAGCAGGGCTAACTGTAGCCCTCGTGTTGTCCTTGCATCCCTCAGAGATGTGTCTCTACTGGGGCAAATGGGAGAACTGAACACAAACTGGATATTTGATTTGAAGGCATTATAGTTAACTATTGTTTTAGATGTGAACATAGTATTATCTTCAAAAAAAAAACAACAAAGAGCTCTTATCTTTAAGAGATAAACATTGAAAATAAAATTTTGACAGGACAGATAGAACTGACATTTGTCATAAACCCAGACTCCCTCCAAGGAGGCAAGGAGAGAGGAACCGGGGGAACAGTGACCAGTAGGATCTTTGGAAAAGCCCAGGAAAGAATAACCACCAGGTTGTGCCCACCAAGGGAATCAGTGCGTATCTCCATCCAGAAAGTCTCTTACCTGAACATGCTGGGTGTCGATGCTCCTGTAGTCCCCTGAGAGTTCTAGGAGAGAAAAGGAAAGGGAGTCAAAAGTTGTAAACGTGTACAGAAGGACACAGCAGAGTACGGTTTCTGTACACATCTCCGTGTACCTGCAGGCAGTTCGGGAAAAGTGTTTGCTTAGTAAAGACTGGCCTGAACTTCACCGCTCTGGAGCCAGATGAGGGACTCACTACAGAACGGGAAGCCATCCTCTGGCCTGGAGAAAACTGGAAGCATCTACAGATGCATGGTTTCGGCACCAGCACTGCCACTGCTATTCAAAGGCATTGCAAGCTCGTCATTCTCTTTCTGGGTCTAGGTTAAGGTGACCAGACGTCCTGCTTTTGGCGGGACAGTCCCAATTCTAAACAATTTGTCCCGCGTCCTGCAGCGTTTAAAAAAAAAAAAAAAAAAAAATCCCGATTAGATTCTTTCCAAAACTCGGGACTTTTTTTAAAAACGTTGCAGGACGCGGGACAAATTGTTAAAAATCGGGACTGTCCTGCCAAACTTGGGACACGTCTGGTCACCTTAGTCTAGGCTTTATTCTCTGAAATGTGGAGTGTTTTAGATGTTCTCCATAGTGACTCCCAAAGCTAAGAGTACATACAGTACGACATTTGGAAAAATACTGGCTCTAGGACGTAATCAAAAGAAAAGAAAGGAAACTAACACAAATATATATATGCCAGAGCCTAGTTATTTCTGTAGCTTCTCTTACTTAACCTCTAAAAAGTTCATCTCAATGGCAACAGAAGGCTATGGACAAAGAGACTGCGGCTGACACTGTGCAGTAACCGGCCCAAGGTCATAGACCTAGCTGCAGCAGAGCCACAGATCAAAACCAGAAGCTGGCTGACCCTCAGGAAGAAGTAAGCTCCTCCCACTCCACCAGGGCGATTTACACAGTGTGGCCCTACAGCGGGTAGGGCTACATTAAAGCTGCGGTGAACTTTGACTCCAAGATCTTATCGAGGATTAAGTTTGTTTTCTGTGTCTAGACTTACTTTTTTAAAAATTCTGATATTTTGTGAGCATGTATAGGGTATCGAAAAAAAACCAACACACACAAATATATGCACATTTAGCATCTGAGAGCTTAATTGATGTTTCTTTTCACATTTAACCCACTGGAATTAATAATCATTCAAAGGGCGTATACATTTTTTGGCTCATCCTGTATTTGATTATGAAATAACTGCCCAATAGAATATCCAGCAGTTGGCTTATAACATTTCAACCTTTTTATTCAAAATACTTATATTTGCCTTTCTGTACAATTTCTCATTTTGAAAAGAAAAAAAAAAGTTGATAACAACAGGTTATGTCTGCATACCAGGACAAAGCTAAGAGGTTTTACTCTGTCTTAAAATCTGTAGATGCCAAAACCCCCAAATGCTCATTTTCTAAGCACCTGGTTCCAAAGCTCTTGGCAAGCCATGAAAGATTCACCTACTTCGCAGAGAGCCATTTCTTTCTTTAAGGAGAAATCTTTGCCAAGTGCTGGGCCACAATGCTGTTAGGCCAGGCCAGTGGCAGGCCTCCGTGGATGAGCACATTGCATGGAGCCAGTCTGGCTCGCTGGGGCTCAAGGTCATCTTTCTCTCATACAGGAATTCACATAATTGGCCGCGCACATTCATCCCATGAATCAGGTGACAAGACAGCCTATTAGACAGATCAGTCCTCTGATCCGGGACACAGCTGCTCTGCTCCCTCCAGGCTCCAAATAAGTCAGCACTATCAACCTCCCCCATTAAGTACGATTAATTGTATGAAATGGAGAGAATGAGCGTGGGTAAATAAAATGGCTGACACATTTCGCACAGCAGAAAACACCGAGGGTGCACATGGCGCCAGCTGACTCCCGGGTGCTAATGAGGGTGCTCTGGGAAGCCTGCATTAAGAGGTAGCCTCCATTCAGCAGGCCCCAGCCCCAACCCCAACTTTTCTCCCGCATCCCACACCACAGCAGGAGGGCCTGCCTAATTGGAATGTGCTGAGCAGAGGCCTGGAACATGTTTCTGGACAGCACATACCTCAGAGCATCCTGGATGTCTCTCTCTCTCTCTCTCTCTCTCTCTCTCTCTCTCTCTCTCTCTCACACACACACACACACACACACACACACACACACACCCACCACTCAGCTTTCTTAGCTCTTAAAAAATCTAGTGTACAATCAGAAATGTGGTTTTAGAAGTTCAAGTGCATGTTCCTGCAATGGTTTAAAAAAAAAAAAACACAACCCAGGAGGAGATCGCTTTTGTAACACATTTCCCCTTAAGACCGGTGGTAATGACCAGACACAGAAACGACAAAGGTGCCTGGTGAAAGAATCACATTAGCTCACAGTTCTAAAGGAAGATGGTTGCTCTGAATTTCCCTTTATACACAGCAACTTCAAAAAAAAAAAAATCCCCATTTTTTAGAACATCTTTTTGTAGAGAAGCCTGCGTGACTTTGAAGCCTCAACACAAAACAAACAAGAGTCTTTACAATCCTGTCTGACCACCCAGCGAGAATCAAATAGTATTTTTTTCTCCAGCAGGCCACCCCAGGATACCACGAGTAAAAAGGAAAATGAGGAATTCATCATGAAACTGGGGTGTGTTTTTCTAGGGTAGCTACTACCCTGCTTTAATCTAAATATTATGGTATATTATTCACTAGCAAGGCCAAAGGAGAACTAATGATTTGTTTACTGAGCAGAACTGTTGAAAAAGCAGAAAACTGGTTAAAATCAAGGGAACAGTGGAAAGGGGCAAGAGTAGGAACTTCCTTCTCAAAGTCCCAAGGCCTAAGCCGGGATTTCTAATGTGCTGATGCTCAGGATGGCGGAGCCAGGGCTCAGTGCTCTTCAGTGCAGAAGCCTGGATGAGACTCTCCAAGGCTTAGACCGCAGGAGGCATCGGGGAGGCGTTTGCTCAGCATCACAGTAAATTGCTGAATTCCATGAAAGTATTCTTACAGTCATAAACATCCTGAAATGTACCCCTCTAATCATGCCCCGTCCCTGCACAAAATCTCCACCTGGGCCTAATAAAGACCAGATCCTGTAGAGCCAGGCTCTGGGAGCCTCTCCTTCCAACCCCAGGCTGCCTTCTCAGGCTCTGGGTCCCTGCTCTTACCCTGGGGCACAGTGTTCCAGAAACCCGGACACCCCGTCTGCTCCTCAGAGGGGCAGGCACTTCTGCCCGGCTCTCCCAGCGAGGAAGGGCTTTTATTCACCAGAGAGGCCCCACATCCTCATCTCTTTCCGGACTCTCCCTGTAAGAGGTAAGGATGACCTGGGGTTCACAGATCTCCTCCTGAGTCACAGCTCTGCCAAGAAACAGCTGGGGACTTTGGACATTCCCTGCCTCAGTTTCTTCACCTGCTAAATGGAGATGATTAAGCCTATCTCACTGTGGTGACCTTTAAATGAGACAAAGGGATAATCAACTGATTCTCAACAATTTAATGTGTCACTTCCCTCCACTCAAATGAAGTGCCACCTTCCCCCAACCTTCCTTAATGTTGCAGCGAAAAAGAATCTGCCTCTTCTCTAAATTCCCCTCGTTTCACTGCAGTGTATCTAGTTCCTGGTCACTCTCTAACTGCATTACTGCTGGCCCTCCACATATCAGCACACCTCCCACACTGTGTGCCTTCTGGAGGCCAGACTCAGGTTTAACTTATTCCAGTATTCTTCCCAATGTCTTATACATAATCAAACTGTAAGCACCTCAGAAATCTAGCATTAATATGACCCTTTATATAACCTGGACGAAACCAATCATTCTGCGCCCCTGAGAGACGAACAACCGCACTGCTGGTAAGCAATAAAACTTCTTCAGGGCTGGGGGGGTGGGGGGGCATACTAGGGAGGGGTTTGGGATGGGAATGGGAGAATAAGGACAATTATGTGAGACCATAATCAATAAAAAAAAAAATTAAAAAAATAAAAGTAGTTAAGAATTATAAAATAAAAATAAAATAAAAATAACTTCTTCCTACTGACAGACACAAATTGGTGGATGGATGGACAGATGGACAAATGGACATGCGGACAGACCAGCCAGCAATGAGCTACAGAATCCAAGATACTGTCAGCAATTCAAACTCTGACCCACCATATATTGGCCACCTCACCATTCATGCTTTCTTCATCAACTATAATTTTTCTTAATACCATGTCTTTAAAATCCATGATGAAATCCAGATCAAGAAAATTCACCACACAAAAGGATTTGTAATAATATACCTCTTCAACAACAGGAACTCTTAATTTGAAATATAATTTTAAATAAAATATTTCAGCCGAAACTGGTTTGGCTCAATGGATAGAGCGTCTGCCTGCGGACTGAGAGGTCCTGGGTTCGATTCCAGTCAAGGGCATGTACCTTGGTTGTGGGCACATCCCCAGTGGGGGTGTGCAAGAGGCAGCTGATCGATATTTCTCTCTCATCGATGTTTCTAACTCTCTGTCTCTCTCCCTTCCTCTCTGTAAAAAAAAAAAAAAAAATTATATATATATATATATATTTCAAATACACAGCAGCTCACCTTCATCTTGCATAGCTCATGCATGCCCCAACTTTTACGGAAAGCCAGTACCATGTGCCTGTCACATGCTTGTCCTCACAGGAAGCTCACAGACAGACCGTCCCTGTGAAGAGCTCACAGCTCAATGTCACTCACTTCTTACTCTTCTCCTCTATTCTGTCCCCTCCATCTGTCCCAACGTTTATTCAGTAAGGTGCTGTACCAACATGATAAACCGTATCACAGACATAATGAGGGAACTATGGAAGGCAGATTGCAAAGCACTTGGCACACACTTCAGTCTGAAGGCTTTGGACACAGGAGCCCATTTCCCTTCACTGTAAGGTTCAGGAAGTGTTGCAATCCCCTCAGATGGAAGGTAGCTCCAAAGATTTGGGACATGGGAAGAACTTCCCAGGATGCCTCCCTATAGAGCCACACGACTGACAGGAAATGTTGCTACATGTTCAAAAATGCCCACCTCTCTCCAGACCCCTTAGAACTCTGAAATTGACTAGAAATGCGATGTGCGTAACACACCATATAGAAAATGACGGTGTGGGATTGTGGGGACTGGAGATAAAATGTGAAAGCAAGTGCACAGCCGTTGAAGACAACACACAAAACAAACTGCCGTAGCTTTGTGCCAGGCATTGTCCTCATCCTGGCCAGCTTCCAGGGCACGCCCGGGGCATCTGGGGTAATTCAGGGAGGGCTGCCCTGTGGTACGGATCTGTCTGGGGATGACTATGAGGGTGATTCAAATGTCACTTCCTCAGAAGTGGCCTCCGACATCCCGCCTAAAACAGTACTTCTGGCAGCATCTCTATCACCACACTCTGCCTTATTTCTCTATAGCAATTACTATGACCAAACATTAAATTATATCCCTTTTTTTCATCATTGCCACTCTCCCCTGCCAAAACAGAAGCTTCCTGAGGGCAGTGACTGTTTTCTTCCTGAGGGCAGTGACTGTTTTCTTCACTTCCCTGTTCCCAGTACCTAGAACTGTACCTGACACAAAACAGGTGATGGTGAATATCGATCCATGAGTATCTGATATCCACTTCCCAGATAGAAACCGATTAATGGAGACATGGTGTCACTAACAATGGCTCCTCTTCTCCAATACAACAGGATTGGGTATAAAGTAACACCCAGTGTGAACCTGGCCTCTCTCTGCTAATACCAGAGGCCACGCGGGAAGAAACCGGGAGAACGAAAGAGGTGCTTCTAACACTTACACTGGGACAGCAGCTGTGCAAAGCGGGTTTCTGGACAAGCTGGAGTGTAGGGTCACTTTTATCCTAAAGCAAAACCCAATTTGAGGAGGGACACCATTGACTAGAGTCACTGGGCCACTGCAGATGCAAAGGGCACAGCCTATTGCTGAGAACCAATGGGCTGGAATTGAAGGAAGCCCTCCTGCCTATGACAGCAAGCAAGCTGCCAGGTTGTGACCTTTTCTATCCGTGGCCACCAGAGCCCCACAGCCCTCACAGTGTAGGACAAAGCCAAAATCGTCCTAAAAAAGACTACACTGGGGATGGAGGCAGAAATCAGGTGGGAGGCCTTCACTCTAGCCAAAAGGGTGCTCGTTGATCAACATACAAAGTAAAAAGTCCTCACTGAACAGAGCTCGATGAAGCACATGGGGAAAAAAGAACATTTTAAAATAAGAATGTCTAAAATCACAGTCATTTTTGCGTGCAAAATATTTTGTGTATCTTTTCTTCCTTCCACTATTAAATCCTCTTTTCTGCAAAAACTAGAACCAGCAATATACAGGCTTTTCAATTCTAAATTAATTTAACTTTTCACACGCACATTTGTGCATAGTAGAAGTTCAGTTCAGTTGCAATATGCTTTCTGAGAGAAGTTCTTCTTTATTGTTCTTGCTAATTCAATAATGATTCAACAATTTAACAACTGCAAACTAGATCCTATTCTCATATCTTTTTCCAAACTGAAAGTTTCTCAACAAAAATGCTCTGAATGGATTCATTTTTTAACAATAATAACAAACTGCATTACTTTGATACTTTTAAAGTTTCTATTCATCCTATAGACAGGGTGGTCTGTGTACATGCTCTTGGGAAAAGGCAATATGCACATTAGAAAATGTCGGATTCTCTGTACATAGCAAGCCTCACCTTCCGCACGCCTGAGAAGGCTGATTTGAAGTACTACCACCTGGGCTGAAAGGGTCTCCAGCTACGGGAAGGATAAGAGTGAGATCTTCACAGCCTAGAGAAGAAACACGCACTAAAGAAGTAGTTGAAAAAGGAAAGGGAGAGATGGGGAAAAAGGAGATGGGAAGGGACTGAAACAAAAGCCAAGGCAGGGTAGGCAGACAGCAAAGCCAAGATAGAATTCAACCACAAACCACCTTTTGCTCCTTAGCCACAGTGGACATCAGACACCTTCCAGCCAGGAACCAGTTTCCCAGCAGGGGGCCAGCACACTCCTGGAAGATCATTTGAGCCTTTTTTTTTCTTTTTCATTTTTCTTAAAGAGCAGCAGTAGCATCTGCCAAAAGATGTCTTTGACCTGCCCATCTACCTATTTCTTCCCCCTTATGAACTCTCCCTCCATCTAGCAGGGTAAACATCCCCCTTTGTTCCTCATGCTGCCCTGTTTCAACCATCAATATCCACTCTAATGGGGCTTTAAGGTGACCAGACATCCCGCTTCTGGCGGGACAGTCCCGATTTTTAACCATTTGTCCCACGGCGTTTTAAATCAGGACTTTTTTTAAACGCTGCGGGAGCAGGACAAATGGTTAAAAATCGGGTCTGTCCCGCCAAAAACGGGACATCTGGTCACCTTAGGCTTGCCCGCCTGTGGCCCCACGCTCCCCACTGTACAAACAGAAGTTAACTGACTTGGTCTCATCTTGAAAGGCCTTCCCAAAAAGATTGCCATTTGGTTTTATAAATTTTACCACCAGAAACACTCCGGGTACCTGTCTTATTAGCAGCAGTTCTGTGGCGTTGGGTACATAGGGCAGCACATTTTACAAGTCCCTGTAAATCCAAGTGAGTGCTCTCTCACTCAGCCACGGTCTGTCAGTGCAAGCATGAAAATAGGTTTCTACACCATGAAACTAAGTTTTCTTGAGGAATGCCCTCCTTTCTTCGTGGTCCAAGGCATCGGAGTTGTTCGTGCCGTCCTGAAAAGGCAATCTTGCTCAGGACACAGCCAACCAGAGCTCAATAAATACCCGAACCATGTCTGACTCACATGAAGTAATTATGTCCCAGGGTAATTACACCAGACACATCACTTCACGCAGGGAAATGTTCAGGTACAAAAAAATCCTAAATGGAAAACAGAAAGCGGCCCTCTGGTTTCTGCTTTCCAAGGGCTGAGGAAGCCTTCCTTTCAGGAAATGCATATGTTCAAAGCTCATTTTTCTCAACACACTTCTATTCTGGGGTTTTAAAAGGCTGTGAGCTCAGAATTATCTTAGTCTAGAAAATAAAATTTTCTGGGATTTGCTTGTGGGGAAGTTCAAATGATAGCAGCACATTTGATATGTTCAGTTTTCCTGAAGATCAGAAGGACTTTCGGAATAATGCATTTTTTTTTTCCTCTACAAAGGCCATCTGCAAAGCTTAGTCTGCTGAAAAGAATCATTCTGACAGTCTTAATGTATTCTTTTCAGGAAAGCCCCGTTCGGAGAATTCCACAGAAAAAACACACACATCAGTACCCCAGGACAGCAGCGGTGTGAATCATTGCAGCCTCTTGTAAATAAATGAGGACCAAGTATTTTCAATATAGTCTAGATATTAGATTGAGGGGGGAATGGGAGTGATAATCTTGAATATTATGTATTTTTCACTTTCCCTGGATGGATCAATATTAAAACAAATATTTGAAAGATCTGCCAGTGTTTCAAAGGACATCTCACAGGCCAGGCACTTTCAGAATCCTGCTGGAAGACAAAAATACCCCTAAAGTAGGAAATATAACGGTAGGTCATCGTTGTTAATGGAGAACAATAACCACAATCAAAATAATTACAGAATGATGCTAATATACCAAGGTACCTTTCATCCAGGACTCAGAATGTTTTATAAACGTTCTCTTTTGCTGAGATGACACAACTAAGAAATTCAAATATGAGGAATGTTAATGACTTGTCTGGGTCACTGGTCAGCTGAGGGTTAGACCAAAATGTAAATACTTTATTATGGTCTACTAGAGTAATCACAAATCTTTTAATTCTGAATTTAGAGAATCCTATTTCAGAATATTTCCATATTAGTCCTTCCATTCAATTCTGATTTTTCCCCTTTTCCTGTTTCCATTCCCCGCACCAGTCAGAACACTGGGGAAGGTTAATCTCACTACCTGGAACCTATACTACCTACTTAGCTATCTATCTATCATTTATCTATCATCTATCTCCCTATTATCTATCTATTTATCTATCCTCTATCTCTGTCTCCTGTACCTGTCAAGCCAGGAAATAAAGCAAACTTCCTCAAACACTGGTTTTATCATATCCTGCCCCTGGACAGGAAGTAAGATGGTTCCCATTGCCTATCAGAATATGTAAAGTTCTCATCATCCATCTCATGTTTTGGTCATTTCTCAGCACTCTGGACACAAAGACATCGGTCCCCAAATATGCTTTCCCTGCTGTAGTTTATCTGCCTAGGAAGCCACTGTATTTTTTCTTGTCTAGGTGATAGAGAGACGAGATGGAAAAGAACCTTGGAGCCCACTCAGTCCAACCCTGCCACTCTCTCCACACGGCCGGCATTACTGACACCCCACTTCTCCTTCACACTTTCCAGGATGAGGAATTCACCTCTCTGAAAAAAAGAGAGCTCTGTCAAACATTTCAATAAGACAATTTTTATTTGAATTTGGAATTCTTAGTCTTGTATGCCTACTAGTCTGGTCCATCCACCCAACAGGTCCAGTATTGCACCCAAGAATGATCTGTAACACATCAACTTCTTCTGTACCAAAATGGCCCTTAATCTTCTCAGCTCCAAAAAACAGTTGCTGCTGTCCATCAACTATTTTTCACGGGTCCTGGTTTTGAGACCCTTCACCATCCAATAAAACCCTGTAACTCGGGGCTGCCTAATTAGTATTCATGTCGTGTGCAAGGAGAAAATGATTGTATCTACACAGCATCTGGGGAAACTAAGACATGGGTTTTGGACAGCAGGCTCAAGCCTTTGCCCAAGGTTGGGGGGATGGGTGGAAAGTGCTTTGCTATTTTTTTTTAAGTTACTCTTAAAATCTGGCACCCAAAGTTGAGCATATTCTCCAGATCACCTATTTATGTCCTATTTACATAATCCAACTGTTCCCCAATAACTAAAGCCAACACTCACTTTTCCTCTAGCTGATTACTAAGTGGGTAATATCTGCTTGAAGGGAACTTGAGATTTGACATCATGACATTTGACTATATTTACGTTAGGGTTTTCCTAAATGAGCATCTTATTTCACGAGTGTCAGATTCATTTTCTCAAAATGACCACATAAGGGGCTGTATACAATCCCCATCACCACTGTGCCTTCAAGCACACAGGACTAGCTTGGGAACATAGTAGGGCCTCCTTTAGATATTTGCAAGACTGATTACACAGCCTCCGGACCGGAAAGCCATTGCTTAGAGGCTATGGTCTGGTTCAAAAGATATAAACCTCACCTGAAGAGGAAGTTTATCATTCTGCCTGTTTATTCAGGCAGAATCTAAACAATGACACAGACTTGCAGACTGGAAAACTTAGTCCAAATAAACGCTTCCAGACAGGTCCAGATTGGGAAGGAGGGCCGCGGATTCCTTATCCTATCTGTGTTATTAGGCCCAGACACTCGTCACTTAGTTGTAAACACTATTAAATGACACGGCATAGTTTTATTTAAAGCTATGTTTGCTTTCAGATTAGACTTTCACATTTAATAAATTTCCCACCAGAGTAGGAGAAGAGTGGAGAGCATTTTGATTTAAGCCTTGCTTCAAGTATGAAGCTCAAGCTGTGCTAGTTAAAACAGGCTCTAGTTATAATTCAGCCACACAGTAAGGTCAAAACTCTTGGATTCCCCTAATCCTCTTCCTCTAGGGCTGAAATGCCTGGGAATTCAGATAATTTACATATTCTTCCTCACCCACCAAGCTGAATCCCAGGGTCCTAGCCAAACTCCCCACTCACTCCTCTGGACTCCAGCCCATGCATCCCCATACCACCCGGCCCAGAATTCACCTTGGAGAGAGCAAACCTTAGGTAACAATCCTGCCACAGAGCAGAGGCAGGGCCTCCCTTTCCTGCACGTGAGGCCTCCCTCTTTTCCTCCCCTCTCCCACCTCGCGGTGCAAGCCTGTGGATGCGAAACTGATAGATTAATGAGAAGTCGGCACTGGTCCCTCTGGAAGCAATCCATTTTTAAGTGAGCTATGAGAACTTGGACAGTTTACAGATCCTAGGAGAGTGAAATATGAGGAGAGAAAGGGAAGTTTGACACATGCAGAGAGACTGATCTCTGGGGCTGGGGAGAAGCTAAGAGAAGAGAAATATTGAGACAGGATGCATAATACAAACCGAATTGACTGATCACGCCACTGAAGACTGGTTTCTCCATTAAAGGTGGAAAGCTGAGTGGTTCGTATGAACTTATAATTTCATGAAAAAAAAAAAAATCTCATGGCTAAGGGCAGACGAAGGACTTTAGTGCTGCCCTTGAATTCATCTCCACGTTCGCTTTCCTTGTCCTATCTCTGCACAGGTGTTAGGATAAGAGAAAAAAGGAATTTTACATGGAAGGTAAAAAAAAGATGAGGTTAAAAATAGTTATGCTGTGAGACAGACCAAGTTGGCCCTTCTCGCCTTTCTGAATCCTAAGCAGGGAAAAAGTAATAATTCTGGAATGACCCGGGGTTAAGGGCAGAACAAGCCTGAGGCAAATCTTTAAAGCAGAACTTCAGGGGAAAATTAAATCCCAACTCTGGTTCTATCTCTAAAAACAGAATTGCTACTCAAACCTCTTCTGTTCCCTAGAAGTCAACATTATCCTGAAGTTCCACCAAAACATGAGTTTGGCCAGTACTGAGGGGTCTACTAATTTTAATTATATAGTGGTGCCTTATAAAGCCAGTGGTTGAGCTTGGACCTGTGAGCCAGGAGGTCAGAGTTTGATTTCCTGACGGCACATGCCCAGATTGCAGGCTGGATGGGAGGGGAAGGAGGGAGGCGTGTGCTGGAGGCAGCTAGTCAATGATTTTCTCTCATCATTGATGTTTCTATCTCTCTCTCCTCTTCTCCCTTCCTCTCTCTGAAATCAATAAAAACATATTTTTTAAATGTCAGAATTTTAGAGGGTGTGGGGACAATGAAAATTGTTTAGTACACATTAATATAAACATTAAGCAACTGATAATCAAAAATCTCCATTCTCTCTACATTAATATCTGTGTGTTTTTTTAATCAATAAATAACATAACTTGAAAGAAATGAGAATAATGTCAGGTTAATACTAAGCAAACCACTGATTTCTTAAAAACATCAGAATTTACTAATTCCTCCTCTTGAGTAAGGAATACAGAAAAGAAAAGAAAAGAAATCAAAATTATATTACCACTTAAATCTCTCACAGGACCATGACCAAGGGAAATGAGAATCTAAAAAAGTAATAAAAACATTTCATGACTCACAGTACTTAGGCTGCATCTCCTTCAAATTAACTGAGTCTATAACTGATTGCATCACCACTGTGAAATGCAAATGGCTCAGGAAGATAAATGGACATGGTGCGAGCTGAACCAAAAGTGTGAGTCAAAGTTCTTTAGAGACAGTGGGCAGGTGGCATAAGTGCTGTAAGATAATCCTAAGAGAAATGTCTTCAAGCAGGCCACCTTAGTCTGAGCAGGGTTTTTCTGAGAGCGCCTAATTCTCAAATTGTCTCCACTCTCTACCAGGACTAAGATTAACTCCATCTGCTTGCCTTTCCACATTCTGTTTTTACTGATTATTGTCTACGGGGCTTGTTTTATAATTTTTTATTGTTTTCTACACAGACACCTTCCTTCATGTGTATATCTTGATGGGGATATCACTTTACATTTAGTAATAAAGCAATCTTTTTCTAAATTACTTAGCTACACATCCATGGAAATATCTCCACTGAGGTAAGCACTTTATAGTTTTCTCAAGTTCCACTATTTAAAAGAAATTAAATTTTTATCTTCTCACTGACCCACTTTAATTTTTTTAAGGCACGGGAGCCATGCTGTATAGGGTTGCACTGTGCTGTCTAATGATGTCAAACAAAATAAGGCCAACTGCACTTCAGACAAAAGTATCAGACTTCACCTGGGTTTTAAACAAAACAAAACAACAAAAAACCCTCTCCCACTAAAATAAACCAAAAGGTAAGATCAGTTCTCTATATCTCAGAAAGGCTGTATTTCTCAAATCACAAAAGTGACTCTGGTAGATTCCTAAACAGATGACATACATCACATTTCCCTCTCGGCAAGGCCTGCATTGGATTTCCTAATAAATCCATTTTGTTAAAAACACTTCTCATTCATTTCAACTTTGGGACTGAAAATAAAGTCAAGATATATTGCTCTTTATTACATGAGAAGCCACCTTCCAATCACTTTTACATAATAATGTTTACATAGACTTGAATAAATGAATTTGAAATTTCTGGTGCACTTAGGAAAAATAAAGTAAATCAGAGTCATCAGGTTCAGGCAGACCAAGTCATCAAGGTGTTCAGGGTGGTCAAAAAAGCAAGGAACGAATATTCTCTTAAATTGGACCATGTCTTTTACCAAAACTTCTGGAAGAATGGCTCCAGTCCTACTCACAATAAAATAACAAAATCTGTCTCAATGGAAGATGCCCAGGTGGGCAGGCTTCCTTGGACCTTCAGGACACTAAACATACCCAGGAAGCCGGCTGGCTCTGAGAGCCTGGGGGAGATATGCTCCCACAGTGACCAGGGAGAGCAGTTAGGGAGCAAGAGGATGCAGAACTGAAGGGCAATGGAACCAGCCAAAGCAGATTCCCCCTTACAGAGAACGGCCTTCCAGGCCAGCCCAAGCCGCAGAAGAGTGTAGGGCGGCCCAGAGAATGCTTTGTCTTGTCCCTGTTTGTGGGCCTGTGAAGACAGAAAGAATGTTGTCCTTTTGGGGTGCTGTTCACTTCAGATTTTCTATTTGAAAAATGGTACGTGCCATATCTAATCCATACACACAAGAACCCCTAGGGCTTGTGGAATTCTTTAAATAACTCACATAAATCAAATATTACCAGCAAACGTCTACTCTGACTCTAATTTAATTAGAAGAACTGGTAACTTTTGCTGCATTTTTTAAAAAAGGAAACTCCTTGAATAAGTTATGATGCATCCATTCCGTTTCGTCAAATACTGCACTGCCATTTGGAAGAACGAGGAAGATCTAGATGTTTTGGCTTGTAAAGACAACCATAGTGTAATATATGGACATGTGGGGAAAGGCAAGTGCCACAAGAAGAGGATGAGCCAAAACTGGTTTGGCTCAGTGGATAGAGCTTCGGTCTGTGGACTGAAAGGTCCCGGGTTCGATTATGGTCAAGGGAATGTACAGTGGTTGAGGGCACATCCCCAGTCGGGGGTGTGCAAGAGGCAGCTGATCGATGTTTCTAGATTTCAATCCCTCTCCCTTCCTCTCTGTAAAAAAACAACAAAATATATATATATATTTTTAAAGAAGATGATGATGAGCCACCCACATACACCCAGCGTGCCTTACTTGGTAAGTTGGTGTAAACATTTAGAGGGAGGGAAGGATGGAGGATAGATGGATGGATGATGTTTTAAGCTATTGCTTTATAAGTTGAATAACTGGTTCTCCTGTGAACAATTTAAAGTGTCGAATTTGGTCAGTAGTGGAAGAAAAATAGTATGACTGAACACTGCATTGCAAACACTCCTTCACAAACAAGTTTAACCTGCTTAGCATACCATTTCTTTACAATTGACAAAAAGATTCTTCTTTATTTTTTACTTATTCTGTGACACAAGCGGAAGAGCTGGGGAGTTTTCTCCCCTTTCTGGCCTCTCGACACTATAATTCTTAGGCAACTTTCCCATACAAACTAATTTTCAAAATTCATCAGAAGAATTTATTCAGACCAGCACATTCCAGAAAGAAACAACAAGAAGTAAGTCCTGCTTCTTTCTAAGGATTTAAAATTAAAAAGTCCAGGCCCCCTGGCCCACAAGAACTCAAAAGTCACAGTTTTATGTCGTTTTCATTGTAGGCCCTAAAGCAATCCTGAGGAGAAGAAGAAAATAAATAACCTCTAAGCGGGTGCTCTGAGTTGGGGTGAGAAGGGACGTGGACAAACCTTATTTCTCTTCTCATCAATCAGAACTTGCAGCTTGCCTAACAAGATAAATAGTCATAAAAGTACCCCAAGTATTTCCTTTCCAAAAAGGTGTTGGTTATAAACAAATAAAATATTTATAAGGTCTTAAAATGCATATTATTCCCATTTTTGCTCTCTTGGTAGGCAACAATTTTGAAACACTTACTCTTCATTATCGGAACAATAACCACCCATCTGAACAGCTAACACACAATCCTTTGCCAATATTTAGTGAATAAATCATGCTGGATCATTTTACACTAGAGTTATGCCAACATCATTGATCATTTCTTCTTTATCTCATCCTCCCGTTCATTAAAATAAACAACATTTTACTTAGACAAACTCGTAGTCCTAATGTTTACTTATCTTCTGGAAGGTACGTTTTTTCTTTTAAAACAAGCCTTTTCTTCCACTACACTTTCAGCACTCTGCCAAAGTCCCCAATTTCAGGGCTATCTCACTTTTAACTGTTCTGAATCCTACCTATCTATCAGGGACCAGCTTAAATTATACCTTACTCCCTAACAAGGCTCTCTGACCCTGAGCACCCTTTTAGAGGAATTCCTGTTTTATTGGTGTTATCTGTTATTTTGGCACTTAACTATAAACTCTTTTATCCGTAGCTTCAATGCTTTAAGTATCCAAGGATTGTCTTTCCATTCGACTCTAGGTTCCACCGTTTCTGGAAGGAGCAACTATCTTTTTTTTCCTTTTCTTTTCTTACCACATACCAGGCATTAAGCCAACACTTCTTCAGTGAATGAGTGAATGGAAAAAAAAAAAATGATCACACACCATGCCTTTTGAAAGCGAGCTTTGGAATTAACCATCCATGTGTTAAGGTGATAGTCCCACAGATGTTCCAAAGTCCCTTCAAATTAACCAGCTAATTAAAAGGAGTAATGACTAGTATGTTTAAAAAATGATAATAAATGCAAAAGATTTTTATATGTTAATATAGAGCATTCAGAAATATAACAATCAAATATGATGCAGTAATACTAACGTTGTAGGGTAGGCTTTTGGTTTTGGTTTTGTATTTATTTAGAGTTCCATAATTGGAGGTGATACAACTTCATGCAATACACACTGAGTGGCCAGATTATTATGATCTCTGGACACATAATAATCTGACCATTCAGTGTGTGTGTGTGTGTGTGTGTGTGTGTGTGTATGAGGCCCAGTGCATGAATTTGTGCATGGGTGGGGTCCGGCCAGCCTGGCCAGCGGGAGGGGACATGGGCAGTTGGCCGGCCTGCCTGCTGGTCCAACTCCTGGTCGAGAGGGCAATTTGCATATTAGCCTTTAATTATATAAGATACACACCGAGTGGCCAGATTATTATGGGTACAGAGATCATAATAATCTGGCCACTCAGTGTATATTTGATTGTATACAAAAACAAACAAACAAACAAACACACACACACACACACACACACACACACACAAAAACTGCACATCTCCTTAAAGTGTCACATGTCCCAAACAGGAACTTTTGGCCCAAATAGATGAGGTGCTGCTTTGACTTTCCTTGGCTTGAGTGAAGCTACAGTCTTCCAGAGCTTCCCACCAGGTAGCTATACGATGTTTGTCGGTGTGCTTCCATACTCATCTTCTTAGTCCTGGCTGCCAGAAGCCCTGGGGACAGCTGAATCTGCTAAGCCAGTCATTTTTGCCCACATACAACCTTATCCATTTACTCCTGCACGTGTGCCTTACAAATATTTTATGGGTGCCATCATGTGGAAAACATGAGAAGCTCCCATTTTGCCACGGGTTGCTTGGTACCTGTGCCTTTCTTCTTGGCATAAATGGTCAAAGGCATCAAAGCCTCCTGTAATAATGAAACAAAACACCACAGGCTGCTGAAAGGCAGAGACCTATAGACAGAAAGCTAGCTCAGTGCTTAGGATTTGAGAATATCCTGCACAAGTGTCTTTGTTGTGAGGAAAATAAGTATTATAATAGCTAATCCCAGATCTCTCTTGGAAAGGGAATTGCCGTTAGTTAGGAAATATGTTTATGAGCCACTTAGGGCAAGGGGAGACAAGAGAAAGATAATGAACTTGCAAAACCTGGAGTCTGTGGATAAAGCCTAGCCAGTAAGTTGCTAAAGAAAAGGGATGTTTACAATGAATTTTAAATTACTGTGATTCAAAACTCCTTCAGTATCACCAAATTTTCATTAAAATGTCCAACCTCATAATGCATTGTGTAATTTTCTTTTTCTGTGAAAATCATGGAAAGGAGCCTGAAGCTCATGTCTGACTTTGTGCAGAGAAAAGAGGAAAGCTCTGTAGGGGGTGAGATAAATGAGATTAAGAGTTTAGTAGGATAAGGAGCTCAAAACAAGAAATGGTCAGAAGGTCCCTGGAAATGCAAAGACATCTTGGCAGGGGGTGGTATGGAAAGTGAGTTCAAACTTTTCAAAATCTATGGAATGAGGATATGAGGAAATAACTAAATCTTAAGAAGCAAGTCAATAGCTATTCTGGGAGCTACAAAGTAATAGATGAAGATATGATGTAAATGAATGTGCAGGAAGAGATGTAGTTGGTGATATATGATGTTCCTATCATGCATATGAGTGTGCATATTATAAAAAATGAGGGTAAATTTAGCTCCAGGCAACCTCCTTTTAAATAGGCTCCCTTAGATCCTCAAATTTAAAATTGTCTAAAGTCCAGATATGACATTTTTGTCTGTGTTTGTTGTAAGGTCTGCAAGGTCACCAATTACCCAGATACTGACCTTCAGAGCACTATGAAAAGCCCATACTACTGAGTTTTCATGTCTACCAACATAATGACAAATGAATATACACTTCTGTTTGTCAAAGATGTAATATTTCATAAAATTATCCATTATTAATGGAAACTGCCTCTACCTTTATGAACATAGGGTTAACATATGGATTTGATCTTCTCATGTAACTAAGAAATTAGTGCAATTTAGTGACTTAAATATTCCAATCTGGCACTGAATTATTTCCATTAACATAAACAATGTGCTCAATGATTGGCATGTGGCAGACAGCTGAGCATCGATAGAGCCACAGTTTCCTGTCTAGTCCATGATCCCAAGCTTTGCCCACCACACTACTGAGAAGGCTGTGTTCTAATCTTCTTGAAAATGCAGGATTGTTTAAAGACATTCACCTCATCGACATGTTCATTCTGGCTTTAATGGAGGCTGGCCTTTCTCTTCTGGGTTTTAAAACCAAGGTTAAAAAATATATATTTTTTCCAGAAACAAATAAAGTGCAGAAAATGTTGACTGGAGTAAAATATTTCTTAGTACCTGTATTTTTAGAGTTCTCCAATGAAAATATATTTTGCTAAATTAGTCTGTTGTCTGATCGTGCAAAACCACAGCTGGGGGTGTCAAAATCTAGCAGTGAAGTAGTTAAAAGGTCTACTTCCATCTTTGAATTTTATAAAATGAATGCAGACTAAAATGAATTTTAGAATGCAGACTTAGAGTGTTCAGAGAGCTATGGAATAATCCATAAGTCTAAGAAACCCTACTTCCTAATTGACACAGTAATTTTTAATTGTATTTTCATAGTGGTTAGCAGAAACATTCAGATTGTTATTTGTGTTTTTTATTATATAAAGGCCCATCTTATGAAGTTATAATTAAAGAAATCAACTGACATCTATTTGAAACACATTTTTTCTTCCTGAAAAGTCACTGATCCTCACATTTGGAAAACACAATGATGATTTTTCAGAGCATGAACACATTTAAACACTTTTCTAAGGGAAAGAAACCTATTTGTGATAACATGTTCCTTCTTAGATAAATATGTCAGTCATATCACTGGATATATTAGATTCCATTGCTTTTCAGTTGTGTTTGTTTTTTAAGTGTCCTATATTGTACTAAATCTGGAATTTGCATGCAGACAAATGGAAGCCATCTTGAAAAGTACAAGAAATAAATTACTTCTGTAGAAAAAAAAAAGAATTATAGAACACAGCTTCGCAGAAAACAATAGCTATAGGCAGAAAAAAAATGACAAGACATATAGCAACTCATTAAAAATTCAGAGGATATTGGAAAAGGCAAATTTATCTCACCCACCTTCACTAAATATTCTGAAGCATGTTTGACAAATACAACATACATATTGTGTGCTATGAACTTTAAAAACTCACAAATTCTATCATCCTCCATCTCTGCTTCTTTACAGAATTGAAGAGCTGAATGCAATTATTTACTAAAAGCTTATCTAGACAGGGATTAAAGGAAATATAGACAACTAGGGAAAAATGTTAACATGGCATCAAAGGCTCAAAGCTGATGTTCTAAGTTACTGACATGCCTCCAGGTAGTGAAGTATAGGCATCTTTCTGTTTACCTGGCCACATTCCCAAAGGGCTTGAGCTAGCTAAATGGCTCTAGGACCATCATAAAACCATGGGCATTTAAGATATAGCAAGATCTTAACTATTCTTCTGGTCCAGCCTTTGCTTCCTGGCAAATAAATACAGTACTTTGTTAAGAGGAAACTCGGACCTGGAGCATTTAGGTAACTTTTACTCCTGACAGCACTGCCCAACCCCAGCCCCCATCACCCAGTCAACTCTTCTGCCATCACCCATTCATATTTCATTCTCATGCACAATGGGCCCAGGATGAAGAAAAGGTCACAGCCCCCGAATACAAAAGCTCAGTGTCATTCAACACATAGAGGGGATACAGTGTCTAGGGCACCAAGAGAGAATAAAGAAGCAAAAACTGTCCCCTACCCCGAGGAAGTGTGATTGTGAGCATTTTAAAAATGCTTTAACACTGACAGAGAAATATACTGAGTCATGGATGGAGAGCAAGTGGAGTAAGGAAGAGTGCTCAGGAAATGCAGAGCAAAGCAGTGGTCAGGGTCATTGCTTCTAACCAGGGAAGGACTCCCAGGCCAGGGGTTTTTTGGAAAAGCAAGGAAAGTCATTCACAGGCTGAGGAAAGACTTGTGCAAGGGGAGACCTGGGGAAATTGAATTTTCCAGGATGTACTTTGAATAGCTGATGTGATCAGGACACAGTTCCTCAAAGCTTCACAGGCAGCTCCAAACTGACCTTCAGTCGTACAAACACTGTAATCATCTCGTGGGTCCCAGTGCACTTAGCATCGAACCCTTATCCCTCACCCCTCACCCTTGCCTACAGACCTTAGAGACCTCCCAGACAGTCTCTCCCCCACTCCTTGGCAATCACATGTGGCCTTCATGGGATCCCTCACTCCAAACTCCTCTCTTGAGGCTTTTTCTCTGCCTATTCCCCCATCTCAAATGCCCTTCCCTTTGATCTTCACAGGGCAGCATCTTCTTGCAATTCAGACCACAGTTTAGATCCTAGGCCTTTTCCCAGACGCCTCACCTGACCTCCTGGCTGCAGCACCACCCTGGAGCCTCCTGAGAGCTCCATGTTAATTCTCTGCACGGCCCCATCTGGTATCTCAATATTTTATTATTGAAATGAGTTCAGTCATCTCCACTAGTCATAGATTTTTCCACTGACTAACTTGCTAAAATTTATTTGTAATCCTCAAATCAACACTCCTGATGCTTTCTTGTTCACTCGTGGACAAGTAAAGAGCAGCGGAAACTTTTGAGTTGCCCGACACAAGCATTCCCAGCTGCGGTCCCACAAGGTGATGCACTGCTTCCGTGTGTCAGCCCATCCCGTCAACAGTGTTCTTTCTGTGGTCTAGTTAGTGCCCATTTTCCACATTTTTGTGCTTTTTGTCTGTGATTTTGCTTTTTAGAATGCCCTCAAGAGTGGTACTGGAAAAGGCAGGAAGGTTATGGTGCCTTGAAAAAAAAAATACACATGTCAGATAAGCTCACAGATGCGTGAGTTACAGTGCTGCTGGCCATGAGTTCAATGTAAAGAAATCAACAATATATATTAACTAAATTAACAGAAATACACATGTAAAAAAGGTGTGTGTTGTTCAGTTGACCAAAATGTGACCAGAAACTCACAAGAACCTAACCCTGTATTTCCCTTAGGAGCAATGGTTTCATTTCACTAATTCAGGGTTCAAGGTGATTTTAAGGAGCAATTTTTCCACAAATAACAAGAATTAAATGCATTTCTTTTTAATGTATGTACTGCATGCATTTTTTGATTTCTCAAAGACATCTTGCTAAATTCATCTATTTTGCTCCTGCTAAACCAGATGACAGCTGGGATCAACAAAAGTAGCAAAAAAAATGACTGAAAGCTTCACTTTTGTCCTTAATTTCATTTCAAATAAATTTGTGCTCACAGATGAAGTGGGTTTACACAGCTATGGCACAATTTATTTTCCCCTGCAAGCAGGAACCATGTATGTCTTGTCCAGGGCAGGATCACCATGCCCAGCACAAAGTAAGCTCTCATTAAAATTTTAACAAATAAAAAAAATACTTCATACCAAACAAACTCCTATATCTTATAAGTGGGCTCATTAAAAATCTAGTGAATGAAATATTCAAACAAAATTCTATTTCTTATACTTATTTCCATTGCAAAAATAGATAGCATGCCTGAGGTACTAAGTTCTTGCACCCACTTAACTTGAATGGGACAAAAAATTTGAAGAAATTGTGCCATAATGAAAAGATCGACAACTTCAACAACAGTGACTTGAAGTTAAATTCTGACTCTAAATTCCTACCTGCGTGAGCTTGGATAGTTTATTTTAACTCTCAGAGCCTCGTTTTTCTTGTACTCGGCAAGCATTGTTTAATAACAGGGCTACATTCTGAGAAAGGTATTGTGAGGCTCTTTTGTCATTGTATGAACATCACAGAGTGCACTGACACAAACCTAGATGGTACAGTCCACTGTACACCTAGGTCAGATGGTATAGCCTATTGCTCCTAGGCTACAAGCCTGCACAGCATGTTACTGCACTGAAAGATGTAGGCAACTATAGTAACACAATGGTAAGTATTTGTGTATCTAAACATAGAAAAGGTATAGTAAAAATAGATTACAAAAGATTTCAACAGTGGCACACCTACAGGGCACTTACCATGAATGGAGCTTTTATAGGACTGGAAGTTGCTCTGGGTGAGTCAGTTGGTGAAAGTGAAGGCATAGGACATTACTGTGCACTACCATTGACTTTATGAACACTGTCCCACAAGCCCTCCCCCTGCTTCCTTCTGACAGGAGCAGAAATAAAACATCGAAGCTGTCCATGCAGTTCCATGAACACGGATGTGGGCTGGTCTTATTGGAACTAACAAGGAGAAACTGGCTGGGGCAGGCACAGGTCATCACAACAGTGACTGTCAGAGGGAGGGAGAGGTGGCAGCAGAATTGGTAAGAATAAGAAATCAAGATGGAGACATAAAGGAACACAGAAGATTGTCATGACAATGTGGTTTTGGCTACTGCATGTTGGAACACTGGTCAGATTAGGGAACTCTGTGGTATTAATTTAAAGAAAGAAAGAAAGAAAGAAAGAAAGAAAGAAAGAAAGAAAGAAAGAAAGAAAGAAAGAAAGAAAGAAAGAAAGAAAGAAAGAAAGAAAGAAAGAAAGAAAGAAAGAGAAAGAAAAGAAAGAAAGAAAGAAAGAAAGAAAGAAAGAAAGAAAGAAAGAAAGAAAGAAAGAAAGAAAGAAAGAGGGTGTTTAACATGGAAAGGGTGTAGATGCAATGTTTTGACTTCAGAAATTTGATTTTTTTGTTCCATTAATCCTATCTGACACAAGGGGCTCTCTTTGGCATTGATTAGATAGAAGAAATAAAACTTGTCTGTGCTTCATATCATTCTAAGCACAGAGACAGACAGGCTCCACACTGTCAGGGAAAGCTTTTACTGAATGGCAGTGGTCCTTAATACTTGTCATGGTGGCTCCTGGGGACCTGTGCCCTGTACAGGATCCTAGGTCCTCAACAAAGTTTACAGCAGTGAACTCTGAAGACCATCACGCTAGATCTGGAAGGGCTGTGGCACCCTCAGAATATGTAGCGCTGGGGGAATAGGCTCCTCTGTGCTGAAACAGGTCAGTGGCTGGCTGAATGGACGTAATCTATGCACTCAAAATTGGGTTGCTATGAATGAGAGGGACTCTATTATATTGCCAAACCTCATAGATACTGCTCCCATCGGAGAAAAATAAATTTCCCCAGAATCACAAATCCTTCCATTTCTTATAGGAAACTCAGCTCCATTGTGATCTTATGAGACCACCATGGTATACATGATCCATTGTTGACCAAATCATTGTTATGCAGCACATGACTGCATAATATAGGAATAATAGCACTTCCAGCACATGACTGGAATAGACAACAGTGATAATGCACACACAATTTCTACCTCGTTGCCTCACACATAACAGATACTGAGTAAATACCATCCCTTCAAGTTTGCATGGAATCATGAGCCATTCAGACTAGCATGGCCAGAGTGAAAGGAATGAAGTCCTCTTTGACACCACAGAAAGAGAAAAGGGTTGGGCAACCCTTAAACTTTTGTAGAAGAAGCCCTCAAGTCTACTTTCAAAAGAGGTGCCTGCTGTCAGGGAGTCTGGGGGGTTCTCCATCAGGAAGTCATAGAAGTTACAACTATGTAAACCTACTTTCCCCTCTTACCCAGGGAACTAGAAAAATGGTGTGAATCTACAGCCTATACTTTTTTAAAAATGTATTTTCATTAGAGTACCGATGCAGGAAATTTGTGCAAGAGTAGGCCTTCCTTCCCCCAGCTGCTGGCGCTTGTTTCCTTCTGGCACCTAGGACCTGGGCTTCCCTCACAGTACAGACTTTGTCCCAAAGATAGTCCAGAAGGATGTCTGGAAGGACGTCTGGCCTAATTAGCATATTACGCTTTTATTATTATAATTGATTTCAGAGAGGAAGGGAGAGGGAAAGAGAAATAGAAACATCAATGATGAGAGAGCATCATTGATTGGCTACCTCCTGCATGCCCCACACTAGGGATTAAGCCTGCAACCCAGGCATGTGCTCTTGACTGGTATCAAACCCAGAACCCTTCACTCCGCAGGCCAATGCTCTATCCACTGAGTGTCAAACCATCTAGGACCACAGCCTACACTTTTTTAATTTGCATTTTTATTGTGGTAAAATTTACAAAACATAAAATCTACCATTTTAACCATTTTCAAGTGCCCCTCTTTCTTAAGCAATTACTAACAAGGGCTTCACTGAGATATGCATGCATGAGATTTGGCCTTCAGATATTATGTGATTGGATATAATGCTCCTAACTTAGTCTATGATTCCTAGCCCATTCCCACCACTGTCCAATCAGGGTCAGTTGAGAAACAGACATTCTCCTGAAACGTAGCTTGTATTCCTCATTCTTGAAACTTCAGTCACTTTCTGAATTAAAGGAGATGACAGTTAAAAGAAAAATATATGTAAATTGTTTTGCAAATCAATAACCAAACACTAATACATTTGGGAGGATGAATCTCTATTTTACGTGATGTACCTAGATTTCATAACTGGCATGAGTGAAGTGAGTTTTTTAAATTTCCCTGGGCCTATTTCTTTCTCTTTAAAGTGAAAGAGTTGAATGACCTCTAAGACCTGTTTCAGATCACATACATGATATCATAGGCACTATGATATCACACTCTCTACACATAATGCGGCTTCAATAGTACACACCAAAAAATTGCATACTTATGGTCTCACACATTCCCAAGGAAAGCATATCATGCAGCATATAACTGCCACTGAAATAGCTGCAAGAAAAACAAACACCATTTCCATGACCTCACACAACCTCATTTTATAAACATGTTGAACACTGGTCTTCGCTAAGCTGTTTAAAGCAGTAAGACTTAGGATGACTGAGAAAGCTTGCTTGTGTAATTTCAATTAGATTTTTTAAAAAACAAAAAGACCTGGCAAATTAATGGAGGAAAGCTGAGTAAGGAGCTTCCCGTCGTTTGATGAAGGAGGCAAGCCAGGGCTTTGGGTCTCTCGCGTGGAACTTACGTTGTGAGAATAATTTGGCAATGGATCTAATGAGTTCCACACAGATATTCCTCTAAATTCCTCTCGATGGTGGAGTTCCACACAGATATTCCTCTAAATTCCTCTCGATGGTGCCCACCATTTGGGGATCTAATGAGTTCCACACAGATATTCCTCTAAATTCCTCTCGATGGTGCCCACCATTTGTCTCACGTGATCCTTGAAAGTAAGTATCGTGTTCAATTGTTCGATGTTGCTCACATATTTGTCTGTTTCTGTGGCATTTCAAGAGCCGCCTTATTAGTAATGTCACCCACTGAATGTGACCCACAAACACACACCATACTTTTTACTGTGTAAGTGATGTCCAAACCCATTCTGTCAGAAACACTTTATTCCAGATATCCGCCACATAGCTGGCACTCCAGCATAAAAAGGAATGCTCCACTTGTATACATGATAGAAATGCTGTTAAAATCTTAATGGATTGGCCCTGGCTGGTTTGGCTGAGAGGATGGAATGTCGGTCTGCGGACTGAAGGGTCCCTGGTTTGATTCCCAGTCGAGGTACATATCTGGGTTGCAGGCTTGATCCCCAGTAGGGGATGTGCAGGAGGCAGCTGGTAAATGAATCTCTCTTATCATTGATGTTTCTGTCGCTCTCTTCCTCTCCCTTCTTCTCTAAACTCGATAAAAATATTTTTATTTAAAAAAAACTTAATGTGCTGGATTTCTGATTCTATGTATAAAACATTAAATACAATAAAAAATAAAAAGAGAAGGAAGAGAAGAGGGATGAAGGGGAGGAAGAAGAAAGGAAATAAGAAAAAATATAAAATAAATAAAATGGCAGATTTATACCCAATCATATTGATAACTACATTAAATACAAATGACTTAAACATTCTAATTAAAAGTGCAAGAAAACATACAAATAATATCATATTTGTGGAATACTGAATTATTTCTTCTGAATTCATCTATTTAATTTCATAAGTTTATTCATGAAAAGTGTTCATAAGAAAGTGAACTGACAAGCCACAAATTGGAAGGATATCTTTAAAGCACATAAACACTAGTACTTGGAATATATAAAGAGCTCCTACAAAGAAAGCCTTCAGGCCAAGAGAAAAAGAGACAAATATGCATTTTGCAGAAGAAAAATACACATGGTCAATATGATATGTAAAGATGCATAATTTCACTAATTATTCTAGAATGCAAATTGAAACCAGGAGAAACTATGCTCATCACAATATCAAAGGTAAGTTAGTGTCAGTGTCAAATAATAGGAATATTTATTTACTACTCATGAATGTTGGTTGCTTCATAGAAAACACTTGGGAATATCCCAGAGAAACATGTTCTGTACACCAGGACATATTTAAGAATGTCCACCGCAGTATTATTTGCAATGACCAAAGCTGCAAGCAACCTGTTTTACTTTAGTTTCCCTCCAGAACAGGGGTAAGGGCGTTTAGAAGGAAAAATAAACAAGAAAGCCGGAAGGAGGAAAGTGAGGTATTTAGACCCCAACTCTCAAGAGTCACTGCCCTGAGCACAGGCCCTGAGCTTGAGCTGTGGAGAGAAGGCGGAAGAGGCCTCAGGAAGAGACGCAGACAGCAGCATCTGGAAGCTGGTGAGAGCACCAAAAAATATTCGATGGTCGCCCACAGAATCTGCTCCATAACTAAAACCCAAGTATCTGGTGATAGAAAGTGGATGAACTGTGGGGCACACTCATACACAATAGTAGTTGACAGCAGTAAGAATCAAAGTATTACAGCCACACACATCACAAAAAAAGATAATGTTGATCAAGAGAAAAGTAAGTTATAATATAGTAAATACAATTCAATTTCATTTATTTGAAGATTTTAAACATACAAAATAAGGCCATTATTTAGGGCAGGGGAGGGAATGTCTGGCCTGAGGGCCATGTAAGGCCTGAGAAATCATTTGGTCTAGCCCTGCCAAGGCAACTGTGGGCGGAACTCAAAAATCAATAAATCTAGGAGTTTTTGCATAGTAACGTATGTTAATATTAAATGAATTATATTAATCAAATGAGGCTATAAATATCCAAATGGCCCTTGGCAGAAAAAAAGGTTCCCCACCCTTGATCTAGGGATACACATGTGAGGTGAAACTATGAAAGTACACTAGAAACTGATTAAGGCCAGGATACTAAATTATTTTAAATGTGTTTTTATAATAATCACAGTAACATTTTTAGTTTGAAAAACAAATTTTAATTGAAAAGAAAAAACTGTATCTGGACTCAAGCGAGGGGGAAGGAGGACAAAATGGCTATTGTTCCACTGAGCTGGAAGGCGGACGCACAGGTGGGCAGTGTACTACTTTCTCACAGAAATGTGTGGATGCTTTTTCCATATAAAATGTTTCCAAACACATGACTGAGATATAAGACATTACAATGTTCATTCGCTTCACTATATCTGAGTGGAAGAATATGGATTTTCTTTTCTTCCTTTTACTTCTTCATATTTCCTACAATAAATATATGTTCCTTTTACATTAATGAAACACTGTGAGCTCAGTCATGTCTCCCCCAACCCTCGGTTTCCCAACCCAGCTCTACCGCCTTCCATACATAGCCAATCTAGGAAAGGACAGAGATCAGTGACTTGATTCCCTATTGGAGTTATTAATTTACACAGAGATCCCAGTTTGTTAATTCCACTACAAATTTACATTTGCCCACAGGCACTGAAGTCAGGGAAAAAAGTAGGCCAATTCTAAAAGAAATCATCTGGTGGGCAATTAAAAACCTGATAAAAAATTGAAGGGGAGAGAGAATCAGAACACTACAGGTTAAATCCTACCATAAATTTCATATGATTGTTTGCTCCTCTCATGAAGGGGTTTTGAATTGTATTCAGGTTATATCAAACATTGCTCAAAACAGCTGAGGTATTTAAAATATATCCAGAGAATCTATTTATAATACTCATAATAATTTTTATTCTCAAAGACAAAACTGAAAAAGAGGATAATCTCCATAACTTCTGAATATGGGAAGATCAAAGCCCCTAAATATTGGAAATCACCTACTTGGGTATTCACCAAGTGCTTTGTATAGTTTGTCAAAGCATAAAAAAGCTAAAATCATTGCCGCGGCCCTCAGAAGTTACATCTATCACACAATACCGGTTCCACTATTTTAATGCAAATTTCTAATCAATACCAACCTACCTATCAATGCTAACACAGAATAAATACTTTTCATTTGTTAGAAAAATTGACTACTGTAATTCTCCACTGGAATCCAGTACATCTGTGATACCCTACGATGTATTTGTTCATTCGATTAGCAGAATCATGTTTTGATGATGCTCTAGTTAGTGCGTCTTCCTTTAGGATTCCACAATCATTAAGGTTTATGTATTCATAATCTGAGAGGCCGACGTGAATAGGCCGGAGGGCCCCATGAGCACTTAAAAGCTGGACGGGAAGAAAAGTGCTGCTCAAATAGCTTTTGCAGAGCAACAGACCGTGAATCTCCTTTGTGGGCTCAGATAAGCTTGGACTGAAGGGGGCTCCCATTACTCCCACGAACCCAAGCTGCACTGTCTGACTTCCTGGGTTTCCAGTCTTGACCCCTGGCAGCCCATTCCATTGACCCTGTTCTATTAGCACAACTGTGGTGAACAAAGGTGCTATGGGAATGTCTCCTGCCTGACTCTGTTGATCTCAGTCCAAAATTCTCTTTTTTAATTATTATTTTCAATTACAGTTGAGATACAATATGGTATTAGGTATAGGACATGGGGATTAGACATTTATGTAACTTACGAAGTGATCACCCTATAAGTCTAGTGCCCCTGTGATGATAAACTTGAGTAGCGGGACAGGCTTTGCACCAAAGAATAGATGATGGAGAAGAGAAGGTGGAAAAAGGGTAGAGGCCCCGCAGATTCTGAGGCATGACCCTGTGTATGGTAACTGCATATCATTTACCAAAGCAGCATCCACATAATGCTAAGAGTCTGAACTCAGAAAAATCCTGAAACCCACCAAGGCTGAAAGATTTAAATAGCTGAGCAGGTCACAAAAACAACCAGTAGATTTTTTTCCTAAGCATTTTACTAAAACTCTGGTCCATGTATTACTTTCTGGTTAATAAAAGAAGACAGGAAAACTGCTTTCTGGTTTTCCAATATAAAAAGCCAACTTCAAAGGAGTTTTATAAGTACCATAAGGTAGTATTGTCACCCAGACAATTTCCAAAGGCCTTTACAAACCACTCTCAGATAACTAATCTGCTATCTGGCCACTCTTATGAGAAAACATTTTTAAAGAGTCCATAAACAATCATTATCTTTAAACAGCAACCTTAAAAACTAAACACATCCGGAATAACATAGATTTGTTTTTCATTTCCCTTAGATTCTACTTCAGACCTCCTTCTCAACCTTTCTAATAATTACAAAAAGAAATCTTTAAACCAAAAGCTAACAACGAAACAAGTATTACAATAGATTCAAGAAAAATTCATCTTGCAAAAATGGGTTTGAAATAAAAATGTATCTTTGCATTTAGAGAACAGGCAAAGAGACAATAAAATGTTAGAAACCTAAATGAAGAAAATCGTTACATAATCATTTACTTTTCCATTTTAATTAAACTTGAATTCCAAATGATGCTTGAGTTTATTAACAAGATAATTCTTTATAAGTCACTACTGAGCAGGCTCCATAATAATTTTATGGTTTGTCAATATCAAATGCTGGAGCGTAATCTAAGAATTGAATGAGTCAATAAAATAAAAGGTGATCACAATACGCCTACACAGTCACCTGAGAACTCCTTTGCAGACTGAAAGGGGGTTTCCAGTTACTTTCAGCATCACTAATGAAAGCAAAATCTTCAGCCCTGAATATCCCATTTGCTCCTCAGTCAACCTCACATCCATTCTCCAACCAACAGACAACAGGCAGCT
Source organism: Pipistrellus kuhlii (assembly GCF_014108245.1). Lineage (NCBI taxonomy): Eukaryota > Metazoa > Chordata > Mammalia > Chiroptera > Vespertilionidae > Pipistrellus > Pipistrellus kuhlii. The sequence goes on along the minus strand of NW_023425515.1, from coordinate 125,062,143 downwards.
CCCTTATGCATAGTATGAATTTGGAGAAATGAAATTAGAATTTTTATAAGTGGAAAATAGTCACAGATCACATAAATATTGATTCTTATCTGATAATCAAAATAAAGTTTGAATCACCAAATTCAAAATTCACTGTAGCCCACTGCATTCTATTCTGTACATGCTATTTATAAGGCACTATTTTCTTCCAGGCTAAGACCTTTCCTAAACCACAATGGGAGGATTCCTGACTTCCAAAGTCCTGTAGCAAAGGTTAACCTATTTAGGTTAAGTGCAAAGGAGTGAGTGTGTGTGATGTGTGTCGATGGGGAGAAAGGGTTGAGGGGGTGTGCAGGAAGAAGCAGGGTATATTGAAAGGAAATTCCTCTGAATTCAACATGAGAAATTTGGAAATTCATAAGGCAGTCCAACCTACTCTGAAGTATCATTTGAGTCAGAGCATGTCTGAAACACTAGTATCTTGGAATTCCCCATATTCTTGAATAAAATATAAATTTAAGATGGCAGAAATTGAACAATCTGAGAATTATAACCAAATTTTCAGCACTGCAAAACTGGATTACGCTTTACTTCTTCTAGCAATCTATCATTTTAATTCAATATTTACAAAAACGGAAAGTAAGTAAAATAGCACAACTCAACATTCTGAAACGTTATAGAGAGGGAGTCCTGTCAAGTAGGAAAATAGCCCTGCATGGCTCTTTCTCCTCTGAAATTACATTCATGCTAACCTCTCCTCTTCTATAGAGGAACTTGACCCCTGCAGGCCGGAATGGAGTTCACTGAATATGTGAATACTTCCCGCTGTGTGGGCATTAATGCAAATCTGGCAACTGCTACAACCATTTACACTAACACCCTCTTTTACACAACTGCCATTACTTGTGCTAAAATCCCAGCTGTCAAGTCTACATTTTTTTCTAAAATAATAATCCCTCTAGTTGAGTAGAGGGGAGAAAGGAAGGACGATGGCAGAACCACCAAGTGCAGAGGGCACTGAGGGTTGAATAAGCCCATTGTCTGTTTTCGAACAAGGGGGCTGTATGCACGAGGAAACCAGAGTACAAACTAGATTGAAACAAAGACTTAAAATTCAGAAATGAGTCAAAAGTAGCTGAAAACCCACCCAATATTTTTTTAAACTACAATTGCCATGCTTGGCATTTTATTTGTTTCTATTACAAAATTTAAAATGTGGAGATGATACAAATGTGTGGGGGCAGCTCTTTGATACAAGAATGCCTTCGTTTTCCCCGTTTCTCCTGAACATTTAAAATGCCTCTTGGGGAAGTAGAATAGTCTTTCTATTTTAAAAACCTCTCAAGTAAATTGGAGATCAGTCCATGTATTAAGCACTTGATTTTACACACCTCAATCAAAACTAGAAATCATAGTAAAAGAATACAACATTCATTCTTTTGGGGAAGGCTTGTCTGGGCAAGAAACCTTTAGGCTGATTTATAAAGGATGCATATGATTCAACCAAGCAAAACTGTGGGGGAAGGGGATTGGCATTCTAGGAATGGCACAGGGCCTAGCAGTGCACAGGAAGTGTGGCAGAAAAGAAGACCAGTGAGTCTGAGTGCGGTGGAGAAGAAAATGAAATTAGGCATGTAGGTGGGCACAGGCCAGAGCACAAGGATGGAGTAGGCCATATTCCACCCCAGCCCTGCATTTCAAAAACAAAAAAAAGAAGAAAGAAAGAAAGAAAGAAAGAAAGAAAGAAAGAAAGAAAGAAAGAAAGAAAGAAAGAAAGAAAGAAAGAAAAAGAGAGAAAGAGAAATGTGGTCTTTATTACACCAAATAAAAGTACACATAAGCAAAGCACATTCGAAGCTTCACCTTGAGAAGTTTCAGAGTAAAAGTAATTAATAATCCCCTACAGGATAGACTTTCACACCTGTAAAGACAGTGATCATCTTTCTCACATATCTTTTCCATCATGAAACAGTTCCAGATTCTTCAAATGCCCACTGGTAACCCAACCATAATAGTCTAGTGGTGAACACAATGGATTTAGATTAAAGAAATTTGAGACCTGATACTAGACTTACTGGATTCTGTATTTTAGGGATATCACTTATATTATCTAGAAAGGTTGCCCAAATCCATCAAATAGAGAAGAATCTGTTGCACAGAGAATTACTGTAAGGTTCAAATGAGCTAAGAGATGTAGGAAATCTAAACAAAACCAGGTATTGTTAGTAGGGAGAATTGGTGATGATGATAACAATAGTTATTACTATTATAACAGACAAATAGGAATGTCAATATGTTACCAGTTGTCCACATCCCTGGAGTGTCCAGAACTGAATGCAGTGTTTAAAAAGTAGGTTGTCACAGGGGGGAAATTACAACTATGTGAGGTGATAGACATTAATTTATTGTGGTAATCACATTACAAGTTGTACATCTGCAAATCATTACGTTGTACACCTTAAATTTAGGCAGTGTTATATGTCAATTACTTTTCAATAAAACTTGAAAAACACTCAGCAATGATCAATCTTTTAGCATGATCTCTATCCTTCTCTGCACCTCCCCATTAAACAGTTTTCAATGAGAAGTCATTAACAGAGCAACATTGAAAGTAAATATCCTGCTGGGACCAGTTTGGCTCAGTTGATAGAGCGTTGGCCTGAGGACTGAAAGGTCCCGGGTTCGATTCTGGGCAAGGGCATATACCTTGGTTGCGGGCAAGGGGGGTGTGCAAGAGGCAGCTGATCGATGATTCTCTCTCATCGATGTTTCTAACTCCCTATCCCTCTCTCTTCCTCTCTGTGAAAAATCAATAAAAATAAATAAATAAATAAATAAATAAATAAATAAATAAATAAAAAAGAAAGTAAATGTCCTGAAAATAATAGGTGGGGGGTTTTCTGTGTCAGAAACTGCTAAGTGTCAACAAATATTTAAGAATAAAAGTTTTTACCAATACTATGAACTTTTTATGTACCTTTCTGATTATAAACTATTTCAGGTTAAGTTGACATGAATTTCTTGGCTCCCATGGTTTTTTTTTTGGTTTTTTTTTTAAATATATTTTATTGATTTTTTTACAGAGAGGTAGGGAGAGGGACAGAGAGCTAGAAACGTCGATGAGAGAGAAACATCGACCAGCTGCCTCTTGCACACCCCCTACCAGGGATGTGCCCGCAACCAATGTACATGCCCTTGACCAGAATCGAACCTGGGACCTTTCAGTCCGCAGACCGACACTCTATCCACTGAGCCAAACCAGTTTTGGCTTGGCTCCCATGGTTTTTCCCTCAAATGAACTATCTAGAAGACATAAATACACGGCAGCATAATGCATTATTATAAAAGATAAAGGATCATCTCAGAAGGACAGAAATGTTGTCTTAATTATCTCGGTATCATTTGAATCTAATGCCAACATCTGAAATATAGTAGGCAAGAAGTAAATTGATAATTGCTTGAATGCACAGCTGATATGTGAGCTGTCATATAAAAGCGCAGAAAATACAAAACAACTTTCTATTATAAAATAAAAAGAAGTATAAATATAAAAAACAAATATTATATTAAAGGTGATATAATAGTGATAACTAACATGAGTGCACTTACATGGTCCTAGACACTAGGCTCAATGTTTTATGCAGATCATCTCAGATAGTAACTAATGTCTGGACAATGGAGTGGAGTATTGGAGAAGATGTCACAGGAAAAGTGATGAGTTTATAACTTGTCCATCACAGTTTTTAAAAAGGTAATGTTTACCTTCTTCATCTTCAGCTAGCCAAATCATTCCCCTAATTGGAATTTTAAGGATAACTTCATAAACTACAAAGTGAGTTCTAAAAAAACAATCTAGGTTGGCACCTGTGCAATCAAATACATGATAACCGAGTTTTAAAAAGTTCATCTTATCTTGAGTATATTTCGCCACAGAACAATATGGAAATGGTAGATTTAAAATTGCATTTAATAAAATTGTCTTGCTTTCCTTCGCTAATGGAGGTGGGCCAGTCTGCAACATTCAGCAACAACAACTCCGGGACTCACCAGGGTTTAGAAGCAAACTTGAGAGATTTGCCTAAGCCATGCAAATCCATCTCACTCAGTACAAAAGTAATCCCACAGCCCACCTCTGAGGGACATGCCAATGCTTAACAGCTTTCCCAGACTGTGAGGCAAGCCATTTTGAACACCAAGAAGGTGGCATGAGTTTCCAGGAAGCAAAATAGTCTGTAAGTTAAAAGCGAACATTGAGCCAACACTTGAAAGTAGGAGACAGTATTAAGAAATGAGAGCAATACCAAGACTTAGTGTCAGAAAGAGAAGCAGTTCCAAAAACTGTTTAATCCATTAAACTGATATCCAACTATTCAACTATCCTGAGAACTTAATTTGTTCACACCCGACTTCCCTTTACATTTTAATTAAGATTAGTTTAGCATATAAGTGAGTTTTGAGCATAACATCCTAATGTGAACAAGACTGGAAAGAATGGGAATAGGTCCACCAGAAAAGGAAACAGGAAAGTCAATCCTTGGGGACTCTCTGATCCTTAAGGTGAAAGCACCAGAAAGGTGACTAAGGCTAGTGGCGTTAAGGAGTCAGCTGGAAAGACTTTCCATTTTAGATTCTTCCCTGGAAGTGTGCCCACTCATGATGACGGCAAGGGAATGGAGCAAGTGCAAACAGGACGTTAATATTAATAGTATTAATAATAGTATTCTCTTTCTCAACTCTAACCAGCACTCCTCTTACTTCTGCATTCTGGTGTTGGGCCTTTAAAAAAAAAAAAAAAAAAAAAAAAGATGCAGTCGTGACTCACACTTGTTACCTAGGATATCCCTAGATTCTAATTTGCATAGAGCTCATCATTCACCACTTTGCAATCTTTTGAGTCCTTTTCTTCCTGTTTACACTGCCCTTCACTTTTCCTTGATTACTGTATTTGTGTGAATATATGTGCGTATAAAACTACTATCTGTATATTCATGCAATCTAAGATGGAATTTTATTCTAGTGTTTTAAAGTTAGGTAAACGCAACATTAAGTGCCAGGTCTGCAGACTACTAAACTGAAATATTTTTACTAGTTCAGTGACTGAATTATCACAATTGCAATTACTTTCAAACTTTATCCGTATTTTCCAAGATTTTTCCCCAAACTCATTATTTTCTAACATCATTATAGTTGTGGGCTCTCATAAGATCCATCTGTAAGTCACTGGCTCTTCGAATCAACATCAACCACAGGCCATTTATTTCTAAGAAAAACCTCAGTTAATATTTATTTTATTCATTAGTTCAAGTGGTAGAGCTAAGGTATAATAGTCAGAAGCCAAACTCTGCAATCTACAGAGAAACAATTTTATATCCATACAACTGCTTCCTGCCAGTGGATTCTGGAGTGCAGCCTTGGGAATTTCAATGACCGATTTACCCAGGGAAAGAAAGCTTATTTTTAGTAAGTAGGGAAAGAAAATGTTGATTTAACTTATTTCAGTGCCTGTGAATCTACTTTGGAAAGGAGAGGCAGAGTTTGATTAATTAGATTAGCAAATTCAGTAAGTTGTTTATTCAGTTGGGTGAATCAATGTTTCCCTGAGTTCAGTTTAGCTTTATTTTATGCTTTCAAATCTATCCAGTAGGTGAGATGGGGAAAGCCAAAAGCTATTCTATCCCACAGCTCTTTCAAATCTCTTTTCACATGTTAATTTGATCTTTGTGTGATTACAGGCAAACATCTTTCACAGTCCTTCTCTCTCCTCTCCCATCCCCCGAACGCCAACCCATGAATACAGGCATGTAGATGACAGAAAATTATAGGTAATAGGAAAACTGACTACACTGCTAGGTTCCTATTTTTTTATGCGGCTCAATTTTTAGTATTTCTCCTTTCCTGCTGGCTTTAGTTTTAAATTTTCTTTCCACCCCAAATTAAAATCCAAATGGAAATAAAGGAGCTTTCTCAATTAATGAAGCACATTTTAAGATTATTAGAAAAGATTTAATAGAGAAAGTTGCTTAATTTTTTTTAATAGTTGCTAAATTTCTCAAATGTTGGCTAGATTTTCTTCCTTCATTCTTTTAATGCCCTGGTTTAGGAAGTTCCTTTCATCTTGACTTGCTACATAAAATCATTCCTGAATCATTTGTTACTGAGCTTCACAGGAGTACAGCTGTTCAAACAAAGTACTTGCCTAGGAAAAGCCTGGGAAGACCTGGGAAGGTAATCAAATTAAAATTCCAACTATACATTCTTTTCAGGGAGTACAGACAACTTGGATATTTTATATTTGAAAGGTTTAAAATAAAAAAGACAGGCTCTGAAGCACCATAGCCTACATTTTCCCATTAATGACCCGGATGACATGTTTAGACAGAGATAAACTTAATTCAGCTACAAATCAAATATATTTCTCTTGAAGAGATTATTTTTATTTTAATTAAAAAACATTTTTTGAAGATCTGAGGAATGGGGAGCTTGAGATCCTAACAGTGGGGGCTGAGCTTATCTGTCTCAATGTGACGGGCATAAGAATGAGAGCTGGTGGCCTGGACGCAGGAGTGTTGGATGGCTTCTGATAAACACCAGATTCCACCATTTATCAACCGAAGGCGGAACTGCAGTGCTTTTATTCAAAGGCTGCAAGAATCGCCTTCTCCGGGAAAGCTGGCACCTCTCTAGTTCTCTGAAGAAGATTTTCAGATCACAGTCTCCCTCCAGCTAATGAGCCATATTCGATTGGCCTTGAAATTCAAAAGCAGACAGAGACCAATCAAAATTGGAGTGTGTTCACCCTTTTGAATGTATTCCTTTTGTGTCTCCAATGCATCTATATTGGCTGAGCTAGCAGAGAATGTAGAGGTGTCTTAGATCAAACAGTTGAATATTTTTTAAATTATACTAAAATTAATGCCCACCCCCATATGTAAGTATTATGTTTCCCAACTGAAGGAAGAGCATCCTCTTTTTTACTAGCTGCCCAAGACCACCAACTCCAGACAGTTACTAAGTCCATTCAAAATCTGACTCCTACCGTATTTCCCGGCATATAAGACGACACTGTTCTAGTAATAAGCCTGCTCAGATTGGCCAGAGTCAGAGAGGCAGTCTATTAAAAAAAGAACTGGTGTTGCCTCGGAAGTGGGGGGTAGTCTTATACAGCGAATATATGCCTAAACCTATGTTTTAACTGTAAAATTAGGGGGTCGTCTTATACGCCGGAAAATACGGTAAATATCTTTGGACTCCATCCACTTTTCTGCATTCCTAAAGCCAGACTCCTAGTTAGAGCTACTGTTATTTTCCAACTAAATTAAGGCAGAAACCACGCAGCTGTCTATCTTCATCCCACACACTGGCTAGACTGATCTTTCTAGGAAGTAAATCTCCTATTGGCATTAGAATGAATTCCAAACACCTGAAAATAATAGCTCAATGCCTGATCAGGTTCCATGCAATGCTCAGGCCCAATTCAATGTCTCTGCTTCCACCTCATACTCTACAGCAGTGTTTCCCAAACTTCTCTCAGACTGAGAGTCACCTGGTGGAGTTGTTAAAATACAGATTCCTGAATCCCAACTAAGAGGTGCTAAACTAGAATTTTTGGGAACATATAGGTAAAATTGTATACTTAACTTAGTGCTCTAAGATAGAGCACTAAGTTAAGTATACAGTTGGGATTCAGAATATGTACTTTAACAACTCCACCAGGTGATTCTCATCATGAGAGAAGTTTGGGAAACACTGCTCTCCAGTGAAGCAGGCTTTGGCGTACACTCATATAAAAGGCCCGCAACACCCTCCCTGGGCCATCACCCCTCTCCCTCTTCCGCTCCCTTCCATTGACTCACTCTTGCTCTTCACTAAGTCTCTGTTTAGATATCACTTTCTCCGAGAAGTTGTTCCTCTAAATCAGGGCTACGTAACCCACCTATCCTGTCCTGTGTCACCCCATTTTTACACTGAAACAGCATTTCTCGGGTTACACTCCAATGCCATTGTTATTTGTTCACACCCCCTAGAATGGAAACTCCATGAAGACAAGGGAAGAACCCCGTAGAGTTCATCATCAAATTCCCAATGCTGGTGCCTAGCATAGGGCCTGGCACTTCGTTAGCATTCAAATTAAGTATATATCGAATAAGTAAATAAATTAATTAATGACAGTTTCCACTCAAAGAGTTCCTGAAGTCCTCATGGCCAGTATTTTTCTGAAAATGGGCTTCAAAGGGGGTCTTTAAAAAAAAGTTTCCTAAAATGTAACCTGGAAGAGCAGCATTTCCTAGTTGTTTAATTAATATTTGTTATTGGAATTGGACAAAGGAATGAACAGGGCAACAAATGAACAAGGCTACTCAGTATATAACAAAGTGGGGGGTGTTTTTTACTAAAACTACTTGTCAGACACCGGATAGGAGCCAGAACATGGAAATCGAGTCACACAGACTACACATGGAATTGGATCTAGGTGGTTTTCTTACTCCACCAAGTGCAAGGCAGCCTGGATTGGGTATTTTAATTATTTGCTGTTGGTCCAATTTCATTCACACTACTGGCCACTACGCTTTGGCATCAGCCTCAGTTTAGAAAGAACAGCACTGGTGGAACATTAGTCTTACTGGTGTCCCCAGGTCAAATGCTGAAATGAGAAACACTTCAAGTTCACTCTTATTCCGCTTAATTCTAAGCAAGCAAACAAACTTATATTCAAGAGGATCTCCCCACACTCCGTAATGATTTTGTGCTAATTTAGTCACTCTGCCCTACTGAATTTTGTTCAAGCTTCCCTAATAATTAGTTGGTGTGTGATGAAATAGCTGCTCTGGCCAATTACAGTCCCTATTTACTCTTTACCCCAGGCAAGAACTGAGATCTGGGATCTGGGTGTAGATATTCATTATAAAAATAATAAATAAATAAATTTGGGAGTGAGAACCTGCTTTCACCTATTCAAAAGCACCCAGTGCTACAAGCAAAAATTCAAACTACTCTGCCGGGGTGTAGGGGGGAGGGGGGACCCATCTAGATCACTGCGCACCACCTGTCATCTCATTCCCAGCCTTCCAGGCCCTCGGACCCCGCACTCCAGGCATGCACTCAGCGGCCCCCGAGCCTCCCTTTGTGCTTTGCGCAGGCTCTTCTCTTTGCTTGAAATATCTCCATTCCAGTCTCATTCCTCACCCTGTCCTTGTGCCTGGCACATATTCCCTACCCCCAAGCAGAATCAATTAGTGCCTCCTTTGTCCTTCTTTGCCTCACATCTCTCAGGCCACTTAACACATTAGATATTGCAATTAATATTTATGCATCTATCTTCCCTACCAAGTTGAGAGCTGCTTGTAAGAAGACACCACATCTTACTCATATTTAGGTCAATGGTGCATGAAATAATACCTAGCATATGGTAGTCAACGAATGGCTATTTAATGAATAGGTCTGCTTCATCCCTGCCTATAACTGAGGCCGATTAAAATGATCAGAATCTGACTGTAAGTCCATCCATTATGATTCTATACATCATAAACATCAACAGAGAAAACAAAAAAATCAAGGGCTACCATTTACTTGCTATAGAGATGTTGGGTGAGTTACAGACTAATTATCATAATGACAAGCAAATGGCTCAGCTCCTGACAACATCACCTTGAATTGCTGTTCCAACTTGATCACGAGTTGGAAATGATTCAAAAGAGAACGTTTAGAGATTTTTAACTGGCACTAGCTATCTGGCCTTTTTAATACCTGCTCTATCTGCTGAATATCTATATGCTTGGCTTTCTTTGGTAGAAAAGAACTAACTACCGAGTTGTGTTAGAAAAGATGCCTGACTTTAATTTAAGGGCTTTTCAGCCTGGTAAACACACTGAGGCACTATAAGGCATCCTTATAGATGCCATGTGCGTGGTGTAAACAGGGGGTTACTGGCATTTGCAGGAGGATGTTTTGTGGCCTTTTTTACATAATGCTGGTAAATGTGGTCTAAGATGGCACTGACTCCTTTTAGGCCAGGGTTTGCACAAGGTTAGCTGCAGTTCTCTCCCTGGAAACCAGGGGCTGGAGAGATAAGGTGCCTCTGCCATGAAGAGAAAGGGGGTTAAGAAGGCCTCGCAACTTTCCAGGCTTTCCTTCCAAGCTAGGGGCTTTATCACGGAGATGCCTTAGGGAAATAGTTTAAGTCCGATAAGCTTCAGGATAAAGCTCTGCCCCAAAACCCATCTCCCAGAAAATCTCTAATGAGTACTGGCCTCTCCCACTCCCAGAGCCAATTATTTACCCACACACAGGAGTTCCTGGGATATGGTTTCTGCCTTCAAGAATCTCCGTCCTTCATTATCAAGGTCTAATGTAACTGTAAGTATTTACCTTTATTTGTCTTCATTGCACTTGTTATTGTAAATTCTCATAGTCAGCCTATTTTCTAAGTTTTAAAAAAACACAAAAAACTAAGCTCTTAATTTTGCTTTCCAATATTTATCTAGTCCCATTTCTCATCAATCCAACACATCATCGTGATCCACACTGTCAAACTAAGGTTCTCTCTTTGCTTCATATAATGTGTCCCATTGTGTATTTGCTTGTAATCTAGAAATATCTAAATTTCCTACCAAGTCTCATAAACCTCAAAAGACCACGTTTCTCTGGGGACCACATAGCCAGCCAGTGCCCAAAGCCAACTAACATTCAAAATTACTTTTGATATTCCAGAACAAAGGATTCAAGCCAGGAGTTGAGGCATAAATCCATTATTTGAAAATATATGAAAAGCATCTTCTGCACATGTGAATATATTGGATCTTTTTTTGGGGGGGAGTTTTTATTGCTTTCAAGCCATTCTCACAGGGGCTTGTGAGACACACACACACACACACACACACACACACTCCTAAATATATTAAATCCTGCTAGCTTCAATGAAGAAAACATTTTTGTGTACAAAGATGATACAATTTCCATTTGTCTAATAAAATATGTCAAAATCTTTCCATGTTTTTTAATTGACAATGTGATGAAAAGCTCCACGTCGTAGGTGAGTGCAGGAGCACAGAGGCAGCAAAGGAAGAGAACAAGCCCTCCCCCCAATAATGTATGCCTAAAAAACTGGAATCATGGAAAAGATAAGCAAAACAGAAGCAGGTTATTTACATTTAGAAATAAGCAACATTTTATTCCTACTGACCTATAAATCACCCTCCAGGCCTGATTTTCATCACTACCCTACAAAAGGTTACTGAACTGCCTCAGCATTTCTAAATACTACAATATACCCTGTTTCCCCAAAAATAAGACAGTGTCTTATATTAATTTTTTCTCTCAAAGTTGTGCTAGGTCTTATTTTCAGAGGATGTCTTATTTTTCCATGCGCTAGGTCTTATTTTCAGAGGATGTCTTATTTTTGGGGAAACACGGTAGTTAGAGAACATCATTGTGTCTGTCATATAATCTCTTTAAGGATATTTTATTGATTGATTTAATTTGAGAGAGAGAGAGAGAGAAAGAGGAAGAGAATTGTTGTTTCATTTATTGATGCATTCATTGGTTGTTTCTTGTATGTGCCCTGACCTGGGATAGAACCCACAACCTTGGTGTATTGGGACAACATAATAAACTAACTGAGCTACCTGGCCAAGGCCTGTCATATAATCTCTTAAAACCAACATTGGGAAATAATATTAAGAACAAAATGCCTACATTTCTTTCCACAAATTAACTAGGGAAATGTATGCCTAACAATGAAGGGGTATGGTGGAAAGAAGTACTTGGGTGTGGAAAAGTAAATACATAAGGCTTTACCTACATCATAATTTATATGGCACTCGATGCCTCAAAACAGGAATATGCATGAGAAAAACCCATTTTAAATTTGTCCTTCACTTTGATCTGACAGAACCAGGGGTGATTTATTTGCTTTCATTGTTATAATTCTCCAACATTCTTTTCTGAATGAATCCAGATGGAAATGTCTCTCTTCTGGATTCTGTTATTTGCTGCTGCAGTTTCCATCTGTGGTGTTAAAAGCCAGCCCTTATTTTATCTGGGACACCAAGCAACCTTCCCTTCTTCACACTCCTTGGTGTCTTCTCAACAGCTCCACATGGAAATAAATCTCTGGGTTGCTTCAAATGCATCCAACACTTCTTCCCTATTATTTATGTTGGTGACAAACTCTTTCTCACCAACTGTCTAGGGTCACTCAGAGGCACTTGATTTGAAAAAGCACCAGGCTTCTCATCCAATATTTTGGTAGCTCGACAGCTCCCCACTTCAGCTCTGCCAGAGTTAGCACATTGTGAAGTGGAATGAAGCTCTTACATCTCATCTGAGATTGTCTTTAACATCCATATGCTTAAGTTGCTTCCACATGGATTCTCAAGTCTAAAGAACATTAATATCAGCAACAATCCTGGAAAATTTGATGTTGCTTTTTCAAAATCCTGAGCAGTGCTGTCACAGAATAGACACAATCCCAGATCTGCATTTATTATCGCTGAGACCTCTGAGTAAGTCTCTTAACCTCTCGGAACCTCGCTTTCCTCATCTGTAACGTGGGAAGCAGACATCCTTCCTCACCGGGGTATATTTATATGTGATAACGTATGGGAAAGGCTCAGCAGAGACACTGGCTGCTCCCAAGCCAGTCCTCACAAGTGTCAGGTGTTTATTCTGACAGCAAAGTCTTAATTATCTGTGAACATTATTAGCATGAAATTTTTGTGTATTTTTTTAAACAGGAATCAAAATAACTTACATTTTTTAAAAGCAAGCAAACATTTCCTGTTCAAAAATATCAAGAGCTTATAATGACAAGCCCCTGGTCTGGAGGGACAGTGAACTCTTCTGGCTCATTCCTTCTCTGGGTCTTGTTTGGTCTTCCCCCTCTCTCTGTAAATTAAAATAGCACCCGGGAGAAGGTTCTGTAAACACTATTTATCTAGCAAGGCTACAACTGATAAGGGCCCTAGATGAAGTCCTAGAGCAAACTGGTTGCTACGCCTAATCTCTTGAAAAGACTGATTAAAGATTCAAGTTGTGACGGCCATGTGAGAAACACACATGTGGTTTGAAAAGATCTGAATTCTATTGTGCTGTTCTTGGTGAAAATCCATGCAGAGCAAGGGAACTGACACATTCAATAGAGCACATAGGCCTCCATTGTATCGAAGGCCCTGCAGGTATTTTAAGCACCAGAATGAAACTATACAAATAAAAACAAACAATACCTCACTATCTGTCCATGCTCCATCCTGCCAAAAATAAATAAATAAATAAATAAAATAAAATAGATTCTTTTTTTTTTTTTTTTAGTAAGTCTGTTGTAAGATGATTGTGGAATTATTTAGACCATTCAGCAAGATTTTTCACTAAGCTACAATGCACAAGATTTATTTTGTCATTGTCCAACACAAACAATTGAAGAAACTCAGCCCAGCGAAACATCCCCAGGAGAAACAATCTGAAATTTAATTAGTGAAAAATGGAAGCAATTTAAATACAATTCCAGGCATTTTTTAAAGTAATATTTGAATAGACATCTGCTGCATCTACTAAGTGTTTGGGCAAAGCACAAGAATCCTTGATCTGATCTGATGCCCAAGATTATGAACGAGACTATCTGCTGTCAGGGCAAGACCCACAATTTAAGACAAATCTCCAGAAATCAACCTTCTCCAGTTCAACCTCTACCCAACCCCCATCAAATAAAGAGAGCTAGGTAGATGAAGAAAGAAAAAATTAGTCCCAGTCTGAAGTGCAGTATAAGGGAAACAAAAGATTTAAGGATAATTGCCCTAAGATGGTATTCTGACCCCTAATTACCTCTGCTTTATGACCACTTCAATTTCCTCATTTATAAAATGGAAATATTAATGACCTCTTTCCAAAAGTTTTGAAAATTAAATGAAACCATTGTCAGACACTATACAAATATTGGTTGAAGTATTGAAGAAATAGAGAATACAAATCAAATTAGTGCTATATCACTACTGTGCTTTCTGCCATAAGAATTTTATTATATCAGCTTTATAGATTTATTCATATATATAAAAGTTTGACCACGCAGAGTTTCAGTTTCGTAAGATGGAAAGAGATGCAGAGATGGATGGTACTAATTGTTGAACAATGATATAAATGTTCTTATGCCACTGAGTTGTGCACTTAAAAATAGTTAAAGTAGCAGATAAATTTTACAGTATGTGCATCTCAACACAATTTTTAAACTCTTTAAAACTATTTAAAGAGTATAATATTTTGGAAGCAGAAAATATCTTCCTTTAATCTTTAATTTGGTCAATTGAAGTAATCTGGGCTCTCTCCTCTTTTGGAACATAGATTATACTGGTAATAATTCAAAATAATCAGGTGTCCGAAACCGGTTTGGCTCAGCGGTAGAGCGTCGGTCTGTGGACTGAAAGGTCCCAGGTTCGATTCCGGTCAAGGGTATGTACATTGGTTGCGGGCACATCCCCGGTAGGAGGTGTGCAAGAGGCAGCTGGTCGATGTTTCTCTCTCATCGACGTTTCTAGCTCTCTATCCCTCTGCCTTCCTCTCTGTAAGAAAAATCAATAAAATATATTTAAAAAATAATAATAATAATCAGGTGAAGGGAGAATGTGAAATGTAGAGAAGGCCCATATTACACAATGGTTTATATTGAAATAACTTTTCTCTACATACTCTGTCTTTAAATTAAGATGTTAATAATACTGTAAAGTAATTATTTGATCCAGTTCAAAATGGAGCATATCATAATACTAAAGAGAACTATCAGAGCCTTTATAATATAACAATTAACTGAGACACTTAAAAGTTAATGTTAAACCAAAAGATTCTTTCATCTGAAACTCTATTTCCTTCATGTGAAATTTCAAACTCTGAAAGTCGTTAAAAAAGACATTATTTTAAATTGGTTAGAATTGCCTACTAATGTCTAAATTATCACAAATTACAATTTTGTAAAATCATCTATAATTTTTTTTTAAGTTCCAAATACAATGATATAATAGTAAAGTGTCTGAGACTTTTCGTTCCCAGCTTCCTATAAATCCTCATAAAAACATACCAAGAGAGGGGGGAAATCTTCTCATGGGGAACAAAGACTGGAAGCAAGCATGACTACAACTGGAGAAATTTTCTACCCTTTCACTGATTGTGGCTCGATTCAGAAACATAATTTTGCAATCCACCTCCTTAGTTACAATGTGGGGAATGGAAGTGAAAGGTCTTCATTGATAGCAACTGAGCAAGAAACTATCAATACATTATCCTGAGAAAATGGACAGGTTGGTGACCCAAATTTGCACTTCTCAAATTTCCTTTTTCCACGCCTAATAATACTATTAGAAACTACCCAGCAGATTGTTTTCAAAGCCCAAGATCTATCTCTTACAAGGGAGCCACACAAGATAGTGAGACAGTAGACAGAGACAAATGAGCAATACTCGTTCAAACTAAAACATGTAGGGAGGTAGATGGCAGAGAAATGTTTCTTGAATATTCTTTTACCTTAGTAGGGCCTCGAGAATATTTTGCCCTAGACATCCAATTTTCAAAGCTGCAATCCCACTGCAAATGTCTTTATCTCACTCTTACACCTAACCCTAAGCCTGGACTGAAATGAGCATCCATGCATTCCTTAGAAGAGTGAATGAGGTTCACACACAAAAAAGAAATAGCACTTAGTAAATACATTGCCAGAAATCATAAATTGGGCTCATTACAATGCAGGTCGAACTGCCCTACAACTTCAGAAAAGAAAGAGAGACTTGGCCAGAGTCCAAGGGAACTGTGAGTGCAGTGGGGAATCCAACATCAAGCCACTATAGATGCCTGAGTCCCAAGTGTAACAGGAGACAAGATCAGATATATGGAGCAAGATGTGAGAGGAGAAAGACAACATTTTGCCGCCATCATCGCTCCACTGAACTCCAAGTCCTAGGGAAGGTGCCTCAGAAAAGTTTCCATCTCACAAAGACTGCTGGGAGGAGGAGGTATATGTGGTTTTAAGATTCCAAACCTAGTTAAATTTTGGCTTTAAGATCTCCAAAATCCTACGCATTTGTAAAAAAAACTATCTTTGTTCCAGGAAGATCAGCCAAATAGGCAGTTTATTTATGCAAAGGCCTCTTATGAAATGAAGGTTGTGACAAGGCCATGGCTATAAAACCTCGGCAGAATTTCATCTCTGCAGGCTCTGTGAAATGTGGAGAAATGCTTCTTGTCTAAGAACAGAGTTGGACAATACTAGCACAGTTCCCACAAAAGGCTCTGCGGGAATAGTAGATCTGTTAGAGCTGTGGTCTGTAGACAATCAGAAGCAGGGACACAGATTAGCTGGAGAAAAGCTATGAAAGCTCTATCTTCATGTGCTGATGGAGGAAGGGCCATAGGTGAAGCCCTACCTAATGGAAACTATGGATGTCTTATCTAATTAATTCAAACTTGAAGCAATGGCCAGATATTAAACTACTGAAGTGGTTCTTAATCTTTTGGGGAGACCACTTTCCTATTTAGTTAAAAGTTGTGGTGCTGCTCTTCAGAAGAAGGCATACACCCACAGTTTCATGGGTTACGTGGTCACTCAAAGCCTGTGTACACAAAGCTAGAAACATATGGACACTGTATTCTGTGGTTGTTTGGTGGAGCTGGAAGTTAAGCTAATAACACCCCAGGTATCTGTGTCATGTCTTTTGATGGAAATGAGTATTGTTTTTTATCAGTCATCCTGGAAAAGGTAGATTCTGAAAGGAGGAAATAAAGTTAGGATGAGAAAGAAACTCCCATGTTTCTCCAATTCTAGTGAGATTTTGGCCTGGCCTCTCAAGAGTCTAGAATGACTTATAGGTGCCCACCAATGGCAGGAAATACTAACTTCTACCTCCATGAAAGGCAGCCAGGGCCTGGGTGACCTGAGCCCGTGGGTTCCTAAAATAAACCTCTCAGCTGTAAATTATTCTCTATGCTGTGATTTTATTGTATTACCCTAAATTTTGATAATGTCATGTTAACATGTTATAGCCCCAATTTAGAAATTGTTGAGGAACGATGGGAAGGGTCTATGATCAAGCTCGGACTAGAGTAATAAAGCAGAGAGCAGCCCCTTGTTAAAACCAACACAGTGATAGTGGCTGTAAACCGTGGGACCCTAGCCAACAATGGCACTGACAGAAAAAGGCAGACAGATGTGCAGGGAACTACCTGACAGACACAAAAACCTGTGAATTCTTACATTTTTCCACAGAAGAATGAAGAAGAAAGAGAACCATCACGAAGGCAAAGGACTTCTGTTCACAGAACAGGGCGAAAGGCCCAGTGGGCTTCAGGTTGACCTGTGAATGGGGTCCCACCTGGCATCAGAATGGGGGCCATCGGAGTACCGGAGGAAAGCTGGAGGAGAACAAAAGGCTCGAGATCCCGTGGAAAATAAATAGAAACCCAGAAAGCCTCAGAATAAATGAGAGAGTCTAGGAGCTGGGTGTTGTGGGGAAAGAACATACAGACCTAATGAAAATAAATAAATAAATAATAACTATGTGTTTACATTTGTGTTAAGTAAATTAATATTACCTAATATATAATTTCATGGTAAAAGTTTGGTTCTTTCCCCAGCTTTATTGAGATGTGACTGACATACAACATTGTGTAAGTTGATGTGTACAGTGTGATGATTTGATACACATACATATTGCAAAACAATTCACAGTAAATTTAAAATCTTTTTTTAAAATACATTTTATTGATTTTTTTACAGAGAGAAAAGGAGAGGGATAGAGAGTTAGAAACATCAATGAGAGAGAAACATCAATCAGCTGCCTCCAGCACACCCTCTACTGGGGATGTGCCCGCAACCAAGGTACATGCCCTTGACCAGAATCGAACCTGGGACCCTTCAGTCCGCAGGCCAACTTTCTATCCATTGAGCCTAACTGGTTTGGGCTAAATTTAAAATCTTAATTCAGCAACTGTTTTCTGTATAAATTTCAATTCTCAAAAGTACACCAGTAACACAGAAGAAATTAAGAAATGTATAAAGTAATTTAGTCCAACAAAAACACTCAATGCCCATTTGGTTTTATTCAATTTTCAAGAACCGTGCTATAAAAATTTTTTAAAAAAGAATTTGCTAAAAAGATGCAACAGCAATACATAAGTTATACCTACACCTATATTACAGAGTGTAAAATGAAAATATAAATATGAAGGGTATGTCTGTGCTTTTGTTCTTCTGAATCGCCTTGGAACCATCATAAGAACCTAAACTGAGATTACAAAATGGGATTTTTTTTTAAAGCATTAAATCTCTGAACATACCAACCCTCATAAATATCTATATTCCTTAACCTCTCATGAATGCACTTCACTCTGTTAGTGTAGCTGAGACATATAGAATAACTGAACCACAGCTAGCTTAGACACAGTGGCTATACTCATATTTTCACTACATTCCATCCTTTTACTTTAGGTAAGTCTGGGATGTGTATTTGGTCCCAAGTCTTTGATAAAATGCTTTGCCATTCAATATTTTCAATGTAAATAAACTACTGCATCATGTATTGATTTAATTTCAGATGCAGTTTCTCCAATGACTTAAAAATAGTAAAGTCTATATTACATGTCATTCTCTTCAAGATCATTTGCTTGGAGAGGAAAAAGTAGTCAAAAGTGTGATGGATTTTCTCCTTCTGTGGATACGGGGCAACTGGTGTTGATAGATCTGTCGCTGAAGCATTCTCGAGTGAAAGAAATAATAGTGGGACATCACATGGTTCCGCATTGTGGTTGTTACAAGGTTTGCATTGGCAGAGACTAGGCTGAAAAAACAACCTTGTGACTAATAACCTGATTTCTGTCTCTTTTTAGTGGCTTACACGTTAGTTCCCATAAATAATATACATTCCACACAAATTCTATAAGAAAGAATTATGGAACTGCAAGCTGAAAAGAATCTTCAGTGCACCTCCTGATGTTACAGATTAGAAAACTAAGGCTCCAAAGGTTGACAACTTTTATTTTGTCTACTGAGCTCTCAGGGCCACCATAAGAGACATTTAGCAGTGGTTGTAAAAAATGCCTAGAACTTTCCATTTCCTCCATGCTGTCTGCATTAGACTAAAAAAGAGGAACCATTGGTAAAGGGACCCACAAATCATTCCATTTCAAAATATAGTAACACATACACCACAGACAACACACGGCCCCTCGTTTCACAGGATGAATAATTTAGGACTTAATTCAGAAAGATTTTTAGACCCATGCTCTTAAAGAAATCTTTATGGGTTTCTGACGAAGCTGATACTATGATATAAATTATTTATCCGTCCTCACCAGCTCAGCATCAATGGGCCCTGCAGGCAGGAAGGAAGCCGACAGTTAGAAAAGGGGAAGGCGTGCATTTACCCTGAACTCTGTCACAGTAGCTGGGGAGGCCAACAAGCCGGTTTCTATGCATCTGTTCTTGGACCCAAGTGACTGCCTCCTAGTCTCACAGAAAAATACTTACCCTTCTTAGTGAGGCTTCCACTGACTTCAAAAAGAAAGGATTATTACCCAACATGTTAAAGTGGAATGCTGCTACCCTTATTTTTCACATTTTTTAACTCTGAATGTTATGTCATTGCAAACCTCAGTGTCTCACCAATTATTCGATGAGGTTAAAAAAAAATTTAAGCATGTAGGAATTTATCGCACAAAACCAGGTGAAAATAAAATTGTGAACCAAATCTTGAACAAACATATCTGAATGCCAGGGCCTTGTTTAATTCGCCTTCATTATTAATAAGATTTACAGGGAATTTGGATGAATTAAAAGCCACAGAGGGAAAGAACTTATTCAAAAATGACATATTGTGCTTCACAGGAACATTTAAATATGTGGTCTCACAATATATCCCTAAGATTAACAATAAACACTTTTAATTCAGCAAATTCGTAGTAAATTACTCTATTTTAAAATATGAGTGTGCATCCATGCATAGTCACATAAACACATGTACACAGAAAAGGAATCAGGTAAACATTTCTAGAATGTAAACTATGTGTTTTTTTTTTCATAAAATGAAGAGAAAGTTGCTTTGACATCATTAAGCAAAACCTTAAGTGGTGAAGCTTTTCACCCTAAATACTTCTGTTTATCCTCTTGCTAATCTGCCATTGAACTGTGGTAAATAAGTTGTGCATTTTAATTACCCTCACTCTATACCCCTCAGGGTGAGATGCCTATAGGCTCCTTTCAGCCTGCTGAGGGGTCAGGTGTCAGTCCTTCTGGTCACACAATCCAGCTCTGTGCTAGACCTCCAGGAATACAATAAAGTGCAGCCTTATTCCCATTGTTTAAGCTGCTTTAATAATAAAAAATAGAAGTGGGTGTGTGTGTGGCGGGGGGGGGGGGGGGGGGGGGGGGGATTGGAGGTGAAAGAAAAAGAAGAGAGGAAAGGGAAGACAAAGAGCAGGAGGTCACAGAAAAGTAAAGAGGGGTGAGCTGTTCAAACTCAAGATGGCAAGATCTGTGAGGGGGATACGGTTCCCCCCTCATCCACAGTTTCTCTTTTCGTGATTTCAGTTACCCATGGTCAACCACAATCTGAAAATAATACATGAAAAATTCCAGAAATAAACAATTCATAAGTTTTAAATTTCACATCATTCTGAGTAGTGTGATGAAATCTCCACCAATACCTCTCCATCCCACCCAGGCACTGAGTTACCCCTTTGTTGAGCTCATGGTATAAGCTCCCCACCTATTACTTGGTAGACACCAAGTAATCAGAGGAAGACCACATTCACATAACTTTTAATAGAGTTTATTTTTATAATTGTTCTGCTATTATGAGTTATTATTGTTAATCTTTTACTGCACCTAACCTATAAATTTTATCGTAACTGTATTTGTATAGGAAAAAACATAATATACATAGGGTTTGGTACTATCCACCGTTTTAGGCATCCACTGGGATCTTGGAATGTATCCTTTGTGGGTAAGGGGGGACTACTATAATCCCAGGAAAGATGAAGAAAAGTGCGAGGAAAGACACCCAGGTGAATAGGTCTGAGCAGTCAGAGGGGAGGGCCTCACTGCCCAGCAGGCGGTGGGGTAGGTTAGTACTCAGGGAGAAGGAAGAAGGCCTGCTTCAGGCCACGTTGGATGTTACCCCATAAGTGGCGCCTGCCATCTGAGTGACTTATGTATGGGTGGGAAAAACAGATAACCCTGGTAAAGCTCCTACTGGCCTGCTTTGAGTGCTTTACATATTCTAACTTACTTAAAACCCACAACATGATAAGGTGCCTGAGGCATGGAGAGGTGAGGTAACTGCCTCAGGCCACACAGCTCCTGAGGATCTTAAAAGTTTCAACAGAAGCAGCCAGGATGAGTGGGAGGGTGAGGGAAATGGGTTTAGGTTGTACAGTGAGAAAGCCCTGGAAACCTACATGCAAACATTAAGAGGACAAAATCAACAGATTATAGACTAGGCTTGAAGGGCATGTGGGTGAGAGAGGAAGAGAGAGATAAACAGTCATGGATGTCTACAAAATTGGCCCTGTTCTTACTATAGAAATCAGTTCAATCCATTCCTAGGCAAAACTTCCACCTAAGGGCTTTATTGTGAAAGGAAGTAAAATATTGCTCATTATGATGACTGCGCAGAGAACACCTCCCTGAAAGAACAGGTAAGTGGCCCAAGAACTGAATTTTCCCCATTCCTCCTACTGTGCTCCTCTGCCCAGAGCCACCACTCCCTCGCTCTGGCCCCAGCACAGAGGCCGGTGGGAATGTCGGGCGAAGGGGAAACTCAGCAAATCCCATGTTTCCCACCAACACCCAAGCCCAAGCCACCATGGAGAAAGTAGCCTTGTGGAGGGCTTACCCACGGGCATTGCCACACGAGACAGCACCACTGTTCAGGCCCAAATTTGCACAGTCCCACCAGGCTGAGCAATCTTAAACCATACCCATCCTCTAATTTAGAATATACTCCATAAATATTTCCATTTCTTCCCAAGAAAGGTTCTCACACAATATTTTATTTTTTACAGAGATGAAGGGAGAGAGATAGTTAGAAACATCGATAAGAGAGAAACATCGATCAGCTGCCTCCTGCACACCCCCAACTGGGGATATGCCCGCAACCAAGGTACGTGCCCTTGACCAGAATTGAACCTGGGACCTTTTAGTCTGCAGGCCGATGCTCTATCCACAGAGCCAAACCGGTTTCGGCTCACAAAACTTTTTATTTTCTTTCCAAATTTGAAATGCATTGGTAAAAG
The DNA here is from genome assembly GCF_014108245.1 of Pipistrellus kuhlii. Lineage (NCBI taxonomy): Eukaryota > Metazoa > Chordata > Mammalia > Chiroptera > Vespertilionidae > Pipistrellus > Pipistrellus kuhlii. The sequence continues at coordinate 125,039,904 of NW_023425515.1, read as the reverse complement.
GTAAGAATTTACATCTTCGCCCAAAAAAGTGGCATCCATTGGAGATCAAAGCATGAGGAACACATACTTACAAAAAACTATTCTCCAAGAGATTTCTTCCACTTGCTGAAGACCAACTTATGAGCTCAAGTTCAGTCATTGTACAAGAAGGGCATAGAAAATTCTGGATGATTTTTATTGATGGTCAAATACATCTTTCCTGATATTCAAATAAAAATAAGACTCTGTTCAAAACCCTCTGATATTCTTTCAAATGTAGAGCTTAACAGAAGCAATAGTGAAAAATGGAGTCAGGATCCAGGACTTGGAGCCGCCCATGTGGGCAGGTGACTTCATCCTCAAGCTCCAGGGTCCGGGTGAGCTAACACTGAGCAGCGTCGCCAGGTGGAGTGCTCTTCCATCGACACTAATTCATCTAAAAGACCACCCGGTGAGGAGAACTTGAACTCTTCCTACACTTTTTCCACATAGATTTTTCCAGCCATCACATTTCTAAAATAAAAATGTAACAGCTTGCAACCGCTGCAATATACTTAAGATGTAATAATGGAAAATGAGATGTTATTGATTGGAGAGGGAGGAGAAGTAACCACAATGGTGTCATCAAGTCAGAGAAAGAAAGAAATTAACAGATGAATTCTTCAAGACTGAGATTTGGTTGCCACCCACTACAGATGGCAGTGTTCTGAGGAGCAGTCCCCAGACAAAATGAGCTGTACATTTAATCTATGAGGCAGCCCTCAAAAGAATATTCCTCGTCCTTTCAATCATAGGGGAATTCCACATTCTAGAGTACATCACGACTAAATGGGTACGTGCTGAATCCATTCTGTGTGGCAATAACACATACAAACACTCAACTGTGTCTCGCCATTGTGAGCAAGGCAGGTTCCCTTTTATTCACAATGAAACCATCGAAGTGTGCAATGGGGACACAATTTTGTAAAAGCTTAAATAAAACAGTGTGTTTTTAAAGGGGTGATATTAGAAGTGGCATGCCATAAAGAGTCTAATATGGAACATGGCATGCCATGCCCTCCAAAAGAAGGCACTCAGGTATTACTAAATTACAAACAAAACACCTCTCTGTTCCTTGACTAGGCGCCCAAAGAGAAGGATGAAAACTTGAGAGATGCCTGTAGAAGAGTAGGAATAGGAAATACTCTCTTGGGAAGTGTTTTCTGCTAGTGGTTCTTGCCATTTTATTAATTTGTCTACACATGCAACTTGTCAAGCAAAAAGCTAGTTCCACATTGTATCAGAGAAATGCAGTAAATTGAGATAGTACCAGACTCTGAATTCTTAAAAGAAAAACAATACCTTTAGGAAGTATGATGACTGAAAATTATCTCATCCTTTTTTTAAATTATTTTAAAAATATTTAGATTTAAATTCCAAGGTTTTCTTCCCAGAGTAAATTAAATTATCTTTTCTTTTAAAAAAACAAAACATATTTTTAAAAATATATTTTATTGATTTTTTTACAGAGAGGAAGGGAAAAGGACAGAGAGGTAGAAACATTGATCAGCTCCTCCTGGGGATGTGACCGCAACCAAGGTACATGCCCTTGACCGGAATCGAACCTGGGACCGTTCAGTCTTCAGGCCAATGCTTTACCCACTGAGCCAAACCAGTTCCGGCTAAATTATCTTTTCTTGACAACAGGCTAATACGTTTGCATCTATGAAAACTGACTCACGGTTGACCAGGGATTCAAGAACACAAACATTGTTTTACCCCTAAGCAAGCCCTATGTGAATACATGGTCATGGCCCAGGCAAGTGTGTATCCAGTCATTCAAGGAAGAAATAGGAAACAGTGGTAGGAACAGTACTGTTTTAGAGAACTTTAAAATTCTGCCATTTCAGCTCTTGCCCTCACTTAGAGCACGGCATGACCGATTTTATCAGCATCTTATAGGAGTGGTGGATGTATAGTAGCAGATGGCAACTTTCTTTGGACTCAAGAGCATTTGTTAGAGTCAAAGTGACCTGAGCTAACCTTGAATCTAGCTGTGGGCCCTTGGACATGTTATCTAAACCCTCAAATGCTGAGTTTCCACATCTTTCTCGCGGTATTGCACTACACTAGTGGTCGGCAAACTCATTAGTCAATGGAGCCAAATATCAACAGTACAACTATTGAAATTCCTTTTGAGAGACAAACTTTTTAAATTTAAACTTCTTCTAAGGCCACTTCTTCAAAATAGACTTGCCCAGGGCGTGGTATTTTGTGGAAGAGCCACACTCAAGGGGCCAAAGAGCTGCATGGGGCTTGCTGACCACTGCGCTAAGCAGTGAGTGAAAGAAGTACCTTGCACAGAGACTGGGGGGGGGGGGGGGGGGGGGAGTAACTCATAAATGGAATGTCTTATCATAAGCTTACTTCCCCTGGAGAAGAATAAGCTAATTTTGTTAGCACCCTAGAGGCAGGTGGATGCCTTACTCAGACCCTTGGCTCCCAAGCCCAGGAGCGTGCCTAGCACATAACTGAGATTCAGTGGATGTTTGCTGCTTTGTGTATAAGTGTTTCCCAAAGGCCTTTCTGCAATTTTCCCATCAGGCGCTCAGATCTCTGATGTTAAGCAGATCCTGGCTTCAGGCTGAACAACCGGAAAGGTGAGCCTGCAGATTCCTCAGGAGCTGCAGCAGGTGTTTCCAGGCGTCTTCCTGGAGGGGCACTGCCTCTCTCTGTGATGTCTCCGGGCTGGAAAGGCTTCCTCTGGCACTTTCCTGAGCTACACATGGGTGGATGGGCAATGCACTGGGAAAAGAGATTGCGCTGACGGAGGCCAATATCAACACAGGCAAAGGCAGTGTGCAAAATTATAGGCCGAAGTATTTTAAAACACAGAAAAGCATTTCTGGTGCCAACGAGTAGTTTTAGCCTCAGCGGGAGTGACTACGGCCAGAAGCCTGTTTCTATCTTTATCTAAACTGGACACGGGCAGTGCCAGGCTTTCGGTCACCCTGCTAAAATCCTCCTTACCAGCAGCTTCAAAAGGCACTCGGAAACTCAAAGGAGCCAAAGGGAAATGCCACCTTTGGAAACTGACCAGTATTTTTTCAATAGCAGACTCTTTTTTGGTAGTTAGTTCCCTCTGGAAAGAGAATTGTCACTGTTTCTGGAGTGAGGCACTCCAGATATAATGAGGGGAAAGCGTAATACTCTTTTAGTGAAACAGCAAATCTTGCCCCCAACGCTGTCATCAGGCATGCACTCAACAGCAGGGCATTAAGCCCTGATACACACCAGTGATGCTTTAGATAATGGGACGCTACCATCCACAAAACGGCATCTGCCTTGCTTCACCTTTCACCCTTGACCAATTCAGCTTTCCACAAAGATGGCCTTTCCCTAAATGGACCCCGCCATCATTCACAAATGTGACCTCTCCACATCTGACTCCGGAATGTGTAGTTTGCCAAAGAACAAAAGGCTCCCTTCTGTTCACTGAAACATAGTCTGGAATTCTGTAAGGAGAAGCTCACTTCTGGGGTTTTGCACGGAATTAGACATGACCTCCTAGGGCAGCCCCCACACTGATGGAGTAACAGCCCCCTCCCATCCACCTTACCAGCCTGGCGACACCTCTTTGGCCCCAAAGCTTCACTTTCCTTGTTTTCTCTTTGACCTCTGCCCTTCTTTCTCCTGTGCCCAATGGACAAGAATGTCTTCTTTGTATTATCTATATATCCCAGGGTTCTTTTCAGCGAGGGAAAGAATTCAGGAACTTGGGATGGAGAAGGGATGGTCTTTTCATTTCCCCTCCCCTCATTCAACAAGCATTTGAGTGTCTGCCTAATTCATTTGACCGCAGCCATCTGTGCTTCAATGGAAGGCACTGTTTCACAGATAATGGACATGGTGCATTTTCTTAAATAGCTTATAGCATAGTTGGAGTGATAGCATGCAACAGCGCTCTAAGACACTGTAGCAAAGCAGCTGCTCCATATTATTTTCTTAAAGGTGAATCCATCCCCTTTAATCAAGAATATTGAGAAATGTGCATTTAGTTTCATGTGAACACCCTTCAGCTCCTACTCGGTATTAAGTCTGTAAACCATGCAGATGCTTCCTGTCAAAAGGGCACCAGGGTTGCAACTCAGGGTAAGGCACTTTCATCAGGAGACCCCTGCGCAGGGTAAGTCCACTATCCACCGGGGCTGCACTCAGCTAGCAATGCTTATTCTAATTCTTGTAGTTACTTATCAATTCCCAGACTTCACCCCTGGAAGTTGCAAACCACACTTTTATTCCAAACCACATTTTTAAAAAGGCATCCCTGGCCAAAACCGGTTTGACTCAGTGGATAGAGTGTAAGCCTGCAGACTGAGGGATCCCATTCCAGCCAAGGGCATGTACCTTGGTTGTGGGCACATCCTGAGAGGGAGCGTGCAGGAGGCAGCTGGTCAATGTTTCTCTCTCATCAATGTTTCTAGCTCTCAGTCCCTCTCCCTTCCTCTCTGTAAAAAATCAACAAAATATATTTAAAAATAAGTAAATAAAATAATAAAAATAAAATAAAAAGGCATCCCTGTGTGGTGATTGTGGGGTGGGGTGAGTGGTGGGGGTGAAAGAGAGTATAGGGAGGATAAATGGTGACGGGGGAAATTTTCTTTTTAAAAGTAATCCCTGACGCCCTAGCTGGTTTGGCTCAATGGATGGAGCATCGGCCTATGAACTGGAAGGTCCCAGGTTCGATTCTGATCAAGGGCATGTACCTTGGTTGTGGGCACATTCTCAGTAGGGGGTGAGCAGGAGGCAGTTGATTTAGGTTTCTATTCATGGATGTTTCTGACTCTATAACCCTCTCCCTTCCTCTCTGTAAAAAATTCAATAAAATATATATATTTTTAAAAAGTTATCCCTGCCTTATGCAAGGCTACCAGTAACTAAAAGGAGACGTTTAGAGGAAGGAGAAAAGAACCACACCATGCATTTATAAGGTGATCATTTTCAAAAGAGACCTGAAACAACACAGTAGCAATCTAAGTGAGAGAGGAGATGGTTAGACACATAAATCGTGGCTTGGGGTCAACAGGAAACCCTGCCCAGAAAATAAAATGTCTTCAGTGACAGACCAGTACTCACATTCTTCTTATGGTCTTCCCCATTGCATTCTGCCAAAAAGGTTCTGTCTGCCAAAATGCCTTCCCTTTGATGCAACAGCCAGCAGAATTAACACACACACACACAAAAAAAAAGTCATGTGGATCATCACAGGCAGCAATAAAAAAAAAAAAATACAGTCCCTAGGATAACATCACATGCTTAATTTTTTTTGGTATATGTATAAACACAAACAAACAATGCACCCAGTACTTTGTGCAAAGGATCCAAAGAACTTGAAAAATACAAATGCAGAAATGACCTACAGTGTAGTTAAAAGAGGCATGTGGGAGAAACCAAGATGGCGGCCTAGGTAAGCACCTAAACTACTGCCTCACCCAACAATTTCAAAACAACAACTAAAAGACAGAACAGACATCATCCAAAACCATCATCCAAAGCTGGCTGAGTGGAAATTCCATAACTAGAAAGAAGGAGAGAGGCTCACGGATCAGGGGAGCTGCAAAGCGCTGAGGTAGGGAGATGCTTGTGCAGAGAGGAAAGGTGGCCGAGTGCCTGGCTGGCAGTAGGAGAAAGGAAGCCCCTGACTGCACTGAACCCCAGTTCCAACTGCACTGAACCCCAGCCCCGGTTGAAACCCCATGGACCCAGGCTCATACGGGTGAAGTCTGGATGTAGAGAAAGGCACACAGAGACTCCGAGACTTTGGAGACTCGGGGGAGCTGCAGCAGGCAGGGTCTAGAGGTGTGTGTGCAAGTGAGTGTGCACAGAGAGGTCTGACTACGGAGGTTGCTACAGCCTCTTCGTAGCAAAGGAGTCGTAAACTCCTGACTGCACTGAATCCCAATGCCAAGTGAGCCCCTGGGGGACCCATGCTCTTACAGGGGAAATCTGAACTGTCAGGCGGAAACTCAGGGGAGCCGTGGAAGGCAGAGGTCTGAGGTGTGCACACAAGGACAGGGCTGACGAGAAACCAAGACTGTTGGCTCAGCTGTGAAACTCTGCCCCATCCAAGCTGAGCAAAGAGACTTTTGCAATTTTGCAAGACTGGCCCTATAAGACTGTCTCCAATACAGAAGGTATCCAGGCATAGACACAGATGATACTCACAGCCAGTTGGCCTGGAGGTCCCAGTAATACCAACAACAATCAAGACTTAACTACAACAAGGCCGTACACACAGTCCACAAAGGGGTTCACCAAGAGTGTCCACCTCAGGTAAGTGGGGAGGCTGACCCACCAGCCCATATAGGACACCAAGCACACAAAGCCACCCTACCAACTCTGGGAAGCAGCAACAATGAGGAGACAAGGAAACAGATCACAAACAAAAGAAATGGAGGAGAACAAAAGATTGGATATAGAATTCAAAACCACACTTATAAGATTTCTCAAGAATTTCCTAGAAAAGGCCCATAAATTTAATGAGACCCTCGAGGATATGAAAAAGGACCAACTAGAAATTAAACATACACTGACTAAATAAAAAATATTATACAGAGACCCAACAGCAGACTAGAGGAACGCAAGAATCAAGTAAAAGATTTAGAATACAAAGAGGCAAAGGACACTCTCTAAAGAAGCAAGAAGAGAAGAGAATCTAGAAAGTTGAAGACAGTGTAAGAAGCCTCTGGGACAACTTCAAGTGTACCAACATCAGAATTATGGGGTGCCAGAAGAAGAGAGAGAGCAAGATACTGAAAATCTATTTGAAGAAATAATGACTGAAAACTTCCCCCACCTGGTGAAAGAAATAGACTTACAAATCCAGGAAGCACACAGAACCCCAAACAAAAGGAATCCAAAGATGACCACACCAAGACACATCATAATTAAAATACCAAGGGAAAAAGACAAAGAATCTTACAAGTAACAAGAGAAAAACAGTTAGTTACCTATAAGGGAGCATCCATATGATTATCAGCTGATTTTTCAACAGAAACTATGCAGGCTAGATGGGAATAGCAAGAAATATTCAAAATGATGAATAGCAAGAACCTACAACCAAGATTACTCTACCCAGCAAAGTTATCATTCAGAAGTGAAGGTCAGATAAAGAGCTTCACAGATAAGAAAAAGCTAAAGGAGTTCATCACCACCAAACCAGTATTATATGAAATGCTGAAGGTATTTTTGATGAAGAGGAAGAAGAAGAAAAAAGTAAAGATAAAAATTATGATCAACAAATACATATATATCAACAAGTGAATCTAAAAATCAAGTGAATTAAAAATCTGAGGAACAGAATAAACTGGTGAATCAGGGGCAAAGAAAGGGAGTGAATTGATAATTATCAGGGGGAAACGGGTCTGGGGTGCAGGAAGAGACTGGACTAAAAGATACATCTATGAATGAGGACAATGTGGGGAGGTTAGAGCAGGGGGTGGGGTGGGAACCGGGTGAAAGAGAGCTATTGGGGGAAAAGGAGAAATGATTGTAATAATCTGAGCAATAAAGATTTATTAAATTTATAAAAGAAAGAAAGAAAAGAGAAAATCTCAACAAAATAAATAAATAAATAAACGAGGCATGTGGCTCACCAGCCTTGAGTTTGACATGCTTGTTACACTACACTCCCATAAAATGCAATTTTTTTTAACCATAAATACAAATAATATATGGTCCTTAAAAGTCAATTTCAGAAATAGTGGTGTCAATACCAAAGATAATTTTATGTAACATCACCTTTTATATGCATGTTTGGTCCTGTTTCCAAAAATAAATCCCTTACACACTATCCCAAAAATGTTAGAAAATTTCTCTCAGTCTCCAAACTTAGCTCTTTTCCACTTAATGTTACTGCAAACTTAACATGTAGAATATAAACACTGAAAGAAACAGGTTATTCCAGGATGACTCATGTGGCAGTTTAGTAATTGTGATATTGCAAGTTCAAAACAAGCTGTTAAGTATTTTGAGTGCAAAAAGAAAGGGAGCATTATGCCCCATTTAATCCTTCTCGTTGGGGTGAACTACAGTAAAGACCACTCCTGGGAGTCTGTACCCCTTTTAATTTCCCTCCTATACCTGTGCAGATAACTCCCAGATAGCCTTTATGGTTTGCTAATGGGATTACTTTATCTACCCTAAGTCAATTTTCATTCCCAGTTATACTCTGACTTTAGCTAGAACTACCCATATATTAGTCTTTCATTATAAAATAATGCCCAGCTTTCAGACTCTCGCTCTATTTTGGCACATCCTTTTAAAGTAAAATGCATGCCATTAAAATACATTTGTTCCATTGAGTCAGATTTTTAGACTCATTATGATGCTCATTGTTGACACAATAGCTCCTTCAGATATACAACAATCTGTCATAAAAGAGCCATGCTTGGATGGGTGACAAAAGTGTTTTGCAAAGGCTGTCTTCTCAATGCAGTTGCTGTCAAAAACATATATTAATATCGTCCTAGTTAAAGAGTATTTATTCTGAAAAGTGCAGACCATTTAAATAGAAAATGACTTCATGAGCTATTTCTGCAAGTTCAGTTACTTCTGAAAAGAGCGTTATTAGACATGCTCAGTGGTAGAAATGAAAAACTAATACAAGTTCGTAATCCTGAGCACATCCCCCTCAGTCCCCGCCCCCGCCCCACCAGGAGCACATTCTCTGCTCAATTTGACTGTGACATGGATACCAAAGTCATTAATTTTCCATTATTTCCCATAATCAATAAGCATTGCAGATTTCAACTTAAGTGAACTCGTTTCTTGTATCAGTAGAAAGGAAATACCTTTGTGAAAATGCTACCAACTTCAAAACACTAAAGTTGGGTCATTTATTATAAAAATAAACCTTAAAATAAAAATGTGTTCTCACACTCAGAAGTGTTAAAACATGCATCTAAAATAGAGGGGTGACATATCCTTCCGAGTGAGGTCATACTTTATTCTTAATCACACTTGATAGACTTAGGACACATGCTAATATTCTGAGCAATAAAAATGCCACATTGAGCCTTTACTGGATAAATAGAAAGAGGAGGAAACACAGGATATGTTTCCAAATTTTCTTAACATTTTATTTGCTATGCTACCATTTAAATTCTCATTTCCCTCACTCTAGATCACAAATTGTGAGGCTAAAATATTGTAAAGATCCATTATATATTTATAAAGATAGAGCTAGAAAAAACTATAGAGAAAAACAAAGTCCAGAAAGGTTAAGTGATTTACCCAAGATCACACAACCAATTGATGACAAATAGATACTAGAGTTTAATGTTTCAGTATCCTTTATATTCAATGATCACTGCACTACATAAACCTGCTTACTGTCTTGAAAATCAATATGGAACAGCAAGTAGTCAGTATCACCCTTAAAAAAATAAAATAAGAAAACAAAAGTAGTATTAAGGCCATATGCATACTTTGAGCCTAGTAGTTACATCAGCTTTCAAAAGAAGCCCCAAAACGGTATACATCTCAATAAAATTGTTATATTTTTGTAATGTTTATCACAATAACATCACCAAGTATAAAAAACCTAGGAATTGGCAAGAAAGATTTAGGGCCTATACAAATCTTTATCTAAAAAACATAAATGAATACTGTGAAAGAGTGACACATGATTCATTACTGGATGAGAAGAATAGCTAATTTAAAAATATCCAATCTCTCCTCAATAGGTCTAATATCATCCCACTCAAAATCACAAGAATATTCTTGTTGGACCTTAACAAGAGTAAGAAAGCCATTTGGTAGATTAAGATTCTTCCTAACAGAATAAAGTGTGTGTGTGTGGGGGGGGGGGGGGGGCGCGCGCATGGGGAGTATTGATACTATATAGTTTTTAAAATCTATAAAGCTATAAGTCTTAAAATACTGGCTCAAGATTAGGAAGAATGACATTGAAAGGGTATGGAAAGCCCACATATAAAAGATCTTAATGTATGAGACAGATAGTAATTAAAATTGTGCAATTTCTGGGACAATTGATCACTACTAGAAAAATCATGTTAGATTTCTATTCTAAATAATATAGCAAAATAAGTTATATGTGAGTTAAAGACTCAAATGTAGAAGCAAAACAATAAGGGGAAAAAGACAGATATACCGTAGCAATTTTGAAATGGTAAGGATTCTATAATACCAAAGAGAGAATCCATGAACAAAGAGTAATTAATCTGAAAATATAAAAATATTAAAAAAAAAACTTATACCAGAATTTAAAAATATGTAGGGAAAATTGTTGCAATATGACTAAAAAAATGATACTTCCCTAAATATGTGGAGATTATGTACAATCAATAATGAAAAGAATGTACAAATAGAAAATTGTACAAAGGACACATCTGGTAATTGAAAGACTAATATAGTAATAAATAAATGTTTGAGCTCAATGGTAATCAGAGAAATGCAAATTAAAGCAATTTAATACCATTTATCATCAACAAACTGGCCCAAAAAATTACAGAAATATTCAGAGTTGATGAAGGCACCGAAAAAAAACAAGCATTCTCATACACAACTTATGGGGGGTGGGGGGGTAAGTGTCAAACATTTGGTAAGGCCATGTTATCAAGTGCTATAAAAGTACATGCTTATCGACCTAGCTATTCAAATATAGGAATTTCCTCTAAGGAAGTGATCACAAAGATATATCTATCAGGCTGTTCATTATAGAGCATCATTATTTTAAGAATATAAAAATAAATAAATCACACAAAAAAACTAAATGTCCAATAAGAGGGAACTTATTAACTAAATGTTTGCCATTAATATCTATATGATGTAGTAATGAGCACTAAAATTTGCTTATTAAAAAAATTTCTAATGTCTTGGGAAAATGTTATATGTATATATTTTTTTCTTAATGTGACCGAATACTCCAAAATACCAACTATAAACTATAAGCCTTCCAGGGTGATGAAATTATCAGTACTGTTTATTGTATTTATTAGATTTCAAATATCCAAATTTTTCACAATTAATGCTATTAATTTTCCAAAAGATTAAGTTCCTAATGGGCATTAAAATATACTAATATATCAAGATATTAAAATTAAAATGTCAATATATTAATAATTAAAATGTGAACAGTTGATAAAATTTCCACATGAGCATACTAAGGAGTTGACTTGGGAGGGGAAGGGAAAAAGTCAAACCCAGGACAATCTCTTCCCACCCCACCCCCTATATCTTTACAAAACCTTTTATAATGAAAAATGTCAAGTACAAACAGAAGTAGAAAGAAAGGTAAAATGAATTAACATGGACCCATCACTCAGTTTCAACATTTAGCCACTTGTACTCTCCCTTGGAAGCAAACCCCAGATTACTCATTTTCATAAATAATTCAATGTGTATCTTTAAAAGTAAGACTCTCTGTTGTTCTCTAAACATAATCAAAATAACATTGTATAATAAGAATAATTCATAATAATCCCTCAATATCCTTAAATATCCAGCCAGTGTTCAAATTATCTCAACTATTTGCTAAATGCTTTGTTTTAAATGTGTTCAAATCAGAATCCAAATAGGGTCTACACATTTATGTAAATTTTTAATCTATAGGTTCCCCCTCCCCCTCTTTTTTCTCCTCCTTGAAATTTCTTTGTTGAAATAATCCAAGTAGTTTGTGCTATAGAATTTTCCAAGATCTGTCCTTTACTTACTGCATCTCCATGGTGATGTGGGTAGTGCATTCCTCTGTCCCTCCCATTTCCTGAAAATATGCTAGTCAGGCCTAGAAGCTTGGTCAGATTCGGGTTTGATTTTTTGACAAGTGTACCAAATGGTGGTATTGTATTCTTCCAGTAATCACATAATATCTGCTTGTCTCTCTTTCTGTGAGGTTAACAGCTATAGATAATTATTGCCTGGACACATAATTCATTAAAGACTTCAAAAAGCTGGTATCCCTACCACTCCTCCTCATGTGTTAGCTGGAACACTCCAACCGAGAAACTTCCCTTCCTGTATAATTCAGTTGCTTTGAGATAGATTATACAGCAAAGTGAGAATAAATATTTGATTTTTCTTCCCTTTACTTTTGCAAAATAATGAGAACAGAGTGATCCTTATAAAGTGCAAATCTGATCACAACACTCCTAAACCTCCCATACAACCATTAAAATGCTAACCCCTGTTCTTAAAGAATAGCATCGTCAATGAAGCCTGCTAGGCCACGAAGAGTCTAATCATGACCTGCCTTCCCAGGTTTACCTTTCCTGGAAATCTCTGTGGTCTGGCACACCATGTTCCCTCCCACTGCACAGCCTTTGCCCAGGCCATTTTCTCAGCCCGAGATGCTTTCCTTTCTGCCCCACCCCTGGCTCTGGTGAATCCCTCTTCATGCTTCATCTATGGAGCACTGCTTTGAGAAGCCTTTCCAGGCCCCAAATCCAGGCCAGGCTTATTTATCACTTGCTCCTTTGTTTCAAAGCATTTATCTCAATTGGTAACTAAACACTGCTTTATCTGATTCCTTAATTACTGCCTGCTCCTCACCCCCAACTCTAAGCCTACTGGAGCAGTTTGCTTTTCTGTCTTGGGCCACACTTACCCAGCCCAAATGCCTAGCTTTGTGCCAGGCCCTTTACAGTTTTCCAATTAGATGTGGAAAGAAAGAATGAAGGAGTGTGCTTGGGTTCTAAAGTTATTTGCTTATACTCATTCATTTACTGGTCAGAACACCTAATTTTAGTGGGCATCTTGTCAGGTACCAGGAATTTTGTCTTGATCACAATCTAATCTAGGAAGTGGACAAGTAAACAGACAACTCCAAGGCAGTGTTTACAATTCAGTCACACAGGAGAGCTGAGCACCTGGGCAGATGTGACAACAGGACACATTGAAATTGAAGCAGCATTCCTGCTAGGTAAGAGGCAATATTAGATTGCCTTTTTAACACAGCTGGATCCAACTGAATGAGGACATAGAGACCAGAATGGTTATTTTAAAAAGACATTTAAAGTTCAGCTCATTAAGGCAAGTTTCTCTTACCATAACTCAAAGGTTTAAAGCTTGTGCCCACAACATGAGTTCTCTGAAGCAATTGAAAGTAGAATTATCTGGCCATAAATATACAACACAGATTAAGATCTTGAGACAAATGGAATGCCGAGAGGGGTATTTTTTAAACTATGCCTTCACAAGGCTAGAGAAAAACATATAATGAATTTTCTCAATGATTTAGACCAAATATAATTGCTAAGTCGCTAATAGTAACATAAAACATATTGTAAATCATCAACACAAGTTACTGGGTATAACAAATCATTTCATTAGCATAGATATTCTTCTTGTAGAAATCTAGCTCCACCGGAATTTAGAGTTATGATTACAGAGCTATGATTAAATCACGTAAAATTATTCTTCTATACTCTGTTCCTTCCAAAATACTTAGGACCTTCAAAGTAGGGACACCTTATGTACCTTTATATTCCCAGTACTTAATCCAAATACTTGGCATAGAGTAAGAGCTCAGCAACCATACACTAAACAAACGAGTGATTTCAGATAGAAAACGGTTAAATAATTCAGAAAAGATGGTGGGTATAATTAAGGTGACCATAAATTTATTGCTCAACTGGGTCCATAAATTTATTTTCCAAACTTCTTAAGAGTGAATGAGCATTCTGTTATTAAATGTAAACCTAGATTCCTCTAGCAAATCAACTCCTTCACCTTAGCAATAAAGTACCAAAATTTGCAGAAAAAATCAATTCATTACCTACTTAAGACTTAGAAGAGTTTTGGGATGGTTCAATGTCCATGATTACTTTAAACAACTTCACAAATGAAGATATTTGAATGATCAAAACATATAACAAGATATTCAAATGTATTTGTCATCAGGGAAATCCTATATAATAAAAGGGTAATATGCAAATAAACCAACCACAGAACAACTAAACAACCAATCAAAACATAGTATGTTAATGATATGCTAAGGCTTCTCAACCACTCACTATCACATGCACTGACCACCAGGAGGCAGTCATCCTGTCAAGCAGTCACTATGACATGCACTGACCACCAGGGAGCAGATGCTCCGACTGGTAGGTTATCTTGCTGCTAGGGTCCAGCCTATTACAACTGAGTGAAATGGGGTCGGACATGCCCTGGAGCCCTCCAGCAGTCCCTCCCCAGCCCAATTGTGCACCGGTGGGGTCCCTCGGCCTGGCCTGCACCCTCTTACAATTTGGGACACCTCAGGGGATGTCAGAGAGCCAATTTCAGCCTGATCCCGAAGGCCACTCCCCTTGGGAGGGCACCAAATGCAGAGTTCATGCTGGCGAGCAATGCTGCTGCAATGGGAGCCTCTCCCGATCTGGACTGATTGGGCACAAGCCTGCGGTAGGCACAGTGGGGCCAGAATGAGCGGGAGTGGCAGGTAGGAACTGCAGGCAGCGTGGGACTGTGGGTTTCGGCCCGATTCTGCAGGTTACCCAGAGGAACCCCACCTATGCACAAATTGCACTGGGCCTCTAGCCTATATACACTGAGTGGCCAGATTATTATGCTCTCTGAACGCATAATAATCTGGCCACTCAGTGCATATATTAGAGGCCCAGTGCATGAATCCATGCATGGAAGGGGTCCCACCAGCCTGACTAGGGGGAGGGGACATGGGTGGTTGGCCAGCCTGCCTGCTGGTCGAACTCCTGATCAAGGGGACAATTTGCATATTAATCTTTTGTTATTTAGGATATACACTGAATGACCAGGTTATTATGCTTTCAGAGATCATATTAATCTGGCCACTGAGTGTATATAAAAGCCCAGCAACTGGAGTGGCAGAACAACCAAAGTGACTGGTGGCTAGGATACACACTGCAACAGCCAACCAGCCTGATCCAGACCTTGATCGGCCCCCAACACCCTGATTGGGGGCAGGGCCTGCTACCAACCATCTGTGACCCCTCTCCCCCACTGGCCTGGCCTAATGGGTCCCCATCAGGGTCAGCCGGCTGGACTCCAATTGTGCATAAATTCGTGCACTGGGCCTCTGGTTTAAAATAAAATCTCAAAGAGATCCCAGTACTCACCCAAGAGAATGGCTATACCCTAAAAACTGATGGAACTAGTAGCAAATATTAGCAAAGCTATGGTAATAAGCAGAACTCTCTTATAGTAAAGGAAGTATAAACTGACATAAGCATTTTTAGAAAACTGACAGTGTCACTGTTGTAATTAGCCAGTTTTTAATATTAATAATAGAAAAAGGGCAAAGGGAAAGCCAGACATTATAAACATAGTCATCTGAGCAGCCTCACCAGGAAGCTGCAACTTCATGTTCCCCAGGAAACCACGGGTCCATTCCCTGCAAATGCCTGGGGGAAATGATCCAACAAAAGGCAAAATGGACGCATGCGAAGTAAAGTCTGGTGATGTAGGGAAATCACTGGCCAGTCAGTCTAACCTACAAAAAATATAATTGGCCGAGACCGGTTTGCTCAATGGATAGACCGTCAGCTTGGGAACTGAGGGGTCCCGGGTTCGATTCCGGTCAGGGGCATGTACCTTGGTTGTGGGCATATCCCCGGTAGGGGGTGTGCAAGAGGCAGCTGATCGATGACTCTCTCTCATCAATGTTTCTAACTCTCTATCTCTCTCCCTTCCTCTCTGTACAAAATCAATAAAATATATATTTTTTTTAATTATATATATATAATTGGCTATAGGGGGTGGAGCCACTTAAACTCCTAAAATCTGAGAAGGTTAAAATCTGCAGGCAAAGGAATTCTCTCTCTCTCTCTCCCTCTCTCTCTCGCTCTCGCTCTCGCTCTCCTTCTTGTTCCTCTTGCTTTGCTCCCTTTACAGCTATGCGTTCTAGAAGCCACATGGACCATGACCATGCAGACTCCACACGCAATGTGTGGGGTGGAGCTGTCAACACAAACTAAGCTAGCCTGATGCTGGACTGAACTGTGCAAATACGAAGCAGAGGCTTTGGGCAGTGGCTTGAATCCTAGCTCTGCTGAAGACAGAAGGGGACATTTATCTTGGTCAGATGGAAAGAGATGGGGCCATGGGAAATGAGGGGTTTAATTCCACAAATATGAAACTTTCCACAATATTTTATCCTCCCATGAGGGCCTTTGGAAATTCTGAATCCAGCAGCACCCCAAGAAGCCCACTTCCACCAGCAATGGGGGGGGGGGGGGCACAGAGAGAACCCCATCAATAACAACAATATCTACCAAAGGTTAATATATGCTATAACCCAGCAACTCTATCTCACAAAAGAAATACACAACTATGTTCAATAAGTGACAATTTTAAGAATGTTCAGAGAAATGCTATTCATAACAGTCAAAAACTGGAAATGACCCAATGTCCACTAAGGGCAGAATAGATAAACATAGTGTGGCATATTCAAACAACTGAAAACTGTACAGCAATGAAAATAAAGAAACTACTGCTATCTCAGCAACATGGCTGAATCTCACAAAAATGTTAAGCAAAACAAGTCAAATACAATAGAGTAGATAGTGTATAGTTCCACTTATATTAATAAAAAACAGTAGAAAATTTCTATCTATGGCAATAAAAGTATTGACATTAGTTACCCTTGGGAAGAACAGTAACTCAAAAGTACAGAAAGGGATGCCTGGCTGGCATGGCTCAGTGACTGAGTGTTGACCTATGAACCAGAGATCAGGGTTCGATTCCTGGTCAGGGCAAATGCCCAGGTTACAGGTTTGATCCCCAGTGTGGGGCATGCAGAAGGCAACCAATCAATGATTCTCTCTCATTGTTGATGTTTCTGTCTCTGTCTCTCCCCACCTCTCTGGAATAAAATTATATATATATATATAATTATATATATATATAATTATATATATATATAATTATATATTCTTGGATTAAGAATGTAGATATCTCCTCTTCTGTACTTAAAACATATATATGTTTTAAGTACAGAAGAGGAGATATCTACATTCTTAATCCAAGGAGCTTACTTTGTGATAATTCATTAAATTGTACACTTAAGATTGGTGCTCTTTTTTTTATGTATGTTATACTTAACAAAATGTATAAATAAATATATCCAAGAGAAGATATTCTCATGCCTTCTTTTTCTCCCAAGAATTCTTAATTCAGCAGGCATACTGAAAAAAATAATCAATTGACCTCAGAACTATCTGCAAAGGCTTAGATGACAGATATTCAATAAATGTTTGATGATGATGATGTTCCTTAAATAAGGACTGGCCAATACTTTCTCCTTCAAATTTTCTCCTATTTTATTCACTGTATATCATTCAATATCAGACCAATAAAGTTTACCAGAAAATAAGAAATAAGAAGTCACTCCATGATAAGCACTGTAATAGAATTTTATAATTTGTGAAATCCTGAAAGCAATGTTCAGATAATTAGCACATAAGAGTTGAAGAGAAACCAAATCACTGAAAATTCTGACTTCTTAGATTCTTGAAAGAACAGTTGAAAGATATGAGTAAAGAAGTATGCGTGTTAATATCAAGTGTAACCATTTGTTATGGGTTGAAGTGTGTCCCCCAAAATTCATATGTTGAAGTCCTAATTCCCAGAACCTCAGAATGTGACTGTATTTGGAGAAAGGGCCTTTCAGAAGCAATTAAGTTAAAATGAGGCCATTAGGGTGGCCCCTGATTCAATATGACTGGTGTTCTTATAGGAAGAGGAAACTGGAACACAGATACATGCAGAGAAGATGCTGAAGAAAAGACAGCCATCTATAAGCCAGGGAGAGGAGCACTTTTTTTATTATCTCAGAAAAAACTGACCTTACCAACACCTTGATCTTGGATTTTCAACTTCCAAACTATGAGATAATATATTTCAATTGTTTGAGCCACCAGTCTGCAGTACTTCGTTATAGCAGCCCTAGCAAAGGAGTACACCATTCATTTCGGAAAGTTCCAAAACCTCAACACACTTATTCAAGAGTTGCTGTTCCATCCTGTTGTGTGTGTGTGTGTGGGTCTCAAGTGTAAGCTCCTCTGAGGCCAGGGCTGCAAATACAGAATTTATCACTTCCACTTATCAAGCCATCTCTTGGAGTTATACATTCAATACTTTTATTTTTTTGTTTGTCTGAAACACTAATTTATATTCCTCTCTCAAGGCACACTTTTGTCTCATTCTCTCTTTGTGTCTGTGTGACCCAGAAAGCAGAGAAATGAGAAAAGGTCCTCCTGTTTCTAGAAACAATGGGTATGAGCATTGCCTGTCATGAAAACACAAAGAAAACTTCCTTCCAGAAGATAAATGAATAGGGGTTTTACCTTCCCACTAAAAAGAGAAACTGAAGAGGGAAAAAAGTCACAAAGACAGAAATAAAAGGATTACACTAGGCAGCAGAGTGCTGCCATGAGGAATACTGAAGAGCTAATCTAACCTCCCACAAACATCATTTATCTGCCCAGGAGGGCAAAGATCCTGGTCCCACTGTGAGCACCCCTCGTCTCCTGCTTCTACTTTTACCACAGAAAATGAGAAAATCCTTCCTCAAATATCCGTGTGGCCACGCATAGTATAGAATTAATTCAACTGCACCTATAGCAGACCTTCCAGAAATGATTTACAACTATTTGTCAGGGTTAACCTTTTGATGAAACATAAATTTGTCTAAATGTAAAGCACTTTAAAGAGGTGCAGAGGTCCATTTTTATTATACAAATGCTGTATCAGCAAGGTGATGGAGGCCAAAAATAGCGGTCCTGAGAATAGCAGCTGCTCAGTTGGACTGCATCTTCAGTGCTACAAAGCAGAAGCTTGGCATTTCGGCATGGGAAGAAGTGATTCACAACTGCATCGTCCATGGTTAGTCCTAGAAATGTCAAGCCTGTAATTAAAGAGGGACTCTTGCAGCTACACACACCCAGCATGCAATAGCCAAGGAGTCTACATCGCAGTGTTCTAAAATGTTTGCAGGCGTGTGTTTTTAATATTCAATAGCCACTATCTGTGGAATTAGAGGCTATCAGACATCCCTAGAAACCATGTGAAATACACAGAAGAGTCCAAATTGCTTAGGAGGTAAAAGCTTTCAGTGTTGGAAGTAGTTCAGGTACACTCAATTACTTTCTAACACTGGCCAGTAGCCCACACCCTTACTGTCCTTTCTTAAAAGTGTGTGTGTCAGGGGGAGGGGAGGCGTGTAAAAACCACCCTGTTAATCTGGATACATGTTTGCACAGATTACTTTGCCAATGTGGCTTTTTAAAATTAAATATATAATTAAATTTTGTAGAACCAAATATTAACCAAAATTAATCCAGTGCTCCTGCTCATAGAATTTCTATTTCAGGAACACAGACCACCTATGCCAAAAGACAAAGGTCTTAAGTGCTTAGTTGCCTCTAGAAGCCAGGGTCTTCCTGGAGGCACTCCTATGCTGTGTGCCTGTAATAATTAATGGAGTTGGAGTGCTTTGTTTTTACAGCATGCAGTGATAACTACAAAAACATTAGCCCATTGGAATGCACTTATTATAGGATATTCAACATCCGTAAGTCATTTTATTGCAAGTCTCCAGTGCTCAAAAAGGTAAGTACCTGACCAGTTCTTCCATGATAAACTGTAGCAGGGGTGGAGACCCTTTTTTCTGCCAAGGGCATTTGGGAATTTATAACATCATTCACGGGCCATACAAAATTATCAATTTAAAAATTAGCCTGCTATAATTGGTCAAACATTTAATTAACTCACCCCTACTGCTATGGCAGGGACAGTCCAAATGATTTCTTGGGCCTTACACAGCCCGCCGGTGGGACATTCTCCACCTCAGAGAGGAAGCAAGCCTTTCAGGGAAATTTCAACTCTACTAATCAGAAATATTACCCATGCCCCAGTTGCTGGTGTCCTCCTGTGAGCATTGATATGATTTGGTGATGAAGAGTGGCTCTCTTTTCCTTCCTGGCTACTTGGATGTTGGCTGCCATCATGAACAACTCAATAAGTATCTGAATCACGATGTTCACGACCAACCGACTACTTCAACAGAAACAAATGATCGTGGATGTCCTTCACTCTGGGAAGGCAACAGTACCTAAGACAGATTTCCTGGAAAACTAACCAACATGTACAAGACCACCACAAGATGTCATCTTTGTGTTTGGATTCAGAACCCATTTTGATGGTGTCAAGACCACTGCCTTTGGCATGATTTATCATTCCTTGGATTACACAGAGAAAAATGAACTCGAAAATCAACTTGCAAAACATGGCCTGTATGAGAAGAAACCTCAAGAAAACAGCGAAAGGAACAAAAGAGCAAAAAGAAAAGTCAGGGGGCTGCAAGGGCCAATTTTGGTGCTGGTAAAAGTGAGCTGGAGATTGGACAACAAAGGAATAAAAATTATTCAGTGACCTTACTAGGTAACTGTGCATATTTTTCATGAGAAGATTAATAAATTAAGAACTTATAAAAACAATCTGATGGCCGTAGCCAGTTTGGCTCAGTGGATAGAGCACATGTGTCAAACACAAGGCCCGCGGGCCAAATCCGTCCCGCCAGGCCTTGCAATGTGGCCCGCACCGCGCTGTCATCACTGCACTCCGCTGCGTTTCTATCACAATGACAGTTTATGACTGTTCAGTAAACCATTCGGCCCGCGATTTAGGCTGGATTTTAGATTTTGGCCGCTTCTCTGATTGAGTTCGACACCCCTAGGATAGAGTGTTGGCCTATGGACTAAAAGGTCCCAGGTTTGATTCTTACTGAGGGCACATGCCCAGGTTGCGGGCTCAACCCCCACTCCCCCAACTAGGAGACCTGCAGGAGGCAGCCAATCAATGTCTCTCTGTCCCTCTCCCTTCTCCTCTGAAATAAAATAATAATAATAATAATAATAATAATAATAATAATAATAAAACAAAACAAAATAAAAAACAACCTGAAGCCCTGGCCAGTGTGGTTCAGTTGGTTGAGTATCCCATGCACTGAAAGGTCACTAGTTTGATTCCCGGTCAGGGCACATACTCAGGTTCTAAGTCCGATTCCTGATCAGGGTGCATTTGGAGGCATCCAATCAAAGTTTCTCTCTCACATCAATGTTTCTTTCTTCCCCTCTCTCTTTAAAGTCAGTAAAAATATATTTGATAAAAATCGGATGCCACTTTCCCTTGGATGATCATAACAGCAAGAATGGGCACAGTCTGCATAGTAGGGCCAAGCCCTATAACTAACCCATTTGACAAATCATGCAGCTATGGTGGAAAGAACCAGTCACCTCTCTCAAACCCAAGAAGCTGCTCCAGAATGAACCCACACCTCAGAGTGACAAGCAATGTTAATAACACCAACTGGAATGCTTTCAGAGCTCATCGCCATGAAAGGAGTAAATAAATTGGCCCTGGCCCCATTTCAAAGAAAAATATTTGAAATCTGTGTTAAATCTCTTTATTCACCCTATTGATAGGGCTTTTGAAGTAAACTTTTAAGAGCAAGTAAATAAAACTTTATTGGCCCAATAAAAACTGATGTTTAGGGCTCTATACTCACAGTTACTATTGTTAAATTATGAAATACACCAAGTATCCCTAAATATTTAACATCATCATTTAGAATAAAAAGTGAATCTTCAATCCAGAGTCTGTAATCATAAAATGAAAACAAAAGCTCTCTATAAAGGTACTGAGATATAGTTTCTCATTAGCATAAAGGAAATTATCTTATCCCAGGATTTCCTGCTAACCCATCAGTTAAAATATTTCATAAAATAAATATTTTCCTGGGTTTGAAAATATTGGCTAGACCTGCCTTTTGCTTCCTTGATGAAAGGTGTCTTATCAAATGATTAAGGGCTTAGGCCAAAAGAGGAAAATTACTCTATTCCCAGCAAATGACCTAACAAAGTTAAAACAATGGTTTAAAAAGCACAATCTCAAGATAGGACAGTAGTTCACATGTTTTAGGTTTTCTTTTTTTTAATGTTGGTATATGCCATTTAATTTTTTGCACTATCTCATATGAGTAGCTGAACACTAAATACAAAAATAAAGCTGAATACCCACCCTTCCACTTTGTTGTTGTTTTTATTTATTTACATTTTTATTGAATTTATTGGAATGAAATTGGTTAATAAAAGTATATAGGTTCCAAGTATACCATTCTATAATATATCATCTGTATACTGTATTGTGTGTCCATCACACCAAGCCCATTAGGTTTCTTTACAAAGTTAATGAAACACTAGATTTTTATGTAGACAGAGAAAAACAAATATTTCTATTTTCAAGTCACCACCTCTCCTTTCTCCTTTTCCCCCTAAATAAAATAACCCACTTTTCTTAAGCTAGATATGATATCTATCACTTTGTAACTGCTTCCTGACTCAGAGAAACACTACAGAGTGATTATCTTATTTCCACAGGAGGGAAAATATGCACCCACCTCATCCACCCCTCAACAACACTACAGGAATACAACTTGTTCCAGAAGTTCTACACAGATAAAGTGCAGTGCAAAATCAGACAGACTTTATCCTCTGTCAGAGAACAGTTTCCAACATTTCCATTAAGGACAGCTAGGTAAAGCAAAGGTCAGAAAATATGTCCAATGCCCTTGATCTCAGAGCAAATGGTTTCTCAGACTGATCTCTCTCAAAAGAAATACATTAGGTTTGCTAACTTTCACCCATTAAAAAATATGGCTTTTACGACCAATGATTCAGATAAAAGGAAAACCATTGCATTCATAGTGATCTAGAATCTCCATCATTAGTATCCAAATATTTTCACAGCAAGATTTTATTTTTATGCTTTTATTGATTTTAGAGTAAGAGGAAGAGAAAGGGAGGAAGAGAGAAACATCAATGTGAAATAGAAATATCTATCAGTTGCCTCCTGCATGCACCCTGACCAGGGATCAAACCCACAACATGGGTATGTGCCCTGACCACAAATTGAACTGGTAACCTTTTGGTACATGGGAAAATGCTCAACCAACTGAGCCACACTGGCCAGGGTTTCACAGCAACATTTTGAGAAAAGCTAAGAGTGGCTCCATTTTCTCCATTTAAATGAACGTTTCAACTAAATAGTTATCTGCGTTATGCAAAATAAAATATACAAGGGCCAGTTTTGTGTATTTTAGTATATTTTTTCAATTTACATAAGGATGAAAACAAGAAAAAGAATTCTATTTATTTACTTATTTGAAAATATAATATTTAGCTAAAGTATCTTGCTTTTACTAAGGCCTTTTAGAGTTCTGTTTTCAACCACAGAATTAACAATTCTTTCCAAAGTATAACTGTCTGTGAGCCAAAGTTTGATACAACCCAAACAAAGGTGTGTTTTTTTTTTTAAATGGGAAATAGAAGAATCTTAATCAGCGCCAGCCTCAATTATTATAACATTCTCACTAAATCTGTCATGGTTTTGTCAAGTATTGTTGAAATTATAAATTCTTCCCTTGATAAGTATTTTTCTGCCAACAATTAAAGGAGGATAAAAGACTGCTTAATTAATAGTAAAAGCAACAGCAAACTGACTTTGGATTCCCAAGAACAGATATCTGGTGGTCACCCACTTTTATCACAAAGATCATCGTACTTAGAATCAGTGAGTCCATAAAAACACTTAAGTTATACAAAAAATGTTTAGCAAGTGTAAGAGGAAGTCTATACTTCATACAATTTATCCTATCTAATAAAGAGGAAATATGCTAATTGACCATCTTGCCCTCACAAAGATGGAGGCATCCACAGCCAATAAGGAGGGGATATGCTAATTGACTGTCACACCCTCAAAGATGGCAGCATCGACAGCCACAAGATGGTGGCACCCAGGCCCCTCAGCCCCACCCGGGTGGCAGGCGTGTGCCATGGCCAAGCCCACCCCCAAGCAGGTCCAGCCACTCCACCTGCCTACCTCCGGAGTCCCCTAGACCCCTCACCCCCCAGCCAGGGCCAGCCTGAGGCATAGGCAAGCCTCAGATCGTGGCTGCCCAGCTGCCTAGGGCTGGCCAAAGGTGCAGGCGAGCCTTGGATAGTAGCTTCCCATCTGCCCAGGGCCACCTGAGGCTCAGGTAACCAGCTGAGGCTTGCACTACCAGCAGTGGCAGCAGCAGAGGTGTCATGGGGATGTCACCTTCCTTCTGATCACCAGGTCACCTCCCACCTCTGAGGACTCCTGGACTGTGAGAGGGGTCAGGGCAGG
Organism: Pipistrellus kuhlii; assembly: GCF_014108245.1. NCBI lineage: Eukaryota > Metazoa > Chordata > Mammalia > Chiroptera > Vespertilionidae > Pipistrellus > Pipistrellus kuhlii. Next base: position 125,015,724 of record NW_023425515.1, on the reverse strand, counting down.
CTGAGGGATCCCCACCCAGTGCATAAATTTTCATGCACTGGGCCTCTAGTATTATTTATGAACAAAGAGAAAAGTATTTGACCAAACTTAGATGATACAATACTGAAAAAATATTTTAGCAAACATCTCTAATCATTTCTTATTATTTGTTTCATCCTTATCCAAAGCAAAGTAAATAAACAATGGTTAAAAACAATTCCCTATCATAAATTTCACATTCCCCAAATTTGTAAAGTCAGCAGAGGGTGAAATAGGCCTTAGGAAGAATAATCAGCCTAGCTGTATCTGTAATCAATTTTCTATCGTTATCACCTTTCCCCACTAGATCATAAATATTGACTTGATATTGGTATATGTTTAATGGAAATGCACTAATGGAGTGTGCAAATTCAATTCACAGAAAGTTAACTAAGGCTCCAGCTGGTTTGGCTCAGTGAATAGAGCATCAGCCTGTGAACCAAAGGGTCCCAGGTTCGATTCCAGTCAAGGGCACATGCCTGGGTTGTGGGCTTGATCCTCAGTAGGGGACATGCAGGAGGCAGCTGATCTGTGATTCTCATCATTGATGTTTCTATCTCCCTCTCCCTTCCTCTCTGATATTAACATATTTATTAATCTGATAAAAAATATATTTTAAAAAGTTAACTTAGGGTCTCCCAAGTTTGCCTACATGTAAATTTGTATTTCTTGACACCTTCTACACCCCCTTGTACAGGAACTACCTGAAGCAGCCCAAGTTGAACTGTTTTTTTTAAATGTCAATTATCTTATTTTCATCAATAATCACATCAAGTTCTTAACATGAGGAGAGTTGACGTTGGGGGGAAAAAATATTATGAAAAGATTAGCTAATATAGCAGAGAATCACCCACTTTTTCCAGAGTTTTAAATGCAAAAGAAAATACTAAGAACTACACTGAGTGGCCAGATTATTATGATCTCTGAATGCATAATAATCTGACCACTCAGTGTGTGTGTGTGTGTGTGTGTGTGTGTGTGTGTGCATGAATTTGTGCATGAATTTGTGCATGAATTTGTGCATGGGTGGGGTCTGGCCAGTCTGGACAGGGAGAGGAGACATAGGTAGTTGGCTGGCCTGCCTCCTGGTCAAATTCCTGGTCAAAGGGACAATTTGCATATTAGCCTTTTATTATATAGGATATACAGTGAGTGGCCAGATTATTATGTGTTCAGAGATCATAATAATCTGGCCACTTAGTGTAATTTCAGCTAACAATGAGAACTGAGTGTTTCAGCATTAAACCCTTTGCAAAGGTTATTGCTATACATTGAAGCAAATTTATCCCATTTTACAGAAGAGGAAGCTGAGGCCTAAAAGAAAATAAGTAACTTGTCCAACAATAGCATAGGAGAAAAATCTAAATCCTGGATTAATAGAAGCTTGGTCAGAGACCCTAAAATTTAGAGGGTATTACATATCTCTAAGTGATGAATTTTTATTTTGTTAATTTTGTTTCAATTGCATAGCTGATATGATTTTTGTACCAATTCACTGACAGGACTATACATGTATCCTATTCAATAGCTTATAAAATCCAAATTTTACATCGTTAGCTAGAATAATGTTTTAAAATAGGAGCCTCCAGATGGTACAAACATGCGCTATCCAATATGGCAGCCCCTAGCCACATGTGGCTTTTGAGCTCTTAAAATGAGGTTAGGCCAAATTGGGATGTACTCTCAGTGGAAGATACACACAGAATTTTAGATACTAAAGAATGTAAAATATCTCATTAATAATTTTTATTTTGATCACATGTTGAAATTATATTTTAATATTTTAAATTGAATAAAATATATCACTATAAATAATTTACTAAAAAGTTAAAATTACATACATGGCTTACTTTTGTGGCTCACATCCTATTTCTTTTGGAGAGCACTGAAAGTGTTAAAAATGCTCTTCTGTGCTCTTCTTCACTACAAGAAGAGTTGGGTGAGTCTAGGACACCTAAACTTCTAGTTAAGGCGTTGATGACATTAAAACTTGTGGATTTTAATCATTATTCAGTTACTAATGCATTCAGTCAAATAGTTATTTATTGAGCAACTGCTATGTCTCTGGTAAAAGAATACCATGTCAATACCATGTTGGGTACATGGGCCTGTCTCTTTTATAGTGACCCTTTTAAGGTAAGATCCCAATAACACCACTTAATACTTTGGTGATAAGGCTATAGCTATTAGCAGAAAGAACTACAGATGCTCCTCGATTTATTAGGTTATATCTCAATAAAGCCACAGAAAACTGAAATATCATAAATAAAAAATGTATTTACAACACCTAACCTACCAAACTTTGTAGCTAAGCCTCGCCTACCTTAAAGCATGCCCAGAACACTTACATTAGCCCACAATTGGGCAGTTGAGTTTCATCAATTGCCCTCTTCTTCTTCCTCCTACCTAAAGCAGGAGACACAAATGGGCATTTTGGAGACATGATGGGATGTGAAAACACACAACACAATGTCCAAACAATACTGGCAACACAGTAGAATATTAGCTGTACAATTTCTGAATATGTGACAATTTTACAAATCTCATAAAATCAAGAAACCTTAGGTCACAGCATCGTAAGTCAGGAACTATATGCAAATGGTATTTTCAGAGTATAGTGAAAATATGACACAGAGAGAAGGGAATGGTACCAACAACAATCCAAGTATTTCATTAACTGGACATATAAGGTGGGCTGTCTTAAAGTTAACATTGTCTAATGTCAATTTCAATCTTAATCAAAAGCTATGGTAATCATGCAAATACAAGTACAATTCAATGGGGGGGGGGTGTTAAATGTTCTAGCAATTTATTTTAACTCCTACTTGTTTTACAATGGAACAGATCTTAGAGGAATGGTATAGAGGAGACCATGTTTCCCTTTGAGAGAAAAACAAAATGCCCATAATAAATGCCATAATATTGGAAAGAATAATGTTCACTACCAGGCCAATCTACTGAGCTGGGATTCCAGATTATTTTATGCAGCCTCTCTCTATGTAAAAACAAACTTTATGTTTCCCATAGAACAAGATCCTGCAGTTCCCAATCAGCTAGTCCCAGTTAATGCACTAAAGGTTTTGCTTGAGTAAGAACCAAGCTCTTAGTTGCAAAATTGCATTTCATGGAAGATTTGAGCAGAAGACATTTTGTGTTTGATCCAGAAATCCCAGTACACTGTCATTTAGATACTGTCAGTGGAGAGAAGAGAAAGGAAGCAGCCAGGTCCTGCTAATTAAGATGTCAAACCACTGCCTGGAATGACTCACTTTTCTTGTTCTGCTAGATAAAGTCTTCTTAGTGGTATTAATATTCCAGCAAAGCAGAGGAATTGTTACATTAAAAGATGGCGTAAATCTAAGCTTCAAGATGCAATAAACTCATGAGAGAGTAAGCCTCGGGGGCATTAATTTCTTCTTTCACAAATGAATACTAAGTTCTTGCTGGTCTCACTTCTCTTCAAATAAAATTTTAAATACAAATCTTCAGGCTCTGAATTGCTAAACTAGTGAAGTCAATCTGAGTACTCAAGTAGCTGAGTGCCTGCTATGTGCAGAATTCTGCATATAGAGTACTGGCCAAGTACAGAGGAGACCTCGACCGGCTCTAAGAGAGTACACACCTGTGTCAGTGTCCTAGGGCTGTTGTGACAAATCATCACCAACTCTATGGCTTAAAACTATAGAAATGTATTCCCTCACGTTTGATCTGGAGGCCAGATGTCCAGAGTCACAGTGTCGATAGACCATGTGGCTTTCAGAGGCTTTGGGACAAGCATGTCAAACTCATGGCCCACAGGCCACATGCCTCTTATTTGGCCTGTGTTAGCTTTTGAGTTTGACATGCTTGCTCTGGGGGAAGAATTGGTTCTTGTTTCTTCTGGTTTGTGGTGGCTGCTGGGATTCCTTAGTATGTGGCCACATCACTCCAATCTCCGTCATCTCTTCACATCACCTTCTGCACTGCTCTGTAGGGATTAACTCTCTTTTACCTCTCTCTTATAAGGGCACTTGTGATTGGATTTAGGGCCCAAGGGATGATTTCCTTGTCAAGATCCTTAATTTAATCATACCTGCAAAGACCAGTTTCCTTAATTGATAACATTTAGTTTTCACATATTAGGACCTAATCTCTTTGGGGTGCCACTATCCAGCCCCAGACACGTAGTCTCCTTGGGGAGGCAGAGTGATTATGGATGAAACTGGAATTACTGAAAACCAGCAAAGCCACCTAAGTAAATGCTAACTGTGTGGCATCAAGAATCCTTCTACCAGAGTTCAGGGAACGTGGTCTCTGTCGCCTGAGCCAGTACTGGATGAGGCTCCCCTGACTTCTCTCAGATGCTCTCAAATGATTTTGTGGGCTTCTGAAGGGCCACTGTCAGCCCAACAGTATTTATCTTCCTAGCTGATCTTCATAGCCTCCTGCTTACACTGTCTTTATTTTACTGCACTCTTTCACATTGCTGTTCCACCTCATTATGATCCCATGTTTTTTGTTTTTATTGTTATTGTCATTGTTTGTGTTGGGCCAGTCTTTTCAGGGCTGATGTGAGCTGCTACCTTATATGACGTGAGACACATAGAAAGGTTTATGCTGGTCCAGTCCTTACACTGCAAGTCACGTCACAATATCTACAGTCCCTCACATTTCTTCTTTGGACTAAAGCTCACCACTTAAATTCAAATATTATTTTGTAGCAGATTACACATTTAATTGTGAAGTTACTGAATCTTCATGAAAGAAATATTTAGAATCATTATTTCCAAAATAAATCTTTGTCCAAAGATTCTCTCTGTGAGGTTTGTTAATGAATGTTCTGTGAGTTTCAAGAAACAAAAACAAATAAATTTTAAAACACACACACATACACACAGAAGGGACAATGATTTCATATTCAAGAATTAAAAAAAAAAAAACTCTAACTACCAGATATCTCAGGGAACTTAGAGGGCCTGGTGAGCCTCTACAAGGGACCTACGAATAGAGTGTAGAGTTCCCCAAACGAATTTCTACATTCCTGGTAGACACCTCTGTTTCTCTCAAACTACATGATGGCAGAAACCATGTCCATGTGTTTAACTTTGTATCCCCAGCACGCAGTCCAGTCTTGACATGCAATAGTTGCTCAATGATATCTGAATGAGTGGGTGCATGGTGGGTGCATAGTAGGTAGGTAAATGGATGGGTCAATTTGGTGGGTAAGTGGATGGATGGATGGATGGATGGATGGATGGATGGAATAATATTTTGAAAGCTTCAAGGCTTTTGTAGACCAAGAAAAAGAAAGAGGACAAAAAGAAGGAGAAAACGTGGCAACGGGAGGGAAAGGGATTGAGAGGATGGAAACTATAGACTGCCGCCGTCAAATTTCCTGTACATGGCAATTTTGCTCAGGGCCAGTCCTGATCAGTAAGTTAATATCAGAGAATACTTACAGATCCTTTATGCCATATCTTTAATGGAGAGGCAGTGCTATGAACTGAATGAATCCCAAAATCCATGTTAAAACCCTAATCTCCAATGTAATTATATTTGGAGGTAGAGCCTTTGAGAGGTAATTGGGGTTGAGGGAGATCATAAGGGTAGAGTCCCCATGATGGGAATGGTGCTCTTAAAAGGGGATGAAGAGAGCAGATATTGATCTCAATCTCTCAATCTCTATCTATCTATCTATCTATCTATCTATCTATCTATCTATCTCCCCCCCCCCTTTCCTAAGTGAGGATATAGTAAGAAGGCAGCCATGTACAAGCATGAAGAGGACCCTTACCAGACACTGAATCTGCCCAATCCAATACCTTGCTATTGAATTTCCCAGCCTCCAGGACTATGAGAAATGTTTTTTGTTTAAGCCACACAGTCTGCAATATTTCCTTATAATAGCCCAAGCCAACCAAGATAGCAGCATGGCACAGTGTTAGTCAGACACACCTGGGCCAGCTTCCAGCTTTACCATTAACAGCTTCCATTATTTCACCTATAAAGTGTAGACAGCAATCTTACTTTATGGGGTTGTTGAAGAGCCATGTATAGGAATCCCTGAAGAGTTCCTTTCACATATACTTTTATCTACCAAGCGATTTGCAAAGTGCTTTATAGAAGCACATGACTTAGAAATATTACTTAATTGATGTATTGTTCCCTATAAGTGTTTCTTTCTTCCCTCCCTTTTTTCTTTCCATTCATTCTCCTGTTTCCACTAGGTAAAATATAGTCACATAGTTCAAAGTTCCAAAGATACACCAAAAATACCTTGAAAATTCTCCTTTTTTCTACTGTACCCCAAGCATCCAGTTCCCCTTTACAGCTGCTTATAAATTAGGTTCAGAATTAAATATTGCTCATATCAATAGTAGGTTTAAGCAACTCAAAATAAAATGCCCTACTCTTATTCATTGCTCCAGAAGATCTCCCAGCAAGGCTAAACTGTTTTAACCAGTTTCTTACAATTCTTATGTAGATTAATCAAACAGCCTAGTTAATAAAGAATAAGCACATACAGTATATTATTCATCCATCACCAGTTTTCAAAGAACCAGAACACTAAGATACCCTATCTAATAAAGAGGGTATATGCTAATTGACCATCATGCTCTCACAAAGATGGTGGCGCCACAGCCAATAAAAAGGAAATATGCTAATTGATTGCCATGCCCTCAAAGATGGCGGTGCCCACAGCCACAAGATGGCAGCATCCAGTTCCCTCAGCCCTGCCCAGGCAGCAAGCCCAGCCACTCCATGTGCCTGCCTCTCGAGTCCCCCAGTCTCCTCAGCCTCCCAGCCACCCAGAGCCAGCTGGGGCACAGACAAGCCTCAAATGTTGGCTTCCCAGTACCCAGGGTGGGCCAGAGGCACAGGCAAGCCTCGGATGGCAGCTGCCCAGTTGCCCAAGGCTGCCCAAGGCTCAGGTAACCAGGGCCAACCAAGGCTTGCGCTGCCAGCAATGGCAGCAGCACAGGTGTAACGGGGACTCTGCCTTCCCCTGATCACCAGGTCACCTCCCGCCCCTGAGAGCTCCTGGACTGTGAAATGGGGACTCCCCCCTCTAGTGCATGAATTTTCGTGCACTGGGCCTCTAGTATTAGACATAAAATGGTACTCAACACAGCTTAAATTTCTCTTATATGACTTAGAGGCTCTGAATTCCACCATACTTCAGGGATGTCATTGTTGGTATCTGAATCAATGCAATGTCCTGAAGAAGGGCAGAAGTGATAGCAAAGGAAGAGTTCATTTTCTGGAAATTTGTTGGATGAATTATTTTTCACTAACATGTTAGTATCCAATCTTAATCCACAAGCACAGAAGTTGAACCTGAGACCACTATGGTTGGCCAGCACCCACTGAAACTCTCAAGCTCTGAGAAGAGAAATGTAAACAAGATGTGAATCAAATGCAAGAAGGCAGTGCAGATTAGGACCAGAGTTAATGCCAGCAACAAAACAACCAGGGAACACAAAAGATCTGGATATGCAAAGATATATTATTTGAATCTGCACACCAAGTCCTGGGATTTGCATAACTAAGTTGCATCAGTAGGTAAATTGTGACTTACATCAATGCAAAACTGAAAGTCAGACAATAAGATGGGACCACTAATGCTCAGACTCTGAGACCCCTTTATGGGCACCTGGATCAACTCCTCTGTACCAAAGGTGATCTGACTAACAAGTGAGAGTTAGCCCAGCCAATTCCTGGCTTTGGAAGCCTTAGCAGGCACAAACCTGGGAACACAGAAGACCACACCACAGAACAAGGACTTGGCATGAGGATAAGGATAACATGATGCATCCTGCTCCTATTTGTTTGTGTATATCCTGAATACACTCATATCCACTTGACTAGAAACCTATACGATATATTTAGGAACAGTAGTTTAATCATTAGAGTCAAGTGAAATTTTTTTAAATTTGGCTGCAGAATCAGCCAGATTTCAACAGAATTTTCTCAAGAAAAACATTCTATGAACTTTCACCCAAATTCCCACGCTGAGACAAATGCTGAAATTTTATTATGCCTGAACCAAGGTTTATTTATCCCAATGACAGAGTGAGAAGAAGTGAATTTTATTTATTATTTGAACTATACTAACCTGCAAAAAAATAAAATAAAAAAAGCTGAAAACATATGCTAACAACTTTTTAGTTACATTACCATCTCTTTTTTCCAATTGTTAAGGGCCAACCAAATACAACAGGAAGAATTTCATCAGGGTTGTCACATAATTCATTGAGCCAACCCCTAGTGGGCTCTCCATTCCACACTGATCTACTATTAGGAACTAACAGCCTGGGTATGCTAGTGCAGTGTGATATTTTTCCAGAAGAAGGGAGCAGACATGAAGGGACAGCTTTCAGATTGTCAGTTTATGATAAGGACTAAAGAGAAAGAGGAGAAAAACATGGAGTCACCACACAAGGTCAAAGAGCCAAGACTGCCCAGATTTGGGTATTTACGTTGTTTATACTTCTTTCTTCTACATATTACTTGCATCCCAATGAAAGAATGTGAATGGATCTTAATTATGCACTCTATTGGCTTAGCTCACTCACTGTAATATTGAGGGTTCACCCTTCAATTGAAATAGGAGCTGTGAAGCCATAAGCCCAGGCCAAAATGAGTCTCAGGAACAAAAATGAGGGCCACAAAAAGTGGAGACAATGTAAAGTCTGGTGTGGAGTACTGAGGGAGCTTTACAGTCTCTTCTTCATTCTAGGTCAGTATTGAAAAGTAGCAACTCAGGAAATCTTCCAGTTAGATACCTATTCCATCAGAAGGCAAGGACATACTCAGACCCAGGGGAAAGGAAGCAAAACATATGCATCTGTGTCACGTTCTGATCTAGGTTTTTAAAGAAGACATCCCATACACTCTTTTGGAATGACAAGATCCAGAAGGTTAGTAAGACCCAATCCTTGAATGGAGGAAAGAAGGCATGGACCAGGTCAATCAGGCCTAACTCTGACCTTAGGCAAATTGAAAAGGACAAGAGAGAGTCCTTAAAGGCTCATTATAGTCCAGAGCAGCTGCTCACCAAATAGACAGCCCAGAATCGGAGCTAGAAATATGAATAAAAGGCATGTCAAGTCCCTTCAGATAGATAGATAGATTGATAGATAGATAGATAGATAGATAGACAGACAGACAGACAGGTAGATAGGTAGATAAATAGTTAGACCTAAGCTCAGGGACAAAGCAAGGTAAAGCCACAGGGAGGTCTTCCATTCAGAGTTTCAATTCCGTAATTGTAAGTCTGCCCAAAGACAAATCTTACTTAAAGGAATAATGAGATGAAAAGATTATCCAAAAATCTTTTTTTTTTTTTTCTAGAGAATGGGGATTCTATGAATATTGCTATGTTTCATCCTTGGGAGTTCATTACAAAGAATGATAGCATCCCATTGAAACCTAACAAGTAAAACTCATGAACACCAACATGTTTCGCATCATGCAGCCTCTCAACTGTTCCTAGCAACGCAACCTCTTGGGAATCTAAAACACCAGCAGAGCTGACCATTCTTTTTTGAAGCATGACCAAAAGTTTGGGTCTCAAATATATTTTCAGAATAAGAATAAATCATATCAACCTGAAAGTAGAAAAACTTTCATTTTGAGTAGGACCTCTTCAGGGAACATTCTCTCATCCTCATCCACATTGCTGGTCCCTACTTTATGGACTTGCATTGTTCCATTTACTAGTCTGATTTATTGGACCAGGTACTTCTCTGAATTCCAGTTTCCTTATCTGTACACTGAGAATGTTACAAACACTTACTGCTTGGGATTCAAGTGAGAATCAAGTAAGAAGATGTGTAAGTATAATAAGTAATTACTGCACAAATGTCTGAGGTTCCTGTAATAGTTATTATGATACTTCTCTGAGAAATAGAACACTGAACTATCAATCTTAAGATGTATACTTTATTCCCACTAAAACTAATAAAAGAAACTTAAATTTCTCTTCTTGGTTTTCTCTATCTCTGGAATAAAATTACCCATTATGAGAGAACTACTGGGGTTGTTTGGATATTTTTTAAGTTACTGTTTAGTTCAAATTATTAGTATTAAAATGACAGTTACAAATTGCTAGGTATCATAGTCTATACTGGTACCTACTCTAATATTTGAAGAGAAAAAAACAATTTTAAGAGCAGGAATGACACAAAACAAGTTTAAATATAACCCCCCAATTCTCTGTAGCTATTGCTTAAATTATCAGAATTATCTATTGATACATTCTAATTACCAAAAAAATTGCTTCAGATTTTCAGAGACTTTCAAGTGTGAGTCATTTGAAACTCCATCATTCCGCTGAAATAAACATGTTGATCAACATGTTCTGGATCTTGCAACAAAAGGTAGCATCCATATCCTACACATACAGTGTGTTTATCTACCTTATGTATGTTATACCTCACAATATAACATATTTAAAAGGCATCAATAAAAGAATAAAGTAGAGCTATGAGAATAGAGTCCTGTTGATTTTTTTTTCATCCAAGCTCAAATAATTTTGTCAAGTTACTGCCAAATTGTCCAACACTTAACATTCTCTAAATATCTTTCTATATCTTACAGATTGGTGGCTGTTCATTTACACTTAACCAAGATTATAAAAAAACTATAACTGGGAAGCCAAAAAAGTTACATGACACTTCACCAGAAAGGAATGCTGGGGCTTAACTGCCCGCAGAGTCACTCACCAGGGCTGTGCTTGCTTTGCTATTCGTGTGGACAGATTAATTTTCAGAAATTCTTAATGTGATAAGCAGGGAATAACCTGAATTTCAATAGAATGGCTTATTTCTGTTCGAGTATGTGGCTACCTATTAAACCATAATTGCCATATAAATACAGCAGTTGGCTCTCCTTTGTATGTTTAAATTAATAATACGTCCTAAGCCTGACACAGGGACATATGGCTGACTCTGTGAATTACCAACTCAAGAACCAACCTCCTTCAATTTTGTTCTGACACTGGGGACCCATGGGCATTATGGGCCAGGGTGTTGGCTGATCAGTCTCAGCCTATCAGAGTAATCTCATTTCCCTGTTACTGTACTGTCTAGATTATGTCATAGGCTTCTGTAGTTACCCTGGGAAGACTTCTTTTGGAGGTTTTACTCACTCTTAAAAAGATATAAGAGGCCAGGATTTGGAGAAACTGGAACCCTCATACATTATGAGTGGAGCCCTCAAACCTGGAAAACAGTTTGGCAGTTTCTTAAAAAGTTTTAATTTACCCTATGATACAGCAATCTGTCTCCTACATATCTACCTCAGAGAAATGAAAATATATGTCCATGAAAAAAAGTTATACAAAAATATTCACAACAGCATTATTCATGATAGCTTAGAAATGGAAAAAATCCACATGTCTGTCTGTCATCTGGTGAACAGAAAAGCAAAACGTAACACATCCATACAATGGAACACTACTCAGGGAATAAAAGCAACAAGCTACTGATTCATGCTACTATATGGAGCAGAAACTTTATTGTGAGAAAAAAAAGCCAGACAAAAACACCCACTCCGTGCACAATTCCACTTATGTATGAGAAAGTCTAGGTAAAACAACGCTATAGAGAGAGAAAGTACACTAGTGGTTGCCTGAGACCAATGGATGAGAACAGAAATTAACTACAAGTGGGCACCAGAGATATTTTTGGGGTGACAGAAAGTTCTAAAAGTGGCGAAGGTTGCACAACTCTACATTTACCCAAAGAAATCATTGAGTAGAGTACATTTAAAAGAAGAATAAACATATGTATATAAATATATGGAAAAGGTTCAACCCTATCCTTGGTTCCCCAGTGGAGACACGATGCTTAAAGCTGCAGCTCAAGACCAGAAGGAGAAAATTAGCTAACCAAGAACCATGACATTGCTGAGCCACTAAATTAGCCAGTCCTGGAATAGTCCAAGTCCAACTTTCTTTACTGTGAAGCCAAAGAATAAAATAAAAAAGTCCTTACTTACTAAGCCACTTGGTTAAGAATTATCTTACTTAATGCCAAAAGGTCTTGATGGGCATAGACTAGATATAGCCACCAGAGTTTCTTCGGTGGTGTACAATGCACGTTCAATGCATACTTTTAAAGGAAGAACGTAATTTTGAAAACATACGTGCTATAGATTGAATGTTTGTATGCCCCCAAAATTCATCAAAATTCATATGTTGAAAACTAATTTCCCATATGATGGCATTTGGAGGTGGGACCTTTGGGCAGTGGGTAGTCACAAGAGTGGCACCCTCTTGAGTGGGATTAGTGCCCTTATATCAATAGAAGAGACTGCAGAGAGCTCCCTTGCCCCTTGTACCGTGTGAGGGCACTGCAAGAAGACAGCTGTTTATGGACCAGCAGGCCCTCACCAGACACTAAATCTGCTCGCACTCAGCCTCCAGCACCATCAGAAGTAAGTTTTTGTTGTTTCTAAGCCACCCAGCCTATGCTACTTGTTTACAGCAGCCTGAACTAAGATAGTGTGGTTATGATGATGTACATATGTCATATGGCATCTCTAACATGCTGTGTATAACTACCTTATATGACATGATTGACACTGTGTGTAACTATCTTATGTGACATGAAAGACCTTTAAGATGACATCTACTAGTTTTATTGAAACCATATTTCAATCCAACCTTGAACTAGCATCGCTCTGGCCTATCTTTCATCCACTCCCCTTAAAGTTCAATATGAATCACATGGCTTAGGCATCTCAAACGCATTCCAGTTTTTATCCCATGTCTCATCCCTCCATGTTTTTGCACATTATATTTCCCAAGCCTCGACTTTGGTCACCTGTTAAAATGCATCTTTTAAATCCTTTAGGAGTTTTCCCTGACTCCAAAAGGTAATCACTCCCTTCCTATACTTTGTACATCACTATTATCACCTCTATCCCATTATATTGGAACTAGAGGCCTGGTGCACAAAATTTGTGCGTGGAGTGGGGTGTCCCTCAGCCCAGCCTGCACTCTCTCCAATCTGGGCCCCCACAGAGATCAGGCCTAAACCGGCAGTGGGGACATCCCTCTCCCAATCTGGGACCCCTGACTCCTAACGGCTTGCCTTCCTGCCTGCCTGATTGCCCCTAACCACTCTGTCTGCTGACCTGCTTGCACCCCCCACACCAGCTTTCTCACCCCCAACTGCCCCCCGACTGGCCTGCTCACCCTCAACTGCCCTCACCCCGCCAGCCTGCTCACCCCCAACTGCCCTCTCCTCCTGGCCTGATTGCTCTTAACCGCCTCTGCCTCAGCCCCATCACCATGGCTTTGTCCAGAAGGACATCTGGGAAGATCTCCCAGTCTAATTATCATATTATTCTTTTATTAGTATGAATTGGTTTTATTATTGTTGTCCCCCCTGTCATGAATGACAAAGGGTTTGAAGTTAAAAGATCTTTACCTCCTATTTGGGTGACTTGGGACAAATCACTTTACTTCTGAGTCTTAATTTCTTCTTCTATAAGATAAACATAGACACTATCATCCCATTTCTCTTAGACTCTAAGATAACATATGGGAAAGCATTTTATCAATTAGAAAGTCATAATTAATTTTAGACTAGATAAGATTTTTCTGAAGTTATGTAATGAATCACACAAATTAGGAAAAAGATATAATCTCTCATCAAAAGTACTCTAGCCAAGACTACCAATGGGCAATGATCTCCCATATGCTTAAAATCAAAGATCTTTCTTAATCATCTGGCTCAATCTATCAACAGCACTTAACACAGATTATCTTTCTTCCTCCTGGAGACACTTTCTTCACTGCGCCTCAACCTCCCGCTATTCTTTACCTGCCCTTTCTCATCTTCCCACTTCTAAACCTTGCGGGCCCCACGGCTTACTATCTAGACCTCCTCTCTTTCTATACTCTTTCCCTTAGTGATCTTATCCAGGCTTTAAAGAGCCATTTAGTTTCTTCCAAATCACAATTCACATCTCTAGATTTCTTCCCTGAAAAACCAGACTTGAGTATTAACTTGTCTAGATGCTTGGAATATATCTTAATATTAATGTGTCCAAACTGAGCTCTGGTCTCTTGCTCCCCAACCCCCAATTCAGTAAATGGGCCTTTGGTCTGTTCAGATGCTCAAACCAAAAGTCTCAGAATCATACTTGACTCTTCTTTCTTTCATAATTCCTTTCTACTTCACCAGAAAATCCCCAGCCAAAATATCTTCAGAATTCAACCCCTTCTCACTACCTCCGTGCTACTTTTACCCTCATTCAAGTGGCCATCACCTCTCACTTGATACCTGAAATAGCTCCCAAATGATCTCCCTGCTTCTGCCCTTGTCCACTCTGATTATCTCAATCCACCAGCCAGAGCCACCATGTTACAACACGACTTACATCACAACAATCGCTGTTTAAACCTCCAGTAGAATCCCCTGGACCTGAGTGAAAAATCCGAAGTCCTCACAATGGCCTCTAGGGATCCATGTGATCTGCTCACCATATTCCCATTTCCTCTAAGACCACATCTCCTACCACCATCCCTTTTGCTCATTCCACTCCAGCCAGCATGCCCTCCCTGCTTTTCCAGTGGTTTACCATGGCGCCATGCCTCTGCCTGAATGCTCTTCTACCCAGCATCCATTAGCTTATCCATTCACTTCTCTCATGGCATTCCTGAAGTGTCACCTTCTCCATGAAGTCATCACTGGCCATCCCACTGAACATTGCAGCCCCTGCCCTCGCCCTCCCTATCTTCCTTTCCTGCTTTATTTTATTCGATAGTTAGTTGCTGCCTTTAAACATATATTTTATTGTCACTAATAAAAGCTCCAAGAGTGCAGGGATTTTTAGTTCTTGTGTATCCTCAGTGCTTAGAACAATTCCCAGCACATAGAAGCCATTAAATAAATATTATTTAAAAGAGAGAATAAGAAAAAAGTGATCAAACGGAGTTGGTTTTATAGTTTCATGATATATGTGTCTAGACAATAATAAGCAGAACTACCATCAAAGTACTTAGAAATGACTGGAATGTAAAAATCAGCAAATTTGAGGATATGAAGAAGAAATCAATGTGAATTTGAGAACACCTATTATACCTAAACAAACTCATAGCAAATAATTAAGTAGAAATGGTACTCAAAATATAACAAAATATTCAGGTGGTCAACTCCTAAACTTAATATAAAATTCAAAAACAAATCAGTGCTTTTTTAAAAATATATATATGATATTTTATTGATTTTTTACAGAGAGGAGGAGAGAGGGATAGAGAGCTAGAAACGTCGATGAGAAAGAAACATCGACCAGCTCCCTCTTGCACACCCCCTACCAGGGATGTGCCCACAACCAATGTACATGCCCTTGACCAGAATTGAACCTGGGACCTTTCAGTCCGCAGACCGATGCTCTACCACTGAGCCAAAGCGGTTTCGGCAAACCAGTGCTTTTTTATTTACTTATTAAATGCTTAGTATGTATTGTATTCATCATTTTTAGATGGCACATATGAATGTTTAGATTTGCTTCCTATGTATATTAAGTGCAAATACTTTGGTAGATTGTTCTGATTTCAGTAATTCAAATTAATCCACATCACTAAGCAGTTTTAAATAACAAAGACTAAAATTTGGTATTTACAGTAAAGTTATTAAGCATATTTGGTTATAATTTAAGAATTAACATCATAAATAAAAATGTAAAGTTTATCACTTTAAAATCTATAATTACAAATTATTGTATTAGTAGGTGCTATACTCAAAATATAATCTTCTGATTAAAATAGATGTGGTCCACAAACAAAGTTTTGGAAACATCTGGGGGGGAAATATTTTCTCATTTAAATATTAACTGATTTCATATTTTTCTTCTTAACATTTCTAGGCAACTACCCACTGGTAGATTACAAATGAGAAGAAGCAATACCTTAATATTCCCATCAGAAACTTCCTAAAGGTAAATGAATATAATTTTCATCAAACTAAATAATCACTCAGAGAAGGCAAATCTTGCTAAATTACAAATCTAAAAAATGAAAACCCAGGACTTACACTTCATTTCACGATAAGATGCTAGTCTTCTAAGTGTTGTTTATACTAACTGTGAATTTTCTGTTTAAATAAAGACCATTCTATAAAAACTTATATCAGAAAATGTTCAATAGCTTTTCATTTCCTCATCAAGAAATCACTGAACCATCACTGTATACGATGGCTGAAAAATGAATAACAAAAATTTTAAAACTATATCTAAACCCATTCCTCATGGATAACATTGAAAATAGAGAAATTGAGTAAATCCATTCTAGAAACTTGCTATTATCTCAATTCTCAGAAATTTCTAGAAGGAAACGGAAGGACTGAAAATCCCAAGATGAAGCTATGACCTTCAGCCACATGCTTACACTTGAGCTAGGTTATCTGATCTCAATACAGCCAGCCAGAACCACCATGTTACAACACTAATTATGATACATCAGAGCAATCACTGTTTAAACCCCCCAATGGAATCTCCCATCCCTGAGTGAAAAATCCCAACTCCTCACAATGGCCTTTAAGGCCCTATATGATATGCTCACCATATTCCCATTTCCTCGATGATCACATCTCCTACCACATGCTTACACTTAATAAATGTTTGTCAAAGTGAATTCATCTACACGATAACTGGATAACAGACTTGAATAGAACCTATTTTTAGGGAAAAACATTTAAATATGTGAAAAATTCTATCCAAATTGACTTTGAATATTTCAGTGCATATTTTTGGTCAATGTGGCTTGAAATCTGTAAGGCAGTCAACAAAGGAAGTTGGGAGTACCAAAAGGTCACTAATTTGCTCCAAAAGGCAATGATCATATCTTTTATTATATGATGAGAGATACTTAGCCCTCTGTTGTTTCTAACATATAGGCTTTTAAAAATGAGGTGTTATCAGCCCCATTTACAAGTCCAGAGACTGAGACCCAAAGAAGCCAAGTAACCTGGCAAATGGGTCATGGTAAGTAGCTGCCTTGGCTAGGATTCAAATTCAGGTCTTTTTATTCCAAAGCCTATTTCTAAACCTCTGAGCTCAACACTGGATGGCCATTAGAACAAATTCAAACATACTCACTTTAGACATTTGTAGGCAAAACACTTGAGGAGAAATAATACTGCACTTTCTACCCCCAAAAAAACATTCCAGCAGATAAAACTTCTGTTGAAAACATCTGAAGAACTCTGACATTTCCATACAGCACACTTTACAGAAAATGTAAAACTTATTTCCTCAACTAATATTCTGAGTTATGAATTCAAACAAAATAATTATTAACACACATGAAATTATCCACCTCAGTAACTCTATTGTTCAATAATTTTAAAAGAAACTTCACAAGAGAGGATGCACCTTAATTACAGGAGTATGAACCAATCATACAATCTTAAAGGTAAAATATTTCTTAAAGTTTATTTTCCTTAATCTTCATTTTATAGTTGATAAGTTAAAGTCCAAGAAGATTAAGTAGCTTGCCCAAATTTATACAACTAAAAAGAAATTATAGGTTTTGTTTTTTTTACTTTTAACAGGGTAAAACTATTTCTAATTCTTTATTGTCTTCTTTTCACCAGACCTGAACATTTGTCAAAGTAATATATTAATGATAGTTGCCATCCATACCATTTAAAACTTCCTTTAAATTGAGTCACTTTGAGAATCAAATCTTACAACTTAAATCATTTCAAAGTCATATCTTTTGAACAAAAGAAAACTCTCACTTTCCTTGGCAAACAAGGAAAGTTAAACAAGGAAAGTAAATACAGCATCGAAACACTAATATTACCAACAGTATTTATGTGGACTTTTAATTGCTTTCTCATAGAGACAGACAAAAATGAACTATAAGACTTAGAAGTGGGACCAGAAGACTCTTCATGAATGTTAGAAAAACTTGATGTATTCCATTAAGACTAAACATACTCACAGACTCTTTGTTATTACACTGTCAAGTTTTCATTCTGTGAGAACTTGTACTCAATATTGACTCCCAGTTATTAGGAATTCATTTATTTCTGGTTAGTTTTGGATTTTGTTTACCAAAATGAAATGTCAAAAGTGAAAAAAATAATAATAATAATGCAAACCTCAAAAGTTCTGCTAATGTAGAAACATCAACTACCATATTTAAAGACACAGCCAATCATAAACAAAATAAGGCATTTGCATATTAGACCCATCATTGTTACATAACTTTCCTTAGTGACAACGTAATCCTCATTCATTTGTGTGCTGATGATGAAGAGCACATTGTAAACCTGATAAAATGTCATCAAAAGTACTCAAATCCTCATTCCGAATGAAAAAGAACCTACCAAAACCAGTTCAAAACAAGGAAATCTGAAGTCATAAATCACTGTGATCAGGCAAAACTCAAAATAACTAGACAAGGCTCTCATGGCACTAGTACCAGCCCCAAAATAAAGCACTGGTGGGGTATTTAAAAAGAAAAGTACCTTTCAGGTGGAGAATTCCCGGTGACCACGTTGTAGTAATCCACATAAGGAAGGCATCCTAGAAATTCCAACATTTTAACTTTTAAGTAACTCCAAACAAAGAAGTGTGATAACTTTTCCTCCAACAGTGGTGTGACGGTGACGACGTACTTCCATAATGTTCACTGATAGAAAGATCCCGAAAGAGCAATGCTCTGCATGATGCTGTCTAGATGCTGATATTAACAATGACACCTGTACAATTAAAGTTAATTAATGTTAGCTTCCGGGTCATTCAACATACTCAGTTTCTTTAACGCAGTCTTTGACATGAAAATTCAAAACTGCATAGTTCTGGCACTTCCCTTCTGGCTGCAAGTTTTAAATAATGGGTACTTCTCTACAAAAGCATGACTTGAAGAAATTAAAAGAGACTCGGTTTTGGATGTTCCATGTGTCATGTCAAAGTGTGGAGGTGGGTAAGTCCAAGGCTGGTAGGAAAGCTCTGGTTCTAGGGTGGGGACAGGAGAGGAAAGAGGAGCTGGTGATAAATTACCTTGGTATTTGGAAGGATCGCATGAAACATACCTGCAGATAATGACCTAAATTTTCATTGTCGGACTCAAGAAGCCTGTTCCACCCATTCCTGATATTTCAACACATCCTAAAAGCTAAACCCTACTACACTTGCCCACTTTCAACCAACTCCCAACTGCTGTCCCTGAATGTTTTTTCTATTTACCAAGTGACGGGACCAATAAACAACTTTTGTGGTGAAGTGAGAAAGCGCTGAAAGAAATTTCATATAAAGTGGAGATGTTTACTAGCTGTGGAGTGGTTGCTTCATCTGAGCAAGAACCAACCTAGAAACCCTGCAAAGGGAGGCTACTTGGAAACAAAGTTACTGGGTCTCCCTCTGCCCATAAACACGGAGGAGACTGCGCTGCCTCTGCCCCGCCGGAGCGGCCACAGCCATCCCTCTTTGGGGCGGGCGTGGCAGATGGAAACAAAAGGTTAAAACACAAAAGGCGGGCGGAGGGCAGGGTCTGAGGATCTTCCAGAGCTCACGTTCTACTTTCTGTTCAAACACATTGAAATGGAGGGGGGTGAAGGAGGGGGTAAAGTGAGAGAGGTGGCGATGGGTCCCAAGGGCAGTGTAGGTTATTCTGGGTGGGTGGTGAAACTCAGGGACGCAGGGGATGGCCGACTCTAACTAGTGGTCCAGGCCCCATCCCTCCATCCCTGCATCTCTGACAGTCTGGAACCTGTGGCTTCTCCCACCTACCCCAGCCCCAAATAATAAACCTTCCAGAACTCTTACCTGTTTGCTCTAACCGCTGGACCACAAACACAAGAGTCCACACCCCTCCAACCCAAACCTTCTCTGCATTCTATTGTTGCAGCTTTGGCATTGTGCGTTAAATCTCCTGTCGCTGCTCCGCAGGCAGTTAAGTTATAAAACGGTGAGGAAAGGACCCTCCCGGTCCCCCACCTCCAGCTCCATATCTTTTTCTTTTGCATGACAAAGTCTGGGCGAGCTGGGGGTGAGACTGGGCAGACCCCATCCATTTCTCGCGTGTGCGCGCAACTGGGGGAAGGCGAGGCAATGCCCCCTTGATGGATATGCCCTTCCACCCACCCCAGCTCCCCATAGAAAGGGGCACTTGGGATAAATGCCTGCCTGGCTTTTGCCTATTAAAAAATGAACAACTAAAACCATCTCCGCAAGTTCGCTAAAGAACAAAAGAGAAGGGTGCGCGGAAAGGAGGCACAACTTTCCAGCCAAACTTCGTCAACTGGACGGCTCCCCAGTCCTCCCAGGGCGGGGAGCCGGGCGCATCGGGGAGAAGAGAGGTAAACAAGACAACAGTCTTCCACTCACCTTCCTCCCACTGGGTCACAATGTTCAGGGACGTTCCCCCGCGGCGGTCCGGGAGGCGCGCGGACACTTTGGGGTGGCCTGTGACAGCACGGAAAGTCGTGGCGGCAAAGTTGTGAGAGGGAGATACCCGGGCGTCCGGGGCGAGGGGAGGAGAGTTCATCAGAGTTCCCCCCTTTGTTCCCAGTCCCGGAGCAGACAAAGAGGCGGCGAGCGGCGGCAGGTTCTCTCTCTCACCCCTTCTTCCTCTCCCCTCCCCTCCCTCCCTCCCTCCCTCCCCGCCCCCTCCCTCCCCGCATCTCCCGCCCAGCTCTCGATCCTCCGAGGCGCCGGGGCCGCGCAGTCCCCAGCTCCTCCACGCCACTCCACCCGACCCAGTCCTCTCACCACCTCGCTCCAACTTTGCCCGGAGATGCCGGTCCCGGCCCCCTCCCTCCAGGCCGCCGCCTCCAGAACCCGCGCAAAGTCTGCGAGGGGAATCTTCCAAAATCATTGTTTCCGGGAGATGCGCCTCTTTGTTCGCACTTTCCCTGCCAATCAACGGTGAGCGATCCACTTTGGCATCGAGTTTCCGTCAGTTTCTCATCATCCCTATATAGACAAGATGCGCAGGGCAGAGGGTCAGCCCCAGAGGATACAGGCGACTGACACAATCAGAGGTGTGGCGCGCCCCGGACTCTCTCTCCATCCCTGTTCTCCCGCCCGCAGTCACCCCTCCGCCCAGCACACCAGGACAGCCCAGAGGGGTTCCAAGTGTGGGAACTCACTCCTCCCCGGAGGACCCCACCGCGGAGTCCCTTGGGGGAGCCCACTCATCCTCAGGACAAAGCCCAGCTCCAGGGTACCTGTTGCTGCTGCTGTGCAGCCCGGTCCAGAGACTGGAGAGCCAGCGGGTCCCCACCTGGACGTCGAGCCCACCGCTCAACCTCAGATTTGCCTCAACTTCCATCCACGACGGCAAGGCCCTGGCTGGCCCCACATTCCTTCTGCCCTGGAGCCAAGCACTCTTCTCCTGCTTCCTTCCCTTCGCCACTGTCCGGTTCTCGCCCCAAAGATCTGACTCTGGGTCCCTGGCCGCCTCCCACCCCTAGTGCGGCCCAGGCGAGCATCCCCTCTGTCTGTCCGTCCGTCCCCTCCCTCAGCGCCGAGGACATCAGGTGTCTGGACCAGGGACAGCTACAGACCCTTCCTCAGATCCTTGACCAGTCGTTTCCCCCAAACTCCAGAATTGGGATCCCCACCTTGACCTCTCCCCCAATCTTTAGACCCTCATCCGCAGTGTGGCCCACAGCATTGGCTCTGAGGGACTCAGAGCAGCGCCAATAGTTCCTATATGTCCATCTCACCAGAATTGAAAAGGAAGAAAGCCGAGAGGTGGGGGAAATAGGAAAGAATGGGGGCCCAAGTGGGGAAACAGTTTGTAGGGCAAAGGAAAAACCCAACTTCCCAAAGCAAATGCCCACCCTCCAGGAGGTACCGCAGAGAGCGCACCTTCCTTAAACCCTCTTTCTCATCCTAGACGTGGGATCTTGGTGGGATGGGGAAGTTTGGGGGTCATGGGTTGGGGTGGAGGAAGGAGGCTTGGGGCCTTGGGCGCAGTGCCCGGATAGGGGTGGGGGTGGAGGTGGGGGAGATGCCTTAAGGGGGAGGAGGTGGGGAGGAAGCAATGAGCCCCTGCTGGGTCCGGAATGTCGCGGCCGGCGGTCCCCTCTCTCGCCTGGCGACTCCCGGCCAGGTCTGTCCCCCGGCGCAGAACAAAGAAGCCGCGAGGAGGGCTTCTGTCCTCGCCTCCGGCGGTGGCCCCAGCCCCGAGCGCCGCTGGCAGGAGCCCACTCCTCGCTCAGAAACTTTGCAACCAACTTCTCCCGGAGAGCGCGCGGGGCGCGGGGCGCGGGAGGAGGAATGGGCACCGCCGCATCCCGAGACCAGAGATGCCCGCTAGCTCGTCCTCCAGCCGGTCCGCCCGGCGGCCCCCGGTGCAGGGGTAGGGGGCACGCGCTTCCCCCGCTCCCCTGGAAGAACGAAAGGAGTTTCTTTAGTTTGGCCGCGCAGCGCTGGGCAGGGAGGTGGGAAGAAAGAGGCGGCAAACAGAAGCGGGTGAGGGGAAGGATCTGGGTAGCGACTCTGACCTGGGTGTCGGGCTCCGGGCAGCAGCGAGGCGCGTGGGAGCCGCGCCCGTCGGGCCGGGTTCCTGTGCGCGCGTCCCGCCCTCCGGTCCCGGGAGCAGCCGCCGGGCCTCGGAGCCAGGACTCCGGCCCGCCCGGCCCGCCTCCGTGTGCCTGAGCCTTCTCAGCTGCGGGGCCCAGGCACCTGCGCCCCTCTTCCTGGAGCCCTGGGTCTCCTGGGCAGCTACTCACCTATTGGGAGCCCAGAAGCCTCCTCTGAGGTTGGGGATTTTGGACGCACCACACCACCTACAAAGACAAAACAGCCCCCACCCACTCGTGTCTGGCACATTTTCCTCTTTGTTTCATTATGACTTCCAGAATTCTCTTTTGAGGAGAACTGTACCCTCCCCCCAAAGAAAACCTGACTTTCCCCTATTATCCTCAGGGATCTGCTTTCTAGACAATTTTATTCTGCTACCTCTGAAAAATACTCGAGTTTAGGGTAAATCGACCAGGAGTCGAAAACTTCTAAATAAGACTCAATACTCCACTTCTTGTTGTAGTATACTAATTGAACCTTAAAACATTATCAAACCTTTGGCAATGTCTACTGCTTGTTTCTCTTTTCTCAAGGAATGAGGAGTAGGCCCTTCCGCCAGGGGGAAAGTCCATGTGGCTTGAAGAAGGCTTCCTCCCTGCTTCCTGAAACACACCTGCCAGCTGCCTGGGGCATCGCCCTTTCCCAGCCTGCTGTGGGTAAAGTCACTTCTCCCAGGAACCTTGGTCCTTAGCTGGTCAGAGCTCCTCCACCTCCACTCTTGGGCTACTCCGTGTTTGACCTACCCACTGCTACTTTTCTCAGATGCCAGCACATTTTAAATATTTCTTTAAAAGTTAACATCTAGGCTCAAAGATGGGTGCGTCAGAGAAAAATGGGCTTAGAAGCCCAAGTACGGGCAATGTTGGAGCCTCACGTGGGGTTCCGCCCTCTGTCATTCCTACCCACAGACCAATGGCATCTCATGCCAATCTCTCCCCTCTCTGCTTTTCTGTCCAACGGCTTCTTCTGGCTGCCAGACCCCACTCTACCAGTTCAGGGGTGCTAGCTGAAAATACCAGGTAGTTTCCGGCTTCAAGGAATCAAGGAGGGGAGTGGATTTAAATTTTTCCTAGCCCAGCTGGGTTGGCTCAGTGGTTGAGTGTCGACCTATGAACCAGGAGGTCATGGTTCAATTTCCAGTCAAGGCATATGCCCTGGTTGCAGGCTTGATCCCCAGTGTGGGGTGTGCAGGAGGCAGCCTACCAATGATTTTCTCTCATTATTACCATTTCTATCTCTCTCTCCTCCCTTCCTCTCTGAAATCAATAGATAATAATAATAAAAATAAAATCTCCCCAGCTTCCCCACCAATAGGTGGGACTATACAGACAAAGCTCATTATATTGCACTTCACAGATCTTGCATTTATTTTTACAAAGTGAAGGCAAGACCCTCCACCAGCAAAATAGTTAAGTGCACTTAACTGTGTTGGTCTGTAAGTAAACATACAATAAACTAAGTATGCTTGTATTAAGTTGTATTCTGCACTGTATCCCAGAGGTCCCCAACTTAGAGCCTCGGTTGCCTACAGCAGTAATCTACTCTTTAAGGAACTTCATGTTGGTCTCTTCCTTACCTGTCTCACTCTCCTTCCTGTGCTTTCTGGGATTACATCCTAATCAGACTACAGTGCTTGCCCTGAACTCCTGGTCTCACGATCAGCTTCTGGGGAAACTCAATCTGAAACCTCTCATATATGTGCTTTCTAAAGGGAGGAATCTGTCCTATTTGAAGAGTGCAGTTATGAGGTCAGATTTTTCCCCAGGAAAGATGTTATTTCTGTAATGAAGAAAGTATGAGTTATCTAGTTCATTCTCTATGAAATTGTTTAAAATTAGATATTTTACTGAATAAAGCATAGAAGCAACAATAGGTTGAGTGGTACCTCATGTGTGACATTTTTGTACACAAATTCATAATAAAAGTTCCTTAGGTCCAATGCCAGCAAACAGCAGTGAAATTGCAAATATGACTGGAATCACCTAAAATGAATTAGAAGTAACATAATGTGCTTTGATTGAGCCTCCAATGGGAATGGAGGAGGATGATAATCAGCACATCCCATACAAAACCTTGGTGTGACCTTGTCAATACTATTTCCAGTAGGACATCCTATAGTGCTGTTCGCCAAACTTCTCACAGTGAAAACTGACCTGAACTTGTATGCATGCATATAAGTGCAACCAATGGACACAAAACTCTGGGGAGAGAGGGCATGTATGGGAGGGGAGGGAGGGCATGTAATAGGGGGGGGGGTAAGATATGTACACAGATAATAATTTAATTTAAAAAATTGACCTGATATTGCAACATGTTTTTATATACTACTAGTGGCCTGGTGCACAAAATTCGTGTGGGGAGGGGGTGTGTATACTTCAGCCAGGTCTACAAACTCTGCAATCTGAGACCTCTGGGGGGGGGGGGGGGGTTCCAATTGCTGTTTAGGCCCGATCCCTGTGATCACCCCTAACTACTCTGCCTGCTAGCCTGATTGCCCCCAACTGCACCCCCATCGACCTGATCACTCCCAATTGCCCTCCCCTCCTGGCCTGATTGCCCCTAACCACCTCTGCCTCAGCCCCACCACTCTGGCTTTTTCCAGAAGGTCTCCCGGTCTAATTAGCATATTACCCTTTTATTAGTATAGATATGAAATTATATATTAAATTTTGTTCTCCTTAGTCACCATGGTGAATAAGTCATCAAACATTCACGTGATTATAAGCCCCTAATGCCACCCCCTAGAACTTTCCCTGTGTTAGGCTGCTTCCACTGTTTTTCTTAAGATCTCGAGGTGGCAGTCGGTCATGTTACTCACCAAATTTTTGTTGTTCTTCCTCTGGATATGCAATTCCCTACTCCAATTGAATCAGATGGGCCACGTGATTCGTTCTGGCCAATGAAATGTGAGCAGAAATTATATGTTTGTTCATGTGGCAGCTTTAAGAGTGTGATTTCATGTGCTCCATTTCCATTGGCTACACTGCTGGATAGGGTTGCTGGTTTAGTCTGGTATCAGAGTGAGCCCCCCAGCCAAACCTCAGTGGTCAGTTAGTTCGAACAAAAAAGTAACCATTTCTTGTCATAAGCCACTGAGATTTTAATCTGCTGGTTCTCACTTGTTTAGATGCTCTCATTTATCTTTCCATAGTTATAGTTCTGGTTTCCTTATGGGTTTTATATCTTGGAAAGTATATGCAGTAGCTCACATGAAGTTCCCATTATATTTTCTAGCTAGACCTCAAGTTTTATGGTACTGTACTGGGTAAATTGTTTTCTTTACAAAAGATTAGTTTGTTTTCTTATTCTAGAAGAGGAAAAAAGGAGGAGGAGGAGGAGGAGGAGGAGGAGGAGGAGGAGGAGGAAGAGGAAGAAGATAAAAAAGGAGGAGGAGAGGGGAGAGGAAAGAAGAAGGAAGAGGAAGAAGGGGGATGAGGGGAGAGGGGAGGGGGAGGAAGGAGCAGAAGAGGAGGAAGGAGAAGAAGAAGAAGCCTACTAACAAATTATTAAGAAGGGGCAGTGTTTTGTGGAGTCTGACATACTTCATTTTTATATCTGCATCTGCATTTGCCATAGAAAGAGTTAACTCTTCCTAGTCTTTGTCGTTGGTTTACCAACTTTCAGAGACTCTTCAACCAACATCTTAAGTTCAGTGAGTCTTTATCATACTACTTTTTTAAAATTATAATTGACATCTGATTTTTTTTTATATATTTTATTGATTTTTTACAGAGAGAAAGGAAGAGGGATAGAAAGTTAGAAACATCAATGAGAGAGAAACATTGATCAGCTGACTCCTACACACCACACTCTCTACTGGGGAATGTGCCTGCAACCAAGGTACATGCCCTTGACTGGAATCAAATCTGGGGCCCTTTAGTCCGCAGGCCGGATGCTCTATCTACTGAGCCAAACTGGTTTCGGCTGACATTATTTTATATTAGTTTCAGGTGTACAGCATAGTGGTTAGACAATCATATATTTACAAAATGTTCCCCCTGATATTTCCAGTACATAGTTGAAAGGTTAACATAGCTATTACAATATTTTTAAATTTTTTAAATTGATTTTAGAGAGAGGAAGGGAAAGAGAAACATTGAAACATCAATTTATCGTTTCACTTATTCTCAAGCAATCATTGCTTGCTTTTTGTATGTGTCCTGACCAGAGATTGAATCTGAAACCTTGGTGTATGGGATAAAGCTCTAACCAAGTGAGCTACCTGGCCAATATTATTGACTATATTCCCTGTACTGTACTTTACATCCTCATGACTATTTTTCATCTACCAATTTATACTCCCTCACCTTTTTACATTCAGCCCACAATCCTCTCCACCCCACCCCACCCTCTAATTCATTTGTTTTTTCTCTTATCTATGAGTCTGTTTCTGTTTTGTTTGGTTTGGGAGGGTTTCCGTTCTTCAGATTCCACATATAAGTGAAGTTTTTCTCTGTCTGGCTGATTTCATTTAGCATAATACCCTCTAGGTCCATCCATGTTGTCACCAATGGTTGGATTTCATTCTATTTTATGGTTGAGTAATATTCCATTGTATATGTACCACATCTTCTTTATCCATTTGTCTCTTGAACACTTAGGTTGCTTCCATATCTTGGCTATTGTAAATAACACTGCAATAAACATAGAGGTGCATATATCTTGTTAAATTAGTTGTTTGGAATTCTTCAAATAAATACCCAGAAGTGGAATAGCAGGGTCACAAGGTAGTTCTATTTTTAATTTTTGAGGAAACTCCACACTGTTTCTCACAGTGGCTGCACCCATTTTCGATCCCATCAGTAGTGCACAAGGCTCCCTTTCCTCCACATCCTCCCCACACTTGTTTGTTGTGTCACACTGCATGTTAAACTAGATTTCTGTGGACAAGACACTTTACCTTTGGTGAAGATTTTTTTATTGGTTTTGCTTACCTAATACAACTGAGAAGTCATCACCTACTTCATAGGAGTGTTATGGGGATTAAATGAGATCCAAAATAAAGTCCTTAATCAAGGGGATAGACATGATAATGGCTGCCTTTCAACTTCAAATACTTCATAGTTTCCCTAACAATTTATCTGGAAGAAACATTACTAAGGAGGTTTGCATGTTTTGAAATTGTATTTATTAATGTCCAAGCAATAATCAATATTTTATTTTTTTTTAAAGTTAAGTATAGCAAACAGTTCATCTTTTTTATACCTGGAAAGTTAAATCCTGTTTTATTTCTAAGCCCTATTGATGACTGGTTTTCTTTGTACTCTTATTGTTGCTCCTGTTACTGTTTCTAATTATTTCAATTTTCTAGGGTAACATTCAATCTCCATAATGACAGGGTCCTCTAACTTCATAAAGTCTCCCCTCCTCCCTCTCACTCTGTATTTCCCATCAATCTGAGTCACACTATGCACACTAAACTGTTTGTAACAATGTTCTCACACTCATGGGCTTTTACTCATGCTGTTCTCTCCAAAAATACTTGTCCCACCTTTTCCTGTTTCTAACTCTTACTCACTTTTCAGATCTTTCTACCACATCATGTTCAGTAGGAAGCACTTCCAGAATCCACTGTTGGACTAGTGTCCCTCCTGAGTCCCACTGCCTACCTCTATCCTCAGGAGGTAGTGCAATTTTTTTAATGAAGAATGTGTATTTTGGAATCCTCAGCTTGGTATCACCTAGGTCTGCCACTTACTAGCTCTGTGACTATAATCAAGTCACTTCACCTTTCTTACCTCAGTTACCACCTCTAGAACAACACAACACTATCTGCATCATTAGATTGTATGGATAAAATGCCATCAAACAGGTGAATTGCTTAGCATGTGAGCCTGACAATAGTAAAAACTGTGAGCACCTTCGGTATTAAGTGTTTATTATATCTATTAGGTGTAAAGAAAGTTAAATTAGTAGATGATAACTTTCATTTTGATTCTCAGTTATAAAGGATTGAAACTTCAGACCCTGACCGGGTAGTTCAGTTGGTCAGAGTATCATCCCTGTATGCCAAGGTTGAGGCTTCTATCGCCAGTCAGGGCATATACAAGAATCAACTAATGAATGTATAAACAAGTGGAACAACAAATGTTTCTCTCTCTCTCTCTCTCTCTCTCTCTCTCTCTCTCTCTCTCTCTCTCCCTCTTTCTCTCTCTTAAATATGTTTTTATCAATTTAGAGGGAGAGATAGAAACATCAATGATGAGAGAGAATCATTGATCGGCTGACTCCTGCACACCCTACCCCCAACTGGGGATCAAGCCCTGCAATCTGGGTATGTGCGCTGACTGGGAATTGAAACATGACCTCCTGGTTAATGGGTCAATGCTCAACCACTTAGCCACAGGGGGTGGGTGCTTGCTCTGCTCCTGCGCGCGCGCTCTCTCTCTCTCTCTCTCTCTCTCTCTCTCTCTCTCTCTCTCTCTCTCTCTCTCTCTCCCCTTTTCTCCCTCTCTGTCTCTCCTTTCATCTTTCTAAAATCAACTTTAAAAATCAAAAGAAAAAGGACTGGAACTTCAGGAAATGATCTTCCTTAAGGATGATGGACACTGAAAACAAACTCCCAAAAGAAAACCGTTGCTCTATAGAAGTTATACCAGAAACTAAGTTTCCTGGTCAATAGCCCTTCAATCTTTGTTCCTTATATATAGGCCACAGCAGACCATCAGAAGGTTCAGAAAAAGCAAGGAGTCTAATGTATTCAGTGCAATGTATGGTGTTTAATCAATCAGGCTACAATGGAGTGTGGGGACCTCTCTCTGCCCTATGTACTGTATGTGACTGAGTAATATAAGGTAACCCTCATTTTGCCAATAAGAAAATGTTTTTAAAAGTTTTTTGCCAACTTGAATAGACACACTTTTAGTTCATATGTCTGCTTATTAAATGTGGTTACATATTTTAGTTACATTAATAAATTTAGAAAGAATAATTTGGAAATATTTCTTCTCTCTCTCTCTCTCTCTCTCTCTCTCTCTCTCTCTCCATTCACAGTTCATGAAACAATTTTGTTTTCTCTTCACATTCACCTTTGTCAACACTATAGCCAATATGGTTCACTTATCTCCCTTTATCAGAGCCCATCATCTTTATTTCTATTTAAATTATTTAAAGCACAGCTCCTCTTGAGCACAATGATACTGACACTGGAAATTTTATCCCAACCCACAAATAATCATTCACATAACATTAAAATCATTCATCCTATAGCTGTATAGCTGTGCTAGAGACAATACTACATTTGCTTTACCTTAAAAAAATGTATCTACAGCAAAACTTGGTGATTATGAAATCATATTCTTAGGAAATAAATTATTTTTCAAAAAATCTATAAAATGTTTGTAGCCTCTTTTATTTCCAATTTTGTCAGCATTGGAAACTAGCTTGAGGTTCAAAGATTGAAAGCAAAGTGTCTTCCCTAAGTATAGTGTTTTGTTGGGAAAGTAATTAAGAAATTGAGATGTTGTAGCATAAGAATTTTTGTGTAAGGCAAACTCCTTTGCTGAGGATAATTTTGAGAGAAACCCCTTACATTTAGGAACATACAGGTACAAATCTGTTCTGTCATGGAACTGTCACATGTCACAGGCAGCATGCTCTATATTAGCGAAGGAGGCAATGCTACCCTCTCTCTCCAACACGGCACATCAGCCCCTGCTTGCATTTCTCAATGTATTGCAACTCTTCACGTTTCTTCTTCCCACCTGAACAAAAGATATTCCCATGTCGTTATTCTACAAGACGTAGATGTTTCAAAAACAGGCTTAAATATTTCCCTCTGTTGAGGTTTATTTCCTTCCCCTCTACTCCCGCCAGCACTTTCCGCTTTTGCTCAGTTCTTATCACCCAACCAGCCTCCACTTGTGATATTACAATATCACATGTAGCCTTCCCTGTGGATTCAGGGCTCCATCATCAGAGTTTCCTGTGAAATCTTCTCTATTAATTAGCTGGATGGCACTTTTTTAGTAAAATGTACCTCACAACTTTTGACCACAACTTAAAGGTTCCTGGATGATTACCCTAAGTACAAACCAGTCCTTTGGCTAACATGATTATGCAACAGCAATATATTCAACCTCAAGGCGGGGATCAAGGAATCTGATTCTGTTCTGTGTTAAATGGTATGATTTGGGGGTTTAATTCCTTATTTTCTATTTCAGAATATTTATTCCTTATATCTAACTTAGATAACATTTTTAACCCAAAGGCAGCCCAATTTAATAAAAATGGTCTTACCTGTTTCCTTTTAATTTTTCAGTATTTTTAGGCTCCACATTCATGTAAGTTGCCATTGCTTTTTATTTCCTGTGGAAATATTTGAGATGATAACAGCCTTAAACAAAAATAGAACTGATGAATATTTTGCTTTGTGGAAATGGATATTATTAACTTTCTCCTCTAGGCAAAAATAAATAAATAAATAAATAAATAAATAAATAAATAAATAAATAAAAAATCAAGGCCATCCTAGTCATAGAAGTTTCTCAGAGAGACTTTTTTTTAAATCCTTACCCAAGGATATGTTTATTGATTTTGGAGAGAGAGAAGGAGAAGAGAGAGACAAGAGAAAGAAAGACATTGATGTGAGAGAGAAACATCAATCAGTTGCCTCCCGTATCCACCCAGATTTGGAATGGAACCCACAACCCAGGTATGTGTCCTAACCGGGAATCCAACCTGCAACCTTTTGGCATGGGGGACAATGCTCCAGTCCACTGAGTCACCAGGCCAGGGCTCAGAGAAACAATTTTACTATAGCTTTGACTTAATTCAGGAAGCCTATCACTAATAAACATAATTTAAAAGTCTAACGGATAAAAAAAAAAAAAAAAAAAAGTCACTTGCTTTCTCTCCCAGGCTTTCCATGTTATTGCCCTGCATGTCCATGGTGACATTGATGACACCCTGGTGACATTTCTCCACCAACGTTTGGATGGAGTAGGCCATCTTGTGCTTTGCATGGGTTATCACCTGCTTTGGTATACTAGGCTCTATACACTCAGCTTTACTATTCATTTTTCATTTCAGTTTATGTTCACTCATAAGAGATTTCCTTCAGTTTTGTAGTATTTTCTTCTCTCATTATTGATTTGGTTTGCTTTTCATCTGCTGGCAAGCTTGGCTCTCATAAAAAGAGACAGATCCCTTGACCCAGAGCACAGGCAGGAACTCTTAAAGCAGCCCTTCCCACCTGTAAGAGGAACCACTTGGCCCCAGGAACAGCCCCGAACACCACAGGCCTCATAAATGCCTGGAAGTAGCCTCTGCAGAGCAGACCCTCGCCTGTAAGAAGCTGCGCACGAGCCATCGTCCTGTGTAAACTAGGGCAAAGAGGCAGCCATTTGTCTTCTCCTTCAGACCCAGCAATTTTCCCCTGTAATAAATGACTTCATTCCGCAGCTGGAGTTACAGAAGTTAAATTTAGAGCTAAGTACAATCCTTTACTCATTACACCACCTTCCAGAAGATTCTCTCTTATTAGCAAAAAAAATCACTTTGGGTCAGCAATAAAGGTGGGGATGTGCTCCTACAAAATTACTAAGAATAAGGGTGACGCTGGCCTGGCCAGTGTGGCTCAGAGGTGGAGCGCCCACCTATGACCAGGAGCTCATGGTTCGATTCCCAGTTAGGGCACATGCTTAGGTTGTAGGCTCAATCCCCAGTGAGGGATGTGCAAGAGGCAGCTGATGATTGATTCTCTCTCATCATTGATGTTTCATCTCTCTCTCCCTTTCCCTCCTCCTCTCTGAAATTAATAAAAATACCCCCCCTGAAAAAAAAAAAGGGTAAGAGTCTAATGTTGGGAATTATTAAATCAAAAGTATTCTATTTTTTCTCCTACATTTTAAATAAAATGATAAGTCATTTAGCAAGGGTTTTTGTTGTTTTTGCTTTGGGGTTTTGTTTTTTGCTTGCTTGTTTTGGTGTTGCCATGCCCAGCTCCTTCATACAAATCAGTCCTTGATCCTCTTCTCTTCTTCTTCCACACCTGCCTGTCAGTGCTGACCCTATCATTATGGCTCTGAGTGCTGATGACCCCACCCCTGTACATCCAGCCCTGTTATTCTTATTTGAATCAAACACCTATAAATCCATGGGGGGGGGGGAGGGATTGGTAATTTATGTACACATATAATACCTTAATAAAGAAATGGGGAGAGGGGAACACCTATAAATCCAACTGCTCACTGAACATTTTTTTGCTCATAAGTCCCATAGATACTCCACATTTAACATCCTAAACTAATTTTACCAGCTTTTTCCCACAATCAGAATTTCTCCCCCATAATCTTTATTCTTATTAGCAGTACTACCATCTAATCAGTTGTGATGGTTAATTTTGTGTCACCTTAGCCCAGGGATGCCCAGATATAGCTGGTAAAACCCTGTTTGTGGGTGTGTCTTTGGATGTTTCTGGAACTGATTGGCATTTGAATGGGTAGGCTGAGTCAAGAAGAGCACCCTCACCACTGTGGGTGGGCATCGATTTTGGAGATGGGACCACTAAGGAATGTTGAGGGCCTAAGGAGAACTAAAAGACAGAGGATGGGTGAATTGCTCTCTGCTGAGGTGGGCCATCCATTTTCTTCCGCCTTCAGACATCGGTTCTCCTGGTTCTCTGAACTTCGGATTCAGCTGAATTACACATGGCATTCTTGGTTCTCCAGCTTGTAGTCTGTAGTCGGCAGATCCTGGGACTTCCCAGCTGACTCAGCTGATTAAGGAGGCTAAGGAATCTCATGATATGCATACATGCGCAATCACAAAGAACTGTTCGTTTTATTTCCTTAGCATCTCTGACATCCTTCCCCTGATGCCCCATGGCTACTGCTCAATTCATGCTCTCAGTATCTCTTAACAGAACAGCTGTAATAGTCTGTTATAGACTAAATGATTGCATCTTCTTAAATTTATATGGTGAAGCCCTGCCTTCTACAGTGGTCGTTTTTGGAGATGGGACCACTAAGGAAGTAATTAAGGTTGAATGAGGTCATAAGGGTGGGGTCCTGATCTCATAGGATCAGTGTCCTTATAAGAAGAGATATCAGAGAGTTCTCGCTGTCTCTCCACAGGCACACATTGGAAAGGCTATATGAGGACACAGTGGGACGGTGGCCATATGCAAGCCAGTAAGAGAATCCTTACACAGAATAGAATTGGCCAGCTCCTTGGCCTAAAACTTGTGGCCTCCAGAATGTGAGAAAAATAAATGTTCCGTTGTTTGTGAGAAAAAATGTTCTGTTGTTTAAGCCACCCAGTCTGTTTTGTTTTGTTATGGTGGCCTGAGCAGACTAATCCAGTCTCCAGTAATGGTATACCCCTCTAGTATCACCCAGCGTCATGTCCAAATAATTTGAAGCACTGTTCCCAGAGTGACCTGTATAAAAATGCCATTTAATCACATTATTACTTTCCTTAAGAAAAAAACAAATGTATCAATGGCTGCCTCCATTTCTAGAGTCGAAATTCAGTTTTCTCAGTGATCTGGCCTTATCTACTTCCCTCACATCCTTTCTTACCAACTTTTCTTCCCACACATCAACATCTCCATTCATGCTAAAAGTCCTATAGCTCCCTGAATATTCCTATCCTGTGTCCTTCTATGTTACTCTGACCTTCTGACTTTCCCAAGTCCTAGGACTACTAAAGATCTATTCTTAAAAAAAAAAAAAAAAAAAAAAAAAAATGTGTGTGTGTGTGTGTGTGTGTGTGTGTGTGTGTATGTTACTGATTTTTAGAGAGAGAGGAAGGGAGATGGATAGAGATATAGAAACATTGATGAGAAACATCATCAATCAGCTGCCCCCTACATACCCCCTGGCAGGGAATTGAGTCTGCAACCTGGGCATGTGCCCTGACAGGGAATTGAACTGGTGACCTCTTGGCTCTTAGGTCAATGCTCAACCTTGATGCTGCACCAACCAGGCTAAAACTCTACTCTTTAGTCCGGGTTCCATTCTCATTAGACTCTTCCCTGGTCTTCAACATGCAAGGAATTGAACAATCCCCATGCTTCATACAGCCATTGCTCCTAATTCATATCTCTAACCAACTCATACTGCTTGGCAGTGTTTATACATGTCTTTCCTGCTAGGTCCTGTGCCACGTTTATCATTGCATTTCTAATGCTAGCGTGCCTGGCACACTACAGGTACTCAATGTTTGTTTAATTGAAAGAATAGTGCAAAAAGGCTGGACAAATATCAAGACAGTATTTTCCCTCCAACTATATAAAAAACATAGGACCTTATTTTATCTTATCTTATCAAAGATAACTTTATCTTACCAGAATTATCTCATCACTCAAATCTGTCAAGATTTGAGTGGGGGGGGGGGGAGATCTATATAATAGGTTAGACCCACCAATTCCAAATTCTGTATATTCAACTCTGTCACTGATTTCATAAGGGGATTAATAAGTCCTGGTGAGAGCCTGAGAAAGGAAATTAAATGTCTCCCTCTACTTTGAGGTCATTCATTATCTAATTACTTATACATTTTACTTGCTTCCTAATTCTACTGCCATTTAATCTACTGTAATCTTTTCCCCTCACTATATTGGCCCAGAGGTAAGCATGGAAATAAGAATGTCCCACCCATTGTGTTATGCTTTAATTCGTAAGTGTCTTGCTTCTTCCCCATCTCCCTCTCTTACTGTTTCTGATATGCGCCACTATTTAACCTGCATACTCTTGCATTGATAAAGTGTCCTATAAATCCTTTCATACCTTGAAATTGAATTTGTGCTCGAGTTATATCCTATTTCCATTATTTTTACTATATGT
This sequence comes from Pipistrellus kuhlii, assembly GCF_014108245.1. Lineage (NCBI taxonomy): Eukaryota > Metazoa > Chordata > Mammalia > Chiroptera > Vespertilionidae > Pipistrellus > Pipistrellus kuhlii. The sequence goes on along the minus strand of NW_023425515.1, from coordinate 124,980,382 downwards.
CAAATTGAGTCTTTGGAACAGATTCTCAGTGATTCCTTATAGAACATGTTTGGTTTTATTCATCAGCCTCTACAGAAGGATATCAAAGAACCATAGACATGAAAGGTATTTTTTGTATCTACTGTATCCATGTTTCGAAGAACATTTTCCACTGCATCATACTATATCCTCTTTATGTGAATCCACAGGGAAAAAAAATGTTTCACAGGTGTTAATCTTAGTGATAAGTCTGGAAATTAAAACAGGTTCCCTATTTGCTTTGTTCCTTAGAAATGTCAAGTCCAACTTGATGTTCTTCTCTAGCATCTCCTCAAAGTGAAAAGTAAACGTCATTGTGCATGTAATCTTATTCCTAGCTTTATTAATTTAGTTTTTCTACCCAACAAAGTTATTTCAAAAATTCAGTTCACACTTATATATAACATACCACATGAATCAGGGCGTAATTATGCAAGGTGAATGCCTTGATTAGGTGGTACGCTTCAGAAAAGATGTTTAAGACTGATTAACCCCATGATAGATAGCTTTGCAGATTACTTTTTTTTTTTTTTTTTTTTTTTTTTTTGCATTTGCTAGCTATAAATGATAAGTATGGCCTGGCTTACTGAAATTATTTTGATGAAATATTTGCATTAAGTTCTTTTTATATTCAGGGTACGACTATATAATCCTAAAATCTTTGTCTAGAAAATAAAAATTTCAATTATCTTGGTGTTGGTCCTACTTATTATTACTGATTACTTCCAGAAAAGGCAAACATTGATTTGATTGACCATGGTTTTCTTCACTCTTCACACATACCTGTAAAATGAAAGTCCCATTGTCATGAGTATAAGAATGTTAACTCAGTACCCAGATGCCCAGGTTCTAGTCCTGCTGATGACTATAGTGAGGCCTTAATCTCTATATATTTCTATTTTGTCAAATCTGTAAAACAAAGGTAATGCCTTCTGAGTTCTGCAGATCAATTGCGATAATAGATATAAAAGCGCGTTGAGAAATATGAAGTGTTGTATGATTATTAGAGAATGGCTTTGAGACAGAAAACACATCATTACTTTCTCTACATAATAATACTTTCTATATAAAGCTCCTGACTCCTCTTAAGTAGAGAAGCCTACAGGAAACATAAATATTCATCCACGTGCAGGTTCCCAAGCTAAAAAAAAGAGAAGTGCAGTGCCTTAGCATTTTAGCTATAGAAATAAGGAAGTGGAATGGTTTTCTACAGAAGCCTGAGATTCAACCAGACAACTTCCACTTTTATGAAGGAGACTATATTTCCATTGTATGTATGTATGTATGTATGTATGTATGTATGTATGTATTGTTGTGGCAAAATAGAGATAACATAACTCTTACCATTTTAACCCTTTTTAAGTTCACAGAATTTGGTGTGGTTAGGCAGAGTCATACTGCTGTGCAACCATCACTGCTGTCTATTTCCAGGACTTGTTCATCATCCGAAACAAACTCTTTACCCATTATCAATAACTCCACGTTCAATTTCCACTTTTAAAGGTCCCATCTATTGGTCTTTGACCACACATGGTATTTTTACCCCCATCATGTATAGAGGGTTAAACTTCCTTCTGTATAGACTTCTCATTTTTCCTTTCTTGAATAGTTGCTTCTCATCCAAGTAATGGGCTACTTTTGTCCTAATGCTACTATTTTTTTTTTTTAATATCTAAACTTAAATTGTGTTTTTTGCTTGGGTTGATGTTTTGGACATGAGTGAAAATGCAGCATCAGAATTCAGTCCTTAGGTTGGCCCTTTAATATGCCCAGCTGGTATGCTAACTAATCTCATGGCCTGGACTACCAGTGCCCCAGGAGGCACTGGCCTTGCTTACTCTGCTTTAACTTTGGTTCTGTCCACTCTGAAGTACATGTGACCTGGGTCACATGGAGGACAAAGTGAAACACTGTGGGTAAATCAATACAAACGCACTTGAAACGTAAGTTCGTTTATAAAGACTAATGCATTAAACAGAGATGAATCAATTTCAGGAACAGTCTACTCCTGTATTATTTACTCTTGTGCAGCATGAGCTGACAGATAAAAGTTAGCTATTAAATGTTTGTTGAAACAAGTTCAGAATAAAACTTTTCTTTTGGACAGATTTGACAGTAATGTCTGAATGTGTACAAAAACTAGGAACTATGAGGTTAATATGATGGGGGAAAAGTGTTTACTATGCCCTAGCCAGTTGGTTCAGTTGATTGGAGCATCTCCTGTACACCAAAAGGTAGCAGTTTTGTTTTGTTTTTTTAATATATTTTATTGAATTTTTTTTTTTTTTTTTTTTTTTACAGAGAGGAAGAGAGAGTGATAGAGAGTTAGAAACACCGATGAGAGAGAAACATCAACCAGCTGCCTCCTGCACACCCCCCACTGGGGACATGCCCCCAAGGTACATGCCTTTGACCGGAAGGGACCTTTCAGTCCACAGGCTGATGCTCTATCCACTGAGCCAAATCAGTTTTGGCAAAAGGTAGCAGTTTTTATTTCAGGTCAGGGCACATACCCCAGTTGTGGGTTTGATCCCTGGTCAGGGCACGTGTGGTTTTTACTATGATGTTATTATATGCCATATAGTGGATGTCTTAATAATTATGTTTGAATGTAATTCTTACATTAACCCAGAAAGTAGGCAATAGTAATCATGACCACTTCTTGGAGAGGCTAAATTTATTCAAGCTCATAGACTAGTAAGGGATAAACCTAGAATTCAAACCCAGACATAGTTTATTCTAATTCTCAACTATTTTTCCTTTTTATATTGAGACCACTAAAACCATTCTAAGTATAAACTGACTATATGCTATTTAATATATTTTTCTTCTTTGAAATGGGTAGTTGAACATTGAGCCCTAGACTGAAATCTATGCGATGAAATATGTAGAAAAGTTAGAGAAATGGTTAGTGAATTAGAAAATTCAGAAATCTCCCAGCTGGGGTGGCTCAGTGGTTGAGCATCAACCTAAAATTCAGGAGGTCATGGTTTGATTCCCAGTCAGGGCCCATGCTTGGGTTACAAGCTCGACCCCTAGAAGCAAATTATCAAGGATTCTTTCTCATCACAGATGTTTCTCTCTCTCTCCCTCTTCCTTCCTCTCTGAAATCAATACAAATATTTAAAAATAAAATAAAATACCGAAATGATCTGAAATACTCCAATCAAGTACCACTCAGACATTTTTCTGAGCCTCTGTCTTCAGGCTTGATATATTTCACTATCACATTCCAGGAAGTGGTCCCTTTTATTAATATTTAATATTGTTCTGCACCCTTTGTTGGTGTTTTTCAAGATTTACTTCAATGTAGCTGATAAATATCTTCCATATTCTAGGGAGAAACAACCCTGAGGCTCTGGAATTTATAATGGAAGACTATTAACAAGATTTCCTGAGACCCAACCTGTAATAATAACATTGTCAGAATTTGGATACACTGGCTTCAAAAAAGAGGCTGGTGGTTAAACATAATTTTAGCACATATAATATAGAATATGGGCATAAAGTATATTAAGGGTCAAACCCTGGTGGGATTGGGGCAGGAATTTTAAGCTTTTAAATCATATGTTTTAGAAAATCATTATTTAAAATATATATATGTTAATTGAAGAAACCCTGAAAATTTATGGACTTAAAGACATGAATACATTTGCTCACAGAGTTTTACCAAGAATTAATCAGTATGCTAGTGGTGTCATACAAGACAAGTATCCATGCAATTTTCTAAAATGATCTTTGTATTTATAAGGAAAATCTGTGGATATGCAGTTAAAGATGTGTCAAATATAACTTACCTTTCATTGTATAATATTTCCACCTGCGGGAACTATGAAGAAAGACTAATCAGCCACAGCCCTTTTGAAAAAATCAATCTTTGTGCCCTGCTTGCTCTTGCAAATTTTTCCCCAAAAAAATGTTTCTTTTAAACATTAACTTATAAATCTGGAATTCTTCCTTATCAAAGAGGAAATTCCTTTGTTCCATTAAGGATTTTACTTTCTGGCCAGTGTTCTCAGTGGTTAGAGCATGGCCCGAGCATAGAAGCATCAAGTGTTCAATTCCCCGTCAGGGGCATGTATTATACCTGGGTTGCAGGTTTGGGTTGCAGGTTTGACCCTGGTGGGGTTGGGGCAGGAGTCAACCAACTGATATGTCTCTCTCACATCAATGTTTCTCTCTCTCCTCCTTCTCCTCCCTCCTCCCTCCTCCCTCCTCCCTTCGACTCTTTCTACAAATCAATGGAAAAAGTATCCTTGTTAACAACAACAACAACAAAATTCTGAGATTTTAAACACATTTTGCCCCATTCATTATAACCCATACCTCTACCTGTGGGTGGCATGGAGTGGACCATGGAGGACCTCACAGCCACTGCAGCATTTCACAGCTCAGTAGATTATACCATCACTACGCACAAGGAACCATGGAAAATCACTCTGCAGTGGCTGCAATGGCAACCCGTGTCTCAAACAGAGGAGCTCAAAATTTCGGCAATATAGCAGCTACCAACCTGATATTAGATGCCTCACTCCCATCACATTCCAAACACATAGAAACCTTGCATTCAGACACACTTGAAAGAAAAAGGGAAACTCCTAGGTGCCAGAAAGAACATCAAATGAAGCAGTAAAAATACAACCTCAAAACACAAGGACCCAGAAAAACAGCACACTCCAAAAGAGGCCCTAGTGCACAGGGCTTTGTTGTGCTATGACAGCAGATGTGATCCTCGCCATGCAATACAGTAGCTACAGCTGATGCCTGCACACACCTGTCCTTACATACTATGAAAGAGAAGGCAAAAGAACTCCCCTCTCCCATTAAGGGACACACCAGAGAAGTTTTTCGCCAGCCCACAGATCAGTTGCATAAAGTCTTATGAGAAACCAAAATGCCATGACTGCACCAAGACTGTCCACACTTTTATCACCCATTGTCTCTGTTATTTCACAACGCTATAACAAAATCAACACAGATTGAGTGACTCAAATAACAAATATTTATATCTCCCGGTTCTGCAGGCTGGAAGTCCAAGATCAAGGTACCAGCAAGTTTGGTGTCTGATGAGAGTCACTTCCTGGTTCACAGACTGCCAAATTCTCGCTGTGTCCTCATGTCATGAAGAGTGAGAAAGTAGGCCCTCTGCCTCTTTCATAACGGCACTAATGTCATTCACGAGGGCCCCAACCTCATAATTTAACTATTTCCAAAAGGCCCCACTTCCAAATACATTGGGGTGGTGTATGAATTTCAATGTGTGAATTTGAGGGACACAAACATTCAGTCCATAACACTCATATGATTCTAAGCTGAAAAATAAGCATAAAATGGGTGCCCATTCAGTGGAAACCCTAGAACCATGGGTTAAATAATCACAAACACTCTCATTATTTTAAATTAAATTTATTGTGGTGACATTGGTTGTGACAAGCGCTCTTTAGAGATGCTCACAAACCACACACACTGAACGCCCACAGACAATACAGTGCTTGCTAAGCATGAGCTCAACAACAAAAAGAGGCTATAAACTGAGACAGTCTAAAATAAAACTATAAAGGAAGGAACTGAAACCATAAAGAACAAATGGAACAGTAAGGGGGGAAATAGGCAGATTGGAAAGTAATCATATAGAATTTATAGAAATGAAAAACTATGGTTGGATGCCTTAGCTTGAGTTTTCCCAGAAGCAGACTCTCACACCAAAACCCCAGACCTGGCAGTTTATTAGAGAAGTGCATGGAATGACAGGAAAGTAAAAAAGGGATACCAGCAGGGGAAGGCAGCCAATAAAGGACATGCTGCTAAGCCAGCCTCCAAAGCAGGCTGCTCAACTCAATCACATGCAGAACCTCTAAAATGTGGCGCAAAACATAAGCCTGAGAATTACCCCATCTGAGCTGTGAGGGAGTTGGATATTTAAACAGCAATTTTGGAGTTATGTAAAGTGGTCTGGGGGGTGGGGTGCTAATTTTCAACATTTCCAGCTTGTTGATCCAAGAAAAGAAATACTGGCAGTTGAAAGGCTGCCAAAAAAGTTGAAAGGTCCTAGGGAGAGCATGGGCCACTGACACTGCACTTAGGTAAGGAGCAGGTGGGAACACAGCTAAAGATGGACATTATAACCTGGAAAAACACACTGAAGGAAATACCCTAGAATGAAACAGGAAAATAAAAAATAAAATGGGTGGAAGAGAAACTAAAAGAGTTAGAAGCAAAAATGAGAAAGATATTATTAATTAAATAATTGTCTGAAATTAGAGAGAGAAAATGGGAGAGATAACATATATTTATATAAATTATATATTTGTAAGTTTATAGATATACTACAGGCCCAGTGCACAGATTTGTGCACCAGTGGTCCCCAAGCCTGGCCAGTACCCTCTCACAACCTGGAACCTCTTGAGGGATGTCCAATAGCTGGTTTGGACCTAATCCCACAGGCCCAATCCAAACAGGAGGGAGCCTGATCCTGTGTGTCGAGTGTCTGTCCCCTGGTGGTCAGTGCACGTCATATCCACTGGTCAACTGGTTGTTCAGTCATTTGGTCACTTAGGCTTTTATATATATAGATTTTATATATAACTATATATTTATATAAATAAATGTTATAAGTACCTGATAATTAGTTTTGATGAAAGGCATAAATCAATAGATTGAAGATTCAAGTTCTTGAAATTAAATAAAAATAAGTCCAGACTTATTTTTATTTAATTTCAATGTACCAGCAAGTTTGGGGGAAGGGGAAGTATTAAAGTAACCAGAGGAGGGTGGGGGGGGAGAGGGTAAGAGATCAACAAAAAGACTTCTATGCATGCATATAAGCACAACCAACAGATGCAAGACACTGGGGGTGGGGGGATGAAGGCAACTGCTGGGGCGGGGGGTGTGAAGGGAGGCCAAGGGGAGGTCAATTGGCGGGGGGAGGAGGGGGAAAAGAGACATATGTACAACTATTTGCAATACCTTTAAGCAATAAAATAAATAAATAAATAAATAAATAAATTTTTAAAATGCAACCTGAGGAAATAGTAGAAATATGTAAACACAAAGTAATGACAATAAGAGGAATAACAAACTTCTCATTGGCAACAATAGAGGCCAAAAAAATAAAAGATATAATATGATGTTGTATTAGGGAAAATAACATAGAATACTCAGTTTAACTATTACTCAAGAATGAGGTATCATAAAAACATTTAATATTTCTTATTACTTGTTATTTATTTCAGAGAAGAAAGGCGAGGAAAAGAGAAATAGCAACATAAATGATTAGAGAGAACCATTGATCAACTACTTCCTGCATGCCCCCTAATGAGGATCAAGCCCACAACCTGGGCATGTGCCCCAACTGGAATCGAACCATGACCTCCTGGTTCATAGCTCAAAGCTCAACCACTGAACCATGCCAGTCAGGCAAAAGCTGGATCTTTTATAAACAATTCCTAAATTATAAAAAGTGAGCAAGCTTCTCACTTCCTTTTGTAAAACTAATATTGCTTTAATATCAAAATTGATGAAGGGCAGAGTAAGAAAGGAAAAATATAGCTCAATCTCATTTCTTAAAATAGATCTAAAATTTCTAATGAAATATTAGAAGATTTAATTTTCAACTGTATTTTAAGCAGTGGTAACAGGTATAGTGTACTTGAAAAATACATGATTCAAAAACAAATACATGATTACATGATTCATTTAGGATTAGAAAAATTTATTAAAGTTTATTTAACAAAAAAAGAGGAATAATTATCAGATCTTCTTAAAAATTTCAGGAAAATAATTACTAAAATTATAGATTCATTCATGATAAATTCAAACAACTTAGCAAATTAGGAATGAATTGGTTCTTCCTTAACATGATAAAGTATATCTTAAAAACACATACACACACACACACACACACAAAACAACTATAGTTAACATCATACTTATAGTAAAATGTCAGAAGGTTTTTTGTTTTTTTTTTAATTGTCAGAAAAAAAGATGAAATGGTGATTTCACAGTTTCTTTTTCAGGAAATTCTACTTCAAAGGATGAAAAAATATCAGAGGACATGGAATTTGATCTTGGCATCTACTACTATCAATACAAGAGGATGAATGGCTATATGAGACATCATCAGTGTCTTTGTTTTGGAGTTTCTCTTGCTAAATTACTAATGGGGAGATGTAGGCTTGGGCCAACAGAAGCCAAGATAATGAAAATAGGTAGCTCTGCACTTCTTTGTTAAAAATTATGAATATTTGCGTCTCAGAAAATGAGACTCGGAGAGAGGAGAGGTTGAGAGTGCATTATTGCTAGAGGTCAACACCCATATTTAAAAAGGAGCAAAGGATCTTTGGGCCAAGTGTTAACATTCCATTCTAAGATATTTTACCTTTCTTAATTAAGTCTCTGCCATTATAGAATACTAGAGGCCCAGTGTATGGATTCATGCACCAGTGGAGTCCCTCGGCGTGGCCTGAGGATTGGGCCAAAACTGGCAGTCCAATGCTGCCAGTTGCTCCTGCCTGCCACTCCCACTCATCCTGGCACCACTGCACCAGATGCAGGCTCACGCCCAGTCAGTGCTGATCAGGAGAGGCTTGCACCACTGCAGCAGTGCTTGCCAGCCATGAGCCGTGTGTCTGGCACTTGGTCAGCTGAGTAGTGCTCCCCCTGTGGGAGAGCACTGACCACCAGCTCCTGCATTGAGCATCTGCCCCCTAGTGGTCATTGTGTGTCATAGTGACTGGTCAACTGGTCATTCTTGTCATTCAATTGTAATTGTCGCTTAGGCTTTTATATATAGATAGATAGACTCTGTAGGACTTCTACTTATGGTAATGCTTTCTGGGATTGATATTTTTCAATAGAACTTAAAAAAAATAAAAAGAATATTTTCCCTACCTGACTCAACATGATGCAGAGAAGGGAAAACATTAAGAACATTTTCAAATATAAAATAATTCATCAGAGAAAGGAGCTTAGACCAGATAGACCATGATTACCTAAGATCCCTGAGAAGACATAAAAATCTGATACATTATAGATCAGCTGATATGGCTCAGGGGTTGAGCATGGACCCATAAACAAAGAGGTCACCAGTTCAATTCCCAGTCAGAGTACATGCCTGGGTTGCTGCGGGCTCCATCCCCAGTGGGGAGCAATGCTGGAGACAGCCAGTTGATGTTTTTATCCTTCTGTCCCTCTCACTTCCTCTCCCTCTTAAAAAGAAGAAAGAAAGAAAGAAAGAAAGAAAGAAAGAAAGAAAGAAAGAAAGAAAGAAAGAAAGAAAGAAAGAAAAGAAATAAAAACACTTTTTGAAAATCTGACATGTTACATAGCAAGGAAGATGGCGTAAGGGTTCCAGCAATTTTAGGGAAACATTAATGATCTAGGAAACCATGGTGCTGTAGCAGCAAAAGATTCTAAAAAAAAAAAAAAATTGCAAAGTAAATATAAAAAAAATTTTTACAATCCAATTCCTACTGATTATGAGGTTGATTACTTATATAATCTGTTGCTTGGTTACATGCACACCACAAAAAGGGAAATTTTAAAAATGTGTTTAAAAGATTTCACTGTAAACACTAGAATTCATTTATAGAGAGAGTTCTTTTCTCTTATGCTTTTGAAATATATCATCTGAGGGGAAACTGTCCAGAGAATATGAAAGATGAAAAGAGAAAACAATTTCTTTTGGGACTTCTAATTTCTCAGTAACTAAATATTTTATACAAGATATACCTGTGCAGTCCAACCAATGTCAAAGTATAAATTAGTTATCTTCGAAAGTGAATTCCACAGTAATCGTTTTGCTTGAATATATCGATAGAATAATTTAAGGATATTAATATGAATTACAAATAGTTCTCATTATGGTCAGAAGAGACTATTATTAGGTTGCTATTTTTAGCATTTAATCCATAATTCTATAAAACCTTATATAATAAAAGGCTATTATGCAAATCGACTGAACAGCAGAACGACTGGTTGCTATGACACACACTGACCATCAGGGGGCAGACACTCAATGCAGGAGCTGCCCCCTGGTAATCAGTGCACCCTCCACAACAGGAGCCCCTCCTGCATCCAAGGACCCCTCAGGGGATAGTCACCTGCCTAAGCCAGCAGTTGGGCTGTGAAAGGGCACAGGCTGGGCTAAGTGACTCCCCCTCCTCCTGAATATCATGCACCGGGCCTCTAGTTAGATTATAACAGTAGAGTATCCACTCTATTTAAATCAACTTTAGCAATATAAATATTCTAGAGTTATAGCAAGTGTTTAAATGAACTGCTTTTTAAATTATTGCCCAAATATGGAGGACATGCTGGTCCCATATATTGTGTTCCTATTATTTATGAAATCTGATCATTTACTATTATAACTTTTTCCTTTATACTTTGCTTAACTTCTCTGTCAATGTTGCATTGTGTTTTGTTTTGTTATGTGTGTGTGCAATAAGCAGTATTGCTACATCAATAAGCCCATTTCTTATTATCATCTATATATATAAAAGTCAGTCACCGTTAAGGCGGAATGATGGAAATGACCAGAACAACCGGTTACTATGATGTGTACTGACCACCAGGGGGCAGACGCTCAATGCAGGAGCTGCCCCCTGATGACCAGTGCTCTCCCAGCGGGAGCACTGCTCAGCCAAAAGCCGAGTTCATGGATGGTGAGTGCAGTGACGGTGATGGGAACCTCTCCTGTCTCCAGGACAGCACTAAGAAGCAGTGAGCCAAGCGGTAAGGAGTGAGCAGGCAGGCAGGAAGGAGCGAGCAGGTGGGGTGGTTAGGAGTGAGGGGTCCTGGATTGCAAGAGGGTGCAGGGGGGTGAGGAACCCCCCCACCCCTGTGCACGAATTCTGTACATCGGGCTTCTAGTACTTTTATAATATAAAATAAAATGTTTAGTTTTTTTTAGCCTAAATTTTCTGGTATTTTGTTGCAGTTTTATTCCAGAAATTTCCTAATAGAGCTGGGGAAAAAATTCTTCCATTAACACAGCTAATAAAAGTTATCTCATTCCTCCTATCACATGTAAACCACTTAGTCACAATTTCTGTACTAAAGTTATTTCCACTAAAAATGGACATTCCATGCAGCCAGGAAGCACATAAAATAAATACCTGATGATGATGAGTGAAGTGACTTTTTATAAATGTCTTAAATGCATTACTGATTTTTTTTATTTGCGCAAGCAACCAGCACTTTCTTCTAGCATAAATATTTCAGGAATTTGTTCCCTTTCTCATTTCTCCTACATTAAGTCAACTGAGTAGCACATTAAAGACTTCCCAGGCTGCAATCACTAATAAAGGATGATAATCTTGATGTTGTGAAATGCTCCTGACTCAGTGTTCATGATGGGTGGAAAGTCCAAATAACAATTTAAATCTCAATAAATTCGTCATTGCCACTAAACCAGGATATTTTCTACACTTTATCATTGAGTACATCATCTCATAGTTCCAATCCTCCTGACAACTAATCCCTCCATGGCGACTTTACAAGATAGACCGTGAATGGCATCTCTTCCTACCAGCAGTTACACAGAAAATACTGAAAAAACTCAAGAGTTATTGGACTTCCCACAAGAATGTGTGTCAAATTAAACTAACTTGAAAAACAACAACAACAACAACAACAACAACAACAACAAAAAGAATGTATCTAAAGGAATACAGATTTAAACTGACTTTAGATGAAGACTTTGCTTCCTGGTATTTCCAAATCCCATTCCCCACCACTTGGCCTAGATGCCCTTAGGTTGACACTGCAGTTTGAGCTCCTTATCTAAGGCCAGTAATCATGGTGTCATACAATCCACTTTGCGTCTGCCTTCCTCCTTAGTGGAGCAGGCAAACAAATGCATTTCTCCCGGAACTGGATCAGACAGCCCTTTCAAAATAACTAGATGAATCATGCCTATTCCATATCCTGAACAAATCTAGGTCTACTTCCAACAGTCTATCAACAATAACCAGAAAATCATGAGCCCTTCTGTTAACTGTTTCAATCCCAGAGGATAATTTAAATTCCATGCCAATGAAATAGACACAATAAAACAATAACAACATTTAAATCTCTAGCTCTGTAGCCTTTATCTACTAAAAATATTTAGATAAACTCATAAATTAATCTTTTAAAAAAAATTAATGGATTACTTAAGGTATTTTTGTTTGTTTGTTTGTTTGTTTGTTTTTCTTAAACTCTAAGGTCTTTCACCTTTATTTGGATAGAAGTACTAGAAAAGGAATAGGTATTGGAAAATACAGAATTCGTGCATTGAATTTTCCAATACCTATTCCTTTTCTCAGTTTGGAGATTCATACAACAGAAAAATAAAACCTATGTAAATGAAGAAGAATATAGAAAACCAATATAATTGCTGTGATTGTATATTAAATCTATCTTTGATTTTCTTAGCAAAAAATTAATTAATTAATTAATTAATTAATTAATTAAAAAAAAAAACACACAACAACCCATAAGGTATATAATAGAATGTGTTATGTAACCCTCCTTGTCTGATTGAAAGAATCAAAGAAAAAATATCAGTCCTTACTAGTAAAAAGAAAATATTTTCCTGGTACTAAATTTCAAAGAAAAGCTTTACAGATCTATATTCAAAGAGATTTTGAATTATATACTGGACAATATCAACAGTCATTGACAATTACTTAGTAAACTTTTATAGGCCTTGTTTTTTAGTAACTTAATAAGAGAAACAAGGGCTTGAACTTGCTTGGGAATGAAGAGGAAAGAATAATAAGATTTAGTAGTGACTATTTAGAAATAGGATTTGAAAAAGGAGACATTGCAATTGCCCTTCCTCTGATCCATCCTTAAATACTGACCTTGCCCTAGTCTGTACCCTTTCTCTAGGTCAGTGTTACTCAGACTGTGGTCCATGAACTGACTGTCAGTCTCAAACTGTTAGCTGTATGCAAAAAAGCCAGTTCTGAATTCAATAATTTAAAATTTAATCTTTTGATGTCTTCCTTACTAATTTTATTTTTCTAATAACTAATTGTTATTGTATTTTATAAAAGCATCCTGTAGTGAACTGAAAGTTTAGGAAACAAAACTAGTCCTTAACCACAGATAGAAATGCTACTCGAGATAGATCTCTGGTTCTCCTGCTTCAGCTGCCATTTACCATCCTCATGACGCTATCATATCTGCACACTAACTTTGTCACTTATTCAAAGCTTTCTTTAAAGAAAAGCCCTTTAACAAAATAAATTTATTTTAAAATAATACTATATTATCACCATAGGCACTTTATCTAAACCTTTTTTAAGAAGGATAATATATTTACTGAAACATAAATTCCACTGTCTGACTTTGTAAACAGAAAATAAGTATAAAAATAAATATTATGAAAACAAAGAAATGCCACCCAATTAAAAAATGAATAACAATCTTCAAGCAATGACAGAGCTAATTGATTTGCAAACATGCACACATGAAAATAAGAAGAAAAAACTTATTTTCATTCTAATCAGTCAACTGAAAATGAATACTGTATTCAGCTCAATATTTCATAGTTCAAAACAAAGATGAGCTGAATATCCAAAAGGTATTTAATGATCTTCTCAAGAAAAGTTGGATACTGAGAATTAATTCCTAATCAAAATGATATAGGTGTTGCCCAGCCAATGTGTGGCTCAATGGTTGAGCATTGACCTGTGAACCAGGAGGTCATAGTACAGGAGGCAGCCAATCGATGATTGTCTCTCATCATTAATTTTTCTATCTCTCCCTCTCACTTCCTCTCTCTGAAATCAATAAAAACATACTTTTAAAACAAGTGTTTTAAAATTACTTTCCCCAATAGCCTTCGGAATGGAATTCCAAGTTTTCTGAGTGGGTCAGGAAATTTGGTAAAGGTCAGACAGTGAACTCCAAAGGGTTTCTTTCCCCAGAGTCTTTGCCATCAGGTTTGAGAAAATATTTAGGAGACCTGCTATCAAGTGGCCTCCTCATAATTTTGAAAATGTTTTAACCAGGTCTTCAGATGACATTTCTGAGAAACTACAAGTTTTTCAATAAGTATTATCAGCTGAATGAATTTAGTGTCAGAACTTGCCCCTAGGATCCTGAGTTTGTCAGGTCTTATGCATGGAAAATATAACATCTACCATTTATTACATTCAATATGGCCAGGCTTTTTGCGTGGTAGATACAGATAGAGATCTGGCATCTGTATATAATCTCAATTTATGGGTATATTATATATAATGAGATTTTACACATCGATATATATATTTAATGATATTACATAATATACCATATGTATGTAATGTATGTAAAATTTCATTTAATTCTTTCTCACTGCAAATTCTGGTCTCAAAGAGATGTACTGAGCTCATTCAATAATCAACCAACATTTGTTGACTACTTACTGTATAGTAAGTATAGCATACTTACTGTGTGCTAGCCATCATTCTAAGCATTGAGATAGCAAAGACAAACAGAATAAACATAGTCAGGTCACTTATGTACTAGCAATGGCTGGGGCAAGAATAAACTTTATAATTTCTGATAGTGACAAGCTATGAAGGAAGGAAGTTATGTACCACAGATGTGTTTAGGGGAAGTGAGTTCTGTACCCGGTAAGTATTAGGAGCTGCTGCGGAGAGGAGTAGGGGTTGTTTAAGTAGGGTTTGGCCTGTGAAGGGACATTTGAACTGAAATCTGAAAAGCATAAGAAACAGCTATTGCAAAGTCCTTAAGACAAGAACAAGCTTTGCATGTTCAAGGAAAACAGAGAAATTGGAATGAGGAACAATTATATTCAATGTCAAACAAGGCCTTTAGCTATGCCTAAGTGTTTGGGAATTATACTCTGGAAAGAAAAACTGGAGGGTTTTAATTCGGAGAGCAACATTAACCTGATTTTATTTCAAAGATATCGTGCCAGGTGCTTTATGAAGAATAGTGTCTAAATGGCAAAAGAAGGAAAGGACACAAAATTCGAAGCTAGTACATTAGCCCAGCAAGAAGTGATGGTGGTCTGGACTGAAGCGGTAGTGGAGAGAAGTAGATAGATTTGGGGATAGAGTTGGCAGGACTTGCTGCTGAGTGTGGGAAGATTCATGGTGAGTGAGAAGCAGCAGGAAAGACTCCTTGGCTTGGTAGAGATTTCCTCTGGTTTCATAGCGAGTAAGTGACAGAGCTCAACTTAAACCCAAAGTCTGGTTCCAGAACTACTCCTCCCCCCACTCTTTCTTTTGGTGGCTGCTGTATTGAAACCCAAGTCTACAGTTTCCCATCTTCCCCAACCACTTTATCCCAAGCGCCCAGCATTGGACCCTGCTATAGCCTGAGCTGTCCTCAAGCCCTGGCCCTCAAGTCTGAGGTTACAGATTCTCAGAGCAACCAGAGAGGAAGATGTCTGAGCTGTTGTTTGAGGACACACAAAGGGAACAACCACTGAAGGCCTCGTGTCAGAGAAACCTTCACCCTTTTCTGTCCCCATTCTTATTTTCTTAAAATTTTCACTTCATAAAACCCTCCTCATTCCTCTATCCTTTGAGGTTCCCTGACAGATACTCCCCCCTCTGTGGGGGCCCATGTACCATGCAATGTCATCTTATTATCCCAGGGGCAGCTAGAAGCATACCTACCACTTTGGAGAACTCTGGTCTAGGCAAGTCCTTCCACCTGATGGGAGAGAGGCAAAGGAGAAGCAGCAGAAAGTGGTATTAGGGAAGTCAGAGGAGTAGAGTGTTTCAAAAATAGTTTCTGGTGTCAACCAGGACAGAGAGCTACAATGGTAAGAGAAAGGAAGATATTGAATTTGGGTACTGGGGGAAAGTTTCATGAGGTTACACAGACAAAATTGTATGATAGTAGAGTGAGAGCCTAAAGAAAGGAGAAACAGGGGGATAGGGTGGTGGGGGTAATGGTAAGATATGTACACATATACCTTCCTAAAAAAAATGAGAAGAAAAAAAAGGAGAAATAATGGATACATGAGCATACAGGGTGGGGCAAAAGTAAGCTTACCGCTGTGGGTATGCAAAACTCCGAATTTATCCTTGTATTATTATTTATTAATGATTGTATTATGTTCCATACAAACAATTGTACGCCTACTTTTGCTCCACCTTGCATATTAAACTTTCAGGCAATCTGAGAGAATAAAGCAAAAAAGGAAGGTATATCAGTAGCTGAAGGGGAAAAGCAGGACTAAGAATTTTAATACATGAGAGCACTTTTAAAATGTTATGCAAATATAAGGGTTATTAATATTTGACCTTATCACATGCTGCCTTTTACTTATTTTTACCTCAATGCCCTTTTCCTCTGAGAAAATTATAAGTGAAATAATAAATCATGTTTAATACTTACTATTATCGACACACAGTCCTACACAGAGAGATCAGTGAAAACTTGATTACTAAAATAAATATAAATTCAAAATATATGGAAGTATCCAGAGCATTGTCATGCATACATTCATGTTTCCCAATTAATTTGCTTACAATAGATACTAAGTCCTTACTTTTCTTTATTTGTCATTACTCGTACTCAGAGCCTGGACCATAGTAGGTACTCAATTAATATTTCTTGTAGATTTTATTTATTTATATGAGTTATCCTCCAGTTTCTTCCTTCAGGTGGCAAATTGTCTTGTGGCAAATTGTCTTCTGGCAAGAACCAAAATTACAATGTAATATAATACTTTAAACTGCATTCAAATCTATGGATTATTTCAACACTTTCCCAATGAAATCCAGATGTGCTACTTCACCAATGAAACCAGCCCCTTTATCAAAGTTCCATTAATCTCCTGAAGGTACCACTGTGCTCATTAACTAAATGTCAGGTAGGCACAGAAGCTACTTTGGATTTCACTTAATAAACTGGAACAATTTAAAGTAATTACTTATATCTTGTGAAAAGAAGCCAATGCGCAGCCAGTTTAACCTGCTGGAGACCTGTGGGGGGAAGAACCCATAAAGCCAGGGGGGTTGGGAATAGCAGCTTTATTCCCTTTGCCAAGGCTTTCAAGTCAAGTTATTATTTACCCTGAAAAGGTACAGGGTTGACTTTAGGGAAACCTTTAGTAATAATTTCAAATGTTTGTGGAATACTGAAAAACGTTAAATTGCCCAATTTACTGCCTAGATTTAGTTTATTTATCTGAAAACTTATTTTAGTAACTACCCAATTAGAGTCTCCCTTTTAATCCAATTTCCCACATTAATGTGATTTACTCTCCAGAATTATGAACAGTGCTTTATGCCACTTGCAAGAGCAAAGAAATAAATTATTAAATGTATGACTTTGCACACAGTAATTTTCAATATATGGATTATCATTTGTAGTTATTTTAACTCTCTGCACACTTATACATTATTTAGTATACTTTAAAATGCTTTCAAGAAAGGACTAAAATTAGACCACTTTTGTCAATACAGTAGACTAATTATAATAGATAATTAGGAAAATTATAGATGCTTTTATATTGTTATACAGTAAAAAATAATTTATATAATATTAATTACTATAAAATGAGCTTATTCCACAACTTACAAAGCTACCATAAAGATCAAATAGATCCAATTGTTAAGTACTTAGATTCTATAATCCATATTATCTGAAGGCCAAATGATGTACTTCCTTCATCTGAAAAATGACATCATCTACCAACCTATTAGATTAATAAGCTACTCAAAGAAAGTGAAAGATAATCAATATCTACTGAACACTTAACATATCCAGATGCTTTTCATATAAGTCTATTTAAACCTTCACAACAAATATCTAAGGTGAATACATTCCTCATTTTGCAAATGAGGAAAATGCATTGTCAGAGCATAAGTTGATTCACCCAGAGCAAACACTAGAGGAGCCTTGACTGGTGTCTGAAGACGTGTGTTCATCACCAATGTCAGACATCTCCCTCAACCAAAGGTCTTCGGTTAAACTAACAAAAAAAGCAAAATAATGTTTCCACTATAATCAAAATGTCCACATTCCCTATGAAAATATGACCTCAAATGGTCCCTTATAAATATCTTTAAGGTTTTGGGTTTTTTTTTATTGTTTACAGTAATACAAATAGTAGTACATATGTCTCCTTTTCCCCCCATTGACCTCTCCCTGGCCTCCCCCTCCCACCCATACCCTCCCCCCCCACCCCCGTTTCCCCCAGTGTCTATGTCCATTGGTTATGTTTATATGCATGCATACAAGTCCTTTGGTTGGTTTCTTACTGCTCCCAACCCTCCCCTTCCTTTCCCCTGCAGTTTGACAGTCTGTTCATCTTTAAGGTTTTGGTGTGGGTTTTTTGTTTTTTTGTTTGTTTCTGTTTTTCTCTAAAAGAGTCTCAAAACTTAGCTTCTACCTCATTTATCCCACATTTAGTGAGCATACATTAAAGACCCATTCAAGTTAGGGTGCTTCCAAGGACCCATAAGATACCGTTGCTCCCGCAAAAATGCTTTGGTAACTAGTAACAACAGGCAAACAGGTGGTATAAAATAAGGACTTTGATACTCACATAGTAATAGGGATCACATCAGAGGTGACCTAAACCAGACTGCTGTAGGCAAGGTCTCTTCAAACAGGGAAGCCTAAACAGGGATTTCTAAAGGAAGAGCATCAGCCAAGTGACAAATTCGAGAAGGCATCTCAGGAAGCTGGAATATCATACCCGCAGCACTGAAGTGAGAAAGTGTGGCATATTCTGGTAACAGAAAATATGTTAGTACTGCTGGGGTATAGAGAACAGGTGGAGTAAGGGGGGGGGGATGTGATACACGACCCTCGGCAGCTAAGTCAGGACCAGTTCCTAAGGGACAGTAAACCTTCTGGAAGGTGGTGCAGATACATGAAAGGATTTCATTCAACCAGGGGAGATGACTGGGTTTATATTTTAAATAGTTCATGCTGGGGGAGTGTGAGGAATGGACGAGATAGGAGAACACTTCAAAGACTGCCACAATATCCAAGATGAGAAAATAAGGTCTTTGGCTACATTTGTGGCTGCAGGGATGGAGGTAAGTTCCAGAGACATGGAAAACATGAACTTGGAAAACGCTTAGGCAGGGTGAAAAAAAGCTCAAAAAGGACTCTGAAATTGTTCCCTAGAATGACCTGCACCAGGAAGTTGAAAATAGTGCCATTCATCAAAAAGAGTGACCATTACAGAAAGAGCAGTCTTGAGAGGAAGCCCATGGGTTCATGATTAAACATGTGAGTTTGAGATGGATATGAGACATCCCCATGGAGCTGTTTAGCAGGTCTTGCTTGATTGCAGGAGAGAGGTCAGGGCACTTACACACAGATTCCACTTGGTTTATCATTTTTAAAGCCATGGGTGTGAATAAGAACATGATAGGTGCTCTTACTCCCTGGAGAAGGTGGGAGGTGGAGTGAGAAGAGAGAACCACAGAACGCCAATATTTAAGGTGTGGTCAGCAGAAGAAGAGCCAGGATAAGCAAACATGGAGCAGTGGACACCCAGGAGAATCTGGTGTCATAGAAACCATGGGAGGACAGCTTCCCAAAGGGGGACGTGGTCAGCAGTGTGTAATACTTCAGAAAGCACCAATCGGAGGAATATCGAGCCAAACACAATGGATTTAACAGCAGAGATGATGTTGACGAATACTATGAGAGTTGGGTCAGGAGTGTTGTGGGAATGGAAGTCTGACTAACACTCTCATCTGATAGAATTTCCTGAATGAAACAAAGAAATAATCCATAACTCTTATTTGCTAAAGGGTTTGTGCCAACTATAAAGTTTGAGGTTTTCCTTTTTTTTTTTTTTGAGATATAGCATTATTATATTTTTATTTTTAATGATCTTAGAGAGAAGGAGGGAAACACACACACACACACACACACACAGAGAGAGAGAGAGAGAGAGAGAGAGAGAGAGAGAGAGAGAGAGAGAGAGAGATCAATGTAAGAGAGAAAGAACCAGAAACCTTTTGGTGTATAAGATGACACTCCAACTGACTGAGCCACACCAGCCAAAGCAAAGTTTAAACTTTCTTCAAGCACCTTTATTTAATTGGCGATTAAATAAGCAAAGTATACATGCCCTTTCCTTAATTGCAGCTTTCATAATCTATTCACTTTCATGTACAAACAGGCTCATCTGTTAAAGCTGGGCTTACATGCAAAAAGTAATGTTAACTCAAACCAGTTGATACAGATTCACATAGGGAGTATAGTTAGAAGTAGCCTAGAACATGATTCCAATTCTGGTAATTTGCAGACATAGCACAGGGATTCATTTAAAGCTAAGTCCTAAAATATTCTGTTGTCTTCCTTATGTAGATACAAATTAGAAGATTATTTTAATAGAATTCACTGTTTGTTTGCTTTTAATAGTGGTACTAGAAGTTCAAATTAACCCCTAATCTATAGTTACTCATATTACATTAGGTTTTTACTGGTAGAGTTTTCTTTAAGAGAATATGATTTATCAACAAACATGACTAAATCTGAGTAATAATGATTCTCATCTCCATTATTTTTTAAAATATATATTTTTTTCAATGTTGCAAGCTTTGATCCTTTTTTTTTATTTTTTTCTTTCTTTTTTTAAAATTAAATTATTATCTGTGTACATATACCATCCCCCCTCCCCCCAATACATGCCCTCCCTCCCCAGGTTTTGTGTCCATTGGTTGTACTAATATGCATGTGTACAAGTCCTTCATTTGATCTCTTATCTTCCCCAGATTTCCCAGCCCTCCCCACTGTAATTTGACAGTCTGCTTGTTGCTTTCCTGTCTCTATATCTATCTTTTGGTTCATCAGTTTATAATGTTCTTTATTATCCATAAATGAGTGAGATCATGTGGTGTTTCTCTTTCATTGACTGGCTTATTTCACTCAGCATGATGTTCTCCAATTCCATCCAGGTTGCTGCAAATGATGAGAATTCTTTCTTTTTTATGGCAGCATTATATTCCATTGTGTTTAAATATATATTTTATTGATTTTTTTTTTATAGATAGGAAGGGAGAGGGATAGAGAGTTAGGAACACCGATGAGAGAGAAACATCCATCAGCTGCCTCCTGCACACCCCCTACTAGGGATGTGTCTGCCACCAAGGTATATGCCTTTGACTGGAATTGAACCTGGGACCTTTCAGTGTGCAGGCCGATGCTCTGTCCACTGAGCCAAACCAATCAGAGGTCCATTATTTTTTTTTTTAAAGATATCTTCTTTTTTCTTCATTTACTTATCTAATTTATTAAACAATGAGGGCAAGTGGAGTTAATTTTTCTTGCATTAATAATGTTCAAATACAATGCTTAAATTGTAGCCTATTTATAAATTTCAATAATATTGTAAATACATGTACAGTATATAAGGCAAAAATATATGTGATATGTGTGTAAGCATGTGTGCAAAGTGTTGCAAAACGTTTTGAATGAAGTTTATCCTGTGAGGGAAGGGGGTGGTGGAGAGAGAGGGAGAGAGAGAGAGAAAGGCAGAGGAGAAACTCTCCTCTCTGCCTAATTCAGGTGTTATTTAGCAAGAATAAGGTGTCTGGAGCTGCTAAGCCCATTAATTTGGTCTAGTGATGGCAGAGCAGTAAAAAGGAAAGTGCCTGGGTCTGTGATGACACTGGGGAGCTATTCAACCAACCAGGACCTGCTCCCTCCACAGCTTGTTAGGTATGATAGTGACGCTAATGGTTAAACTCATTTTTAAATAGGGTGTTTGTTCCCTTTCAATCAAGAGAACTGATTTTATACACAACACACACATTCACAGTGCATTATGTACTGCAAGACTCTACATTTGGTTCTCTAAGATAGAATTTCCTTTATAACTTATTCATTTACAACTTATTAATAAATAAAGGAGGTTTTAGCCACACCATTTAGATGCATCATTTAGTCAAAACTAATCTGTTGTAAGTCTGGAAAAGGCTACCCTGTTCAAACACAAAAATAGCAAAAGCTACTCTGATGAAAATTAGGATTGAAAACAGGCTCCATAAAACAACAACAACAACAATAATAATAATAATTAGTAGGAAACAATCAAGTTTGCATTGTGAAAAATAAACATTTTTGGCCACAGTATAATTAAGTTATGATATTTTTAAAAGAATCAGTTATAACTAATAGCAAAAGACACATCAAGTTTTAAAGCTCTGTGTCCAGGGAATATTAAAATTCTACTTTGGAATTTGAATAAATTATAATTTCCCTTTAAAGGGGGAATTTGAATGCTCTTTCTGAACTTGATTCTTGTGAGGAAAATTATCTTTTGGTACAGTGAAAATGATTAAAAACTTGGAGAGGAAGTAGAAAGGAAACCTGTGGAATCATAATGATCTCATAAAAGAAAGCTAGGATGAGTCCAACAAGTCATGTTAGGGATTAGGAAAGCAGATTTCCAATAGTCAAAGATGGGTACAATTAAAATGAGAAATAGTGTAAGAGAACAGAATACTCTCAATATTGGAATTATTTGCGATTGTAGTATTAGAACCTGAATGAGGAAGAAAAGCAAGCTGTGTGCACAGCCCTCGGGTGTGCTCGGATTTAAAAGGGCAGGAGCTGGAGATGAAAGCACAGACATGGCCCAGGGTGATGAGAGAAGAGCGCCGACCTGAAACAGGTTCAGAGAGTTCGATGCACAGAGGCCTCTGAAGCACATCCCTGAGAGCACAAAGGTCTGTGGCTCAGCAGTGAAGCACAGAAAGAAAGGGATAGGACCATGGCTGGCTCTAGAAGAGAACACTCAGAACCATTGTGCTTCCATTTTGTTTCCATCTTCACCATCAAGAGACTTCACTCTGGAAAGAGGAGAGGCTGCTGGCTGAGAGAAACAAAGGTCCCATATGGAGACATAATGAGAGCTTGCTCTGCTTGTCATCCCAGGGTGGAGTCTCCGATGCCCCAGGAGAATACTTCCCAGAGGCCCCAGAGGCTTACAGATGATGGAGGACCATCCTTGGGCATTTTTTAGTAACCATGGCGACAGGCACAGAAGGGCCTAAGCTATCCTGCGTGGGCTCTTATTTTGTTTCGTTTTGTTTTAATAGAGTCTACTACTCTGGTAAATAAGAATATTATATTTAAGGAATATTGTGACTTCAGCAAAACATCCTTCTTTTTCAAGAGGGAAGGAAAGTTGGTAAGATTAACTTACTAACAGGCCAAGTACTTTATAGCACGCTCCTGGAAAATTTAAGATTTTCGGTATGATTACTAAGAAAATAATTCAGCAGTTACATGGAAACAACCTAAATTTAATAAAATCACTACATGCTGGGTGTTTTTATAATTGATTTTGAAAGAGAGAGAGAGAAACATTGATTTGTTGTTCCACTTTTTTTTTTTTTTTTTTTTAACTCGGTCTCTATAGAGACTGTTAAAAATTAAGAAAGCCAACTATATTTCAAGTTGTCATGCTGGGTATTGGAAAAAGTTTTCAATTAGCAATAATCATGACTCCGATAAACCTCATTGGTTGTGATATTTATGCATTCCTTGTTTGCCTCCTGTAAGAGCCCTGACTAGAGACCAAACCCGCAACATTGGCATATGGGGACGAAGCCCCAACCAACTAAGCTACCTGGCCAGGCCTCTTTTTTTGTTTTGTTTTGTTTTGTTTTAATAGAGGGTACTACTCTGATATATAAAAATATTTAAGGCGAATTCTGATATCAGCAAAACATTTCACAAAATCATATAGAATTCTCTATCTTTCAAACCTAAAGATTTGATGATGCTTCAAAAGTGCCTTTTGTTTTCTTTCATCGCTTCATTCTTGGCAAACTTTTATTACTTCAGAAACATATTGTAAATTAATTCTAATTAAACTGCTATTCAAAATAACTGTAGAAACGGACGTTGATCAATGTCAATGTTACGTTAAGTTAATGCTATTACATATGAGCAACACATGTAACTAACCACTTTCTAAAATTTACCTTAAATCATAGGTCATACTTTATTTTTAAAATGTACCTTTTTTAAAAATATATATATATATATTTTATTGATTTTGTACAGAGAGGAAGGGAGAGAGATAGAGAGTTAGAAACATCGACGAGAGAGAGTCATCGATCAGCTGCCTCTTGCACATCCCCTACTGGGGATATGCCCGCAACCAAGGTACATGCCCTTGACTGGAATCGAACCCGGGACCTTTCAGTCCCCAAGCCAACGCTCTATCCATTGAGCCAAACCGGTTTCGGCTAAAATGTACCTTTAATGTCTCTCCCCCCACCCCATTGACCTCCTCTACCCATTCCTGCCCCCTCCCCAGACCTTCACTGAACTATTGTCTGTGTTCATGGCTATACATATATGCATATAAATTTTTTGGTTAATCTCTTCCTGCCCTCCCTATCCTGCTTCCTCTGAAATACATCAGTCTGTTGCATGCTTCAATGTCTCTGGATCTATTTTGTTCATCTGTTTATCTTGTTCATTAGATTCCACATATAAGTGAGATCATGTGATACATGTCTTTCTCTGACTGGCTTATTTCACTTAGCATAATACTTTCCAGGTCTCAAAAAGTAATATTTTTTATAGCTGCATAGTATTCCTTTCTATAAATGTACCACAGCTTTTTTTTATCTACTCATCAACTGATGAGCACTTGGGCTGTTTCAGGTCTTAGCTATTGTAAATAAGATGTTATAAACACAGGGGTGCATATATTCTTTCTGATTGGTATTTCAGAATTCTTAGGATATATTCATAGAATTGGAATCACTGGGTCAAATGGAAGTTCCATTTTTAATTTTTTGAGGAAACTCCACATTGTTTTCCATAGTGACTATATCAGTCTGCATTCCTACCAGCATATTAGGGTTTCTTTTTCTCCATGTCTTGGACAGCACTTATTGTTTATTGGTTTATTGATGATAGCCATTCTGGTAGGTATGAGGTGGTACTTCATTGTAGTTTTAATTTGCATCTCTCTGAAAATTAGTGACATTGAGCATGTCTCTAGGCCTTCTGTATGTCCTCTGTGGATAAGTGTCTATTCAGGTCTTCTGGCTATTTTTAAATTAGATTGTCTTCCTTTTGTTGAGTTGTATGAGTACTTTATATATTTTGGAAAGTAACCCCTTATCACATGTATCATTGTTCTCCCATGCTGTGAGTTCCCTTTTTATTTTGATGCTGGATTCCTTTGCTATGCAGAGCTTTTTAGTTTGATGTAGTTCCATTTGTTTACTTTTTCCTTTGTTTCTCTTGCCCTTTGTTTCTCTGTGAAAATTTTGATATGTGAGATGTCTGATATTTTGCTGCCTACGTTTTATTCTAGGATTTTTATGGTTTCACAACTTACATGCCTTTTACACATTTTGAATTTATTCTTGTGTATGGTATAAGTTGGTGTTCCAGTTTCATTTTTTTGCAGGTACCTGCCCAATTTTTCCAACACCATTTATTGAAGAGACTGTCTTTACTCCACTGTATGATCTTATGAAGGCCATACTTTAAATTTTTACCTTATGCCTAATGGGAAAAGAGGATCGGTTGTAGAAATACATTGTCTAAATTCAGTTCTACTTTTTATTGTACCTGGGGCAAATTACTTAACCTATCTGAACTTTATTTTGTTATCTATAAACCGGAGATCATAGCCCTAGACAGTACAGCTAAATGATTAGAGCATAGGTCTGTGCACCAAAGTGTTGTGGGTTCCATTCCTAGTCAAGAGCACAGTTCAAGACTGGTCTTGGTAGTACAAGGGCAGCTAACCAATATGTCTTTTTCTTCAATATTTCTTCTCTCTCTCCCCCTCTTTCTCCCTCCCTCCCTTCCTTCCACTCTCTCTAAAAAAATAATCAATGGAAAAATATTTTTAGGTGAGGATTTTTAAAAAAATGGAGATAATAATATCTATCTCAAAGGTAAGTATTAATTTAAACAATATAGATAAAGCACAAATATTTAAAATCCTTAAGTATCATTGTTAATGCCATTAATGGTGGTAATACTTTCAAATTAACTTCATTTGCAAGCCAATCAAAAACTTTCTGTATGAAAATGGTCTTCTCCATCTGTATTGGGTAAGATTTTTGTTTGCAAGCAAGAGCCCACCTGACTACAAGTGGCTTGGTCAATGTGAGTTTGTTTTCTTCATGTAACAAGGTCAGCGTGCTGGTCTTGAATTGGTCCATAGTTCACCACGTCATGGCTTTGGGTCAGCATTGCCACGGTTCCCTTGGGCTTTCCCTCATGGCCACAGGATAAGCCACTGCAGCTGCTCCAAACAGGAAGGAAACAGGAACAGGCACTCATCAGAGGCCTCTTGCCCATGATCCGGCAGGAAAATCATTCTCAGACATCCTCCCTCCTGTCCTGCAGCCTTTTCCTTAGGTCATCTTGAGGGGCACATGGCGTCCCTGGCCACAGAGAGGCTGTGACTGGAGTACCTGCCATTTTCAGCCACAAGAGTGAGAAAGGGATCTGCAACAAGGAAAAATGTAAACCAGTGTTGGCTACCGTATTTTACCTTTGTTTTTCCTTTTCATGATCAAGCAGATTTATTTTTTTCCAAAGGCTCAGTTCAGATGCCTAAGCCCAAATATAATAACACCCTACATCACTCCACACAAATGTTTATTGTCAGAGCTAAATACATAAATAAATAAATACACCACTCCCATCTCCTAATGCAGAAAGATAGGTAATTTTTAACCAATTTAGAAATTGTTACCCCCCCCCCCCCCCCCCCCAAATTGGGCAGCACTGAGGATTGCTTCTGGCTTGATCACTCACTCTTTTGTCCCCTGTGTTTCACACTTTCTTTCCCAGAAATCCTTCTGATCTCATCTCCCTGATTTCTTCCTCTTCCATTAGCTGGATCAAATATCTTTCAAAATATCACCTTCCTCTTTAGCAATGCAACAGGAACAGAATGACATAAGGGATTGAGTGTGTGTATGTGTGTGTGCATGCCATGTACAGAATTTGGGCAGAGAAACTAGGTTTGCCTTTGAACTTCACCCTCTTAACCTTCAAACATAAAATTAAAAAATCCATCCACAGCTTTCTGATTATCCCCAGGCTTGGGTCTCTCCATCCTCCCCCACACCTGTCACTCCCTGGCCGATGCACTCCCTGCTCCTCACCCCCTCAAAAAAAAAAAAAAAAAAAAAAAAAAAAAAAAAAAAAGTCAGGATTCTGAAAAGATCTCCATCTGCTGAAGAAGAAAAAGAGAAATGATCAGAACTGGAAGCCCCCTCCTTCTCCACAGCACCCCGAGGAGCAGGTTATGGCGGAAACCTCTTTTGCTGTCTGCCTTTCACAGAGGCATTTTGTTCCTTCTCCCTCATGGTAGGACTCGCCTAACCAGCTGCCCTGGGCCAGTTTTGTTCCAGAAAGATAACAAAGACTTCCAAACACAGAGCAGAGCCTCACTCACAGCCAGCATGGGCCAGTAAAATGGAGTTGAGTTGAAGAAGTCAATGCTTGTGCACCACTGAAGAAATAGAATCAAAACTGTTCTACGCTGGGCAAAAGCAATATAAAATAAAGTTCTGGTGTGATGAATGGTGGGTCCCTCAGCGTCAGATAAGGACTTTGAGGCTTGTCAGGCACATCAGAGAAAGCCCACATTGTGCAGGGTAGGGAGCTCCAAACTAGCAGCAGAGCAACCAACCTCCAAGAAGATGGGGGACTTCCAGAACCTGTAGGCTTTATTCTGAGTGACGGGGTCCTCAGTCTTCACACATATGAAATATCTAACAGAGAAGTAAGGTGGACAGGTTACCTGAATTACTCTCTAGGGCAGAAGTGTTGATAAACTGGTTGGGAATATATTATCAGAAGAGAACAGCACTTAAATTTACGGGACCAAAGCGCCTGCTAACGCTAGCTACAGTAGAGAGGGTAATGACTGTTTCTGGCATCCTACTTTCTGAGTTCAAATCCTCCTGGTGTGATGTTGGATGAAGTCCTTGCCTGCTCTGTGAGAATTGGGTGCAGTAGATGACCTATGGGCATGCACAGAACCTGCCCATATTAACTGTGGGAGTCAGCTCCTGTTACTGAGCTCCTCCCACCTTGATTCAGATAACACTGCAACTTTTCACGAGGGCCAGAGGCTATAAAGAAGCCTATTTAAGGAGAGCCAGATACCATTTTCAGGAAAAGTCACCTGATCATGTGTGGATTGCATAATAAATAGGTGGTCCTCAGAACTCAATTTGAGAAATGCCGATAAAGTTTTCCATTAGGAGATAATCCTATTAAAATTTAAAAATTTTGGCTAAAAGGGGATTTGTAATGTTCTGTGGAAAGTCTCAAGTGTCTCTGATAACACCGAATAAATGTAATAACAATGACTCCTTGCATTTATGAGCTGCTTCTTAGCTATCAAGTGCTCACACATGTGTTGTTTTATTTCATGTCCCCGGGATTATCAGTAAATCAGTCCTACCTGCTGGAGATGGCCACCAGTCTACAGTAACAGACGTTTCTGGCTGTGGGTCTTGGTTCCTTAGAGGGTTGGCTTGGAAAGTTAACTTTGTTATTGTTATTTTTATTGTGGTGATTCCGTAGGCAGCTGCCATTCTCCAACAACCGCCTTTGTCTCTCATGGATCAGGGCACACCCACAACATATTACAATTTCTATATTATAAAATAATATAAATGCCCTGAAACAGAGGCTTTTAAACATTTTTGTCATAGATCTTCTAACTGTGGCTTGTCAAGTACCTGCATCAGAAACATTTTTATGTAAAAATGCAAACATGCAGAGATCAAAATTCCATCTTGGCATAGTAAATCCACATTTCTGGGCATGAGGACTATAAATCCATGGTTTAAACAAGCACCCGAGACAACCCTTAGACACACTCCTCACAATTAAGCACAATTGTTTTAATGTCTCGAGAACTCACTAAAAAGTTAAATTCTGCCCAGCTGCTTGTTGGGCAAATATATATAAAATGCAGGCATGTTATGAGGGCTCAGATGTGTGGAGCAGTCACTAACCCAGCAAAAATCACACCTAATCAGCCCTGGGGAACCCAGGGCCAGGGAGAGAGTGAGGCACTCACGTGGCAAAAAAATTTAAGGGGGAGCCAGAAGTCTCAGTAATCAAGATAAATAATACTTTTAAATTTTTTAAAATTGATTTTACAGAGAGGAAGGCAGAGGTGTGTGTGTGTGTGTGTGTGTGAGAGAGAGAGAGAGAGAGAGAGAGAGAGAGAGAGAGAGAGAGAGAGAGAGAG
This sequence comes from Pipistrellus kuhlii, assembly GCF_014108245.1. Taxonomy (NCBI): domain Eukaryota; kingdom Metazoa; phylum Chordata; class Mammalia; order Chiroptera; family Vespertilionidae; genus Pipistrellus; species Pipistrellus kuhlii. Next base: position 124,951,167 of record NW_023425515.1, on the reverse strand, counting down.
AGAGAGAGAGAGAGAGAGAGAGAGAGAGATAAACATTGATGTGAGAGAGAAATATCAGTGGGTTGTCTCCCACACTGAGAATCAAACCTGCCATCTTTTTAAAAATATATATATTTTATTGACTTTTACAGGAGAAGGATAGAGAGTTAGAAACATGGATGAGAGAGAAACATCAATCAGCTGCCTCCTGCACCCGCAACCAAGGTACATGCCCTTGACTGGAATCGAACCTGGGACCTTCAGTCCTTAGGAAACAAACCTGCCACCTTTTAATGTACAGGGTGGCACTTCAACCAACTGAGCCACACTTGCCAGGGCAAGATAAGTAATATCTTAAATAAAAACTTTTTAAATGAAATTTAATGCAAAAAAAAAAAATCCAAGATGAACAAAGTATCAAAATTTTAAATAAAGACAGAATCAGTATTACTCCATTTTTCTTTTTTCCTCAGGCTCAGATATGGCTGAGCATGGAGCTGAGGATGGCTCTTTGCTGTCTGGGTCAGCACACTGGCTAGATGGTCCTCGTCCTGCCTTTTAGTATATCTAAAGGTGGAGCCTGGGACAAGGGGAGTGCCAACTTCTCCTCATGCTGTGGTTAAGAGGGTTTGAGGTCAGAAATCCAATTTCATTAACTTGGACTCATTGTTTTTTTTCCTTTGAAGATAAAAGTTGATGGAGTTCTGTGGTCCTGAACCAAACGGAATTTTATTCCAGTGACAAAATTAATTTTCCTAAGACATATAGGCTCATAAGAAGCCTTACTGGCTGCTGACGTTCAATTGAAGGGACTCGGCAGCCATTTGGATGGCCAAATAGGCCTCTCTGTGGGGTGTCCCTCTGCCTCAGATGCTGCTTTCTGATAGAGTCTTCTGGGAGTGTAAAATTTAAATCCTTCCTAAACATCAATGATTGGCATAATTGATGTAATTATAGGTATCTAAAAGGCAGAAAATGCCTATGTAACAGCTGCCAATAGATGGTTTCAGGAAACATGCAGTCACTTGTGGAGAGCCAGGCTCGAGTATAAATGCTGGGGTAATATTACTTCCAGATGGACCAACTTGAATCAGAGATGGCACAGAGATAGAAAGAAAAGAGCTCGCTCCACTGGGACTGAGCCACGCAGGAACCCAGGGCAGGAAGTGTGGGGAGGAGGGTCTCCCCTGACTGTTTGCTGATAGGGTGCAGGTCAGAGAGCCACAGTGAGGTCCATCCAAGGACATGGGGGACTAGAAAGAAATAACTTCAGTTATCTTTCCTCAGGCTTATTGTCAAATGTCCCACAGTTTGTAAGGCCTCCGTTCACCGTAGCAAAATGGAGAAAGTAATTGGCATATTATGAGGACTCAGATGCAAGTCCCCACTTGCAAAGGTCTGTCTTTTTATAAATGGCCATGGAGGAAATGGGAATACCTTGGATTTCTCTACTCCCTAAATCTGTGGGGCTAGGTTTCATTCATAAAATGCTTGTGGGCTTTGGAAAAGTTCTTTAAGCCAGTTTTGTTAGTAATAGGCATTGGAAACTACAACTTTTGAACATTGCCCTTAATACCCTCCCACTGTTAAAGAACAAATGGGTTTGGAAGGGGAAGAGGAATTATTTGGGAGAAGTTGAAACAACTTACACTCATTCCTCCTGCAGATTCCCAAGGCCAAGTACCAGTTAGCCTGCCAAAATGGCAACCAAATGCTAACCTGCTACCGAATTTTCCTCCCCCATTTCCTAAAGGTTTCCACTTCATTAGGTAAAATTACTCCTCTTCCCTTTTTTCTCTCTCCCTCTCTTCAGCAAAACTTCTATACTTGAATGGCTTTATTGAACTTAACTAGCATCTTTCTTTTAAAATGTAAATATGTCGCCCTAGTTGGTTTGATTTAGTGAATAGAGCATCAACCTGTGGACTGAGGGGTCCCGGGTTCGATTCCGGTCAAGGGCACATGCCCAGGTTGCAGGCTTGATCCCCAGAGGGGTTTGTGCAGGGGCAAGAAACAACATTGATGTTTCTAGCTTTCCCTTTCCCTTCCTCTCTGAAATCAATAAAAATATATTTTAAAAATGTAGATATGTCTAATAGTCAAGAACCTGAGGATCATTTAATTAAAAAGCTTCAAGCCTATTTGTGTTCTTCTAACACCTCTCTAACAGTGGTCCTAAAGGAAAGACACTGGGTTTCATTTTGTCTTGAGGAGACAGGAGTTTTATTTACAACTTTTATCCTAATAGTTAATGTGGGAGAATGGACTGCTTTCCAGGGCTACGTGAAGGGAGATTTGGTAGGATCCATCCAGAGAAAGGGTCAAAAGGCCTCTAAAGTGTTTTTTGCTTTTTTTAATTTAAAAAGTTTAAAATTTTACACTGTTTTTCAGCAAACACTTTTCATCCAGCAGTCACCATAGAAGAATGACAGAATGACATCCTTGGACTGACCCACTGCACGCATTCCCTTGATTATGAAACACCAGCATTTCCTGTTTAGATAATTTACCATTTTAAACATTGACAACACATTTGCATTTAAAACAAATACCAGTGGGTCAAGGCCGCAGTCCTCCAACTGTCCTGTTACTGAAATCTGTGATGGTCTCTCTTCCACAGCAGAGTCTCCTTTTATGTCAGTGGAGATGAGAATGGGAGGAAGGCCATCATCATGAGGACGGTTCATTGCTCTCCTAACAGGACTTCCAACCTGAGCTGTAGCCCCAGAGAAACAGAGAAATGTCTGTCTCTGCTGGTAGAGGACTGGTAGCTACTGGCTTGACTGGGCTATGGGACAACGCCAGGGTTCCTGCAGAGGCAGCTCGGTTCGGTTCCTCGTTCATTTGGATGCATCAGCAACTTCTCCATTAGGCAAGATCCCATCAGCCAAGCAAACTCACCTCTGCTCTCTGGGCTGAGCCACTTCTGCTCCAGGCGCTTTAACACTCCCACAGGTACCAGCACAGTGGGAGGTGCAGAGTTCAGTGACTCTATGATCATACCCTAAAACAGCATTTTTTTTTTTTTTTAAAGAGGAACTGTTCAGGTTGTGCGTTTATGTGTGGATTTTCTTTGAGCACCTCTGTCTAAAGGAGAGATTAGACTCACGTAGGGGTGTCGAACTCAATCAGAGAAGGGGCCAAAATCTAAAATCCAGCCTAAATTGCGGGCCGAATGGTTTACTGAACAGTCATAAACTGTCATTGTGATGGAAACGCAGCGGAGTGCAGTGATGACAGCGCGGTGCGGGCCACATTGCAAGGCCTGGTGGGACGGATTTGGCCCGCGGGCCTTGTGTTTGACACGTGTGAGAGAATCTTGGACTTTATGATGACTAGATAAGGACTCTCTCTCTTCTATCTAAAGCAGCCTTATGTTCAGCCCAAAATATATTTTGCCATTTGGTACAAGAGTATTCCACCAGTAGAATATAGGGAAAAAATAAATAAATAAAGCATCTAATGACATTATGATGTCCTAACTTTCTGGCCACTTCTAATTGTTGTTCTCTGGTGAAGATGAACTGGTCATTGCTAGCCTTCAAGTCTCTGTGATTGCAAGACCAAATGAATGGGTTTATCAGCTCCAGGCATCTCATCCCAGAATCAGGAAGGGAGGAGTTTCTCCTCTTGCCTTTTCTCTCCCTCTCTTCAGCAGAACAGCTCAACTGCCTAAGCAGATGACCAAATATAATAGAATGCCAATCTCCCTTCTTAAGAGCAACCCCGCCCCCCCACTCTGGGAGGAGCCCCAGAACTTGACCACCACTTCCCTTCAGAATGGGGTGAGGGTGTGCTGCTCCCGCAAGGATATTTCAGGGCCCTGTCTTCCATCCTTTCCCAGTGGTCTGCTCATTTGGATTTGGGCAAAGGTGGGATTAGAGAGTGGAATTGATTATAGTAGGGTCAATTTTGCTCTGGATTGGAGTAGGGGTTTTGTCTGGCCCCTGATATTGGGCACTCTCTTTAGAGTGTGGTATGCTTAACCACTGATGTTTATATCTCTAGTGCCAAAATTAAGACTAGAGGGGGAAAAAGTTGTTACATTAAATAGAAAGAAACCAAACTGTTTTAAGTAAGGATATTGTAGATGGTGGGGGAGGAGGGTTAGATGTTCCTTGGTCCTTGAGCTTATACCCTGAGGCCAAAGAATGTGAGAGGAAGTGCGAGAGCTTCCAGACCACAGGAGCAAATGTAAAAGAAAGATGGGCCAGTGAGGAATATGCTCAGCCAATCAGTGGGTAAGTACTCAGTGACTGTCCAGAAGTAGGCACAGTGACACAGAAGCAGCCAACGTAATGCCTGACTCATGACGGGAGAGGTAAGGGGGCATGCAAAATTCCATCGTAAAAGGGAATTAGAAGGATAAAATCTGGAGGAAAAAATTCAAGAATTTGGTATTGGGAGAAAGTCAAGACACAGGAAAACCAAGCGAACACATTATCAGTATTAATACCTACATGGTCTTGATGCTAAATTAGGCAACCACCAGAGTCTTGGATTTTTAATAACATTTCTTCTAGAACTCCCATTGTTGTGCCTGGTAGATTCTGGGACATTTCTAGGTCCCTTATAGTCATATGTTTCTTTGCAATAAAGCCCTTGATTTCAGTTTATTTCAGTGAGTCTGTTTCTTGCAATCACAAAGCTTAACATTAGTCAAGCCAATAACAAGTAATGAGAACATCCTGGTGAGTTCTGATGGAAAAAAGAAAAAAAAGAACAAGACCAAAGACAATTGATCTCCGTCTTCAAGTTCATTTCAGTAGTGTTAAAATCCCTATATGCTTTGTCACCACGTGGAGAGGAGACTATAAAAAATTACTATTTCTGTAATTGCTGTTTTTTAACTCCTGTAGGTAAGCAGAGACTTGGGAGAAGATAATTGTCTCAGAATGATTTGCAGATGTCCCCATTTAGATGCTAATATCTACTTACACTCTTGGGGTGGGCTTAGAGGGTGTGTGTAAAATTTCATTTCAAAGTTTCCTTTAATTTTTAATCTTAGTTCACTTAGACCTGTGGCTAATTTCCCCCCACGTTTTACACCTAACCAGCTCCACGGAGGGAAAGCTGTCACAAGCCTTCAGCTGCAACACCAGGGCCCAGCAATTCCACCTCTAGGAGCTACTCAAGAAAAACGCTCACCTGGTTAAGCAGAGACACATAGGAAAATGCATTATTACAATAAAAATGGAAAATCTTCTTGGCCAGCATTTCTTTAATTTACTTGAGCAAGATACTTGTACACAGAACACCTATGGTAGTAATAATCTTGAAAGGCACGATTTGGGAAAAGGTCCTGGGCGACACTATTTGAGAAATGCAAAGCACTTTTCCCCCTTGGCAACACCTTTTCCCCACCCCCTCCCCCTCCCCCCTCCCTCCAGGGTTGTTTTGTTTTGTCTTGTTTCTGTTCCAACTTTTGGATTCTTTGGGTGCTCACCCAAAAATTAAATAAAAACTGTTAGCAAATTCCCAAATGTACCTACACCCCTCTTTCAAAAACAGGCTCTGGGCCTACTTCTGCCAAGTGTTGGAACAAAGTATAATGTGTTTGGAGACTACAATCCCACAGGATCCCAGGAACTTCAGATAAATTATTCAAAGTCTCCAGGGATTGGCAAACAAGAGAGATAAAAGGCCCACACTGAGAGTGTGGGAAAGGGGAAGGAAAAAGCAGAGGCTGAGACCGAAGGTCAGGCATTCCAGAAGAGACTGTTTTCACAGGTTTTAGGTGTTTGGGGATGGGGAGGTTAGGTAAGAAAGTGACAATTAACCGCCCATACAAGGGGAGCTAATTGGTCGTTAATCGAGGCCTGGCAGCTCAGCTCTTCTAAAAGCAGCTACACGCACCATACCCTTCAGCCAATCATCACACGATACTGCTGGGCATTCACTGCCCAGAGAGCCATCCAAAGATAAAGTCTTGTCCTTTGCCTACTGCCTTTCAACTGCCTGTTGTGTCAGGAAATTGCACATTTATTATATGTTTAATTACATATTTGTGGGGAAAAATCTAAGGAACCAATAGGCTAAGTAAATGATGATACTTCGTTTGTTTCTCCTCTTAAAGGTAAACACACACACACACACACACACACACACACACACACACACACACGAACCCAACCCTCAAATGGAATATCATTTGAATGTCTTTTGTGTGATGCAAAGCAAGTTTGTGTACTAGTGCACAAATGAGTTGCAACTTTGTCTTTAAATAAAAAGGTCTGCAGGGTACAAGAAGGCCCTACATGCAGCTTCTTGCCCTGACTTGACTCAGGCCTGGCTTGTTTGGCAGGTCTCCATAAACCAATTGCTCTGAATTGAAACTGTCAGAAGAAAATAAAATGGGCTAAATTTATCATCACCTGTACCCACTGACACACACACACGGAGGTGCATTGCTAACTAAGACACAAACCAAAACGCAGCAGCCTGGTCAAACAGCCTCCTGGGAAATGCCGTTTGGTGATATGAGCCTTTTTCTTCTTCTTCTTTTTAACATCGAGAAGGAAAACAACACATGCAGGAAACCATAAAACCCTTCAAGTTAACTGTAGCTAACGGCCACTCTCATTAGGATGCAATGGGTAGGTGGTAGCCCTCCCTAGAAAGACTGAATGTGCTCCTCTGATTAATTTCAAATTTTCTCATGTGCTGGGATCTCTGACTCTTGAACAAGCAGAGGTTCCACTCACTTCCAAAACTAGTGCCTGAGTCCACCTCTTATATTAGAATACATATGTATATGTATATTTGCACATTTCAACCAAGTTATAATCACTTATACATAAGGGGATCCTTGGGAAATTGATAGGAAGTGGGAGGGCTGACGGAAGTGAGGACTGGCAATCCTGGCCTATGGGCCTAAGGCTTTGCTTAAATCAGTCTCTCTTTGGGAAGTGAAGACATCTATTTTTGCAAATCCCTACTAGGGCTCAACAGAATGGGCCCCAGTGCCTTTTCTCTCATGTCTGACCTTGTGACCTCAGAGCAGTGACTGAACTGGGCAGCGGCAGTGGGCAGTGATTCTCTCCCTTCAGCGAGCATTGGAAATACATGGGGAAGAGCTTTTTAGGGCCCCGCCCCCAGAGTCTGAGTCTTTATAATCTTTGCTGCTAACAAGAATCTCTAGGTAACCGATGCAAGAGCTCACGTTCCAGACTGGGAGCCACAGATTCCAGGGACTTATTGTTCAGAACTGAGTAGCTTCTATGTTGCTTCCACTCTGCCAGGCTTGTACACGTGTATTACCTTTTTGCAACAATCTGTGAGGTAAGGAACCAGAATTTCAAGAGCCCATACAGTAGGCCAGGTATTCTCCATATGTGAGTCTCACTACAGCTTTACATGTTAGAAAGCATTCTTTCCATTTAACATTTTAGAACACGGAGGCTTAAAGAGGCTAAGAAATTTTACCAACTTCCTTCACAGCTAGATGGCCTAGGAGACACTTTCCAACTAGGAAAGATAATACCACAGCTAAGATAACACAGGCAGCATAATATGCAAAAGTTATTTTGGAAGCTCTTAAGGTGCCTTTGAAACAATAAAGTCAACAAATAAGAACTGAACATTCATTATATGCAAGGCAAATTTGGGGAAATAAGATATTTAAGGCGTAGTTCCTGTCCTCTTAACAATTCTAGTCTCATGAGAGAGACCAGCTTGGCTATATTAGAATTTGGAGAGCTGTGTGCAGGGCTTTAAATGGCAGGCAGCATGTGAATTTTGTGCAAAGGGGAATTTAGTAGATTTTTAGCAGTCTGACTCTATCCAGATGCCTGGAGATGCTTCTCTCCCCGCCCAGAACCTCTCCACTTTAGCTTTCAAATGATAGCCAGAGTAGAGATCCAGAAATGTATATGGAGATAATTTTTCAGAGTGAATTAGAGGGGTAGGGGTCAACAAACATTAATATGGGTTCGGAAAGTATTGTGTAGGCCTTAAAGGAGAAAAAAAGGGCCTACTGTTAATGCCACCACAGAAAAACCATGAATAACAACATTCACCTTAAGTCGTCCAAATGGATAAAATAGATTTGAATTCCTAGCAGATTCTTAATTTTATTTATTTTTTAAAAAAATCTAGATCTTTCCAAATGCCTCCTTGGGAGCCTTAAATTATTTTAAATTTATGATTAAACATTCTGACCCATAGCATTACCCAAACTGTGTTTTCTAATTCATGAGCACTCTATAAACACAGGAAATACAGTACTCACAAATGTTGATGTCCACTTCCCAGCCCCTTGCTTTCTCATTTTCTTCAGAACCCTTTCAGGCCTCTAGTACCCCACCCCCACAGGGAGCACAAATCAAGGAAGCCCTCCACATCCGCTTACATGCTCTATTTTTTTGCTTGGCACTTAAAGATATTCAATTAGGAATTGACAAACCTTGCGTAAGCAACTATTACTGACTCGCATTTCTGACGGTGCCCAGGGCCAGAAGCAATGTCCTTAAAGGGAAAACGGGTTGATATTCTTAAGATAATCTCAAATTTGTTCTTTTCTATTGATCCAAATTACCTGAAAGAAAAAGTCATACTAAACTGTTTGGTTTCTCAGGTTTATTATGCCTTGTACCACCTAACACGTGAGTATCACTTAAGAATGAAAATTGATTCAGAGGAAGAAAAGTACAAAAATGTTTCTTACATTTACTCTGTCACCTCCTAGGACAGACACGCACATTTAAGCATTTATTTTTAAAGCAACATTATCAAAATCATTAAAGAAAATATTTAAAGCATCCACCCTTACATGGAAAGTCAATGGGAAAAAACAAACATAGTTCTTGCAAGAGAACCTTACAAAATAAAATATACTTCATATAGGCTTAATTTATGTCAAGGTTTTTATACCTAGATCTGAAAAAGCTAAACAATCTTACTATCAGTACAATGAACAAAATTAAATTGAAGCACTTTATAGAAGAGTTCTTTCTCCTTTTGCAAAGATCTTTGAAGAGATTTAAGACACCATGTTGTTTTAAGGTCTTTGAAAAACAGCAAGATACTACAATTGCAGAACACAAATACAATTAAAACGAAATATATTAGCAAATAGGCAAAAGAAAAATTTGGAAACTAGTAGCTGTAATGATCTTTAAAAGGTGAAATTATATTGAACCATGACAATTCTATTATTTTGGAGGGGGTTATTATTGCTTTTCTTTGAAAAAAAAAAAAACCCAAAAAAACCAATTGCTTATTTTGGACCACATGCTCCAAAAATGTCTTCTAGCTGGGCAGCCAGGATACACACTCCCTTACCTATACACAGTCCCGGATGACTAAAGGCTTATTTCCAAAGACTCCTTTTTAACCCCTCCTCTCCAGTGCTGAAAAATTATAAGAAATATAAAGCACACGTTTTTAATTAACAAGCATTTGGAAAATGAAAAGGGGTTTTGTGAATGGCAATTGTTAACCCCCAAAATAAATAATAGTGCTACTTAGTAAGTTGCAGGTTCCAAACCAAATACTAATGAGCCTCAGGAAATCCAAGGCATGCATATCTCAATAATACTGGTGGGCCTGAGGCTTCTAAGAAGTGTAAATCTCCACTAGCTCAGTGTGTGCTGCACAGATTCGGAGGGGGAGAGCTCTCCTCCTTGCCCTCAGGGAGCCAGCTTCTCCTGGGTCATCCTTATTGTTGCATTTCACCTACATTAATAACCATGTTGGGCATGGCACAAAAATGGAGACTTTAGCACCACAAGATCCTTCCTGCTTTTGAGGAAAAAATAAATTATTCAACTTTCACATTTCTTAATTGGTAATAGCTTTCTCCTCTAATTTAACAGGCTTATTTGTTCTAAATCTGTGGCAAATAATTCTAGCCCTGCTAAGTGGTGACCATGGGCAAGTCAAGGAGAAAGCAGCTTTAGGAATATAGAAGTTAAAGAAAAGATCAGCCAGCCAGCTTTATCTTCAAAGAATTGTCCACGTTGCCCCTCCCCCCACCCCTTTAAAAATTTCAAGACAAAGGGCGACTTTAAAAAATGTGGTAAACTCAGAAAATTCCTAGAAAGCGTGTAGAAGAGTTGACACATATTCAGCCGATGCCATCATTTCAGGGTCAAGGCCTGCCACATTCGGCCGAGAGGAACTAAATATTTATTCCTCAGCAAGATGGCATTTAATAGTCTCCTCTCTCTGAGAGCTCACTGGTTTCCACGCTAAGGCAGATGGTGAAGCTTCCACACACTGTAGGGCACTCCTAATCTTAGGCTTCAGGCATAAGAATGACAAAAGTCAAGATTTAGGGTTCAGTTCCAGCTGATTTTATTTCCTTCTCAAAAAAAGTTATTTACAGAAGGTATATATCAACAATCTGACAGGCAGTGAACTTGACATGATTAGCTGGCATGATTTTTCTTTTCTTTCCCCCCAAACATTGTTTTTTGTGGCCTTAAATTTTAAGACAAATATTCTACACGGCATATTGCACAGGATGGATGGCAAAAAAAAAAAAAAGTTTAAAAACAAAAACCCTTAACGGAACTGCCTTCAAAGGCAGACGTCCTAGTGCCTGTCATGTTATATTAAACATACATACACACAATCTTTTTGCTTATTATAATACAGACTTAAATGTACAAAGATGTTTTCCACTTTTTTTCAATCTTTAAACACAACAGCTATAAACCTGAACACATATGCTATCATCATGCCATAAGACTAAAACAATTATATTTAGCGACAAGTAGAAAGGATTAAATAGTCAAATACAAGAATGAAAAACGCAGTACATAGTGTCGCGAACTCAAATCGGCATTTAGATAGATCCAGTGGTTTAAACGGCACGTTTTTGCTTATAAAAAAAGTGCAAAAAAGATGTGGTTTACAAATTAAAGCTACAGGATCCCTTTTTGCTGTAAATGCACCAGTTTTAAAGCCTTTGCACAGAACAGTATCTTGTTTAAAAAATGTGTTTTTCTTAAAAGCATACAGTGTTTGGCTAATTCTCCTCCCCTTTTCATAAGACTGGGGTGGAAGGGTGAATACTGGTGGCAGGTTAAGGGATACTGTCACTTTAAGAAGCCTGCAGATTGAAGTGTAAACATGGAGAAATTAGGGGCTGATTTTTTTAAAACTGTGAGATATTAACCAGCCGCCTTATTATAAAATCAGGAAATCCAAACAGCGATTTACACCGATTAACACCCCCTTTATATATTTTTTACAAAAATACACTGAGAAAATAATCAAACGTTTTCATCTCTCTTGTCTTTTTTTGTTTTTTAAAAGTGTCAAAAGTCTACATTTAAATATAAAAAATTAAAAGTTAAAACTCTAGCCCTTCAGTGAAGGAGACGTAAAATGGCGTGGGTAACAACAACTACAAAAAAAAAAAAAAAAAAAAAAAAAAGAAGAAAAAAGGAAAAAAAGAAAGAACGAAAGAAAAAAATAGAAAAAGGAATAAGTAAAATAAGAAAGAAAAATAAAGGACAAAAATAAGAAAAAAAATGTTTGGCCAGTATAAATACGTCCACATATAAAATGGCATCTGATTACATTTACAAGAAAAAAGAAGTACGAGGATGGAGCATCGGTGAGGGAAAAAGAACACGTCTTCTCATTTACACCTAGAAGGAATAAACACATACACACTGAGAAAAAATTTGGTCCTGAATTGTTTTTCTTTAAAAGTCCAGCACAGATTTGAGTTGCGTTTGAATCCTTTAAACAGTTAAGAATGAAAAAAAGCTGGTGATAATTTTTTTGTCGTAGGAATCAAACAGAGCGCCATCTATCTGCTTTTTTATATTATCCTACACTATCTCAAAAACTGCTCAACAGTCTCATACAGAAAATCTTCAAAAAGATAGACAGGAGAACATGCTATAGTAACCCCACCAGTGAAATAATCCAACACCATCACGATTCCAATTAAGAGAAGAAAAAAACCTCTTTTTCCCCCCAGAAACCACTGGCCCGCCACGGCCCGGGCCCGCACCCAACAGCCGCCTCTCCCCCCGCGCGGCGCGGGAGGTCCCCCCCTAAGCTGATTTCATCCACGTGGAAGGTGGGGGGCGGGGGGGCCCCCCGGAGCCGCCGCCGCCACCTTCTCCCCAACGTGCAAATCCAAATCCGTCTCAGTTCGTGATTCGCCCCCCCCTTTTCCAGTTCTGGTCCTCGTCGCCCCCGCCCCTGCTTCTTCCAACCAGGTCCTCGGCTCCCTTGCGAGCGCCGGTCACTCCACCGCTCCTCCGGCTGCAGGGGCTGGGTTGCGGGGGGGCGGGGGGTTAAAAAAGAGGAAAAAAAGACGGGCTTGGGCCAGCCTGCAGTCTCAGTCCTCCGGGCTCTGGACCCAGCGCGGCCCCCCAACATCTGCCGTCGGTCAAGCTCGCCTCCCCGCGCCTCGTCTTCTGCAGGAAAAGTGGGGGAGGCGGAGGGGGGCGCGCGGGGCGCAAAGGACAAAGTCCCCAGGGGCGCGCGCTGGAGATTTTTACCGCCCCCCCCCTGCCCCCTTGACGGCCCCCTCAACTCCTCTCCTGACCAAGAAACACAAAACGACAAAAAAAATAAAATCACTAAGGGGGCGAAGAGAGAGAGGAGGGCGAGATTCCTTCAGTCTCCAAAACATTCCCAACTCGGCTTCGCGCTGCGGTGCAGACAGACCAGTCCGGAAGCGCCGGGGTGGGGGATGGGGATGGGGCTGAGGGGGGGGGGTCTCTTCACGCCAAGGGGAGGACATTCAAAGGAGCTTTTTTTTTTTCTTTTCTTTTCTTTTTTGCCATCACAACATCAACAACAACAACAAAGGGTCGCCCGTCTCCTCCGCTCCCCCGCGTCCCCGGAGGGTGGGGGATGGGAGCGCGGGTCCCCGCCGCCGCCGCGCGCTCCTCTGCGGCGACCCCGAGGCGGGCAAAACGGCCGCGCTCATCACTCTTTTTTTTTCTTTTTCTTTTCCTTTTTTTCTTGTTTCCCGTCCCCTTTTTCTCTTCCTAACTTTCTCTCTCTCTCTGTCCACCTTTTTTTTTTTTTTCTTTCCTCTCCTCCTCCCTCGGTCGCCCCGGCCCACCTCTCCGGCGCGCGCCGCCGCTAGTAGGTGAAGACCAGGTTGGAGATGCTGGACTCGAGCCAGTCCCCCGAGATCATCTCGCTGACCTCGGGCGTGCAGTAGTCCGGAAACTCGAAGTGCGAGCCCGAGCCGGGCTCCAGGGCGAAGTCCAGGTCCCGGTCGAGCGCCGACGACGAGCTGAAGCTGCCCAGGGACATGCTCTCAAAGTTTGAGCTGGGGTTCAGGTCGAGCAGGTCGTCCTCGAACTCGTCGTCGGAGGCCGAGGAGCCGGCGGAGGAGGAGGCCGAGGACGAGTGGGAGGAGGACGAGGCGGACGAGGACGCGTGCGAGGGCGCGCTGGACGGCGCGGGCGAGGCGGCGCGCAGGCTGGCGTAGCCGCGGTGGTCGGCGGGCGAGCGGCCGGCGGCGGGCGACGAGGCGGCGCTGCTGCGGCCGCTGAGGCTCGGGCCGTCGGGCGCGCAGCCCGGGCCGCCCTCCTCGTACAGGCCCAGGGGGTCGCTGGGGTCGGCGGCGGCCGCCGCGCCCACGCCCGCGGGCGACCCCGCCGCCGCCGCCGCGCTCAGGCCGCCGAACAGGTAGACCCGCTTCACCTTCTTCTCGGCCGGGGGCTTGCCCGCCGCGGCGGCGGCCAGCGAGGCGGGGGCCGAGCCCGCCGCACAGGCCGCGGCGCCGGGAGTCCGCGCCTTGTACAGCGCGTGGTGGTCGGCGGCCGCGGCGCCCAGGGGCAGCAGGGCGGCGGCCCCCGCCTGCTCCGCCGCCGCGAAGGACGAGGCGGCCGCCGCCTTCCCGCCGCCGCCGCCGCCGCCCGTGAGGATGAGCTTGGCGTGCGGCTTGCCGCCCCCGCCGCCCGCCGCCTTGGAGCCGCAGCTCTTCTTCTGCGCCGGTTTGGAGTTGGCGCCGCCGCCGCCGCTCGCGCCGCCGCCTCCGCCCCCCGCGCCGCCGCCGCCGCTCCCGCCGCCGCCGCCCCCGTGGCCGCCCCCGCCGCTGCCACCGACCTTGTCGCCCTTCTCCCCCGGCTTGGAGGCGGCGGCGGCGGCCGAGGAGCCGGCGCCCGCGTTGTTGCCGGACTTCACCTTCTTCCTGGGCCGGTACTTGTAGTCGGGGTAGTCAGCCATGTGCTTGAGGCGCAGCCGCTCCGCCTCCCGGATGAAAGGGATCTTGTCGGTGTCTTTGAGCAGCTTCCAGCGCTTGCCCAGCCGCTTGGAGATCTCGGCGTTGTGCATGTCGGGCGACTGCTCCATGATCTTGCGCCGCTCGATCTGCGACCACACCATGAAGGCGTTCATGGGCCGCTTGATGTGCCCGCTGGGCGTCTTGCACCAGCTCGGGTCGTCGGCCTTGCCGCCCGTGGAGGCGGTGGAGCCGGGCGTCGGGGACGAGGCGATGCCCAGCTCCAGGCCGGCGCCCGAGTCCGAGCTCTCGCCAGCCAGCAGCGCTTCCGTGTTCTCGGCGTTGTTGGTTTGCTGCACCATGGCCCCGGCGCGGCGGGCGCCCACGCGCGCTCACAGCCTCGCGGCGGCGGCGGCGGCACGATCGCCGGGCCCTCCCGGCCGAGCGCACGCCGAGCGGGAGGACGCCCGCGGCGGCCGAGCGGGCCCCTCCGCTCCCGGCCGGGGCGGGCGGAGGTGGCGGCGGGCGAGAGCAAAGTCTCCAAAAGCGGAGGGGAAGGAGTCCTGCGCCTCTTGCAGAGAGGAGTTATAGTTCCCAGGCTGGTGAGCCTCTCCCTCCCTCTCGCTCTCTCTCACCACGCCGCAGTTTGCTCTGTCTCTTGGCTCCGAGTCTGGAGACCGTGCTAAAGTGGAGAGGAGTTTCTTGAACGCTGGTTGCTGAAGCTTCCAATGCAAGTTTCTCGCCGCCTCCCAGGCAAGTCCTTTTTTTCCCCCTCCTCTCTCCTCCTTCCCCTGAAGCAGTTGATTCCAGTTCACTTAGCGCTCTCGGGAGCTCAGGAAAGCGACATCGTCTGTATCACTTAGTGCCTCTCTCACAATGCAAAGCAAAAAAGAGACTGGCTCCAATACTCTGTGGGCGGAATCGGCACTAAGGAGTTTGTGTAATTATTTTGTTGCAAGGTAGGAAGCCAAAAAGCCTTCATGCAACAGACTGGCATGAATAAATGTATGTTTTCCCCTCCCTTCTGCAGGAAGGGAGCTGGTAGTGGTAGAGTTCCTCCAGTGCAGACTCTTAAAGAGCGTGCAAGAACCAGAGACCCCGGAGCGAACGCGGCCTCTTCCCCTCACACACCGTTTCTCTTGCTGCAGCTTAGAGCAGACCCCAATTCCGCCTCGCGCCTCTTTATCCTTTCACAGTCTTGGCCCCGGCCAATCAGCCGCTGTAACCAACGC
Source organism: Pipistrellus kuhlii (assembly GCF_014108245.1). Lineage (NCBI taxonomy): Eukaryota > Metazoa > Chordata > Mammalia > Chiroptera > Vespertilionidae > Pipistrellus > Pipistrellus kuhlii. The sequence continues at coordinate 124,935,807 of NW_023425515.1, read as the reverse complement.
TTCCTCGTGCCAAGCCCCTCCCCCGGGCTTCTCATTGGCTTAGAACCCTTTGCAATAATAATCTCCGCGTGCAATGAGAAGCTCCAAATCTGACCTCATTCCAATTTACAGAGCAAACTTTTTAAAAGGGCTAGAAGTACAGCTGAGATTTCTGCTGCCTCTTTTTTCCTTTTGCTGTGAGTGTGTGTGTGTGTGTATGTGCGCGCGCGAGTGCGCGCGTGCGGGTGTGTGTGTGTGTGTGTGTGTGTGTGAAGAGGATGTTAATGCATGAAATTATTAAAGGGAGAGACAAATGTATTCTAACCATTATGTTAGATAACAAGGGGCTGGGAGTGGGGTGAGGGGGGTAAGGGTGAAACACTGTAAATGGAAGCTTTCTGCTTAAAAGCCAAGTGATTATTTTTATTAGTTCTTTTCACTGTTGGAATAAAGAATCAGTCTGTAGTGCAAAATCTGCTCCTAGGCCCCTTCATAAAGCCAACGATGTAAAAGGGGAGGGAAAGCTACAACAGTAAATCAATGGATATTGAAAACCATTAAGAAAGTGGTACCTAGACACCTGTCATCACAATTACTTTAACGCTAGGTACAGCACAGATGCTGACGTATTGTGTAAATCCCCTCAGAGTGATTTTTGTGCTGTTTGTGGACGGCAAAAAAGAGGAATTTCTGCATTAATTACTTGCTCTCTTAACCAAACAGGGGCGATTTAATGATTTAAACACCTATAAATCCTGGATAGCCCAAACAGAAGAGCTTTCCCTTGGAAAACACCAGGCAGTGTGCTATAATTAATTCAATGGGAGAATTTCTATAGAGTGATAGGGTGATAATGGCGAGTATAGGATGGGAATCTATTGTGCTTTCTAAATATTTGTTTCCACATTCTCAAAATTAAACATTACATCACTCCCTGTCCTCCCCCCCAAACCCTCCTACATATATTTTTTCTTGTATACTCCTATGTATTTGTTTTTTGAATCAAATGGAACTGAAAGGCCAGGGCAAAGAGAAACCATAGAAGAAGGTGGTAACTGGTAGCGGAAGAGAATGGAGCCTCTGGATTAGTATCAGACCTGGCTGTTGGTCCCTCTTACTGGTTTTGTAACCCTGGGGATGTGACCAGGTCTGTTTCCCTCATCTGATACTGGAACACTAGGAGCTGCTTTATATAGGGTTGGTGTGAGGGTTCAATGAGTTTGATGTATAGTAAGCCCTCAGTGAATGCTATTATCCTTCCCTTGATAATTCAAATGCTCGAGATACTCCTCCACATAGAAGCGGCCTATTGTTCAAGAGACTAAAAGATGGCCACTGATGTGAAAAAACAATCACAGATCATGGATGTGAACCATCCAAGGACAATAGTGGCAATCCTGTGGTCTCAACGATTTTAAAAGAAAGGGACTTTGTGAAAGTACTGCGAGCACTGTGGCAAAGAAAAGGTGCTTTACTTAGTCAGGACACATGTTAATGTGGCCACAGAAATTACCGTTGTTCCAAAGTGTGAAAATTAGAATTCTAGTAAAAATGGGTCCTTTCTAACACTGTAACAGTGAACTGTTTTTCTACAGGCCAGTGATGGGTGGTTGGGGAGGGCCAACTCAACATAATTAAGTCAGCTTTCGATTCAGACCAAACTAGTGCTAGGCAGCAAATTTCTATTTATCTTGTCAAACTTTTAAAGTATGGAGGCTGGCGAGAGGCCCAGATTGTCAGATTTAGAATTTTACTGGAAAGAACACCCTTTGGAGACATGTGAGTGGATCTCTAAGGATCAACCACAAGTAAGAATGTTTTTGTGGGTAAAAGCAAACAATTTTTGACTATTAGTTATCCATATCCATATGCTTTTCTTTTAGAAGGAGAAACAGATCTTAAGAAAAAAATATCCACAGATACTCTTTCTGCATATAACAGAGTTGGTGTGTTATCATGCACTTAAATTTATTTGTCAAAATACACCCCTAAATATTATCAATCTGACATTAAAGCTGCTCTAAGAGGACTATTGTTTTTGTAAAATCAATACTGACACTAAAATAAAAAAAAGAATAAATACTTTATTTTGGAATTTGTACCAACAAATGATTTGAGAGTAGCTCTTTTGTGAAAATTCAGTCAAGGTGGGTATCAATATAATGGTTTATATTTCTAAAGCCATTTATGCTTCCACCACTGAATGTGAAAAGTGGAAGTTAATCAAAGCAGTCATAGTAATTTTGTTTATATTTAAAGAATTTTTTTTACAAGTATGTACCCCCCAAAACAAACAAACAAACAAACAACAACAACAAAGCTCTTGGCCTATTTCTGTTGTTTAATGTATTTTCTATATTGTAACAAATCCAACAGATGCTTAAAAACACCATCGTTACACACCACTCAGGAAGAAAACCTGCCAACGAAACTGTGACACCCCCCAGTTGTAGGACAGAGACCTATTTCAGAGATGTTGTAAAGGAAAATGTTATTAGAATGGAACTCTTGGTTATTATTTAATATTTTAATTAGTATTAGTCATTTCCAATAATTTTGTAAGATTACTATAGTATATGTGAATGCTTAGACTTCTGAAGTAGGTTTGTTCTTATGTTAGTAATTGTCTTAAAGTGTAAGAAACATGTGATAAACAACCTTTTATTAAAGTCAACCTTTCTGGCCAACTGCCTAAGTGTGTGCACCCTGCACTGTGTTAGGCCTCTGACTAATAAATAATGAGGAAAGATTGCTGGGTTCTCATTACTTAATTACATGTGCTTTATAACCAGTTCTCGATTACTGACATCCCCCCCCCCCCCCCCCCCCCCCCCCCCCCCCGCATACAGATATTTGGTGGCCCCTACTAAACCAGTACTCAGTGTTCCCTCTGCTGGCTTTGCAGTACATGAAGTAATTCTTGATAATGCTGCTCTTTAAGTCATATTAACAGAAAACAAAGATAATTTTGCAAAAACATTTTTTTTCTGTTTTAGGATAATAGGCTATCTTTATTAGCAATGATGTTAGACATTTCCAATTTTGAATTAAGGGAAATATTTTATCTTATTTATTTTCCATTAAGTAATGGAATTCTATGTGAGATGTAGTGTGATATCTGCTAATTCATTTCTTCTGCTCTCATACACCTGCACAACATAAAACTTCACAAACGTCCATAAAATAGTATGGGGTATAAATGGAAATAAGATTCTATCCCATTCTAACCCACTGCTTAATATATTCCTATAGTATAGAGGTGGGTAGGGTGGGACCTGAAGGGAAATTAGTTTAACAAATCTGGATGCTCAGATTTGCCTTGCCTTGGTTATAGAAACTATGATTGTAACAGCTGGGCTAACCTGAAAAATATTCATGTCAAATATAAATTGGGGGGGGGGGGGGTTAAAAATATATATAGGGAAAAAAAAACACACCCTGTCTTTGTTACTTTAGAAGACAGGATAGAAGCAGCCCTGGGAAATTTGATGTCATTGACCTTTGTCAACTGAATGGCCCCCAGGCTTTTCAGTTCCACATTTTCTGGAAAAGGACTCTCCATCCCAGACTGACTTCTCAATCAAGTAGACAAACAGCACTTACACTTCATCCTTTTGGGTTGATGAAGCTGTACTGGGACTGGACTTCCTTTTGGTGGGTTGCATGGAGAAAGAGTAATCAAAATAAGATGGAAGTTTCTTACTTGCAAATATCAAAATAGGATTCTGGAGTAAAATAAAACCCACGATATATTTTTACTTTTTACTCTTAGAATACACTAACAGATAAGAACCCTGAATTTCTAATAAATTTTTACCATTTTTCTCTCCCCTCCTAACCAGCCACTAGCATCTGATGGGCTTAAATAGCACTTCATACCAATGCCAACTCATTTTCCTTTCCTCTCAATTTTCTGATGAGAACAAGGAGAAAGCGAGTGTTTGCGTGGGTCACGTAGATTGGAAGCATAAACAGGAGCCTTTGCTCCATTTCCCAAGGCCCAAGCCAGGCACACCCGCGGGGAGCCAGGGCTTGCTCTGCCTCCAGCCGGCTCCCCACTTGGGGAGGACTCGCCGCCAGGTGGCATCGCTGAGCCTCCCTGCGCCCTGGAGGAGACCTGGGAAAACGTGGTGGTGGTGGTGGGGGGGGGGGGATCCACAGATTTCTTTCTTTCCCCCCTTCCTCCGCTCCCGAACTCTTATCACCCCCCAATCCGCTATCTCCTTCAGCAGTTTAAACAACCAGCGGTTAATAGGGTGTGACGGTGAATCGTAATGATTTTTCCCCCTATAAATCAAAGTGTAGAGCCACCGATCGCCGCCTCCTGCTCACTTGTCAGAAGCTCCCCGATTTGGGGGAAGCCTGGTCAGCCACCCTTTGGATGGAGCGCCTGCACCCAGAAGAGGATCCATGTACCGCGTCGGTATCCTGCCGTAGCGGGTGGCGACCGCGGCTTCCCCGCCAGCAGCACCCGGTGCCCGAGAGCCCCGCAGGGGAGCGGCGCGCCCGCCTCCGGGGCCAGCAGAGGCCCCTCCTCCCGCCAACATGGTTCCTGGCCGGGGCGCAGGCCGCTCCCCCGCCCCAGCGCCCAACGGCCGCGGCCGGAGGAGCGGTGCACAGCCCGGTCCCGCCTCGGCGGCCGAACCTCGCCTTTCGATCCCCGTTACCAGGATGGGGAAAAAAAATAAAATAAAAATGGGCCAAAACCGGCTTGGCTCAATGGATAGAGTTTCGGCTTGGGGACGGAAAGGACCCGGGTTCGATTCCCGTCAAGGGCATGTACCTTGGTTGCGGGCGTATCCCCAGAGGGGAGTGTGCGGGAGGCGGCTGATGGATGACTCTCTCTCATCGATGTTTCTAACTCTCTATCTCTTTCCCTTCCTCTCTGTACAAAATCAATAAAATATATTTTAAAAAAAATTTAAAAAAATAAAAATGGGAATCGACTCGGGCTTCCTTGTTGGAGGAAAGCCTGTCCTACTGTAAACACGTCCCAGGCTCCCTTGTCAGCCGCACTTTCACACCCGTCTTTCGAGGAGGAGGCTTTCCGGCCGGGGAAGAAGCTGCCGGCGCGCACACGCGCAGCCCCGTGCATACCGCCCCCGCGCCGCACGGCTCTGAGACCCTGGAAGCTGCACCGGCCGCGGCTGACGGGGTTCGTTCCCCGGGCGCTCGGCCCCTCCATCCCCCACGCCCCACCGGAGCCAGCTGAGCCCGGGCTGCGGTGCCCGGCTCCACCACTGACCGGAACTGCCCGCCTCCCGGCCGCCTCCCCCTCGGCGCCCACAGTCCGCGTTCTGGCCGCCCGAGTGCCCTCTGAGCGCGGTGCGCCCGCCCCCACGCCCCGGCCGCCAGACTGCATGCGGATCCTGGCTGGGCACCCTCCCCCGTGTGGCTGTCTGGCTTTCCAGGAGGGCAAAGTGGGGGTGGGGTGGGGTGGGGAGGTGCGTGGGTCGATGGCAGAAAAAAAGCCACGTGGGGGGGGGGTTGACAATTGGTTGCACCCAAATCCTCAAGCGCCCCTCCCCCGGGGTCTGCATAGGGTAAGCGTGCTGAGTGCCCTCCCTTGCCCCATGCTCCTGTGAGGAAGGCAGGGTGGGGTGGGGAGGCACCCCAAGATCCCAGGGGCTCTCGGGGGAGCAACTGGCGCTCCAGGGATCGGACTCTGGTTTCAGGTTTGAGAGGAGGGAGCTTATGGCGGGTAAACAGAGGCTGCGCCCCAGGCGTGGCTCAGAAGCAAAGCTGTAAGGAGGGGTTCGGCTCGCAGTGCTCCCCCCTCCCCGCAACATTCGTGAGTCTCTGCTTTTCTGCCTGCCCCACCCCGGGGCGTCCCGAAACCGTCCCAGTGACCCCAGCCCGCAGCGTGGATACGAGCAAACCTCCCCCCCCCCCCCCCTAGGATCCCGCCCTCTGCCAACTCCGCAGCCGGGTAGAAGCGATCCCAGTGGGAGCCCCAGTGGGGGGACGCGGCTGATTTCGCTTTTGGAAAAGCCCTTGATCCAGAGCAAGCCTAAGCCCACGTCCCCAGGCTGGTTGACCTACAATTGGAGGGTGTGCGAGGGCGGGCTGGGGCGGCGCGTCTGCGGGAGGAAAACCCGCTTCAGAGTGGGCAGAGGAAGCCAAGCAAAATGTCAGATAAGAAGAGCGGAGAGGGAGGAAGAGAGGCGCTTATTGCAGAGAGGGAGGTGGGAAGGCGCGGAGAATGCACCGGCTGCCAGGTGACTTGGGGGCTAAGGAGAGAAGAGGCGGGTGCGTGGCGGGCACCTGACCTCCAGGTCCCCAGCCCATCCCTCCCTGGATCCTGGCGCGGCCAGACACCGCGGGTGGAGGAGACGGCGCGGAGCTGGGGCGGGAGTAGCGGTGGGGGGTGAGGACTGGGCGGGAGGGGCGGCGCGCGGGGACCAAAGAACTCAGCGCCCCAGGCCGCACCGGGCGCGCTGCACACCTGGCATCCAGGACTCCCCATCTGCTAGGAGCTCGCCTCCGCTGCGGCCAGGGGTGTGGGCTTGGAGAGAGATAACGACACCGCCAGAGGAGTGGATGGCTTCTGTCAACTGTGGCAATGAACTCTATGAAGGTTTAGGGTGCTCCTACTGTGTGCTGAGCGCAGGCTCCAGCTGCTGGGCCCAGGAACGGCACCGGCACCGACTCTGATGGCATCCTCACACTAGGAAATAGTCCAGTGTATATCGTTGTATAATAAATTAACCATTGGAACAATCTATGCAAATTCGCCGTGCCCAGGAGGGTGGTGGAAGCAGCCCGGGTTCTGGAGAAGCTGGGTCTGGCTGAGCAAGGCACAGACCGACAGGACGATGGGTGATTTTCCACTGCTTCCTGACGCAAGGATGACACCCCCTTCCTGTCCCACATTCCCACAATACAGAGATCAAAATGAACAGTAACAATTTAAAATGTAGTTTAGTGATATACTTCATCTGGGCTAGAACGGTTTGCAAATAACTGAAGGCTGTCCTTAAACATTCACATCATTAATTTCACAAATGTCAGACCTGGAACGCTGCCTTATTGAAACAAGTGCTTTGTAATGTAACTTGTGGTTGTAGTCAATCCTCACGAGAGGACATTTTTTTCCATTGATTTTTAGAGAGAGTGGAAGGGATGGAGGAGGGCAAGAGAGAGAAAGAGAAACATCTATGTGACTCATGGATTGGTTGCCTCCTGGGTGAAATCTGCAACCAAGGTATGTGCCCTTGAACAGGAATGGAACTCACAGACTGACACTATAACCGCGGACCAACAAATCAGGGCTGTAATGTGTCTTTATACTATTCTGAGAGAAAATTCATGAATATAACTTACTATGCATTGTTCTGAGAACAACGCACCATTGTTTTAAATCGCCATAATGCTCAAACTACAATATAAAGGGGAAATACAAGTTACAAAATTAATAATAAAGTAATATACATTTCAAATGTGAATGCTCTGGCTATATTTCACTGAAACACCCAAAATACTGTCTAAAATGCTTAACATTCTTTCTAGGGAGTATTACTGGCCCGATGTGAATCCTGCATTATGAGTTCCAGGCAAATGCTAAATAATGGGAACGCTACTGATATTCTAAATTCTTAACATCGCAGTGGATGTGGTATTCTTGCCCTGATGTGGACCCTTCCCCCATTGACTCTGGATTTGGTCAGGTGACTCGCTCTGGCTAATAGCACATTGGCAAGCATGACCAGGCAGAAGCTTGGTGAGTACCACATATGCAGGTTTGTGCACCTGAAACCCTGAGAACATGGGGTTGGGAAAAAGCCAGTCTAACTTAGTGGAAGATGAAAGGCTTTACGGGCAAAGCCGAGATATCTTGCCACCTGGAGGGTCCCAGGCATGCGACATGCCGTCTTGGACTTCAGCAGGAGCATCAGTTGGGGACAGCCACCTGATTGATCTCAGATGAGTCCAGCGAAAGAATCACTCAGATTGACAACAGAACTATGAGCACCATTGCTTTAAATCACTATATTTTAGTTGGCTTGTTGCATAGTAATAGAGGATGGAGAAGTATTAATTACAATGCCACCTGATAGATGCCAAAATGAAAGTCCACCCAAGAAGGTTATCTTTGCTTACTGACTCCATATCTTCCTTATGAGTTCAATAAAAAAACACACAAATAAACAAACAAACAAACAAACAAAAAAACCCTCATCTATGCCTCTGGTGGATGTAAGAGTGAATTAGACTTCAGTAACCCCAAACATCTTATCTACGTTAGTTGCAAGTTGCGCTTCTTTCCATTTCCCAGATGTCCCTGAAATTCCTTCTCCCCTCAGGAGGCCTGCAGCTCACCAGCATTATCCTGTTTCCTCTCTGTCTCTCCTGCTGCTGTCTGTAGCCTTTCTTGGCCAGCTCTTTTCTCTCCACTTTTTAAAAAATTTTTCCTTCTTTCTGGTCTCATTTCTCTCCAGTTTTTCTGCTATTACAGCAACACTTATTTATTTATGGTCAGTAAACATATAAACCATATTAAGCCCTCAATAATTTGCTTTCTTAGTGTACCTTGGCTTCCCCACTCTTTTCTTCCTCCCACATTGCTTCTGCTTGTAAATTTCTTTCAGTCAAGTGTTGGAGTGGGATGGCTATCAACTCTCTAGAGTAGGGGTGTCGAACTCAATCAGAGAAGGGGCCAAAATCTAAAATCCAGCCTAAATCGCGGACCGAATGGTTTACTGAACAGTCATAAACTGTCATTGTGATGGAAACGCAGCGAAGTGCAGTGATGACAGTGCGGTGCGGGCCACATTGCAAGGCCTGGCGGGACGGATTTGGCCCGCGGGCCTTGTGTTTAACACATGTGCTCTAGAGTCTTGAAAAGTGTGGTGTTCACATACAGGTTGTAATTGGAATGTCATGGTATGGTGTGTTAGTCAAGGTTCCCCAGAGAAACAGAACCAGCAGGAGATAGGTAGATAGATCTCAATGATGGAGAGAAGTCCCAAGATTTGCAATCAGCAAGCTGGAGAGCCAATAGTGTGGTTTCAGTCCAAACCATAAGAGGTTTGAGACCAGGAAAAACTGAGACCAGGAAAAGTTGGGAGTTCTAAGGCAAGGGGAAAAAAACGATATCCCAGCAGGCAGGCAGGCAGGGGGAATTCTCACTGATTTGGGGGAAAGTCAGCCTTTTTGTCCTATTCAGGTCTTCAACTGGTGGGATGAGGCCCAGCCACATTAGGAATTGAAATTCGCTTTCTCAGTTTATTGATTTAAGTGTTAATCTCATGAAAAACACCTTCATAGAAACACTCAGAATACTATTAAAAAAATTATCTGAGCAACTGTGGCCCAGTCAAATTGACATGTAAAATTATGACACATATTTTCCAAATTAAAATGCAGACTATCCAAGAAGATACAGTATTGAGCTACTTTGGCAATAATAGCTTACAGTACAGGTCTTAATAGTAGCTTTTCTAGTCGGTTCAAGTAGGTTTTAGCATGGGCAGGGAGGGTTGGAGAGAGGGAATGAGCTGATCACTTTGAGAATGTAGTGGTCTCAGCTGAAGGAAATAGTGTGATAGATGAGAAAAGGGAAAACTAAAGGCTAAAATGTGTTGCCCTCTTTAAACATATAGCTTTAATTCTTGAGACTGGAAAGTCCCTATTCTTAATATGCTGTATGGTATATTCAAGTTTAAGGTATGATATAGCTTAGCTCAGAATTGATATGACTATCCTTTTTATGTACATGCTTCAAGGGTGAAATGGAAAAGAAAAAGAAAAAGAAAAAAAAGATCCCTAAAACTCCACACCATGTAATTAAAGGATATGCGCACTAACCTTCCTTAGAAGTAATTTTATAATGATAATCATCGCCTATAATATTTAGTAGTCTATACAACAGTTTCTAGATTTGAGTCCAGCAATTCTCCAAACTAGGCTGAATGGTTCCATTTCTAAACATGTGACCTTCACGATTGCATGTAAAGGAAACTGTAGAGAAATCTTACTCATCCTTAAATGTCTCTTCCTGAAAGTGACACACGTGATTTGTGCTCACAGTCACTGGATATAACTAGGCACATGGCCCTATGTAAAGGCTTGGAAATATGGCTTTACTCTGCCCAGGAAACAAGGAAAATGAGTATGGGTGAATCCTAGAAATCTGTTCAAATTACTTATGGAATTGATATACCTCATCTACATGTGCTATAAAGCGAATTTATTTTAAGTGAACCCTATTTTCCTTTCAGCTGCATGTAGAAATCAGCAATGTTCTACCAGGAAAAATTTTTACCTTGTCTAATACTGACATTAAGGCTTAAAACAATCATTAGAGACATGAACATTTCTGCTTTTGAGGGTGATGTGGAAGCAGCAAAAAGTCATCACAAGCAGAAAAAAAGATTACAAATGTCACATTTTATAAGATATTGCATTAAAAGATAGTTCTAGCATATAAAACTAGAAGAAATAAATTTAGAGACAGAAGCTAAAACTGCTAGCCATCTTCTCACCTGGCAGCATTTGCTGAGTCTGGACACAGGTTGTCATAGGAAAATAAAAAGGAAAAATAGAATATTTTACATCACGTTGGTCAGCGTGGATAGACTGGAATCTACAGGATCATCAGGGAGCTATTTCCCCACAGATATTTGCTGAGTGCTACAAAGACACAGAGAAATCAGTTGTAGACCAACTCATGCTAGAGAGGGCATGAACAAAACAAAACAAAAACAAACAAACAAACAATATATATATATATATATATATATATATATATATATATATATATGTTTTTATATATGTGTGTGTGTGTGTGTGTGTGTGTGTGTGTGTCACTTTCCAATGGGGATATGTTCTGAGAAATGCAATTCTGTCATTATGCAAATGTCAAAGAGTGCAATTACAAAAGCCTAGATAGTATAGCTTACTACACATCTAGAATATATATATACTAGAGGCCTGATGCAAAGGGCTCCAAGGGCCAAGGCAGCAGCCCGGCTGCCTCCTAGGCCCTTGCAGCTCTAGCTTCATCCGTAAGGTCGTTCAGAATGTTGTCCAGAAGGTTGTTCGGCTGTCTGATCTAATTAGCACATTATGCTTCTATTATTATAGACCAGAGGCTCGGTGCACAAAATTCCTACATAGGGCAGGTGTATCCCTCACCTCAGCCTCTCCAATCTGGGACATCCCTCTCACAGTCCTGGACTGTTGGCTCCCAACTACTCGCCTGCCTGCCTGCTTGATTGCACTTAACCGCTTCTGCCTGCCATTCCCTTTCCCATTCCCTAACCACTCCCTTGTTAGCCTGATTGATGCCTTACTGCTCCCCTGCCAGCCCGATTGCCCCTATCTGCCCTCCCTGCTGGCCTGTTTGCTCCTAACTGTCCTCCCCTGCTAGCTTGGTCACCCCTAACTGCTCTCCCCTTCTGGCCTGGTCACCCCAACTGCCCTCTCCTCCAGGCCTGGTTCTTCGCAACTGCTCTCCTCTGTAGGCTTGGTCCTCCTTCCCAAAGGCCCTCCCCTGCAAACCTAGTGCTCCTAACTGCCCTTCCCTGCAGGCCTGGTCATCCCTAACTGCCCTCCCCTGATGGCCCAGTCGCCCATAACTGTCCTCTCCTGCAGGCCTGGTTCCCCCCAACTGCTCTCCTCTGCAGGCCTGGTCCTCCCCTCATCTGCCCTCCCCTGCAGGCCTGGTCCCTTATAGGCCTGGTCGCCTGCAACTGCCCTTGATTGCTGGCCATCTTGTGGTGGCCATCTTTGGCCACATGGGGGTGGCCATCTTGTGTGTTGGAGTGATGTTCAATTTGCATATTATCGATACCTCTTTATTATTTAGGATAGCTTATTGCTGTAGGCTTCAAAAATTACTATACTGAATATGGTAGTTAACTGTAACACAATGGTATTTGTGTATCTAAGCATATCTAAACACAGAAAAGCTACAGTAAAAATATGGTAGACAGTACTTTTCATACAACTGGCAGCGCAGTAGATGTGTTTGCACCAGCATCACTGTAAACACGAGTAATGGGTTGTGTTAGGACTTTACAATGGCAGTAGGTGATAGGAAAGTTTCAGCTCCATTTTAAACATATGGTACTTTTTTTCCAAGTTAAAAAGATCTGAATTAAGAGGAATACTTTGTTTTTGGATTGGTAAAGATGTTGATTTTTCAAAAATTGATTTATAGTTTAAATGTAATTCCAAACAAAATTTTAGTTTTTTGTTTATTTTATAGATATAATCAAGCTGATTCAAAATTGATGTGATATAGCCACGCTGATTATAAATTAAATGGAAATGCAAATGATCTATTAGTAAAAAATATCCTGAAGCTCAGTGAATAGAGCATCAACCTGGAAACTGAAAGATCCTGGGTTCAATTTTCGGTCAAGGGCACATGCCTGGGTTGCAGGCTCCATCCCCAGTGTGGGGTGTGCAGGAGGCAGCCGATCCATGATTCTCGCTCATCATGGATGTTTCTATCTCTCTCTCCTTCTCCCTTCCTCTTTGAAATCAATAAAAATATATTTTAAAAAAAGTTCTGAAGATGAAAAACAAAGGTGGAGAATTCATTACACTTCCAGATTTTAGTAATTAACACAGTAAGATTAGACAAATTATAGACCAAATGAACACAAGAGTAAAAAATAAACTTACATCAATAGAATTACTTGGTTTATAATAAAACAGTACTCTTAATTTTGTTAGGAAAGGGAAGTGGACTTATTGCTCCCCGCCCCCCCACCCTGCCTCCAACATATGGTGCAATTGTATATCCACATGGAAAAAATAAAAAAGAATCTTGACTTCTAATTCATACAATATACAAAAATTAATTTATCATATATCACAGTCATAGATATTCAGAGAAAACTTAGGAGGATATACTTATGACCTTGAAGTAGGCAAATATTTCTTACATAGGACACAAAAACACTAAGCAGAGAAGAAACCAAACACTGGTATAAAATATTTATAATATATCAATCTGATAGATAATCCATAAGAATAACTAAAATTAAAATAGTAGCAAAGTAAGAGAGATATGGACCATCTGAAATTCTCATATATTTGGTGGGTATGTACAATGGAATAATCACTACTTACTAATCTAATATGTCTAGATATATACTCAAGAGAAAGGAGTATATATATGCTCACCAAAGAGCACAGACAAGAATATTCATGCCCAAACCTGGCAGCAATCCAAATGTCCATTAACAGAAGAATAGATAAGTATCTTATGAAATTTTTACCTGATGAAAAACTGCACAGAAACAAAAGAGCAGAAAAGAAGTAAGCCCAAAACAGTATGTGTTGTATGATTTCCATTTGCGTGAAGTTAGCTCAGGAACAGGCAAATACAATTGTTAGTGATAGAAGTTAGAGACATGGTTATCTGCCCATGAGGGCTTGACTGGAAATGGCCATGATAGAACTTTCTAGAATACTTGAAATGTTCACTATATTAATCTCAGTAATGCTTGCATGGGTGCACACCTGTATAAAAATTTATCAAGCAGTACACTAAAGATCAGTGCTGTTTTTTGCCTTGAATAGATATATACCTTGAGAAAAAGATGAATCAGAGAAAGACAAAGATATTTAAAGGAAACCTACTTTTCAGTACTCAAAAGCAGGAGTCAGCAAACATTATCTGTAAAGGGCCAGACAGCAAATAGTTCAGGCTTGTAGGTTCTGTCATGACTACTTAACTCTGCTGCTATAGTGCTAAAGCAGAGATAGACAGTAAATAAACAATGACCATGGCTGTGTTCAAATAAACTTTATTTACAAAAATAGTGCTGGCCTGATTGGGCCTGCCAGCCATGGTTTACCAACTCCTGCTTTAAAGCATTAGCAAAGATGTCACCTGTAGTTAAAATATCACAAAATAGAATTCCTTCTTCTATAACATGAGGTATTGTAGTAAGGCCTCTTCTAGCCCAAATACTGTATGATTGCTTTTGAAATACTGGAAGTAGGGTGTGTGTGTGTGTGTGTGTGTGTGTGTGTGTGTGTGTGTAGACATAAAAGGATGCCAGTAATTATACCAAAATAGTTAAAAATTACCTCTCCCACCTTTCTCTTTCTCTGTACCTTCATCCTTCTCCTTATTGAATCAGGAATGGATTTTCACACAACATTAACAAATACTTGTGGGATATTCATTACACAGTGCACACAAGGCTTTCGTGGTCACCCAGCCTAGAGGTAATGATGGTGTAAAAGGTCGTATATAGTGGAAATAAAATTAGATATGGTTTCTGCCCTCAAGGACTTGTATGATGAAAGAGTCAGAAATTAAGTAAATACAGATAGAAAGAAGTAACTATGTAAGTGTTGTAAAGAAAAATAAATTGGCATGTGAGAAGGAATAAAAGGGGCAGAATTTAAAAATGGAATTGGTCAGAGCAGACTTCTCTGGGGCTGGATCATTAAAAGTGAGACCTAAAGAATGAATACAAGCTGGCTAGGTGAAGAAAGATACGGTATGTGGGAGGCAGGGAGAGAACAGCCGGCAGAAGGAACAGAATGTGCCAAGGCAGGAGAAAGGAAAGCTTAGCACGGGAAACTAGTGAGGCTAGAATGTGATGAGCATGAAAAAAAAAAAATGTGGCACAGAAGAAAAAGAAGTGGTGAGTAAAACCCAGACTGTACAGGGTATTGGTTTATATTAAGAAATTTAGATGTTTTTTTGTTTTTTGTTGTTGTTAATTCTTACCCTAGGATATTTTTCCATTAATTTTTGGAGAGAGTGGAAGGGAGGAGGAGAGACACACAGAGAGAGAAACATTGATGTATGGGAGAAACATCCATTGGTTACTTACCACACGAGCCGGCGATCAAGCCTGCTTGAGGTACATTGCCCTTGACCAAAATCAAACCCTTCAGTCTGAAGGTTGACACTTTATGAACTGAGCCAAACTGGCTAGGGCTAGATTTTATTTTAAATGCCACGGGAAGTAATGGATTGATTTTAAATAAGTGAATGGCATGGCCTGCATAACATTTTAAAAACATCACTCTAATTCACTGTGTAGAGAATTCATAGAGAGAGCAATATTATCTTTTGAAGACTACTGTGGTGCCCCCACTGCCCTACCCCCACCATCTACCCCCTGGAAATGACGTTTGGACAGCAACGAAGGAAATAAATGAATGATTTGGGGATACATTTTGGAGGTAAAACTGATAGAACTTAGTAATGGACTGTTTTAGGGAAATGAGGGAGAAAAAAGACTTGAGAAGAGTAGGGAAGTACAAAATGATCATTTAGGAAAGAAATCAACTGAGTTTTCTGGAGATACCTAGTTAGGTTGCCAAGCAATGTTTAGGTCCGATGTTTGCTTTTCATTGACACCAGTGAGTTTAGTTGTGTGTTTGAGTATAAGCACAAAAAAATGATTGGGTTCATCTGGAGTTGGGGTTTGATGTGTTTGCCAGGGGAGAAAGAAGCATGGCAATTACTATAGTATTTTCAAAGGATTTATTCTACTGAGTGATTGTGAGAATCTAAACAGA
Source organism: Pipistrellus kuhlii (assembly GCF_014108245.1). Lineage (NCBI taxonomy): Eukaryota > Metazoa > Chordata > Mammalia > Chiroptera > Vespertilionidae > Pipistrellus > Pipistrellus kuhlii. Next base: position 124,920,327 of record NW_023425515.1, on the reverse strand, counting down.
TAGAGAAGTCAAGGAAAGGGACTGACGGGGAGAGTGGGACTGGTAGGGTTGTGGAATGGAAGTCATAATAAGATAGAAGATGGTGGGAGAGTGGGGTGATGGACTGAATATGCTGAAAGTAAAAGAGTTTTATTTGAGCATGGGATGTCTGATTTTAGATTTTATAGTTGTTTATTTAAATATATATATATATATATATATATATATATATATATATATATTGATTTTAAAATATATTTTATTGATTTCAGAGATGAAGAGAGAGGGAGAGAGAAATAGAAACATCAATGATAAGAGAGAATCATTGATCAGCTGCCTCCTGCATGCCCCACAATGGGGATCAAGCCCACAACCCCGCGGTGTGCACTGACCAGGAATCAAAGCATGAACTCCTGGTTCATAGGTTGACACTCCGCCACTGAGACACATCAGCCAGGCAAGATTTAACAGTTGTTAAGAGTTCAATGAGCCAATAGCTCAGCATTTGGGACAGGTCATCTAATATATGTTGAAGTTGTCTAATATGATGACAGGAGGTAAGTTGGACTTGAAGAACGGAAGCCGGTGTTGAAATCGAAAGTCAATGAAGAGAAGTGACAGCAGTTGACAGCAATAAGGAGGAAAGTGTGATTTTGCTGAATGATATGAGTCTCAAAGGAGAGGGGAGCCATACAAGGGGAGCAGGCAAACTACCAACCCTGAGGTGAGAATAAGCAGTTTCCACTTAAAAGGCCTACAGGAGCAATGCCATTCTAAGATAGGCCTGAGGTGCCATTGAGGCCTATGAATAGGTGGAAGGAGTAGGGAGAATGAAGGTAGAGAGTATAGGAAAATTTGTTGAACACAGAGCAACCATTTTTAAGAGCAAAAGAGGTTCAGCGTTGGGTCACATGGAGTGATGGATGCAGTAAGCAGGTTGGAGCCGAGAGTTGATAAGATAAAGGATTTCTGGAGAGGCTCTCGTGTCTGCAGAGGATTTACTCCTGCACGGCTTTAGGAAGAAGGCAAGTATTTAGCCTAACACTGAAGTCTGAAAGGTTCTTTTTTTTTCTTTTTCCTTTTTAAACAACAAGTATAGTAATTGTTTGGGACATTTTCATTTTAAAGTTGATAATAAAAATCCACAACAAATTAATGAGTATAGAGTTTCTGTTTGTGATGATAAAAAATATTCTGGAGACAAATGGTGGTGATGGTGGCACCACATTGTGAACACACTTCATGCTGAACTGCACACTAAGATGGTGAATTGTATGTCATGTATCTTTACCACAATAAAAAAAAAAGTACCCATTAGCAACAGTTGTAAATTACCAGCCCACTTGGGAAATTTGTTCTCAGACATATTTTATTTGTCCTCAAACTGTTTTGGCCATCATTGTGTGTAAAAATCAATAAAAACAATAGTTTCTAACATTTAGAAATCTGGACATTTTGTATAAAATACCTTTTAAAACTGGGCTAGCTAATGATGTGGGCACACATCCCTACCTGCTTCTGACCAGCTGGAGCCCAGGGAGGCTGCTTTCCTCGCCAATGCCTGTGCCTCTCTTATCCCTGCTGTGTTCTTGTCAGCACAGAGACCCAAGTGCTGCAGCCATTGAGACTAGTGCTGCCCTTTCGTTTTCAGAATTCATAGGACGATGCATTAGTTGTATAGCGGTGCTTCTAGAAAGGTGAGAAAGTGAAAGGGAGACTGAGCAGGAAGTTTTAAGGAAAGTGGGAGAAAACATAGTTCTTGGTGGAAATGAATTTGGGTGTTTTAATGTATAAACAAAGTTGGTTCCAAGAATATAATATGGACAACATCGGTTATTTTTATTACCTGAGGACAGTTGTGTTTGCCTCCCTGATTTATATAAACTGTTTATAAGTTTTATATAATTTGTGTAAAACTGAAAAATGAACAGAACATAGGAAAAAAATCACTGCTTTCACCAAATCTTTCTTTGACTAATGAAACTACCTTGACTTTGAGCCTTTTAGGAACAATCCATAGGGTAGTAATTAATTAATTAATTAATTAAACTATTGTTCTCAATATTTGTTCAGAAAAAACACAATGGTGCATTTTCTGTTTTTTTGTTTTTGTTTTTGTTTTTTTTGTATGAGAGAAAGAGAGAGAGAGAGGGAGAGAGAGAGAGAGAGAAAGGGGTCATGTAGATCTATCTTTTTTTTTTTTAAATAAACCTTTATTGTTCATATTATTACAAAAGTTCCTCATTTTTTTCCCCTCCACCAGGTTCCTACCCCACCCTCTGCCCTTTCCCCATCCCCCATTGTCCTCATCCATAGGTGCACAGTTTATGTTCAGTCTCTTCCCACACCCCCCACTCCTCTTTTCCCTGAGAATCATCAGTCCACTCCCCTTCAATACCTCTGATTCTATTATATTCAACAGTTAATATTGTTCATCAGGTTTTTTAATTCCCTTGGTTTTTAGATTCACTTGTTGATAGTTATGTATTTGTTATTCACAATTTTTATCTTTATTTTCCTTCTCTTCTGAAAGAACCCCCTTCAGCAATTCATATAATTCAGTGATGAACTCCTTTAGCTTTTTTTTATTAGTGAAGCTCTTTATCTGGCTTTTGATTCTGAGTGATAGCTTTGCTGGGTAGATTATTTTTGGCTGTAGGTTCTTGCTATTCATCACCTTGAATATTTCTTGCCATTCCGTCTGGCCTGCATGGTTTCTGTTGAGAAATCAGCTGACAATCATATGGGTGTTCCTTTATAGGTGACTACCTGTTTCTCTCTTGCTGCTTTTAATATTCTCTCTTTGTCTTTTGCTCTTGGAATTTTACACTTGATCTTAGCCAAAAGGCCAAGAAGCGATTGCTCTTGGAATTTTAATTAGGATGTGTCTTAGTGTGGTCCTCTTTGGATTCCTTTTGTTTGGGGTTCTGTGCGCTTCCTGGACTTGTAGATCTAATTCTTTCACCAGGTGGAAGAAGTTTTCTGTCACTATTTCTTTCAGTATGTTTCCGTTATCTTGCTCTCTCTCTTCTTCTGGGACCCCCATAATTCTGATGTTGGTTCACTTGAAGTTGTCCCAGAGGTTTCTTACATTATCTTCAACTTTCTGGATTCTCTTGTCTTCTTGCTTCTGGGGAGGAGTATCTTCTGACTCTTTATGTTCCAAATCTTTGACTTGATTCTCGCAATCTTCCATTCTGTTTTTAGGACTCTGTATAATATTTTTTATTTCAGACAATGTATTCTTTATTTCTTGTTGATCTCTTATTATTTCTTGTTGATCCCTTATTATTTCTAGTTCATCCCTTTTCATATCCTCATAGGTCTCGTTTATTTTATAGGCCTTTTCTAGGAAATTCTTGAAAAACCTTATAAGCGTGGTTTTGAACTCTATATCCATCACTTTTTGTCCTCCATTTCTTTCGTTTGTGATCTGTTTCCTTGTCTCGGCATTTTCACAGCTCCCTGAGTTGGTAGCCTTAAAAGTCTCTGTGTTCAGCTTGGATGGGGTGGAGTTTCAGGGTGGAGCCTACAGCCTTGGCTTCTGTCAGCCATGCCCTATGAGGCTCCTGAGTCTCAGTATTCCTCAGGGTCCTTCAGTACTCATTGCAAGCACCTCTGAGAGAAAGGTGCCCTTGAGTTTCGCCTGCTATCAAACAGTCTAGGCTCTCCCCCAATGAGCCCGGAACTGGGATTCAGTTCAGTTGGAAGTGGGGTTCAAAGCAGTCTGGAGCTTTTGTCTCCTTCCCGCTAGGGCAATCCAGCAGCACAGTCAACCGCCCGTTCTCTGCGAGCAATGTGTGCACCTCCGGGACTTCCTTTCGCCACTCCCCTGGGTTTCTGCCTTAACCCCAGGCTCTCTCTGTATGAGCCTGGGTCCCTCGGGTCTGGCCTAGAACAGGGGTTCAGCGCAGTCAGAACTGGGGCTACAGCACAGTCCAGAGCTTTTGTCTTCTTCCCACTAGGGCAATCTAGCAGCAGAGTCAACAGTCCATCCTCTGCGCGTAATGTGCGCACCTCTGGGGGTTCTGCCTTTTGCTGCTCCACTGAGATTCCACCTGACAGCCCAGGCTCCCTCTGTATGAGCCTAGGTCCCCAGAGTCTGGCCTAGAGCTGGGGTTTAGTGCTGTCAGATCTGGGGTTCAGCACAGTCCGGAGCTTTTATCTCCTTCCCGCTAGGGCACATGTGTCAAACACAAGGCCTGCGGGCCAAATCCGTCCCTCCAGGCCTTGCAATGTGGCCCGCACCGCGCTGTCATCACTGCACTCCGCTGCGTTTCCATCACAATGACAGTTTATGACTGTTCAGTAAACCATTCGGCCCGCGATTTAGGCTGGATTTTAGATTTTGTCCCCTTCTCTGATTGAGTTCGACACCCCTACGCTAGGGAATGCCAGCCAGGAACTCAGCCTCCCCCTCCTTTCAGGCTCTGTCCTCTCCGCATGCACAACATGTCTCCGTACCTTAGGCTTTTACGGCTCCTCTGATTTTTTTTTTTTGGTTTTCTCTTTCCTTCTTGTAGAATTTCCAGTTAGTCGACTTTCCTGTAGTTCTGGGTAATGTCCATTTTGTATTTTAGTTGTATTTTATTGAAATTGTTGTGTGAGGCTACAGTTAGGTGTTACCTATGCCACCATCTTGGATTCTCCTGGAGGAAGCATTTTTATATTCTGTATATCTATCTTATTTGTTGGCACAAGAACACATTGTTTGTACCAAACCAATAAGTAGATTCAGGAGCATTAAATCATTGTGTGTCAACATTACTGTGAAAAAAAAAAAAAAAAGTCCTTGTACACAAAATGAGCATGTACTGTCACTGGAAAAAGTGCACTGACTTCTTTTGAAAGTAAAAATGTATTAAAATCCATTTCTTGCGTTGACTGACTCTAGTCTAATATTCTAAAATATTCTAACACTTCTAAATTTACAAAGATGGCATTTTACTGCCCCCCCCCCCTTTTAAAAATATCTCTTTCATTTGGATGAACTTAACCTTCTGATAGCTTTTCTTGGTAATAACAGTGCATTGAATTGCCATATCTCTGGGTGAGAGATGAAAAAACCATTTAATGAGAATGAAAATGTCCAATTTATACTTAGAAATGGAGGATTGCCCCAGTGAATGTTGATTATAGCCTGACATGTGTTGTTGTGCTGTGGCATCAGGAAATATACTCAAGACCCAGGCCAAGTTATATATAAATAAGCATAGTGGGTATATTAGTTTCCCAAATACCACAGACAGGATGGCCTCATTCTCTCCAGATCTGGATACTAGAGTCTGAAAGCAAGATGTTGGCAGGGCCTGGTCTCTCTGAAGGCTCCAAGGCAGAATCTGTGCCATGCCTTTCTCTAAGCTTCTCCAATTCTTGGCATCCCTTGGCTTGTAGATACATCACTATAATCTCTGCCTCCATTGTCACATGGTATATGCCTGTGTGTCTTTATCTGTCTCTTCTTTTTGTTTAAGGACAGTCATAGTGGCTTAGGGCCCACCCAAATGAGCTCTTCTTAACTTGATTACATCTATAAAGGCCCCATTTCCAAATAAGGTTACATTCACAGGAACCAGATGTTAGGACTTCAACATGTCTTTTTTGGGTACACAATTCAACCCATACTAGAGGGACAGAGGAATGGACAGATCATGATCATTGAATTAGTTTTTTAGTTAGACTCTGGCCCAGCCACCTCTAATCTTAACTATAGCTTCCCTATTTCCTTCCCTCACTCTGGTTTCAGGGCCATCTCTTGGTTTATCCTCCTAGTGTGACAAACTAGTTAATATCTGTCACCTTTCACCAAGTTACACAGGTTTCTGTCTGTGACTAGACCGTCTGGTAGCATGGTGTCTCCTTACCTTAAACTCTGGAAATAGAATTCCTTGATTGGAACCTAGAATGCCATTCCTGTGAGTCACTCCTATTGATCGCTTCCCTTTTTGTTTTTAATTCTTTCCTATGCTGCTTAGATTTTTCTGTCATCACTTTCATTACCTTGCAACTCTCTTCCCCATCATCTTACTCTTTCATGTACTTGTTGAAACTCAATCTTGAATAACTCTATTATTAGCCTGGGTAGCTGAGTACTGTCAGAGGAAATCACACAACCATTCACCTAGTCAGCTTTCTCTAAGTTTTCTGCAGAGACATCACGTTTTATCCAAAAGTTCCTCAATCCTGTGGTATCAATGATTTCCCCTCATTTACAGCTTTCTCTTCAACTCATTTTTTTTAAAAATCCCTACCCAAGAATATTTTTGTTTTCCATTTAAAGGAGGGAGTGAGGGAGAGGGAGTGAACGAGGGAGAAAGATAGAGAGAGAGAAAGATTGATGTGAGGAAAACATGTTGATGTGTTGCCTCCTGCATGTACCCTGACTAGAGCTGGGGATCAAACCTGAATTCCAGGAATTGAACTGGCAACCTTTGGTTCACTGGACAATGCCCAAACAACTGAGGCACACTGATCAGGGCCACACAGGTACCTTCTTAATTTCAGACCACCAAATCTACAAATTAGCCTTGATCTGCAACCATCACTTTTCTTCTTCCCACCTGCAACAAAGAAAGCAAAGTCCATCTAAGGTCTTAAATTCTGCCCTTGGCCACTTTTGTTTCTCACACTATACTATCTCCATGGGACTTCTATTACTCTCATGAATTTACCTGCTGATAATTTCCAAATCTGTAACTCTAGATTATATCATTCTCCAAAGACTCATTCACATATCTCACTTAGATATCCTGTGGGCACCTTCAAGCACCATGTCAAAATTCCAAGTTATAATATCTACTCCTCAGCACTCTTCTAATTGCTCTGATTCCTGAGTTCCCCATCTCAGTTAACCTGACCGCATTTTTTCACATCAGAGACTGGATGTTCTCTGTAGCAGATTCCATTGGGCCTGATCACTCCATGAGCTCCTGTCCATTTCCAATGGCAAGTATCTGCATCTTTTATTATTGAGGTCCTTTTTGGAAGCAACAAAGGAGAACAGGCTAGGAAAGCTGCAAAATTAAAGCCATCAACAAAGTACTTATAGGAATTTGTTCATAGATCTCCCAGCTTGTCAACCTCTTGGATGGGATAACTCTTGGGTCATTTGTTTCATGCCATTTCCCAGAATTTTTCCATGACATTTACAACATAGTTGACTTGATAAAGCTTTCTATCTTGGCTAACTTCCCTCCATATAACTTACTCACCATTCTACTCACATTCCCTGTTCTTCTTGAGTCAACTACTTGTCCTTGAATCCTAGCCTTGAAGTCTGTTTCTCGAGGAAACCAAAGTAAGACACTATCCTTCTTTCTATGCCCTTCCTTTCTTCTTCTAATCAATTACCAAATCCTATTATTATAATTCTACTTCATAATCATCTTGGTAAGGAAACCACTTCTCTTCAGCCTCACTACCATCACCCAGAGCCACTGTCATCCAGCAACAGTCTCCTACCTGCCTCCCTTCACTGTTGTCCCCTTTAATCCTTTTTCTTCCCTTTAGGGAGTGATCTTTCTTTCTTTTTTTCTCTGTGATTTTTTACAGAGAGGAAGGGAGAAAGATAGAGAGCTAGAAACGTTGATGATAGAGAAAAACATCAACCAGCTGCCTCTTGCACACCCCCACCGGGGATGTGCTGGCAACCAAGGTACATGCCCTTGACCAGAATCGAACCCGGGACCTTTCAGTCCGCAGACTGACGCTCTACCACTGAGCCAAACCGGTTTTGGCAAGGGAGCGATCTTTCAAACATTCAGATTTCATAGTATCACCTCCACACTGAATTTGTCAGGTCTCAATTTACAGTTAAAGAAGCTTTCCTTGATCTTTCAAATCTAGGATCCAGGAAAAGGAGCACCCTAGTATTTCCTGTTAGAGAATGTACCCTTCCCTTCCCTTCCCTCCCCTCCTCCCCCCTCCTCCTACCTTTCTCTTTCCTTCCCACCCCCACATCCTTGTTGTTGTTGTGCTCTTACACTGTAACTCAACATAGGGTACAGAGTAGAAACTCAAATATTTGTTGAATAAATAAATGCTTAACAAGTTCTTCCTGCCTTGCTCATCGTGGCCTGTTTCTGAAGGGCCAGAATCAGAAATCTAGTGAACACATTTGCAGTTTGTACCTGTGTTTACTCTTATGTCTCAATTTAAGTTTTTCCCCCACTCATAAAAGATGACTAGCTAGTGATCTCATTAGGGGATGAGGTCATTAGGCAATGGTGAGTCAGGCATAGGACTGATTTTGTTTAAACCTTAATAGGTAATTTTTCTTGTTACTTGGTATAAAAAGGAATATGGACGAGATGGTAGTTTGGAATTTCCAAATTCCTTACATTTAAGGACTTTCCTCAACCCTTAACATTTCTACTTTTCTAAGAACTTACTTCAAATAATTTATTCCGTAAAAATGTATTTTAAATATATTCTTTCAAAGAATAAATTATTTCATCAGAATAAATTCATTACTGCCTGTTATCATTTGAATTCTGTTAATTGAACTTCTGTCCAAGTAGGTTTGTTTGTATTGAAAAAGAAAAAAGCTACCATTATAATTCCTATCCAATTTGACAAAATTTAAACTTCAAAACTTTTGACTCTTATCCATGCCTCTAATCTAGATGCTTTCTTCTCCCACTTAAAAGTATCTGAAATTGCAGTTATTTATTCTAATTACCTAACTGAAGTGAGTGACCTATGCTGTGTAAATCATATTACTTGTAATATAGGATTTCAGCTACAGCATGCAAACCACTTTATTTTTTTCTCTCCTTTTGTTGTTTTTAGTATGGGGTAGTTGTTAAAAGCACAAGTTTTAGAATATGACAGGCAGGCTAGAGTCCTCATTTTGCCAGTTATTAAGCTGTGTGAGGAGAAGTAGTTTACTTTATCTCTCCAGGCCTCAGTTTCTTCATTTAAAAAAATATTTTTATTGAATTAAAGAGAATGGAAGAGGGACAGAGAGAGAGAAAGAAACATCAATGATGAGTGAGAATCACAGCTGCCTCCTGCACTCATTAAGGGATGAGGTCATTAGGCAACGGTGAAAATTGAACCCTAAACCCAGGCATGTGTCCTGACCAGGAATCAAACCACAATCTCCTGGCTGGGTGGCTCAGTAAGTTAGAGTTATGTCCCATGCACCAAAGAGTTGAGGGTTCAATTCCCAGTCAGGGAACATACATACCTAGGTTGCAAGTGCAAATTCTGGTCAGGGTGCATGTGGGAGGCAACTGATAGAAGTTTCTCTGACTCTCTGTCTCTCTCTCTTCTTCCTTTCTCTATAAATCAATAAAAACATATCCTTGGGTAAGGATTAAAAAGAAAAACAGCTCTGAGGCTTACTGTAAAACAAATGAGACAATATCATTATCATTGTTATTTATTATCTGTTAGTGGAAGAGTAAACCTTATGTTATCTAACTTAGTCCTCATATCAATACTGTGATGTGGGCAATGCTATCATCTCTAGGTTACAAGTAAAGAAATTAAAGCCAAGAGAAAGTAAGGAAACTTGCCTTATAATAGTAATAGTAGTAGTAATAATAATAATAATTCACCATGTACCAGGCACTATTCTAAACTGTTTACATATGAACTCAATTATTCCTCAATCCTAAAAGGTAGGTCTTACTGTTATCCCCAATTTGTAGGAAACTAAGACTCAGAGCTATAAAGTATTGTAACTTGTGCAAGATAATATAGCTCCTATGCAGTAAAACTAGGATTCAAAACCAGAAAATCTGGCTTTGGAGAACGTATGCTAAGACTTTTTTTGTGGCCAAACACACAAACTGTCCTGGAGAATGTTCCTGTGGGCTTGAGAAGGATGTGTATTCTGCTGCTGTTAGATAGAATTATTTATTAGTGTTTGTTAGGTCCTTTGGTCTAAAGTGTAATTCAACACCAGTATTTCATGACTTTCTTCCTGGATGATCAATCCAGTATGGAAGGTGGAGTATTGGATAACCCCTACTCATTATTGTTATACTAGAGGCCTGGTGCACAAAATTGTGCAAGGAAGGGTTTCTCAGCCCTGTCTGCACCCTCTCCAATCTGGGACCCTTCGGGGAATGCCAGAATGCCTCTTGCGGTTAGACATCCCTCTCGAAATTTGGGATGACTGGCTCCTAACCACTTGTCTGCCTGCCTGATCACCCCTACCTTGCCCCCCCTGCCTGCCTGATCGCTCTTAACCTCTCTGTCTGCCTGCCTGATTGCCTCTAACTTCCCTCCTTTTCTGGAATGATCTCATCCCCAACTGCCCTCCCCTGATTGCCCCTAACTTCCTCAGCCTGGGCCTCCACCACCATGGCTTTGTCTGGAAGGAAGTCAGTCATCTGGAAGATGGCCGGTTGACCCTGTTTAATTAGCATACTACCCTTTTATTAGCATATTTAAATTATATAGGATAGGATTTCTTAAATGGTGGAGGGGGAGCTTTTTCAGCAGGAGAAGGTTTTCTTGGCAGACAAAAACACATAATCCCTATATCTGAACTGATAGCCAGCCATATGCACTATACTGCTAAACCTTTCATTAAAAAAATTGAACCGCTTTCTTACACCTTACGCCAAACAGCTGTTGCCCTTAAAACCCCTCCTCAGCCCCTACCTTAGGTTCTGTCTTCTCAGATTAGGTTCTTATTGGTTGGTTTCTATGCCAATCAGCATCAAAAGCTCTGCCTCCTAGGCAGCCTTTGGCTCCTTGCAATTAACCCAGATTTGGTTCTGATTGGTTGGTTTCTATGGCAGTTAGCATCTCTGGGCCTATCTCCAGGACTGATCATAGAGGTGGGGCTGATCAGCAGCCGCCCCAGGCTGCTGGCAAGCAGACTGAACTGCTGACCTCTGGGAGAGAGAGAGAGAGGCTTGGCTGCTGGCGAGGCCTGGAGAGAGAAGCAGGGTCTGATCACTCTTCTCTCTCCCGGCCTCACCAGCAGCTGCTGCCACTGCTGATCAGCCCTGCCTATTTCTCTCTCTGAGAGGTAGGCAGTTCAGCCTGCTCACCTGCTGTGCGCACAGCCTGGTGTTTGGTTAAGCCTTTGCTCATTTTGGATGTTACGACCCTTGCTCTTTATATAGATATATAGTTGTTGTCTCTCTTCAGGTTGTGGGGGATGTTGATGGTGTTTTTTGTTTTTGTTTTAGTATTTGCTTAATATATTTAGGTACACCAATTTTGGTGTACATATATTTATAGTTCTTATATCCCTTTGATGAATTTACCCCTTTAAAATGATAATATGACCTTATGACCTTCTTTGTATCTTATTATAGCTTTTGACTTAAAGTCTGTTTTATAATTATAGCTACTCCAGGTCTCTTTAGGATTCCATTTGCATTAAACATGAGCCTATTTGTGTCATTAATGCTGAAGTGAATCTCTTGTAGGCAGCAAATAGTTGGGTTTTCTTTTTTATCCATTCAGCCACTCTAGGTCTTTAGATTAGAGAATTTAATCCATTTAGATTAAAGTAATTTTCAGTAGGAAAGGGCTTAATGTCATCTTGTCAATTGTTTCCTGGATGTTTTGTAGTTCCTTTGTTCCTTTCTTCCTCTCTTGCTGTCTTCCTTGGTGAATTGATGATTTTCTCTAGGGGTATGTTTGATTCCTTTCTCTTTGTCTTTGTGTATGTACAATATTATAGGCTTTTGCTTTCTGGTTATTATGAGGCTTACATAGATATCTTATAGTTATAAAAGTCTTTTTAAAACTGATAACTTTCAACACAAAAACTCTACTCTTTAACTCCCCCTCATTTTATGTTTTTAACTAGTAGCCCTGCATATGAATTCAGGTGCCAGTAGCTCTCTGCGGGGGGGCCTGGCCGCTCAGTGTCTGCTTCCCAGAGGCTCTCCAAGGCCCAGAGGCCCACCTGAAGCTGGGCACAGAATGCTTGCTTCATCCCTGGGGCAATGACGCAAAGTGTTCCATGCTCTAGCCTGGCCAGAGGCCCATCTGTGGCTGGGTGCAGAATGATTGCCTTGTCACAGCTGAGATAAAAGCCAGCATTCTGCCAGGCCATTCACACTGCCCACTCTCAGTGGCTGCCCTCCTGGGACGGAGGTACACCAGGGGGCTGAGCAGACTGGGTGCCACCATCTTGTGGCTATGGGCACTGCCATCTTTGTGATGGAGTGATGGTTAATTTGCATCTTACTCCTTTATTAAATAGGACATTACAACTTACAGCTTTTTAATATTGTATGCCCATTAACAAATTATTTCAGCTATAGTTATTTTTAATACCTTTGTCCTTTAACTTTCATTCTGGAGTTAAATGAATAGCATAACACCATATTACAGTGTTGGAATGTTCAGAATTTGTATAGTTATCTTTATATTTTCACATTATTAATTAGTATCCTTTTATTTCTGCATGATAAACTCCTGTTAGTATTTCTTATAAGGCAGGTCTAATGGTGAGAACTCTTTTAGCTTTTGTTTGTCTGGAAACTCTTGACTTCATTTCTGGACAGATTTGCTGGGTAAAGTATTTTTGGTTGACAATTTCCCCCCCAGTATTTTGAATATATCATTTTATTCTCTACTGACCTGCAAGGTTTATGCTAAGAAATCCACTAATGGGGGTTCCTTTGAATGTGAGGTATATAAAATTATATATATTTCCTACCCAACTGGTGTGGCCTAGTGGTTGAGAGTTATCCTATGAACCAGAAGGTTCGATTCCCAGTCAGGACACATGCCCTGATTGTGGGCTTAATCCCCAGGAGAGGGTGTACAGGTGCCAGCTAATCAATGATTCTCTCTCATTGATGTTTTTCTCTCTCTCTCTCCCAGTTACTTCCTTCCTAAAATCAATTAAAAGTTGATTAATGGAAAACTACTATGCTCTTTTGGTCATGTCATGTTTCCTTGATTTTTCATGTTCCTTAAAGTCTTCTATTGCTGTCTTCACATTTGAAGAAGTAGTTACCTCCTATAGTCTCTGTTGACTGGCTTTGGGAAAAAATACCTTCTGTCAGTCCTGCTGAGTATTCTGAGACTTTCTCAGACATTTTCCCTGACTCCACATGCTCCATACTTCTTGTTCTCTCTTGAGGGCAAATTCTTAATATGCCATTATTTCTCTTGATACTGTAAAGCCTGGATGAGCTACCCAGAGTATTAGAGATGCCTGTGGCTCAGTGGCCTGGGAGGGTGTGGGGAGCCATAGGTGAGGTTTTCTCCAGAGGCTTGTGGTTGAGCTATCTGATGGAGTCCAAAAGGGATCTGCATCCTTTTCTGCCCTCTAATAGCCATGACTTCTCTAAGCCCCTCCTCACCCCTTTGTCATGCAGCACATCTCAGCATTCTGGAACAAGTAAGAAGAAAGTGGGCTTTTTTGGCAGTGGCCAGTACAGCTGGGGAAGCCAAGTACTTACTCACATGCTCCCGCTTCCCCCTTGGAGAAATCACAGGCATAGCAGGCCTCTTAGCACTGAGCTATGCTGGCTTGGGGAAGGGGTTTCTCTTATCCTCTTCAATGTATCCAAACCTAAGTTTGTTTTCCAACAGTGTATTGGAACTTCTTGTTATACTCCTGGACATGCACAAAGGCACTTTCAAGAGTGATTATCAAATTTACTGTTCTTTGGGGATGAAGACAGTGGGAAACTCTTGTTTCCTTCATTTTGCTGTCACTACTCCTGAATTTTATGTTTGGTAATACAAATTGCCACAAAAACCTAAGCCTTTTGGAAGAAAATAATTTTAATTTTACTGTAATGGACAACTATGAAATTTGTGTGGTTTTGTTCAATAAAGACTAAGGCTCAGAACCTTTGCTCCTTGGAAATGTGCTTAGAACTCTGCTGGAAAATGTTACACTTCTCTTTTCTCTATAATATTGATATACCTGTCACATTCAAGCAGGGCCAATGATTAATCTTAATGTGCAGGTGTTCCTAACTGAGTCCCGATGTTTGAATTTGCTTCATTCTATGCAGTCTGTTTTAATTTTGATTAATTGCCATCAGAAATAATAATTCCTCAGGGCAGATCATTAGGAAGCTACAAAATCGATTATGTTTAGCTACAGAATATGTAAAACTAGTCACCATCCCTGAAATGATCAGAGATACTTTTATGCTCCATGCACAAGGAATATGTAGGTCAGTGCAACTGGATTTCAGAAACAAATTAAAAAGGAATTGGAAATGCTTTTTAATAAATAAGTTAGCTTTAAAATTTGCCCCTTTTCTACCCTGAATAGGTTTTCCTAGTCCTGGCATGAATATTAGTGACCACAGTTGGCAGTCATAGATGAGAGCAATAGTATGCTTTAAGCTTAGGCTAGGGAATATATCTCAGTACATATTTGCAATAATTAATTGGCAGAATAACGAGTCCCTGAAGTATAAGAAAAGACCCGAGCTTACCTGCTATCTCAAGCCCTAGATACTGACTTGCTTGAAGTGCTGATTGCTTACTTTGTGGCCAAATGCACTAGCCTCCTAAACTTCCTTATCTCTGGTGTGGTTTCTTCTTAGGCCACCCATATGCAACAATTTGCTCATACCTTCACATGATTCTTCCTATGTGTGGAACACTCTGACTCCCCTTTTTCATCTGGCTGTGTTACCTTCACATTTTAGGACTTCTCTTAAATTTCACCTGCTCTAGGAAGCTTTGCTTGTTTCATTAGTCTCCTCAGGTGGTTCTTCTTTGTGTCCCATTGCATCTTAAACTCATTTCTCCATAACTGCTATTATATCCTATTGTCACTAAATGTTCATCTCCTCTATTAGGCTGTGAGGTCTTTGAGGGCAAAATTTCTGTCTTGTGTCTCTATAGCCCTTATTCAGTGGATCCTACGTATTTTCCGGCATATAAGACGACTTTTGAAATGAAAAAAAAAAGTCAACTGAAAATCGGGGGTCGTCTTATACGCCGAGTATATCCTGAAAAAACGTCTCGGTATGCCGCTAAACGAATTTTCCAACTTGATCCCGAAAATCGTCTGGATATACCGCTAAACGAATTTTCCAACTCGATCCCGCACCAATCACTGCAAGGCTGCTCGGACTGCCTCTCTAACTCAGCCAATACAAGCAGGCTTTTTATGCATGCAAATTATACATGTTCTGTACCCGAAGCTACACTGTGTTCTAGTAAAAAGCCCGCTCAGATTGGCCAGAGTCAGAGAGGTGGTCTATTATAACCTTTGAACCTTTGCTTGTTGTGATTGGCTCACCGTGGTACATACAGTTGCAGCACAGGAACGTTCTGTGTAGCCAAAGCTGTTGTATCAGGACACATAGAGTGAGTTAAAAGAACATTCTGTTTGTAACTGAAGCTACAGTACTGTATAACCCTGGCCTAAAAGATTAGTGGGTGTACAACAAATGGCTGGTAGAAAAGAACCCATCATGGCTCCAGCAAGAAGAAGGAAATTTGAAGCCAGTTTCAAACTGAAAGTTGTAAACTTTGCCAAGGAACACAATAACTGTGCTGCGGCAAGACAATATGGAGTAACAGAAAAGATGGTCCGAGACTGGAAAGCAAATGAAGATGCATTAAAGAGTATGCCAAGGAGTACAGTAATCATTTTTTTCCACACACATCCTTTGAGAATCTGACAAAGATTGTAGCCTTCTCTACAAAAAAATTTTCCAATAATTTTAAGGAGTTTGGGACACTGTAAATCCACCCAGAGAGCCTAGTATTCCATGGACTGCTGCTTAATAATCCTTGCACAAGCTCCTAGAAATATCAAAATAGTTCTCACTTAACAAATGTTTCTTGTGTGTCAGACACTTTTCTGAGCATTTCATGTAATATGCTCCATTTATTTCTTATGACAACCATATGAGGTAGATACTATAATTATTCCCAATTTATAGATGAAGAAACTGAGGAACAGCATGTAACATGTTTGAGGATATTCTTGAGACTGCTCCATTAACCACAAGACTATATTTCCTCTTGACCTCACTATGGAGCTGTTCATAGTACCCTAACTAAAAGGCACCACATACATGTCTATTGAATGAACATAACCAATAGTGTTATATAACAGAAATTAGACATAAGGCTGGAATCATGCAGAAAATAAAGAAACTTAGCATTTAAATGGTTTGTAAGTACTATGAAGTAAATAGCATAGGATATAAGCTGCAACCAACCTTGATTTAGTTTTAAGGATAAAGGATGAGACAGTAAAAAACTTTTACAGAATACTTGATACATGCCTGATATTGGTGCTTCCTAATCAAACCATCCCATCTAATAAAAGAGTAATATGCAAATTAATCACCAATCTGCAATACCCACAAGCCATACCCATCAGCCAATCAGGAGTGATTAACCCAAATTAACCCAACCAAAATGGTTAATATGCAAATTAACCCAACCAAAATGGCTGCAGCATGGAGCAAGGAGGAGGCTTGGGTTTCCCTGGCAATGGAGGAAGCCAAGCTTTCTGCACATTTTGGTGGGCCCAGGCCTCCACTCAAGGCTATAAAGTTTCAATTATAGAAGATCAATAAATCCCAACAAAAATGGTGGCAGCCACAGAGCAAGCAGGAGGCTTGGCTCTGCTCAAGGCTACAAAGAAGATAAATAAATCCCAGAAACCAAGGTCTCCGCTTGGGTTGACAGGGAGCATGGCTGGCCTGCAAACCACCACAGGCCCCTCACCCAGGCAGTCACATGCCCCAAGGGAACCCCCACCCTGATCTGGAACACCTTTCAGGGCAAACCAGCTGGCCCCCACTCATGCACCAGCCTCTATTCTATCTAATAAAAGAGTAATATGCAAATTGACCATCACTCCAACACACAAGTTGGCTGCCCCCATGTGGTCAAAGATGGCTGCCCCCATGTGGAAACAAGATGGCCTCCACAAGATGGCCAGCAGAGAAAGGCAGTTGGGAGGGACCAGGTCTGAAAGGGAGGGCAGTTGGAGATGATCAAGCCTGCAAGGGAGAGCAGTTAGGGGTGACCAGCCAGCAGAAGAGGGAAGTTGGGATGATGACCAGGCCTGCAGGGAAGGGCAGTTGGGTGGGACCAAAGCCTGCAGGTAAGATCAGTTGGGGGTGGGGGGGGATCAGGCCTGCAGGGGAGGGCAGTTAGGGGTGCCCAGGCATGCAGGGGAGGGCTGTGAGGGGCAAACAGACTGGCAGGGGATCAGTTAGGCATCAATCAGGCTGGCAGGGGAGTGGTTAGGGGGTGATCAGGCTGGCGGCAGAAGTGGTTAGGGGCAATCAGGAAGGCAGGCAGGCCAACAGTTGGGAGCCAGCAGTCCTAGATTGTGAGAGGGGTTCCAGATTGGATAGGGTGCAGGCTGGTCTGAGGGACAACCCTCCTTCCCCCTAGGGCACGAATTTTATTCACTGGGCCTCAAGTATCATATAATAGTTCAAATACACCTTTAAACCCAGGAAAGAACTGAATAGGAAAATACAGTGTCACTTAAAAAAAATTTTTTTTAGTTGATTTTCTACAGAGAAGAAGGGACAGGGATAAAGTTAAAAACATTGATGAGAGAGAAACATTGATCAGCTGCTTCTTGCACACCCTCTACTGGGGATGTGCCCGCAATCAAGGTACATTTCCTTGACCAGAATTGAACCTAGGACCCTTCAGTCCGCAGGCCAATGCTCTATTCACTGAGCCAAACCGGTCAGGGCCAGTGTTATTATTATTATTTTTTAAAGCAAACATTAGTAAAGCGCAGTTTGTAAGAGTCCAAATGTTGACTCTTTGTGACATCAAGAAGTCAAATTTTACTGTGAGAACAGAGAAGGGTTAAGGAGGTAGGGGTGGGTTTTTTCTTTTTTCTAATGAAGATAAGCCTTTCAAATCTTTTGTGATAGAGTTTTATAATTATAGGTAAATGTAAATAGGACCCTCACTCAAGTGTGCACACAGAGATTTCTGCTCTGACTTCAGAAAGGCAGGAAGGGAAGGTGGAAAGAGAGCAAAAAAGGCCAATATGTGATTATCATGTGCCAATAGTCACATTAAATGATTCAACTAGAAAGTGTCAGCTAATCTAGCCTATTGTTCCTACTATGGTCAATGATGGTTCAAAGGTCCAATATCAGGTAATTGGTTGGGGTAGGGTCCTGGCTAGAGAAAAGCTGAAAGGCTTTTCTTACTAAAAAAAAAAAAAATAATAAAAAAATAAAATAAAAAATCCTGCAGTTTTCTGAGCCACCTCTGAGTCCCTGCCTGAATGCCAGACAATCCAGCTCCTCCTTGAATGTCCCTGGATCCTCAAAGCTGCTGCCCAGTGCCGGAGCTCAGAGGAAGCAGGACCATGTTCCAGTTATGGCTTTATTAACCACGACTTTGACTGGGATGTCATGGCTGAGTGGTAAACTCCAGGATTTTGGATGTTACCTAGAAGCCTTACGGAATAAAAGATTGACTTCACAGCAAATAAGAGTGCCTTGGAGAAATAGCCTGGTACCTTCCTGGTTCACATGGTTCATGGCAGTCTTTCCAGGTAAGGAAAGATGGCAAGGAAAGAACCTCAGGACCTGATGGGGACCTTAAGGCCTTGAGGAATCCACCCAAACCTTTTACAAAGCCAACTGGCAACTGTGCAGCTCTTGGTTTCTTGCTCTGAGGGGCTGACTAAAACTCAATCTAAATATTCCTTGTAAGTGAAATTCCAGCAAAGTAGATTTGGAAGAGCAGATATGATCAATTATTATTTCTGTGTCTATACAAAAAATCAGGCCAAGTTAAAACCAGACCTAAGGCAGCATTTTTGTGAAAAAGGAGGTTGATGTTAGGGAGGGAAATTCTGTTTCTAAAAACCACAATGCCCAATTGTGAATATTGGACTCTAGCACAGTATAATTGTCTTCAGAGTTTAAGTTTTGTTTTTCCTTGTGAGCTGAATTAATTTCTGAATTCTTCTAGCTATCTTTAGCCCTCCAAGCTAATTTTTAATTTATCACCCATCCTTTAATTTAGAATTATTAAAAACCACTGATGCAGTATCAACGGTACAGACTACCTAAGTATCTGATGACATCACCAGAGATATTTAAACTGCAGATAAAGAGAATCTGTCAGATTGTTATTACTTGATTTATTCCAGCAAAATAAACTCTAAGCCTTGTCTACTCATGGTCTTGCAGACTCAGAAACTGGTTTATGATTTGCTGATTAATTTTTGTGTTCTTCTTTCTGTTTTCATAGGGTATATACCTACAACCTTTTTAAATACCTATTTACATGTTTACACAATATAGGTGTCACTTAAACCTATTTATTTTATTATTATTATTGATTTTCAGAGAGCAAAGAAGGAAGAGAGGAAGATGGAAACATCAATGAGAGAGAGACATCATCAATCAGCTGCCTCCTGCACACCCCCAACTGGGGATTGAACCTGAAACCCAAGCATTTGCCCTGACTGGTAATCAAATGAGCAACCTCTTGGTTCATGGGTTGAAGCTCAACCACTGAGCTACACTGGCCAGGCTAACCTATTACTTTTTTTTAAAAACCCCACCTAATGATATTTTTCCCACTGATTTTTAGAGAGCAAGTGAGAGACTGAGAAACATTCTCTTTCACGTGAGAGAGACATATTGATTGGTTTCCTCCCACGCGTGCCCTGACCAGGACCAGGGATTGAGCCTGCACCGGAATCAAACCTAGGATCCTTTAGTCTGTACGCCAATGCTCTTTCCACTGAGCCAAACCAGGTAGGGCTAAATGATTTCTTGTAAGTCCCCACAAGAAACTTAACCTGATACCTACTCTTGTGAACCTATTGAGGACCTCAAGTTCTTTTTTAAGAAACAAAAACCTGCCGAAACCGGTTTGGCTCAATGGATAGAGCATCGGCTTGGGGACTGAAAGGTCCCGGGTTCGATTCCGGTCAAGGGCATGTACCTTGGTTGTGGGCATATCCCCAGTAGGGGGTGTGCAAGAGGCAGCTGATCGATGACTCTCTCTCATCGATGTTTCTAACTCTCTATCTCTCTTCCTTCCTCTCTGTACAAAATCAATAAAATATATTAAAAAAAAAAAGAAAGAAACAAAAACATATTATCCTGATATATAAAAAGCCAGGGGCCTTCATGATTGAAGCAACCTGACAGATGACCTAACAGTAGGCTGTGTGGGGCAACCAGGCTGGCAGGAGGGGAACTGGTGGAGACTAGGCCGGCAGGGGAGGCAGTTGGGGGCGACTGTGCTGGCAGGGGGGAGGGGGCGGGAAAGGGGAGAGGGGCATTTAGGGGCAACCAGGCTGGCAAGGGGGGCAGTAAGGGGCAACCAGGCCAGTGGGAGGGCAGTTGGGGATGACCAGGTCAGCAGGAGGGCAGTTGCGGGTGACCAGGCCGACGGGGGGGAGGGGGGGTAGAGGAGGGGCAGTTAGAGGTGATCAGGCCGGCAGGCAGAGGTGGTTAAGGGTGATCAGGCTGGGGAGCGGGGGGCAGTTAGGGTCAATCAGGCAGGCAGGCAGGCAGGCAGATGAGCAGTTTGGAGCCAGTGGTCTCGGATTGTGAGAGGGATGTCCTGGATTGGAGAGGGTGCAGGCTGGGCTGAGGGGACCACCCCATGCAAGAATTCCATGCATTGAGTCTTTAGTAGATAAATAATATAGTGACTAGACATTAATATAATTCACCTCAACTCCTTATGGCATAGTCACCCTCCAGCCACTACACTGCCCTTCAGAAGTGTCCATTACTAGCCCTCCCTCCAGGTAACTCCTATTTGGACTTACAGTCAGGGACAGCTCAATGCCCCTAACTGAGCAGGGAGCAGTTACAGAAAACAGACCTTCGTCCAATTTTCTTAGCTCCAAGTAATAGTTAGAAATAACAATTTTTATATTAAGAGGGGGAAATTTTAAGAACAGAAAACAGGCCTCTCCTTTTTTTGTTGTTGTGGCCTTTCCACAATTTATGAAAAGCACCTGATAATTAAACCCCAAGATTGTTGGCTCCTCTGATTCAGATAGCCCCTCTATTCAAGGGCTCTGCACAAGAGTGTAATCCTCCCTTCCCCTCCTCCCTGCTACTCTAACGACTCGGGGATGATTTGCACCAAGGAGTCTGTAGTTTGTAGAAAGTTTCCTTCTCCCATCTCTTCAGACAAACCTCTTTTGAACTCTTTATAACTTTTGTTCCAAGTTGGCCTTACAGGCTTGGGAAAAATTCTGATAAGACACCTCCTTAGTACATCTCCCCAACTGTCTCCTGGAAAGCAAATGAACTGTTACATACCTTTAAAAAAAAAAAAAGAGTTTTTTATTTTTTTATTTTTATTGATTTCAGAGGCGGAGAGAGAGGGAAAGAGCAATAGAAACATCAATGATGGGAGAGATTCATGGATTGGCTGCCTCCTACATGCCCCACACTGGTGATGGAGCCTACAACCCTTGCATATGCCCTGCCTGAAAGAATGACCTTTTGGTTTATAGGTCAACGCTCAACCACTGGGCCATACCTGTGGGGCCAAACTGTACCTTTTCAAAGACAACTCCTGGTACCTGGTCACAACTGAACTTCTAACTTAGTCCCCTCCCTTTCTGTCGCTTAGCAATAGCAACTACTTGCTCTTTAAAAGTGCAAGCCACTCTTTCTTCCTCACCTGTTTTATCTAGCAACACAATGTCCTTTCTTTAGGAAGTAAAATAAATTTCCTCACCGAAAACAAAACAAAACAAAACAAAACAAAACAAAACCTTATAGTCTTCTTCAGAATAGTATGAAAATTCATTAGTGATTCTAATAATTGTCCATGGACAATTTTAATCACACATGGGAAGACCTAGAGACCTAGAAGCTAGGAAATACTATTGGCATCATTCATCAGCCATGGTTGCTAAGGCTGTGTTCTGCTGATTCAGGAGCTCCATCCCAGGTGAGTCTTGAACCACTTTAAGCCTGTGTGTAGAGGTGGCTCAGGTCTGGGCAAGGCCAATGGATAACCCTAAAACTTCTGAGATTAAGAAACTACATGTCTGGTGAGGAAAAGGAGCTCAAGATAAACTCCAGGGATCAAGGTATATGACATTGGTCATTATCCAAGTTTGTGTCCTCACTGTGGATCCCCTCAATAATCTAAGTGTTACCAAGAAGACAACAAGATCTCAGTTCTTATCTTCTTAAAGGAAATGTTTCAGCCAAGAAAAAAAAGTGTAGAAAAGCAAGCAATGTTGGGGATATTGGACAGATACATGCAAAAAAAATGAAACTAGACCACCAACTTACACCATACACAAAAATAAACTCAAAATGGATAAAAGACTTAAACATAATATGGGAAACCATATAAATCTTAGAAGAATTCATAGGCAACAAAATAGCAAACATATGTCTTAGCAATATCTTTACCAATATAGCTCATAGGACAATGGAAACTAAGGAAAAAATAAACAAATGGGACTTCATCAAAAGTACAAGCTTCTGCACTGCAAAACAAACCATCAACAAAACAACAAGAAGGCCCATTGCATGGGAGAACGTATTTGCCTGTGTTATCTGATAAGGGTTTGATCTCCAAAATTTATAGGGAACTCATACAACTTAACAAACAAAAGAAAAGTAAACAATCCAATAATAATAGTAATAAAAAATGTGCAAAGGGCTTTTTGAAAGAGGACATACAAAGGCCAAGAGACATGAAAACATGCTCAAAGTCACTAATCATCCAAGAGATGCAAATCAAAACAACAATGAGGTACCATCTCACACTAGTCAGAATGGCTATCATCAACAAATCAATGACAACTGCTGGAGAGGATGCAGAGAAAAAAAGAACCCTCATGCATTGCTGGTGGGAATGCAGACTGGTGAAGCCACTGTGGAGAACAGTATGGAGTTTCCTCAAAATATAAAAAATTGAACTCCCATTGATCCCACCTCTAGGAATATGTCCCAAGAAATCAGAAACACCAACTAGAAAGGACAGATGCACTCCTATGTTCATAGCAGCACAATTCACCATAGCTAAGATTTAGAAACAGCCTAAGTGCCCATCAGCAAAGAGTGGATTAAACACAGTGGTACATCTACACAATGGAATACTACGCTGGTATAAAAAAGAAGGAACTCTTACTACAGCATGAATGGACCTGGAGAGCACTATGCTAAGCGAAATAAGCCAGTCAAAGAAAGAAAAATATCACATGATCTCACTCATTTGTGGAATATAATGAACAACATACACTGATGAAAATAGAGCCAGAGGAAAAAATATTTTAGTGTATAATAGAAGTAATCCTGTTTGCAGATTTTTAATATTTCCTACAACTTCTATAATATTAAGGTATGTTAGTACAGTTTTGGTAATATTATTATATTTAAAGTATTTTTTTCAAAATATTAATGTTTATTGCATGTAAACCTTTTTATTATGCATTTATGCATGCATGTTGCTATGCACATGTGATTAATTTATATGAAGTATTTAAGATAAAAATGTTTCTAATCAAAATTCTCAGTGCCAAGTTTTGAACTACTGTTAACATAATGATAATGCCAAGACTATCAGGAAACATATTTAATATTTTCATATTGTGAATAAAGGCATTAAATTAAAAAAAAAGACTTTTAAAACTAAAAAGAAGTTTATGGTGGTAGTCAGGTCACAGGCTAGTATCTTCCCTAGCAAAGGTCAATCTTTACCTTAGTGGGCCTATTGTCTTTTTGCATCTAAGGTAACATCTCATTGGAATGTCAAAATAATTTTCTTTTTTTCGGACCCATCAAAGCACAGATACTGCTCCGTGGAGAACACAAATCCCCATATTGTTATCGTTAATTGTTGACTATTAACCACCTAAGTAAAAGATGTGTCTATCATTTTACTTTTTATCCAATCCCAGAGATCTCCCCACTTTGCTTTCTCCTATCTCCCTAATCTATCACCAATGGATTTCATGTAACCCACTTATGTCTCCTCTTTTGATTGTAATGTATAAAACAAAGTGCAAAACTGCCATTCTCCCAAGCATTATCTCAAACCATTAAGATTTTACTTCCTGGCAATTGTTTGGCTCAAATAAACTCACAAAAAGTAAAAAAAAAAAAGAAAGAAAGAAAAAAAAAAAGAAAGACAGAAAAAGAAAAGCAAGCAAGAGTTTATTGACCACAGCAAAAATATACTTAGGCTGGGATGCTTTGGCTGCCTGGGAAGACAGAGGAAAGGGGGTATCGGAGACAGGTTCAAAGGTTAGCTCTGGAGGAGCTGCCACTGCCCATTGCTCCCAATTACAAGTCTCATGGGGTCCCTTCTTAGATCAAGCATGTCAAACTCAAAGGCTAACACAGGCCAAATTAACAAGGTTTAAGTTTATGTGGCGGCAAAGCAAAACACACAAAAGCTTCATTTTCCATAGAAACATAGGTCTATTTCAATAGAGACATGCTGAATACAAAGGGCTGAAGTAAATGAGTAATCGTTAACATAAAATAATAGGACATTTTAGTAAAAATTTATATTTTTCTTGAATATTAACTTACCAGACACTGAATAATTGCACAAATTAATAAGTGTAATGCAAATAAATTGTTTCCCGGAAGCAAAATATTTCCTATTGCGCATACCAAACAAGTCAGTCCAAGACTAATGATTTGGCAATCGGTTGCTAAAATATTCACTGCTAGTATTAGTGGAGAGAAATGGTGCACCTGTGCATAAGGGAAATGAATGCAACATGATTATAGTAATCATTCATTAGTGAATGTTGCAGTTCGTTATTAATAACTAGAGTCCTGATGCATGAAATTCATGCAAGGGGCTTGGCCTTCACTGCCGCTGCAGCTTGCCTCAGCCCTCACAGTCTTGGCTTCGTCTTGAAGGACATCCGGTCTAATTAGCATGTTATACTTTTATTATTATAGATTGTGTATAAAAGGATATTGTAAAAATTAAGTTACAAAATTTTTATTAAAACATTTCTTATATACTGTTATATTAGCTGGAGTGCAAAAATATTCGTTGTGGGCCACACGTGGCCCACGTGCACAAGTTTGACATGCTTGCCTTAGGTGTTAGGGGATAGTGCTTGTTGGGGAAGGAGAAGGGAAAGAGAATGGCAGGAGCATGGTTCCTGGAGGGAGAGTACCCTGGGATATTCATTTTCAGGGGTTTTAAAGGCGGGCATTTAGGAATGGATCAATATTCATCAGCTTTATGCCAATGTACCAAAATGAGATTCCCCCCCCCCCCCTCTTATTTTGTCTGTCCTTGAGTGGGGTTGGCAAATGGCACTTAATTGGATTTTTTCATGAGCAAATTTATTTATTTATTTATTTATTTATTTATTTATTTATTTATTTATAATCTTTATTGTTGAAAGTATTATATGAAAGAATTACATATGTCCCTCTCTTCCCCCATTGAATCCATGGATTTCTGTTAGCTATCTCCCTGAGGAGGGTAACTTAAGCTATTTACCCTCTGGTGGGGGAAGATAATTGCAAACCATTTACTCTTTAGTTTCTTTGGTTTAGGAAAGATAGGATTTTCTAGGTGGCTGCAAACTGCTGTTTAACTGTCTTAATTTCCCTATTCCACTTGTCCCAGAATTTTCATAGCTCCTTACTATGCTATAACAAAAGTCCCTTCAACTTTTCCTATCAATTGTTTTAATTGCATTCATGTTTATCCACAACAGGGATCCTAGATACCTTGGGTTTTCAGGGTGAATATCTATACTAATAAAAGGGTAATATGCTAATTAGACCAGACATCTTTGAGACATCCTTCTGATGTCCTTCTGGACAAAGTCACGGTGGCGGGGTCAAGGCAGAGGCGGTTAGGGGCAATCAGGCCAGAAGGGGAGAGCAGTTAGGGGGATCAGGCTGGCAGGGGAGAGCAGTTAGGGCTATCAGGCTGGCAGGCAGAGGCACTTAGGGACAATCAGGCAGGCAGGGGAGCAGTCAGGGGTATCAGGCAAGCAGGCAAAGTGGTTATGGATGATCAGGCAGGCAGGCAGGTGGGCAGTTAGGAGCCAGCAGTCCCAGGTTACGAGAGAAATGGCCAAAGGTTTATTTTTTTATAATACATAAATATTGTCTTAAAATATATTAGCAAATCATTTAAAATATTTGGTTGGAAATGTTTTAAAGTTTTTTTAATATTAGCTTGAACATTTTTTATAACTTAGCTGTCTGAAACTATAAGCAATGTAGAACTCCTACAATTGAAATAGTCATTTTTTTTTTTTTTAACAGATCCTCTGAAGAGGTTAAATCAAGCCAGTTTTCCACTGAGTTACAATAATGAAGACTCTAATTATTCAGTCTGCATCTCAAGTTTGGTTGTAATTCATTAAAATTATTTTTGCCCCTTTTCAGTTGGATGCATTTCAGCATTCTAAATTCTAGTCTCTTCCTGTTTCAAAAATTTAGACAGTTAATAGAGTATATTTGTATCTCATTTGTTTGTTAATTTGCTTTTGTAATGATCTCTTTGTCCCTTCATTTCTATAACCCATAGCTGTGCTTATATTACCAGTCAAAATGCAAATTTTCTTAGAGGCTGGCCCCTACAGTCCATAGCAAAAGAATTTTGATCTTGCAAAATGATTTGCATTTGGATGAAGAATTCCCACCACATGTATGAGTGTGCACCTGGATGCAAATCCAGGGAGAGTGGGCAAGGTGGTGGCTGGGGTAAAGGAAGGTGTAGTCAGCCCCTGCTTCAGAACAGGACTGAGAGCGAAGCCTTTGATTTTGCCCTTTTGGAAGGCCTGCATAGGTGTACAGCCATAAGATATTGGCAGGTCAACTGCATATTGTCAGGGCACTTGAGTTTGTCAGCAGTCTGCCCTTTGGCTTTCAAAGATCTCTCTGAGCAGCTCCACCAGGAGAGGTTATCAGGTCCCCTGCCTGTTTGGTGGTGGTGAGGTAGAAGGGGATCACTCTGTAACTTGTGTAAACTCTACATGGAAATGTATATCTCCTCACCAGGAGCCATCTCATTTTTGTAATTAGGAACCAAGGGAAGTCTTAAAGTATTCCCCCTAGGGATGCCTGGCTTTGGAGCTGCCCATGTGAAGTTTATCTTTGTTTGTTCTACTGTTTGCTATATGCAGAGGATTACCCAGGGACTAGTTTGGCTTGGGTGTGAGGTTGATCCTTTCATTTCTTCTCAGCCAGTGAAAACATCAGGTCTTTAGATTTCAAATAAAATGTAATTCCATCAAGAGGAGTAGACTTCAAGGAGAAAATAGGAATAGTTGAGGATTACTGAGAAATGAGAGGCAATGATTTTATTTATTTTTCACTATTTAGAGAAACAAGGAGAATAATTTACACTGGAATTCTGCATTGTGTTCTAGGATATGAATTGGAGAATATTTAAAAAAAAACATTGCTTGCTCCAAATTAAAGGGAAAATGAAGCTAGAATTAACATTTGATACATACCCAATTACCTGAATATTATTTTACAGTTCTTAATAAAGAGAACATAATTTTAGATTACATATTATAGCTCGATATTTATTAATAATATCATATAAAAATTAATTCAGATTATACATCATGTACTCTGTATTTTTACTAAATAGGTATTTTCCAAGCATAGTTCACTATTGCTAATGCACAGGGATTATACTGGTTAAGGGTTACGCGCTAAAAGCATAAAACGTTTTTGACCTGATTAGGAGTTTTATGTAATTACATTGATCTATTAAAAAAATAATGTCCATATGGTGGCTAAACCATTCAAAATCAAATTTTCTAAGAGGTTGGCCCCTATGTCCATAGCAAAAGAATTTTGATCTTGTGAAATGATTTGCGTTTGGATGAGGCATAACATCTCAGGTTATTGCTGGAAACTCAAAAGCTATCTTCCTAGCTTTCTCTTTTGTCCTATGGGACATGGTGAACCAAAGATCTTATTCTATGAGTTTTTTTCAAGGTGCTTTTAACAGCCTTCCCTCTAAATTCCTTCTGCAAAAGTCATTTCCTCTTTGGAAGCATGACTATATTTACAATTTGGGCTTTGATCTCCTGGGAACCCTTAGAGCTACTTTAAGAAGTACTAGAATCTATACTTATACCAAGTATTATAAAGGACAGCATAAATAATGAATTGTAATATATGTACTACTATTTTTCATCTGTGAGTAGCTGTTGTAATGATTAATACATACAAAATATGCTGCTTTCATGGTAGCTTTCGTTATTCTCAATCAACAGAGACTGAAACAAAACTACTATTATTCGGTAAAAAACGGGCTCTCACACTTGAAAAGTTTGGAACCTATAGAAAATAAGAGTAGAATGTGTCACCGATATGGCAAGTTTCCATTTCAACTAAAGTTCCTGTGTGCCTCTAACCTCCACATGGTCAAAGGAGTTATTCAGTTTTAAGAATGAATTATGCTCATATAACATACTTATAACAAAATTGTAGAGCATTAGAATTTTTGAGGAAAAAACACGCAAAATACAGGAACACATTAAAATGATCTGCTAACATGGAATCTGTTGGTTTAAAAGAAATGCTGTCAAATAACTACATTGTGGCTAAGTAGATGACAGCTGGCTGGAGAGGTCTATAAACTCATTTTAATCATGCTTTCAGCCATCCAGGATCTACTGAATCATAATTAAGGAAAGAACTCCATGAAATACATCCAATTCCACCCCATTTCTCAAGCTGAGCTCCACTTCCCCACTTCAGGATCAATGCTGAGTCAGGAAAACCATAGTGGTGAGGGTAGAGGCCAGCTGGAGGCAAATGGACCAGAAAGAACCCAGGCAGGGTCAGGAAGAGAAAAGATCCTGCTTTTTCAAGGGTAAAAGCACTAACTACTGATGGAGCACACAACCAATGAGTCCGCTCCTACCCCTGTGACAGAAACAAAACTCATAGCCTGACATCTGGATAAAGGACAAGGGGGGAGAGGAGGCATGTCTAACCACAGCCCAAAGTGTTCAACCAACTAGGAAAGCGTCCATTCCTTCTGTGCATTCCACAGAAATTTTTATGGTTTCTAAATAATTACAGCTCTCTTTCATGTTTCCACATTCTGGGTCTAAGGAGAGAGGGGAATTGAGCCTACTAACCTTCCTATGCAACTAAGAGGCAGTTTATGGCTGGCCAGGTGCAAATGCCATATCTAATCTCTCCCTGTGTCTGTTGTGGAGCAGCTGCAGCAGTTGGAGGGAGTTATTAAATATCAAGGAACTGTTTGTGCCAATATTGTTCCACTTCAGGGTGGTAAGAGAAATCAGCAATTGCTTTCCACTTAGAAAGCGTGACCATCATTACTGAGGAAAAGCCATTTTTACTGAGATCCCAACATTGAGGGTGAAGGCAGAGTGGCCCACCCCAAGTCCAAAGGAAAACTTGAGGCCGTTTTTCAGTGTGTTTCCTTTCTGGCACTGTGGCTCTTATAGTTGCAAAAGCCTTTAAGGGGACTTTACTATTGCCACTGGTTCTCAGGGGTTGTGAACTGGACAGTCACGTGCTTAGAGCCAAAGTACAATATATTCAAAACTTTCTTTAATCCCTCATTAATGCCTGAGGATATTTAAAAGGCTACGAATACATTTTTGGGTAAAGTAAAATGAGATCCTGAAGGGAGGGTATAAGATAAAAGGAAGGTTTGTGTCAGTTATTCAAATGGGGTGGTGCAGTGCGATGAACACTGGATGTGAGACTATGAGGTGAGTGCCAACTCTAGGACTCACTGCAAACCTGAGTTTTGATGACATCTGAGCCTGTACCATGAAAAGTTGATTATTGCAAGGTCCCTTTTAGTTTTACAAATCTGTAGTGATTGGGTGTCAGCCATTCAGGAAAAGGGTAGGCACTGTGTCAAATTAAAAGGAAATAAGACACCATTTATATAATCACAAGACTAACACAGGTATACGGCCGGTGTGGCTCCGTGGTTGAGCATCCTTCCATGAACCAGGAGGTCACAGTTCGATTCTCAATCAGAGCACATGTCCAGGCTGTGGACTTGATCCCTGATAGGAAGCCTGCAGGAGGCAGCCAATCAATGATTTTCTCTCATCATTAATGTTTCTGTCTCTCTGGCTCTCTCTTTCCCTTCCTCTCTCTGAAATCAATAAAAAAATTAAAAAAAGAGACTAATACAGGTAAAACAATTATCTGTTTACATGACATTTTATATAAAGTAGTATATTAATGTAAAAACAATTCATTATATATATATATATATATATAATTATCATGTTATATACCTTAAACTTATATGTTATATGTCAATTATATCTCAATAAATTTTAGCGTATCAATTTATTCTTCTATCTCCCATATCTCCAACATGTCACTTTCTACTAATTTTTTCTCAGCCAATAAAATTATTTTAAACCTCTACCCTAAATAAATAAATAACTCTTCCAAAGCCCCATTTGTAGAAATATGTACCTTTTAAACTACTACTTCTAATGAGTCATTGTTAACCACACTTCTTAAAAGAATATTTAACATATGTTATGTCCACCTCCTTAATCTCCTTCCTCAATTTTCAACAGTGTTGAACATCCCCACTAAATGCAAAATACAAATCTGTCCTCAGTGGCAGCCATTTTTATAAGTCAAAGAAGTTGACAAACTGGGTGCATGTTGGATGCTTGTATCTTAAGGGCTGATCATTTAATTGATATGCATCCAGAAAGCATTCATAAATCTGTTAAGAAGTCTAGTTTTCACAAATGTGTTGTTCTCCTGCTAAATCACTTTAATGCACTATGAAACTCTGAACCTAAACTCTGCCTGATTTTATTGCCTCTTTCTTTGTTTTCTCAATATATTATTCTTAGCATAATAATGCTGACTATTTCTGCTCTTTTATACTTTGGAAATAACTTTCAGTGGCTGTAACAGTATTTAACTTATCATGGAAACAGTGGTATGTTGAGTGAGAAAGCAAATACAAAATGATTGGTTCCATTTTGACATACTAATATTTCTCTCTCACATCAATGTTTCTCTCTCTCTCCATCTTCCTTCTTCACTCTCTAAAATTAAACATATATTTTAAAATATTTTTTATTGATTTCAGAGAGGAAGGGAGAAGGGAGAGAGAGAGGGGAAC
Source organism: Pipistrellus kuhlii (assembly GCF_014108245.1). Taxonomy (NCBI): domain Eukaryota; kingdom Metazoa; phylum Chordata; class Mammalia; order Chiroptera; family Vespertilionidae; genus Pipistrellus; species Pipistrellus kuhlii. The sequence continues at coordinate 124,889,334 of NW_023425515.1, read as the reverse complement.
ATCAATAATGAGAAATAATCATTGATTGACTACCTCCTACATGCCCCTCAGTGGGGATTGAGCCCATGTGCCCTGATGGGGAATCAAACCAGTGGCCTCTTGGTTCCTGGGTTGATGCTTAACCTCTGAGCACAACAGCTGGGCTATAAAAACATATTTTTTAAAAAAAATAAAGAAAAGATGTGGTGTGTATATGCAATGAAATACTACTGAGCCCTAAAAAAAGATGAAATACTGCCATTTGTGACACCATGGATGGGTCTTGAGAGCATCACACTAAATGAAATAAGACAGAAAAGTCAAGAACCTTATGATTTTATTCATATGTGAATTATAAAACTGAAAGTAACAAATGAACAAACAAGACAAATAAAAAAACCCCAAAACTTATAAACACAGACAATAGTGTGATTGTTACCTGAAGAAAAATGGGGTGGGAAAGGTAGAAAGGAAAAAGGGAGCTAAATATATGGTGACAGAAGGAGACTTGGCTTTGGGTAGTAAACATACAGTGCAATGTACAGGTGAAGTATTATAGAATCGTACACATGAAACATATAATTTTATTAACCAATGTCATCCCAATAAATTTAATAAAATTAAAAAATAAAAATAATAAAACCAAAGAAATTAATGTAGAGGGAGGAGGGAATCAATTTTCATACCAAATTTCTAACCTACCCTTACAACCTAAACTTTACTATATTTTATCAAATATTATTATTAAAAGAGCATTAAATAGAACTAAGAAAAAAGAATAATCTTAAAGTGTTCCACAGATACAAGAAAAAGTTTAAAGGAATATTCTATTAAATGTGTTTTCATGGAGGGATCAAATAGCATGCAATTATTTTATAATTACCTTTCAGCTCCTTGCTATGTAATTATTCATTTGGCTATATGTGCTTTACAAATTAGTACCCCCAAAGATCTAAAAAAAAAAAAAAAAAAAAAAAGAATTACACAGAACATGGTGATTATCCTTAGAGTTACATAGTTTCTCAAAGGGTAATTGCCATTTAATTTGCTAGGTCAAATTCATATCATGACCTCATGATAATTCATGTACTTAAGAGTGACTTGTGTGGTTTTTGGGGCCTCAAAACATTGTGCATGGATGGAGTATGAGAAAGTACAGAACAGGTGTAAATCCTGGTGAGTGCTATGTATTTGTACATGTCCCTGGCTTTGCAGGGCTTGCAATAAATATTGTTGATGGCACCTGTGTTTGAAAGATACAGGAGACTACAAAAGGTCCTGCTATGTCAGCCCTGTGTTTATGTGTAGGTGTTATACAATAGTCAGCCATGACAGGAGTATTCACACCATGGAAACTGGCAAAACACTACAAGCCAAGGTTTCCCCCTCTCACTCAGAGATCCAATTTACCAGCATTCAAATGCTGAATTTAAATATCATTAAAAGAATGCTTTAATGAAAAGCTTAGTTTCCTAATAATTCCTAGTTCTCTAATAATAATTCTCTCTACTCACCAACTCTTAGACTTTAAGCCTTCCTCTGGGTAATTCCAAGTCTAGTTTCTATTTTTCCTTCTTTCACTAGCCTCTTCCAATCCATGCAAATACTAATGTACTGAGCACTAATTTGTAGAAAGCCCATATTTTAATATTAATAGTTAAGAGCAGTTTTTCATTTGAATCCAGATCAGATAATCTGGGCTTCAATCTACAGGCCTGTGTTTACTGGATATGAGATTTGAATAATATTCACTTTTCCACACTTTTGTTTTCCTGTTTGTGAAAGGGGCATAAAGTTTCCACCTAATGGTGTTGTTGTGACAGTAATAATGTCTTGTCTACAGGGTTGTTGTAGGGATTAAATGGGTTATTATATGCAAAGCTCTTGGAACTCTGCATATAGAAAACTCCATGCATGTACTTAGCATTGGGAAGATGGTCATGTCTACCTGGTACACTGCAGATACTCACTAAATGGCAATTGTTTTTGTACTTTTCACAGTTCTGTTATTTTACAGAAACTAGAGGCCTGGTGCATGAATTTGTGCTCTATTGGCCTCAGCTTGGCCTGAGGAGATTGGGCTGAAACTGGCAGTCCAATGCCACTTGCAGCTCCTGCCTACTGCTACCACTCATCCTGGCCCCACTGCACCTGCCGTAGGCTCACACCCAGTCAGTCCTGATCAGGAAAGGCTCACCCCACCACAGCGTTGCTTGCCAACTGTGAGCCCTGTATCTGGCACCCATCTGGAGGAAGGAGGAAAAGGGGCCAGGAGACCATCCATGATCAGCCCTTCCTCCGATGGGCAGTGGAATGCCCTTATGGGCCTGAGATCCATTCCACTGATGTTCACACCGGTTGTTGGAAGCCACCTGGCGGCTACTTTTGTATCATTTCTTCCTTGCAGACTGTCTAGGGAGAAGACTGTGGTGCCAGAGGCTGACTTTCTGGAGGCCGGTGGCATTGCTGGGATCATGCTGGTGGCACCAGCAAAGCCAGTCTGTCAGTGCCTGGCCCTCTCTGGAGATTGGACCTGCAGGGCTACTGAGGGAGTGAGTGGCTGCCACTGGGTTAGTAGATCACCGGGATGGGTTGGTCAGCTGAGTGGCACTCTTGCTGTGGGAGTGCGCTGACCACCAGAGGGTAGCTCCTTCATTGAGCGTCCTCATGGTCAGTGTGCATCCATAGCTACCGGTCGTCCAGTCCTTCGGTCGTTTGGTCATTTGGTCCCTTAGGCTTTTATATATTTTTTCCAGAGTCAGGAAGATTGATGTCTCCTAGGCTACAGCCTAGCTATTTAGACAAGTTACTGTTGTCACATCTGATGCCATTTTTTGGGAGTGAACCTTTAGCTTCAGAAATGAGCAAGAACAAAGTAGGTGGGCCCAGTGACCTACAACCTATGGAAGGAGGCAGAACAAGGAGAAGTTGGTGACCTGACCTCTCTTTGAACTGACAGAGTGCTGCCTATAACACTCAGTGTGTGAACACTGCATGACTTTATTCTTATACTTCCTTTGAGCCTAGGGTACTATGGTGATAGCATTACAGTACTCTTTTGTGGTTTGGCTGGGATGAGTGGTAGTGAGGTTGGTTCTGGCCCATTTCTTCTCAGCTGCTTCTCTAGCCTCTCTCTATAACAGTGGTCCTATGTTCAATAGCACTCTGATTGCAGAGAGGCCCAAGAATGGGACAGAATCCATGAGACCCATTCCACATGCATGCCAATACCAACAGAAAGGGGAAGAGAAGACAACTCACTGACTTATACCAGTGGACAGAGCCAACTTGATATTCCAACTCATTGGCCTCTGTTGACTAAGTCCTCTAGGACCTCTGGATAAAGCTTCTTCCCCCAAAGCTCAATCTCATTAATAGGGGAATTCTTTTTTTTTTTTTTTTTAAATATATTTTATTGATTTTTTACAGAGAGGAAAGGAGAGGGATAGTGTCAGAAACATTGATGAGAGAGAAACATTGACCAGCCGCCTCCTGCACACTCCCCACTGGGGATGCAACCGCAACCAACGTACATGTCCCTGACCAGAATCGAACCCAGGACCCTTCAGTCCGCAGGCCAACGCTCTATCCACTGAGCCAAACCAGTTAGGGCAATGGGAGAATTCTTAGCTCTGAAAAATATGGTAGGTCCCAGCAGGTGTACAAATTGGCCATTAGGCTCCACAAGTGAAAACATATTCATAAGTGGGGCTATGTAACAAGAGGCCTGATTATATGTTTGGCATATATTGGCTCCTAATACAATGTATGGTTTTAATTTGGCTTCTTGAAAATCTCTAAAATCACCCAGAAACTATGTTCACCAATAATTTCTCTGCTGAATTGTGATGCTCTCTTAGATTATAGAATTTATGCAAAAAATCTCTATTATCCACAAGAATCGGGAACCATAAGGTAACAAACATTTCATTCTCTAAAATCCCAAGTGGTTTATAGTTTTTCTATTTTTGCTTTTTGTCTGTAATTTCTTAGAAAAATCTTTGTTTTAGTACAAATCATGTCAATCTTCCAGGATGACCAATTGAATAAGAAAAAGAAGGAGGAGGAAGATAGAGAGGGAAAGAATCATGGCTCACACCCATTGGGAGCTTAGCGTGAGTAAGAATCCATGCTAGTGTTCATATGCACCACTTCATGAATATACATAACAACCTGTGAGCACAGTGTAGTCATAAGCCCTGTTTTGCAGAAAAGGAAGTTGAATTCCAGATGATCGCAGAGATAATCAATGGTATAGGACCCAAAAAAAAGCCCTCTGACCTAAGAGCTTTATGCTTAACTATTGTGCTTTATATTCTGGATTATGGGGTAGAAATAAAGGGATAGATTATGGGTTAGAAATTGTTATCATTAAATACATTACATGTAAACCATGTCCCCAGGAAAAACAACAACAACATATAACAGCCCTGATTTTCAGTGTCTGTTCATTCCCATGATGTAAATATTCCCACTATGGTTCATTTCCATCTGCCAGTGGTTTAGTACCCAGCCTCTACCCACTGCTGCAAATCATTGACTAAATATGTAATAGGATGTGGCCTGATGTATGTTTAAGAGACTTCTATCCTGGCTCTAGGACCTTTTTGCTAACATGCTCAATATTTTTGAGCTTCAATTTCCTCCCTCACAACAAAACTTGAGAAAATAAATTGCCTTACTTTCCCTCCACCTCAAAGCATGAGGAAGGGTATGTAAAATGAGACTTGCAGCCTTTGAAAGTAGAGCATATTTTCTTAAACGTGAAGATGGGGAATCTGCTGGTCACTGAAAATATCACTTTTTGAGAAGAAACATTCCATTTCATGTTTACTGAAATTCAGTAAATATAGTCATCTATTTTCTTTCTCAGCTCTTTATCTTGTCTAAGCTCCTCTTGAACTATTTTTCTTTTCGTAATAGTTGGAACAGGGACAACCAAAGTCACGTTGCAATTTCACCTTGGAAGAATTATTTTCCTATGGCAAAGTTTTTAAAGCTAAGATGTTTAATACAATTAGCTTCCTTTGCAATCCTACTTAATAGGTACATATCCTATGTATTACATTTGCATATAAAGGCATTATTGAGAAGTGACCCAACTTCACAAGACTGCCAGAGAATTCAGTATTGAAAAAAAAAACCCAAAAAGAATGTGTAGTATAAAATGGAGATAACAGAATTTGTTTTCCTTGTCTGTGCTGGAGAGGGCAGCTTTCTAACCAAGGCACGGAGAGCCACCACTTCACTGGCTTCACTCTCAAAAATGCAAAGAATGTCTCATTTTTCTAAAAAAAAAAAAAAAAATCTCTAAAATTAAATGAAATTGATTAGTTATTAAATACATAGAGAGTTTTCACTGACTTTCAAAAGCATGTCCCTCATTTTTTTCATATGCATGCCCTTTAAAAATTATTTGCTACATAGACGTTAAGTCAATATTTATCATTGAGAATTAGCATGTCTTTGTCACTGGGAAGTATAGTCCACAGTGCAACACACAGAGCTTGATGCTCTGGTGTTGGAAGCTTGGCTATCTCTGTGCTTTCTCCTCCAACAGGAAAGCGCCCTTTAGCATTTCCCCATTCCTTTCACAAATACTGAAGACATGCCACCTGCCAGGCAGAGTGAGGGTCCAGGGCCATCAAGAGGAATGTGGTGTGCCCTTGCCCTGGAAGAGCCCACAAATCCACTGAGGAGGAATTAGAGGAACAAAAGGTCTCAACACAAGGTGGTCAGTACTGGAAGAGAGAAAGAAACCAGGAGCTGTGAGAGGGCAGGACTATCTGCTGGCTACACTGTTTCCAACTGCAGAGCACATGTGGGTGTATCACAGCTACGCAGATTTTCTCTATTTTTTTATTTTTTATTTTTTTTTGGAGCATCTGTACTACTTCTCGGAGTTCCATTCTGTAATAACCACATGCCATATTCTTTTTTATTATTTTTTAAAAATATTTTAATGATTTTTCTTACAGAGAGGAAGGGAGAGGGATAGAGAGCTAGAAACGTCGATGAGAGAGAAACATCGACCAGCTGCCTCTTGCACACCCCCTACTGGGGATGTGCCCGCAACCAATGTACATGCCCCTGACCGGAATCGAACCTGGGACCTTTCAGTCCGCAGACCGACGCTCTACCGCGGAGCCAAACAGGTTTCGGCAAGATTTTCTTTATTTTTTTTTTAAAATATATATTTTATTGATTTTTTACAGAGAGGAAGGGAGAGAGCTAGAGAGCTAGAAACGTTGATGAGAGAGAAACATCGACCAGCCGCCTCCTGCACGCCCCCCACTGGGGATGTGCCCGCAACCAACGTACATGCCCCTGACCGGAATCGAACCCAGGACCCCCCAGTCCGCAGACCGACTCTCTACCACTGAGCCAAACCGGTTTCGGCGAGATTTTCTCTATTTTTTAAAAACATTTTTTTTGAGTTCAGAAAGAGGGAGAGAGAGAAAGAAACATCAATAATGAAAGAGGATCATTGATTGACTGCTTCCTGCCCACCCCCTACTGGGAATCCAGCTCTCAACCCAGGCATGTGACCTGACAGGGAATTGAATAGTGACCTCCTGGTTCATAGGTCAAGGTTCAACCACTGAGCAACACCATCTGGACTAGATTTTCTCTATTAACAAATCAATTGCTTTTTATTGATTTGTACAGAATCCTAAAAGTACAGATCAATACATTTAAAGATTTATAAATATATATTTTATTCTTGAGTTCAACAAAAATGCATACAGTATTTTTGAATTTCTAACCACAAATTCACATGTGCAAAAGGAATATTGCATATTTCACCATTAGTAGTCCATCCTGTGTACTAGAATTAATTATCTGGGGATGCTTTTTTATTTTTAATCCTCACCTGAGAATATGTTTTTATTAATTATAGAGAGAAAGGAAGGGAGAAGAAGAGAGGGAGAAATATCAATGCGAGAGAGAAACATCAATCAGTTGCCTCTTGAATGTTCCCCAAACCGAGATCTAACTCGAAATCTGGGTATGTGCCCTGACCAGGACAATATTCCAACCAACTGAGCCACATCAGCCAGGCCTTAATATATATATAATTTTAAGACCTTCTCCTCCTACTTTTTCTTCTCCTCCTCCTTCTTCTATTAATCCTCACCCAAGGTTATTTTTCCCATTGATTTTTTTTTTTTTTGAGAGAGAATTAAAAGGAGAGAGGGAGGGAGAGAGAAATGTTGATGTGAGAGAAATGCATCAATTGCTTGCTTCCAGAACCCAACTTGACTGGAGCCAGGGATCAAACCTTCAACCCTTCCATATGAGGGCCAGCACTCTAACCACTGTGCAGCACTTTAAAAATTGAGTTTAAAGAGAATATGGGGGGAGAGGAGGCGGGGAGAGAGGATATTGATGAGATATAACTGGCAACTTAGGTACTTGCCCTTTTGGTGTTTGGGATAATGCTCCAGTAAACTGAGCCACACTGGCCATGGCTTTTAAAAAAATACCAATGTTTGGGCCACTTTTTCGTTGGTGGGCAAGACCTGAGAAAATTCATAATCAAAGGTGGGATGTACTGTGGAGGGTGAGAGATGCCTCCAGAATATATGCTGCTCCAGTGACCTACACTGACCACCACATTTGTGGCACATGCTGGCTAACCTACAACACTGGGAGTTTGGCACCATGAGCCCAGTCCATCTATGAAGGTCCCTTTGAAATGATTTTTCTCAGAAATGATTTCCCACCTGGAAAGTTGGCGCTTGAGGTTCCCCAATTAGATAGCTGTACCTTTTCAAGAAGCTTCATTTTCTTAAAAAATGTAAGTACCTCTGGGGAATCACACTGTTATGTAAAGAAATCCAAAGCACCAATTTGAAAAGATATATGCACATCTATGTTCAGTGCAGCATTATTTATAATAGCCATGATACAGAAACAACTTAAGTGTCCATTAACAGATGAATGGCTAACGAAGATGTGGTACGTATATACAAATGGAATATTATTCTGTCATAAGAAAGAATGAAATCTTACCATTTGTGACAACAAGGATGGGCCTAGAGGGTATTATGCAGAGGGAAAATAAGTCAGACAGGAAAGACAAACACCATATGTGGAATCTAAAGAACAAAACAAACTAACAAAGTTGAAACAGACTCATAGACATAGAAAACAGACTGATGGTTGCTAAAGAGGAGAGTGTTTGGGGACTGTGTGAAAACAATGAAGGGATTAAGAAGTATAAATTGGCAGTTACAAAATGAGCATGCAGATGTAAAGTACAGCATAGGGAATATAGTCAGTAATATTGTAATAACTGTGTATGGTGCCAGGGTGGGTACTAGACTGCCTGGGTATCACTTCGTATGTTATATAAATGTCTAACCTTTATAGTGTACACCTGAAGCCAATGTAATATTGAATGTCTACTGTAATTAAAAAATAAAAAAAATTAGTTATTGGTTATTTGTATTATATGGAACTCATTTCTTGACAGCAGGCTTTGAAAAGGTAGCAAGGCGGATCTATGAGCCTTGGGTTCTCTAACAAGAAGAGTGGCCTATGAGGGTCCCTCTCCAGGAACCATCCCTCAGCCAGGGCCTAAGCTCACTCCTGCAGCCCACCGCCTCCAAGTAGATCGGTCCTTCCTTTAAATGTTGCTTAACACTCACAGTACTTTTATAATTGTGCAGACGATGCTCTTTCATCTAGTTCTGACCCCTCCGTTTGCCATCTACAAACTTCTTCTTTGGAGCAGGATTCATGTCAAGAGAACCAAATAGGAAGCAAATGGAAAAATTCGTGAAGCCCACAAAACACAAATGGGAAAAAGCATCCCTGAGTCCACAGAGGGACGGGTCTGGGTCAATGCGGTCATCCTCTGTGGGCTACTCATACAATTAATGCCGTCCAGGCTCAAAGCATAAGCTCCTGCCCGCAGGGAGGCGGGCCATGACAGGAAATTGCTCTGGGGAGCACTTAGCGCATTCTGAGTGCCCTGTACATGTTGGGGATGTGAGCCTGCCTTCAGATGATGTCTCCTAGGAAGAAGGTGCTATGCAAATTCTTGTATTGTTATTCTTTTAGCACAAATTTATAATTGACTTTCGGTTAAATATTGCAGCAAGTTAAATTAATTCCGTATGATTACAGTCATTAAACAAATGCCTGGTAATGACTGCCTTCTTATTTTAGCATTCCTCAACTCACTGGGGTAATGCCATCTAAGGCTCTCTCTCCATTGTTAGATTAATTGGGATGCACAGCCTACAGTTTGCAATAGAGCAAACTGCTTTAGAGCAACCAGACCATGACTGAAGGTTACTTCTGGACTAATTTACCTTCCAGTTTTTCCTATCGCTCTTGCCATTCCATTAGTACAATTTACCAGTTGATTATAGCCTGCTGGTGGCTTAAGGCAATTTCTACCTGTTTAAAAAAAAAAAAAGTGTGCTTTTAAAACAAACACATGGACAGGCACTCTTTCTCCCATGATTATTCTTCTGACACTGACACTAACCCAAAACGATAGGGACTGGGATGATTTCCACCTGTGTTTCCCATTGGTGCGGTCACCCCAAGAATCACCTGCCACCTTAGCAAGCAGGACAGAAATAGTTAAGTCCCGAGGCTGCGGGTGAAAACTGCTGCCTGAGAGAGAAGCCATGTAAGATGTCCCAGCCAGGTGTGCAGGATCGCTGCCAGGTGTGGACGGAGAGAGGCTGTCCTCCTCAAGCCACGCTTCACAATCCAGGTCATCTGTCTGCTTGCCACTTAGCCCACTGGCCTGGTTCTGTCGAGTTCACGGAAGGGGAACACCCTGCCAGTCAGCTGACTGCCATGTCAGAGCTGCTGCTGTCTGCAGCATCGCAACTGCCGGAGCTCCGGTCCTGCAGTTTCCTGGTCGCAATGCGGCAGAGCCAAGGCAGACACAAAGCGCCAGAGCTTTAAAGTGTGTTTTTTTTTCTTTTTCTTTCCTGCTACCACTTAGCATTTCTCACATGAGGAGTATTTACCTTTGCGTAGCCAGCAGCAGAGAAGCGGTCTGCATGCACAGGACGGCTTCTCACTTGGCAGCGTGCATTTCCAGCAGAGCAGGTCCTGCTCGGAGCCTTGTGCAAACTGCCTGGCGGAGCGCGGCTGGTCTCCCACCACTGGTGGGAATGGTGCGGGGGCTCCTCATGCCAGGCCACCAGACCTGCAGGAATAAGGAGACGCTGCTTGCCACCATGGGTCTGGCTGGGGCCTGTGCGGGCACCTCCACCGAAGTGACGCTCTGGCTGTGCGACTCTCACAGCTCGCGGTTCAGGCTGGTCCGGGAGCTGGCGCAGATCCCCGGTGCTCAGTTAGAACTCTGAGGTTTCAAGGCGAAGCCAGACTCACTGACCTAAATCACTCCCAGTCCTCTCTGGATGCAGGGACAGCTGTCGACTAGCAGTGACCCAACCAGCCATCAAGTGGACAGTGCCCGTGATTGCAGCCCGGGTGCAGGTGGAGCCCGGGAGAAAGGCAGTCTAATTTCGGTCATCCGATGGCTTCTTCTTGTTTTCCTAAACACTCGTGCTCGCTTAAGTATACAGTTGTCTGGATTAGTCTGCCTTCCGTGCAGGCTTCATCTGCTCTGGCTGCAAATCAGGGTGCCAGGCAAGCCTGCTTTAGTCCTGGCTCCGGTCTGCGTGATGCTTGCTGTGCACTAGGACGGGTCACGCTGACAACAAAGAAGGAAGCAGGAAGCATCACTTTATCTTCTCTTGTGATGTTAGTGGTGCTGCCCGCGTGTGTGTGTGTGTGTGTGTGTGTGTGTGTGTGTGTGTGTGTGTGTGTGAATTCATCCGATCGAACAGCCTCACAGATATCATCATGGATGTGATTTTAATGATTTGGGGGGAAAAAGACAGCCTGTGGAGACAGCGATTTGAGACTGCAGCACATTTAGGTTATTGCCAATTCGAGCTACTTTGGTTTGTGAAGCTGAGCCCTCAGGGACGAGCTGGGTAACTGGGGAAGAGATGGTAGATAAAGAAATAAAAATGACAAGCGTAATGGAGGCTCTGTGAAGGGACTGTCAGAGCCTCGGTTCATGGATGGCAATTTCGCCAGGCTGAGATTGAATAATTCATAGAGTAAAATTACCCTGCTTTCACCTTGCCACCCGAAACCGGCATGATCCGAATCTCTAATAAATTTTCAAGATAAAGTAAAATGCCAATTTGAATCTGAAGAGCTGTTAAAGCCAGATGCTGCATCCCTGCATCTTTCGGTATCTCTCCCAATTATCCTGTGAGAACCGCACTTCATCATGAAGCACCATCAGGAGGGAGAATGACTGCGATTACAATAGCAACAATAGGATGCCATCGAATGATCTCTAATTTACCTAATTTGCTAAGACTGGCCGTGTGGTGTTAGCGCCCATTGTCTGTCACCACGCCTCGCCCCCTGGATCTCTCTCGCACAGGAACGGCAGTGCGGCAGTGTGCGTGACACCTTCCGGGAAAGCCCAGCTGAGAGCGTTCTCCTAGGACCTGGGTTACTGTGTCTCTTTTGTTTGGTCTGCATTTTTTTTGCATTCTTGTTTTGTTTCCCCCAAAGACTATACCCCAAAAGCCTGTTTGGGGAAATGGTGAGCCTGTCGTGGGTCTGGGGTGGATTCGTTTATAACGAGAGAGCATCCTCACGTTAATTTATACAGCCTCTTTATTTTAATATGTACAAGCATGTGTTTACTGGAAGGGAGGGGAGATTCTGTCCTGGGAGAGGAGCTTTAAAATGCAGCCAAGATGAAAGTGGTGTCCTGGTGTCTTTTTTGAAAGCCCTGGTGTGAAGTGTTAAAAACTTCTCCGATGGAAACGTCACACCTGTAATAGCTCTCGGGCAGCCTTTATTAAAAGCGTGTATGTGCGATCGAGTGATTAAGCGATGCTTTGGGACAGCGTTGGCTGTTTGTGTCTGTTTGCTCTCTAGCGGAAGTCGAACCTAAAGAGAACTTTTTCTCTGCCAGGCTGCACGCTTCATCCCAGGGCAGCTCTGCCGCCCTGAGAGAGTGGCATGGGTCATAAAGCCTCGCTGGGAACAGGCTATAAACATTCAATGGGCATGGTGGCTTCTGGAATCACTCCCAGTAGTATGAAGACAGTAAGTGGGTTCCCACTAGTCAGGTGATTGAAGTTTGAATAAGGTGTGATGTTGGAGAGATGAAGATCCTTGGGGAGAAACATACCTGTCTCCTATTGAGTTTTTTGCTTGGGACTCCGAGCTCTGATAGACTCTCCTTAATCTGTTACCTGGCTTTCCCCCTTCCTGCATCCCCACAAATGCTTTTGTCAGAGGAGGTAAGTTGTATTTCTAATCATTTGTATAACTGATTGTGCTCCTCGTTGTCTTGTTTCAGGGGGTATAAGCTTTCTGTGCTGTATTTTCTGTCCGCTTATTTTTATTCTCACTACCCTCAGGAAAATGAACAACTCTTTTCCCCACCCCCTTGTGTTTTCTAAGTACACATGAAAATGTGGCATTTTAAAAAGTGATTTAACTATAGTTTTTGTTCTCTTTATCAAAATACTTTCAAGGTCTTAATGTTTTTCAAAGGAAATGGGAAAACAGTTTTACTTAATAAGTAGTTGTTTAAAAATAGTAGGCAATTCGCTAAATACCAATAATGTTACCATGTTGTTTTCTTTAGATAGCTCACATTTCTAATACTGCAACTGTCTTTCTTATCTTTCCAGAAAGAGGTTTGGCTGTGAGTGACAAAGGGCTTTTCACAAGCCCACTGTCTATGTGCCAAAAATGTTTTCTTTTTTTCTTAGAAAAAATAATATAGCCTGGATAATCTGCAAAGGGTTTTTATAATTTCTGGCATTTTAAATCTCTTCAATAGTTAAAGTTTGAGCAGGGTAATTAATCACTGAGTGAGCAAGCTGTTTTCCATGTTTGATATTTAAGTAATAATGGCATCCTAAAATTATCTAAGAATAATTGGAAATCAGAGGTTTGTTACTTTTTGAGGACTCAGAAACTAATTGCATTAACTTGGTAACAGCAAATTTGAAGCTGATAGTTTTTATGATTCAAATATTTATACTTTCTTTTGTTGGAAAATAAGGGGTTTGTTTTATGTCTTTAGAATATAAGTGCCACTATCACTTATCATGTGTTAGTACTTGCTAATATAGAAATTCACTTGTTTTACCATAAAAAAAGAAAAAAAATTATCTTACAGATCTGCTAACTTAAAAAATTTGAGCTCCAATAGTTCCCTGAATTAAATATACTTTTCTTTTTAAACTCTAAGTAACTAAATGTAAATGAACATAGTATGTTTAAAGAAGTTCACTAGATAACTTGTAATGTATTATTAACAACTATTTCTACTATTTATGAACATATCTTACTTATAAATGCTCTGGATAACCATAGGTGCAAAAATCTACATAGATCACTACAATTGCGGGTAATTTTGAAAAATAACCAGCTGTGAAAGTGTACTATTAGGGGTTAATTTGGATGAATCTCAGACAATCATGGCTTAACAGTTTCTGTAGCTCATTATGTTTTGTTTGAGGTTCTTTTGGGAGTGGAGAGGTGGGTATGAAAGAGTTAGGTAAAAATTGTCTCCTCCCCCCTTAATTCAAACTCCCAATCACTGCAGAGCACTCACTGCAGCCGTGAGGAGTGGTTTAAAATTTAAATGTCCATAACCACATTCATGGGGTCCACAAGAACACCTCCCACAGTAAGACAGAATGCATACATTTTATCACTTACTAATTGCAGCTTTTTCTGGACATTAGTGTATTTTAGATTTCATCTCATTATTAAAGTCTAGCTTAGAGAAAAAAAAAAACTCTTGAGAGACATATTAAATCTACTTAATAGTTGTTAACTAGTTAACAAGTGCTGTGGTGAATAGATGTATTTCATATAGTCAACTCAAATATTCATAGTTGATATGGTATTTCTCTAATTAGCATATGTTACAAGAACAATGGCATATAGTATATTTCCTCCTAAGTTTTAAGTATAGAGAATTGAAACATGCCTTTATGAAGTACCAATATTTGTGCTACACTAGACTGTCAAAGAGAAAAAGGCAAGTGAGACAAAAGAAATGGGTAAAAATAAAGGAAAGCAATCTCATTAATCAGTGAGCTTTTTTTTTTAATGGCATTATCAAAAAGGTTAAAAATCTTGTGTCTGTGTACTGTCTTTTTAAAGAGCTTATTTTCTCCCTAAGAAAATCTTTCCAACAGTTTCTTATGAAAATTTGCAAACATACAGACTGAAAAGTTGTGAATACCCATATAGCAATAACTGAGACCATAGAAGTAACATTTTACTATCCTTGTTTGATTATACAATATATATCATATCCAACTATCTACCCCTCTGACCCTCCTTTAAAAATATTTTTATTGCTTTTAATGTTTTTAAAATTGATTTCAGAGAGAGGAAGGGAGAGATAGGAACATCAATGATGACAGTTGGCTGACTCCTGCTCACCCACGCTCCCCTCAATGGGGATTGAGTCAATATCTGAGCATGTGCCCTGACCAGGATTTGAACCATGACTTCCTGGTTCATATGTCGATACCATACCAACTGGGCTCTGTTCCTCCATTAATACATCTCAATATTTTGATACATTTTGCATTAGTACACTTTGGTACAAGGTATTAATACACTTTAGTTTAAGTCATTCTATATATAACATTACTTTAAGGCTATGCCTGCTGAACTATTTAAATTCAGTATCTGTTTTATTTACAGTGCTTACTTTAAATAAAATTTATATATGATAAAGACAGAATTTTGAAAAACAACATACTGTTATTCCTTATGAGGCATTCACTATTTCTTTAACATGAATTGCTGAATGCAAACTCCCACGACCCTAAGCTCTAACTTGGAAGGTACAATTTATGTGTTTATGATGGAGGAATATGGGCCCTTCCAAGCCTCAACCCCATTACTCAGGTAAGTCTTAAACATGGAGCAGGGGACCACTGGTAACTCAGTACCAGTACTGGGATGGGTGAGGTGTCAGGGCATACATAAGGTCTTCCCATTCTTATGACCAGTTTTACTTTCTTTCTCCTGCAGGCCCATGAAAATTAACACATTTGCTTTTGTACAATCACCAACTCTTTTTCTACTTGGGTTCTTCTCTTCTTCTTCCCTTTCCTCTTCTACTTTGCCCAATCAGCCTTCTCTTTTCTACTTCTACTAGACTTCTAATTTATTTTCCCCTCTGACAAGAGAACAAATCATTCTATAAGATTCAATTTCAGGGAAATGGTTATGGAAAGCAAAGATGGAGATTTAAATAATTATAAGAACTCTTCAGAGCTTAGTTTTTCTTGGCCTTACAAAAAATATTGATATAAACGAGTTAAGAATTACCCTCTCACCACCTCTGCTTGAATCCATCTCTTGGATCCAGTCTTGTGGATCTGATTTATCCATTACTTTCTTAATTGAACCCTAGACAAAGCTCCTCTAAGATTTTTATTGGGATGGTCTTAGGAATAAGGACATTTCCATGCTTCCAAAATCTGCTAACTTTGGTAGACTGCAGCATCCAGTCACCAGCTGTGGTCCATTGCACTTTCACCCAGTAGCAGCAGAAGGCCTGCCTTTTAAGTTTTACTCCTGACCCAGGCCCTGACCCTGGGTAAGAAAATTCTCAGTTTTCTTTCCCTAGGCTTTGGTCCAAGTGTATATGGCAATCACTTTCTAGGTAGTGTCTCCCTCAGTCCATCTCCTTCATTCAGTTCAGCATGCCTAAAGTTTCATCAGATTCTAGATAAAGATATCATTACTTAGTTATGGCTGGGTCTAGTTTGGCTGGAATTCCACCAACTTGCCTATTTATTTATTTATTTATTTATTTATTTATTTTTATTAAATTATTATCTGTGTACATATTTTAACATTGCCCCCCCCCCCGATACATACCCTCCCTCCCCAGAGTTTTGTGTCCATTGGTTGTACTTATATGCATGTATACAAGCCCTTCGGTTGATCTTTTATCTCCCCCAGATCTCCCTACCCTCCCTGCTGTAATTTGACAGTCTGCTTGATGCTTTACTGTTACTGTCTTTATATCTATCTTTTGGTTCATCAGTTTATAATGTTCTTTAATATCCATAAATGAGTGAGGTCGTGTGGTATTTCTCTTTCATTGACTGGTTTATTTCACTCAGCATAATGTTCTCCAATTCCATCCAGGTCGCTGCAAATGATAAGAATTCCTTCTTTTTTTTTGGCAGCATAGTATTCCATTGTGTAGATGTACCATAGTTTTTGGATCCAATCATCTGCTGAAGGGCACCTAGGCTGTTTTCAAATTCTAGCTATTGTAGATTGTGCTGCTATGAACATAGGGGTGCATATATCCTTTCTGATTGGTGTTTCTAGTTTCTTGGGAAATATTCCTAGGATTGGGATTACTGGGTCAAATGGGAGTTCCATTTTCAGATTTTTGAGGAAGCTCCATACTGTTCTCCACAGTGGTTGCACCAGTCTGCATTCCCATCAGCATTGCACAAGAGTTCCTATTTCTCCGCAACCTCGCCAACACTTGTCATTTGTTGATTTGTTGATGTTGGCCATTCTGACAGGTGTGAGATGGTACTGAATTGTTGTTTTGATTTGCATCTCTCGGATAATTAGTGACTTTGAGCATGTTTTCATGTGCCTCTTGGCCTTCCTTCTGTCTTCTTTTGAAAATATTCTATTTAGGTCCATTGCCCATTATTTAATTGGATCATTCATTTTCCCTTTATTTATTTGTATAAGCTGTCTATAGATGTTGGAGATTAAACCTTTATCAGTGATAACATTTGCAAATATGTTCTCCCATACAGTGGGCTTACCAACTTGCCTATTTTTATAAAGCAGTAATCCTACCTAATAAAAGTGTAATATGCAAATTAACCATCACTTCGCTACATCCATAAGCCATGCCCACCAGCCACGCCCATCAGTCAATCAGAGAGAGTATGCAAATAAACCCAACCAAGATGGCTACAGCCACAGAGAGCAGGAGGGAGGCTTGGGTTTTTCAGGCAATGGAGAAGCCAAGCTTTCTGCATGCCCTTACTGACCTAGGCCTCCACTCAAGGTTGCAAAGTTTTAATTATAGAAGGTAAACAAATCCAAACAGAAATGGCTGCCAGCCACAGAATGAGCAGGACGCTTGGCTCCGCTCAAGGCTACAAAGTTTCAATTGTAGAAGGTAAATAAATTCCAGATACCAGGGCCTCCACTTGGGGGTGTGGCTGGCCTGCAAACCACCAAAGGTCCCTCACTCAGGCCATCCCATGCCTCAAAGGAACTCCCATCCTGAACGGGGATACCCTTCAAGGCAAACCAGCTGGGCCCCGCCCATGCACCAGGCCTCTATCCTATCTAATAAAAGAGTAATATGCAGATTGACCATCACTTCAACACACAGATCAAGATAGCTGTCCCTAAGTGGACACAAGATGGCTACCACAAGATGGCCATCAGGGGAAGGCAGTTGGCAGGCACCAGGCCTGCAAGGGAAGGCAGTTGAGAGGGACCAGGCCTTCAAGGAAGGGCAGTTGGAGGTGATCAAGCCTGCAGGGGAGGGCAGTTAGGGATGACCAAGCTGGCAGAGAAGGGAAGTTGGGGGCAAACAGGCTGTCAGGGGAGCAGTTAGACATCAATCATGCTGGCATGGGAGTGGTTAGAGGGTGATGAGGCTAGCAGGCAGAAGCGGTTAGGGGCAATCAGGAAGGCAGGCAGGCGAGCAGTTGAGAGTCAGAAGTCCTGGATTGTGAGAGGGATGTCTGAGATTGGAGAGGGTGCAGGCTGGGCTGAGGGACACCTCTTTTCCCTCTCAAGCATGAATTTTGTGCACCGGGCCTCTAGCTGGTTATAACAGACTGGTTAAGATTTAGGCTATGTAGGAAGACTAACTATTCAACCAATGCATTATTTCAGGCAATGTCACTGAACCATTTGAAGCTATACTTCTTCAAAACTTTCCGTATTACATTACATTTGTATATGTTCTATAATAGGTAAGTTGCATATATATATAATGTATATTATATAACATATATAATCATATTACATTTTATTCAGTATATATAACGTAGTTGGCACAGTGCCTGGCCCCTACTTGGTACTCATTGTATGTTAGTGTCATTACTGCCATCATCATCTGCAGCAGCATATTAACAGAAGATGCCATCATCATAAAATTCAACTGGCCCTCAATGGAGGTCATCTAACAGATTCTAGCAGACTGCCCTCTCTTCCTATGTCCAAATTTGCTTATCTTGATGGACCTCACATTAAAGTCCCTCCTCTTCCCCCTCCTCCTCCCTACACATACTTTTTCAAAATATCTTTTTATTGATTTCAAAGAGAAAGGGAGAGAGAGAAAGAAATAGAAACATCAATGATGAGAGAGAATCATTGATTGACTGCCTCTTGCACATCCCCTACGGGGGATTGAGTCTGCAACCTAGGCATGTGCCCTGACCAGGAATTGAACTGTGACTTACTGGTTCATAGGTCAACATTCAACCACTGAGCCACACTGGCCCAACATGTCCCTCTGTTTTTAAGGTCTAAAAAGCCCTCAGCTTTTAGCTCCTGGTGGAGCAGAAATGACCACTAGAACTCAATGAATGATTAAGCTCTTCTACGTGAGTGCTCCAGGATTTCCTTCAGGGTCCCCATGACACCACCCTCCTTCTTTCAGAATTCCATTACTACAAAATCAATAGTGGAATATGTACAAGTATAAGTTTAATTTAATTTTAACAAAAGGGGAGGAAGTTGGATTTCCCCTTTAGGAGGGTTAAAGACCAGCTTCACGGAAGATTAATTCCTACCACATCATCTCCTAATCCTTTCTGTCCCACAAAACAGAGCAGCTGATTGAGGCTCTACCAGAGCAGCACAGTTTTTATCAAGAGCGGCTCTGCCCTGGTCCCCTGCCCCCCTCTTGAGAGCTGCATTTCAGAAGGCCCTGCTCTGCCCCTCTGTTGTTATTCCCTGTCCCAACCCTCCCCATGAGACAAGAGTCAATGGGTAGAGGGGACGTGTCCCCCGGAGCCCATGCCTCACCTTGCTCATAGAACATCCAGAGAACATCCTTTATGCCCCCACACACATCCCTGCACCTCCAACCTGCACGGCTGAGGGTGAATGGTGCTGCTAGTCCATGTTCTCCTAGACCTCAGAGGTGAACAGAGGAGGCTGTTGGGGAGCAGCCTCAGGTGGGCTGGAGTGTCCATGTGTGTGGGAGAAGCTGTGACTAATGCAAGAAAGAGCTGGAAGTGGGCAGAGGAGAGGTCAGGCCAGAGGCAACTGTCCACATTGCTGCCACATTTGGGCATGGAATGCCAGAGCAGGGGAGAACTCTTAAGTTCAATCATGGTCTCAGGAAGGTGTATTTATCAAGGAAAGAGAGTAGAATTTATTTTATTTTTTTTAAAAAACTTTTTTAGGGTTTAACACACCCTTTTAATTTGTTTATAAGTATTTTTAAGATTTAAAGTGTTTCCTAGTAGGAAAACATTATCTGAACAAATATTATAATGGCAAACTGCTGTAAAATGTTACAGTTGTATTTAGAAAGGAGGGGTAGGGATTCTCCTCAAAGCACCCCAGCTTTCTTCATGAGAAGGTCAGAGGTACACTGCTTTGTATTATTGTGACATCCATTGGGTGGTCCAAGTTGCTTTTCCTTCAGCAAGGGCTCTATTTGTCAGAAGGGCATTATGATTGACCTCCAAATTTGGCTGACAATTTACTGATGAGATTCATAACCTTTGGGTTGCTCTGATATTTTGACATATTTGCTGGGTTCTGAGCCACATCCTGGAAGGCCACCATAACTTCTGGATCCTGCATGGCTGCAAGGACCTCTGGATCACTAAGGATTTCGTTGAGTCCAGGCATTCCTGCCATCCCAGGCACACAGACCCCATTCCAGGCATTCCTCTAGGAAAATTCCCAGGCATCCCCCCAGGAAAGCCACCTGGAAAAGAGCCAAACTGAGCTCCTGATTGTCGTCTGGCTTCTTCCTCCCTCTGGGCTTTCTCATGTTCTTCCCGAGCCTTCTTGACCCTTTCCATCCTTTCTTTGATCTCTCGCTCTTCCCATTTCCGCTCATACTTCGTCTGATGTTCTGCGGTTTTCTAGGCCTTTGGTTGAACTTCTTTCAGCATTGCACTGGCATCTTCATCATAGTCCAATTTACACGCAAGGGCAAGATCATGGGCTGCTTCTTCCGAGTGGCCCAGGAGTCTGTGTGCTTTCCCGCGCCACTTGTAAGGCTGAGCTGAATCAGGATTTATTTCAATAGCTCTGTCACAGTCTCAGATAGCAGCATTTGGCTTCTGTAATTTGATGAAGACACTGGCTCTCTTGGCATACAGAATAGCCAAATGAGGATTCAGCTTGATGACATCTGTGAACAAGTCTATGGCTTTCTGTAGTTCACCATCATTTAGGGCACATGTGTCAAACACAAGGCCCGCGGGCCAAATCCATCCCGCCAGGCCTTGCAATGTGGCCCGCACCGCGCTGTCATCACTGCACTCCGCTGCGTTTCCATCACAATGACAGTTTATGACTGTTCAGTAAACCATTCAGCCCGCGATTTAGGCTGGATTTTAGATTTTGGCCCCTTCTCTGATTGAGTTCGACACCCCTAATTTAGGGCATCAATAGCAGCCACTTTTTTACCATTTGCCTGATCCATCATCTTGTCAGTTATCTCTACATTTTCATCTCCCATTTCTTGAGGAGCGTCAGTGTCTGGTTCAATCACACTCTCATTGTTGATTTCTAGATCACTTTCCTCACTTGATGGTTCATCTGTCTTTATGTCTTCCTCCACCTTCTTACTATCTGTTTTTTCCTCCTTATTTTCTTCTGTTTTAGTTTTATGAGTAGCAGGTGTTATTTTACCTCCCATACTCTCCACCCACTCCCGCAGGAAGCGCATCTCCTCAGCGTGTAGCACGCTCGGGTCCTGCTTGCACATCTTCAGGAAGGCGCGGAATTCGCTCACTTTGCGGGGGTCCATGGCTGGGTGGGCGGCGGGGCTGCGGCAGGCACCGGAAAGAGAGTAGAATTTATTTTAGTTTTACACCATGTTGGCTTGATTTGTAACTTTTAAATATTAGAAATACAGTATTGGAGGCCTCCACATGTACTTTGCCCAGGCTCTGCAATGGCTGGGTAAGGCCTGCAACTGAGCTAGAGATTGTGAAGGTCTCAGTTCTTAAAAAACCTGGTTGGTTGGTCATTGTTATATATTAGTGGCCAAGTAAATCTTTCCCACTAGTACAAAGGGAAGAAGGGTGTTTAGTCACTAAAATCTAGGAAGCTCAATCTCTAGTTGATATTTTTAATTAAAAAATTTTCTTAAAATTAGTAAATTCTAACAATTTGAAGTTCATATTTTCATATAGAAGATTCTATATGTAAAAAAATGTAAAATTAGTTCTCTTTTTCTTTCCTCCCGACCCCTTTCTCTTTCTCATTCCTCCTGGCGTATCAAAGAGGTAAACTATTTATTTATTTATTTATTTATTTATTTATTTATAGGGTCGACAACTAAGTAATTGCGGGTTTCACACATATATGGATTCAGTTGAATTTTTAGGTTTGCAGACGTAGTACAAATGTAAAACACATTTTGTTATTTGATAGTTGGCTATTCAGCTGTTAATCAGTAAAAAAAGTTCTTTGATCTGTTTTGTAGTTTTCGTTTGGCGTTCGTTGAAAAATGGAAAATCAAAAGGAACATTTTTGTCATATTTTGCTTTTTTATTTCCGCAAAGGGAAAAACGCATCGCAAGCTCATAAGAAGTTATGTGCTGTTTATGGTGACGAAGCCTTAAAAGAACGGCAGTGTCAAAATTGGTTTGCCAAATTTCGTCCTGGTGATTTTTCACTCAAAGATGAAAAACGCTCTGGTCGTCCAGTTGAAGTTGATGACGCCCTAATCAAAGCAATAATCAATTCGGACTGTCACAGTACAACACGTGAGATTGCAGAGAAGCTTCATGTATCACATACATGCATTGAAAATCACTTAAAACAACTTGGCTATGTTCAAAAACTCGATACATGGGTTCCTCACGAACTGGAAGAATCACAGTTAATGCAACGCATTAGCAGCTGCGATTTGCTAAGGAAACGTAATGAAAATGATCCATTTTTAAAACGACTGATAACTGGCTATGAAAAATGGGTTGTTTACAACAATATCAAGCGGAAAAGATCGTGGAGCAGGCCAGGTGAACCAACTCAAACAACATCAAAAGCTGATATTCATCAAAAGAAGGTTTTGTTATCAGTTTGGTGGGATTACAAAGGAATTGTCTACTTTGAACTCTTACCACCCAACCGAACGATCAATTCTGATGTCTACATTGAACAACTAATGAAATTAAACAATGCAGTTGAAGAAAAGCGGCCCGAATTGACAAATCGAAAAGGTGTTGTATTCCATCATGACAATGCAAGGCCACACACATTTTTGGTCACTCGGCAAAAATTAATGGAGCTTGGTTGGGATGTTTTGCCACATCCACCATATAGTCCTGACCTTGCACCATCTGATTACTTTTTGTTTCGATCTTTACAAAACTCCTTGAATGGTAAAAATTTCAATAATGATGATGATGTCAAATCGTACCTGATTCAGTTTTTTGCTAATAAAAACCAGAAGTTTTTTGAACGTGGAATTATTATGCTGCCTGAAAGATGGCAAAAGGTCATTGATCAAAATGGGCAATACATTACAGAATAAAGTTATTTAGTTCCATGAAAAAATTGTCTTTGATTTTCTTTTAAAAATCCGCAATTACGTAGTTGCCGACCCAATATTTATTTATTTATTTATTTATTTATTTATTTATTTATTCATTTATTTATTTATTTTTGTACGTAAACTAGCCAGAAATCCAGCAGCTAGCTGAACTAGGTAGGCTATAGTTAGGATTGGCAAAATGACTATGGACCCAAAGGCACCCTTTTATTGAGCTGCCGGAAGACACAGTCTCTCTTTCACTGCACTAAATTTAGTATTTTGTACTGAAGAGGTGATTGGAAAACAGAGAAGTTAAAAAATTGATACCCAAGGGAAGGAGAGTCATTGTTTCATAAAATAAATTCTGGAATAAATATGATAATTTTCTCAGTTGGGTCACCACAAGAAAATTTACGGGACAAAAAGAGATTCAGGAAGTATGTTGAGGGAAAGTGCCTGGCTGTGCAGGTGTTTCACACACCAGAAATGCTGGGCATGTTAAAGTCATTTAGTTCAGCACAAAAAAACACAGGGAGAATATAACAAAGTAACAAAGTCTAGCATTTGAGTCTCAATTTTGTTGCTCACTATGTGTGTGACCTTTGATGCACTTTTAATCCCTCTTTGGGTCTCAGTTTTCTCATACACAAAGTAGGGATAAACCTGCCCTCCTCATAAGGTAGGAATGAAGATTAATTCAGTTGATGTTTACGAAAACACTTAGGAGAGTGGCTAGTGTGTAGTAGATGCTGTAGAAGCATTTGTTAAATACCAGAATAAAATGAGAGAAGAGAAAATTAAAATTCAGTGAGGTGGTTGAGCTGTACCCAATCACTCAGTGAATTAATAAAAGACCCTCCATCCAACACAGATATTAAAATATCCCTATTTCAGAAGGCTGCATGGGTAAAAGCTGATTTTGGCCAAAATAAACGATCTATTTATGTCTCTTATATTTCTAAAGAAGAAACAAACAGAACTTGAAAGAAATATTACAGTACAGTTGTCCTGATAAATGGTTAAGTTTTTGTCTTGCCCCTTCTATATGTTATATGTTGTTTTTCACATTGTTATTCCCTTTGAAAGTTAACTTCTTATTCTTGGACAATAAGTCTATCAAGATAGGTCAAAGATAGGTCATTACTGAAGTCAGTTCACTATTACAGAAAAGGGGCCAATCCTCCTTGCCCCTGCCCACTCACACACCATCACTGCACTGTGACTGTCATTACAAAAGTATTGCAAATAAACGAAAGGAATTGAGAAATGCACAGAGCATAAAAAGAAAAATAAACCTCAATCACAATCCCACTACTCTTGAGACAAGCACTGATTGTCCTCGATATAATCGTGTATGGTGTGTGTAAATAAATTCTGAAGAGTGGACTTCAATTGCCTATTCTGCTTTGCAACCTACTTTTTCAAAAAAACAAGTATATCAAGAGTATGCTTCCAAATCACTGAAATGGTTTTTAAAAACAGAGCCCATTTAATTGCTGTATATTATTTCAATATATATAACCCCATTAGTGGGACATTTAAGCTTTTCCAGATTTTCACTATTATAGGTGTAATTGAATGACATTAAAATTTGAACATTGCAGAATACATTGAGAATAAACCGGGCTTGTTTTCTAGGCCATGGGTTCATTATAAAATAACAAGTCTTTCTTTCCTTCTCTCTCCAAGGGCCTGCAGGGGATTCCGAGTCCTGACCATCTGGATTTTCCTTGGTCCCAGGAGCAAGTCAACAGGCCCTTGTTTTCAAAAGTGTGTTCACAATGAGGTGAGTCGACTGGGAGTTCTAGGCAAGGAAGGCTTAAAGGTTGTGAACTTCTAGAGTCCTGAGGGAAAAGGGCCAGTCTAGAAGCAGAAGGAAGGGTGGGATATTCCCACACTGAGAACGAGGTGGGATTTCTCAGGAGGGAAGAAATCCTCAGGGGGTGGGGTTGGCAAGAAGCTGGTGGTGGCATCCTGGAAGTGGCAGGACTTGGAATGGGGGGCTGTGGGATGTCTTGGAACTGCTCTCTATCCCTGGGACTGAGTTTGGTCCAAAGGGCTTGCAATTACCCACAGAGATGCTAGGCTTTCCAATGTGTATCAAATACAGAAAGCAAAATGTGTAGGAACTACCTTTCCTAAGTTGTTGTACTATTGATTCCCCACAATTCCAAGGGATGAAAGAGGAAAACCAGAACACAGAAAAATTATTAGCTTCCCACCAACCCTAGCTGGTGATAATAAGCCAGACTTCATTTCTTTGGAAAAATTCCATGGTGCCCAAGCATCAGGTGGACTTCTCATGTATGTATAGCCTAGTATGCCTGAGTATCTGCTTAGGGTAAATTCTTAGAAATGAAATCACTAGAAAAGGAGTCCAAATAGCTTAAGGCTTTTGTATATATTGTGCAATATTTATAACTTTCTTCATGTTTCAAGTCTACTGATTCTTCTAGGTATCCATCAGAAAAGATTGTTAAGGAAAAGGAAGAAAAGTAAAATTAGCCAAGCTAATTGATCATTAAGTGTAATCCATCATTAAATCTAAATTTTCATTTATGTTCTACCCCATCCCAGAAGACTTCAATTACTGGATTACTTTATTGATAAACCCAAGAGATAGTTAATCATTATGTAAGCAAATAACAAATTTCCATATACTATATTGACATTTACTTTATCATTTATGCAAATTGGCAAGCAATTGCTTAAAAGACTGGAAAGAGGCAGTAGAATAAATAGAAGTAAACTGAAACCGGCCCCTCAAAACCTGCTGAAAATATCTTAAGTGGCTATTCAGTCCTCTTATGGCAAAACCTAACTCCTTGGCAAACTCCCCAGTTGTATAACCTTGGGCAAGTTACTTAACTTTTCCGAGCTTCGATTTCCTCTTCCATAAGTAAGGGGTAATAATAGAACTGACTTCATGGATTGTTGGCAGATTGAAAAGTGTTAAATGTGATATATTAGAAAAGTACCTGGCACTTCATGAGCACTGTAGATATCACTATGAGTGGGCAGCATGCTACCCAAGGCGTGCCTCCCTCCTGACCCTCCAGGGTTAGCACTCACACTCCAGTCACCCTCGGCCCCAGTGATACTGAGATACTTGCAACACTCTAACCTTCTCTCGCTCTCATTTTTCTAGTTTTTGTACCCTGGGAAGACCTGTACCCCTCCCTTTCCTAGTGAATGTTATCATCCTTCCAGATTTAGCTCCTCTGTTATCTGTCTCCCTGCAAAACCCTCAATCTGAGCTGGGCACATTTCTGATGGTCACGTATGAGATTTAGCAGAGTGTATTTTAATAGTCCATTTACATGCTGAACTCGGGGAACAGGCCAGATTTTTTGTTCTAGCTCCAGGCCTCAGCCCCGTGTGGCCCATCACAAATATCCAATACTCATTTGCTGAGTGACTGCATTTGTCATAGGAACATTGGGGAGGAACAGGAGTATTTTTATTTGTAGTATTTTCAAGCATTTCCATAAACATTTGATTCATATAGAACAAACACACAAGGCTAATTCCCACTTTTACGGAGGTGGCAAATGAGGCTCAGGGAAGTAAAAGGCTTTGCCTAAGATGTCATAGAAAGCCAGAACAGAAGCCCAATTCCTCTCACCCCTTCCTGGCACCACTTTTTTTTGCATTACATGGCTCTTTCTTTCTAGAGCAGTCTCCAGAAGAGTACTTTTGGCTAAGGGCTGATCTCTCCAAGTTGGAGTTACAAGAAAGGCAGAAATGATAGCATAAAACCTGGAGATAATTAGCTGGTTGGAAATGGGGAGTAGGCTGATGAGGGGAAGGAATAAAGGCCAGGTTTTGGACAGGTGTTTTGGGAAGATGAGCGAATGGCCCAGCGATGCACCCTGCCTTTTGGCTGGAGAGGTGGATCAGAGAGTCCTTATGCCGTTTACCAGGGCTTTAGGGAAACCCCACTCATTCTGGCCTCTTTCCTACCTGCCTACCTCTCTGGGCCTTAGTACCTTTCAAAACCTGCCTCTGTAATCCTGGTCCATGGCACATGGAGGCGAGTCAGGGTTCACCAAGCATGCGAAAACTGGCTGCCCACCGCTTTCCTCCGATCCGCTATACACTTTCCATTCAGACCTGTGCTCAATGTCTCACCTGCTGTTTTTCTCTGCTAAGTCGTCAGCCTTGGGTTTTAGAAGATGGGGGAGGCAAGAAGGATCCACTCTTAACCATGGTTATGTTTATGCTCAAGAAGAATGACCCCTCTTCAGAATCTCATGCCGCAGGTACCAGTAAGAAAGGGGCAGTGACAGCGCTTAATTGCATTGCACCTCCCTGGAGTCTTTAATTAAATGATGTTTTTAGAATTTTGGAGAGTTGAGCTGAAGTGCTCTTTTGTGCTGCCTTTGATTTTCAGTCCCTTCTGCTCTGTGAGCTAGATCATGGTCATCCTTGATACATTTCTGTCCAGTTTCAAACGGCTCTCAGATCGTGTCTCATTTGTGTCTCACACCCATGTGCTTGGAGCACATGGATTTCAGCAACTTAATGTAAGGCAGCCGGGGAGCCAGCAGATCAGAAACTCAGCTCCTAACTGCAGGCTCTGGCTCTTCCCTCACCCCTCTGAGGATATTCCTCCCAGGACCCATCTCACTCCCAGTCCCAGGCCATTCCTACAACATAAAGATTTCTGAAATCAAATTTTGAAGATAAATGGTTTGGGGAGGAAAGGGCTGAGTGAACTTTTATACCAAGTTAACAAAGGCAGAGATCCCATTTAAATTCTCATCCCATCAACGTTAGCTGTTTTGCCAGAGTCATAGTAAATGATCACTCCTTGTAGTCTCAGAAAAGATTTCATGCCCCAACCCGTTTGACACCATGGATAGAGCCTGCAGACTGAAGAATCCCTGGTTCCATTCTGGTCACAAGCATGTCCCTGGGTTGTAGGTTCCATCCCCGTGTAGGAGGCAACCAATCAATGTGATTTGTCTCTCTCTCTCTTCCCCTCCCTTCCACTCTCTCTAAAAACAAAACTAATGGGAAAACATACTCCTGCGAGGACTAACAACAACAACACAAAGATTTCATTCATTTACAACAATGGGCCGTTACAATAAGGCCAGCTGATAGCAGGAAGGCGGAGAGATGCTGGGTAAAAAGTGTGGACTATGGTATGAAAAAGGCCTGACTCTCAACCCTGCGTGGCCATGGGTGGTCTGTGTGACTTTGAGAAGTTATTTCTCTGGGCTTTAGTTTCTTAATTTTTGCAATGCAGATATTAACAACTACTTTGTAATGTGGAAAGGCTCCCAATACCATGTATCTCCAACACTTAGAATACCAACTTGTAAGCAGGTGCTCAGTAGAAATCTGCTGAACAGATGAAGTGAATTTGCAATAACTTGTGGTATACCCCGCACAGAGCCCGGTGCATGGTGACCAGAGCTTTCAGCCATCAAATCTCTACAGAAGCACCAAGCAGCAGACACGTTTCCCTAAACGAATCTGGCAATGGAATAAAAATCAATGTGTGTGAAAGAAAGACATCATTTGTTTGGTTGTTGTGAAACCAACTCTCCCTATGGTCATTTCAAAGACCAGAGGGGAAGAAAGTATCTTTTAGATCATCTTGAAACGTAGTTAAGGAAAGGGACTTTACCTCAATCTTCCTCATGCTTTCTGGCTGACAAGTTTAGGCTAGCCGGAACCTCTGGTGAGTTTGTGAAGTTCAGGCCACTGGTACATCCAAATTGCATCACATTTGCACATCTTGTGTAAGTTCACAATGGGCCATTGTCTCCTCTGCCCCAGGGCACGAAGGCTTGTCTGGAAAAGGTTAGTTGTTGCCATTAGGGAACCTTGTGCAGCCAAGACTGCAGTGCAATGTGAAGCAGAAACAAACCCGGGGCTCTCCAAAGGATTGCCAAGCAATTCACAAATGTGTTTACTTAAGAGGTAAGCATAACACATAATCTTGTATAATATTATGTCTAGGAAAGTTCTGTGACTCTTGCTGTAAAATGCTCACATCGTATTCGAACAATTGCTTCACATTCACCTAACAGGGTCTTAGATCAATTTTCAGCTTTATCCAAATGCCTTTTGGTAAACTAAACAAATTTTGATTTCTTGATCTTTTACTTCTACCTCATTTATCCAGTTCTTTTTTTCCTTATTTTAATATATTATTATTATTTTTTAATTGATTTCAGAGAGGAATGGGAGGGGGAAAGGTTAAAAACATGAATAATGAGAGAGAATCATTGATCAGCTGCCTCTTGCATGCCTCCTACTGGGGACTGAGCCTGTAAACAGGCCATATGCCCTGGCCTGGGATCGAACCATGACCTCCTGGTTTATAGGTTGATGTTCAACCACAGAACAACACTGGCCTGGCTTTCTTTTTTCTTGGCATACCTGAGACTAGTCTTGATTAAGAAAATCAGCATTAGCCTTAGAACCTCAACAAGCAAAAAGTGCCATTGGAGTTTCTTGAATGAAGTGTATGGACGGGGAGAAGGACTGACAAAAAAGGGGTAACTTTCTGTACTGTGTTGTATCTCACAGTGTTTCCAGAGCTAGGAAATGCATAGCTTTGAAACAGTGAATCCAATACTCATAGAGCTAACAGAACCACCTGATCCGGGCTTCAGGCAACTGAATGTCTAAATCTTCTAAGATTCATAATATTGGGAATTTCTCAACGTGGAGATCTTCAGGGATAGAGGCATCACTGTCTGCTTCAGTAACTGACTGGAGGGTTAATTTTTCCCCCCTGTCTTCAACTAAAACTTCTCTTATCTTTAAAATGGCAAATGGAAACTAATCGATCACTCTTTTTCTGGCAGTCAAATAGATTGTTTGGTCCTGATGCCCATTCCAATCACTTTTTTCCCTTCTTGTCTCCACAATAGAAGCTGGGAAAGTTAACGATTCCCTTTTCCAGCTTTCCTGGAAGAAAGAAGTGATGATGTGAAAATTCCAGCTGATGTGCAGTCCTTGGAGATCTACTGGGGGTGGTGATGGAGCAGAGTTCTGTATAAGCTTTTGTTTTCCTGATAAAGATTGATAAATATGTCTTGAGATACCACTTTTCCTTTCTTCCTGTCCCGAATGCAGATGGAATGCCTAGAGCTATAATAGCGACCTCAGCCGAAACCGGTTTGGCTCAATGGATAGAGCGTCGGCTTGGGGACTGAGAGATCCCAGGTTCAATTCCGGTCAAGGGCATGTACCTTGGTTGCGGGCATATTCCCGGTAGGGAGTGTGCAAGAGGCAGCTGATCGATGACTCTCATCCATGTTTCTAGCTCTCTATCTCTCTCCCTTCCTCTCTGTACAAAATCAATAAAAATATATTTAAAAAAAATAGCGACCTCAGAGCCATGAAGGAAAGGCCAAGAGAATCACAGACATTGATCCTATATTTGTGAGCTATTGAACCACTGCCAGCAACCACTAACCTCCAAACTCCTAATAAGAAAAATCCATTCCTATCCCTTTAAGTCACTGCCGTTGGGTTTTCTATTCTATTTACCATTGATCTCGGTGCTGTCTGAAATGCATCATCTAAAAGACTTCCTGGCTGGAGAGTCATAAATCCATTCAATTTCTCCAGGCGGGCTCTGCTCTCTGACTGCACTTTCCTAAGCCCCTCCCTTCCCCAATCAAATCAGGCTCATGGAGGCATTGGCTCCTTTGTTGCTTTTCTCTGTTTATCCTGGATTTAGCTCTCTCTGCCACCCCACCCCTAGATCTGCTTCACCTTTAAGGGCACACACTTATCTGTAGTCTCTCCTGTAGGCCCAGTTCTACACAGTTCCCCAGTAAGACACATGTGTGTTTTGTGTAGCCCAGATTCTCCTGTGCAGTCTCATTGTAGTTACCGCTCCCATCACTCTGTAAATGCATTTGCACTTGTTACATCGCATGTCCTGTTTTTATTTTTATTTTTAATAAAACTCAATTTCTCTTTAGTCAAAGTAAGAAAACATACCTCTTGACACTGAATAATTATTAAATAAAATAAGATGGTTGAATTAGATTACATTTAAGGCTCCTTCCAGCTTCAAATATGTGATTAGAAAACCCTTTTAAGACTTTTGTTTGGTAAAGCTCATCTCTCTAAGTGATCAAGTGATAATTTAGGGAACTAAAGAAATCTATTTCCTTCTCTTTTGAGACAATTGATCCCAAAGCCATTAGATGAAGAAGACAAAAGTAGAGTTTCATGTGTGTATGTTTCTGGGGGGGCGGGGGAGGGTTTGGGGAGAAGAGGGGAGGTGGGGGGGAGTGAGTCATGATGATGACATCCCAGGATGAGATGTCAGAGCCCAAGTAAGGTGAGGAGGTTCTCCCCATGGAAGGGTGGCTCAGTGTGGAGGATGGTCAGATAACCAAGTACAGTAAGAGTAATGGAAACCATGTGTGTTAGTCAGCTTGGGCTGCCATAATGAAATACCATAGATGAAGTAGCTAAAACAAACCAATGTTCTATTTTTGTTTCTGGAGGTTGCGATCGGCATGTCAGTATGCTCCAGCTCAGGGGAGCAGGGGTGGGATAGGGGCGGGAGAGGGAGGCGGGGAGGGCCTCTTCCTGGCTTCAATACAGCTAGCTTCTGTGCCTTCACCTGGCAGGGAGTCTGGGCACTGCCGCCACTAAATCTGTCAGGAGGGTCCCACTTCCCTGATCTCACCCCAACCTATTCAGCTCCCAAAGGCCTGTCAGCAAATGCCATTGCATGGCTTCAACATATGGATTCTGGGAGAAACAATTTAGTTTACAGTTTACATGCTTTTTCACTATCAGAAAAGAGAGGTGTGAATTAGAAATACATAACGGGAGAAAAATAGAATAAATCTATGGGGTTGGATTGGAAGTGGAGAAATTAGAATGAACTCATTATTTTTAACCTATAGATAGATATAGAATAAATACAAATGAAGTGTGTGTAAACATGTGTATTTGCATCTATGTTCACCAGCTCTGTCCATTAAGAGTGCTTGGGAGCAGTCCTGTTGGCAGAAATGAACTCATTTAGGGGCCAGATATTGGCCTCACCACTAAATGGAACCAGGGCTCCTCAGAGCAATGTCTAATTCCAGGGTTGGGGCAGGAGAAGCACACCATGAGCCTTAAGCACATTTCCGTGCCAGAAACCAAGTGCTCAAGGAATGATGGATGGAGTCATATAAAAAAAGCACAGACTCACACTTGAATGAGTTCCTACTGCCAAATGCAGGATAATTCCAGCATGAAGAGAAATAATTTTACAGATTTAACAGAGCAAATAAAATAGGAACTTATGAATCCTTACATTTTCATAAATAAAGTGAAACTTGGGTGAGAAATAGGATATTTGCATAGTGACAAAATACCACTCCACAGGAGATATATTTATTAGAAAGGGAAAAGCAAAAAAATAAAAATAAATAAAAATAAATAAATAAATAAAAATAAATATCAATAAAAGAAAAAAAGAAAAAAAAAAAAAAAAAAGAATGGGAGAAGCAGTAACTTGGCAGGAAAGAAGCCTGGTGAACATTATCTGAAGCAATGGAATGGCCCAGCGCCTCGAAGGGGACAAACTGAAATCGTGCACCACCTGTCAGGGCAGGACGGAGCACCACTTCCATGTTATTCTTGCCAAAGATGTAGGACCTGAATCAAATCACGAGAGAGGAGCAATAAATCCAAACTCAGGGATGTTCTACAGAATAACTATCCTGTACACTTCAAAGTATGTCAGGCGCATGGAAACCAAAGGAAGATTGAAGAGCTGCTTCCAACAGAAGAAAGGGAAGATGGGCGCTAATGCAATGTGTGATGGCAGACTGGATCCTTTCAGCATAAAGGTGAGACAGTGATGAGAAAATAGGAGAATCCCGAATAGGCTCTGAGGATTAGAGGGCAGCAGTGTGTCAATGTCAACCTCCTGACTTTGATGGTGGTGCTGGGGTCACGCAGGAGAATGCCCATGATAGTAGAAGAGAATCTACCCTGAAGATATCAGGGTGATGGGGCAGCACTCAGCCTCCAATGGCTCAAAAAGGAAAAGGTCTTTGTAACTGCAGCTCTAATTTTTCTGTAAATTTGTGATTATTTTGCAATTTAAACATTTTTAAAATTAAGCATTTTTCATGAGTCTGAAACAAAACCCAATAAAATTTAAAAGCAAAATCAACAAGTTTCCATTATAAAAAAGCTGCCAGCCCAAAGCCATAGGATGTACAACACCAACAGTGAACTGAAGTAAACTATAATCCCTGGGTGATTATGATGTGTCAGTGTAGGTTCATCTGCTGTAACAAATGTGCCACCCTGGTGGGGAATGTTGATCAGGTGGGAGGCTATACTTGTGTGGGGGCAGGAAGCATACGGAAACATTTCTGTACTTTGCTGTCAATTTTACTGTGAACCTAAAAATGCTTTAAAAAAAATAGCCTTTAATAAAGAAAAGGAGGACAGCAACCTATTTGTTGTAGAGTTTGCACAAATATAAACTGAGCCTTATTATATGATACAAGTATATACTTAGCCTACTTGACAGGCACTTACTAGACACCTATGTAATGCAAGACCAAGTGCCTCAAGGATTTTTAAAACCTAGTCTGATGTGGATGCTGCCCGCAAGGAACTCACAGGTGGTTATTTATATATGCATGCCCCTTTGTGACTCTAGTGGACAAAGCATTTATTTAAACCGCTCCTTAAAACGGCACACATTAACAATTAACTGCAGAAAGGAAATGAAACTAAGTTATGAGTTCGGAGTCAACTTAATAACACAAAAGAAATAACACATTCAGAGTGAGTTGTAGATTCCTGGAGCTAAACTCTCATGGCATACAAATAATATAAATAAACCACCTCGGTTTATATATACTTGATTACATCTCTCTGGTAATTTTTATCTTTTACCTTCACTATGAAATGATGATACATACATTGAAATTAGACTAACCTAATAAAGAACTGTTTATTTTTTAAAGCAATGGATATTTCTAGCAGTCCAGTTTCTGGGAGGGTGGGGGTGGGGAAATAAGGAGGGGCGGTATTGTTGAGCCAGGTGATGACCCTCTAAGAGGAATGTGTGCTTCTTTGAACAGCCTCTTCTACTTTGACATCTTGCTTTGCAGAGCATGTCCACTGCTCATTCACCTGAACTTTTGTTTCCAATTGCAAAAGCCAAGTCTAAGTGCTAGCACATCCCCAATCAAAATTTTCCAAAAGCTCCCATTTAAATTTCTTCCTTCACCAATGGAATGTATTGGAAATAATAATAGGATTCTTATTAATATTGATGTACACAAAATAGAAAAACCTACAGTTCAGCTTAAATAGACTTTTAATCATTTTCAACTTTTAAATTTAGATTTCAGATAAACCTACAGAACTTACAGTTGCAAACTCAGATCTTAGGTGACAATATTTCATGTGTCTGGCTATTTCAAGCCACATGTTCTATATAATAAAACCCTAATATGCAAATTGACCGAACGGTGGAACAACCAGTCACTATGATGCACACTGACCACCAGGGGTAGACGCTCAACACAAGACTACTCCCTGGTGGTCAGTGTGCTCCCACAGGGGAAGCACCACTCAGCCAGAGGCAGGCTCATAGCTGGTGAGGTCAGTGGTGGTGGAGGAAGCCTCTCCTGCCTCCACAGCAGTGCTAAGGAGCAGTAAGCTTAGTGGTAAGGAGCAGCAAGGGGTTCCAGACTGCGAGAGGGATGTCTGACTGCCAACATAGGCTTGATCCCTGGCATGGGGCCTCAGCTGGCAGGTGGACATCCCCCAAGGGGTCTTGGACTGTTGAGAGCACACAGGCCAGGCTGAGGGACCCACCCTCCCCAATCCCCAGGACAAATTTCATGCACTGGGCCTCTAGTATATATCTATATTAGAGAGGAAGGGAGAGGGAGAGAGACATAGAAACATCAACAATGAGAGAGAATCATTGATCAGCTGCTTCCTCATAATCTACAACCCAGGCATATGCCCTGTCTGGGAATTGAACCAGGGATCCTTCAGCCTTCAGATATTCTATCTACTGAGACAAACTAGCTAGGGTTAAAACAAGTATTCTTCTCATTTTGTAAAACCACATTCTTATTTCTGTGTTGTTTTGTAACCTTTGTCAGTAGTCAAGGGTCTTTGATTTATCTATGTAGCAAACATCTCAAAAAAAGAAAAAAAATTATCTTTTTCCAAAAGTTGGGATAGATTTGCCCTATTTAGTCCACATTTTCCTGTCTGGTTTCTTTGACACCAATATTATTAGACACGATTCAGAATTCAGGTGAGAATGAGAGTAGAGATCATTGAAAAAAAGGGGAAGCTACTTACCTGGTCCAGGTGAGCTTTGGCTTTCGTGAATATGTATAAAATACTACAACTTCAGGGGCCAGTCTAGATAAGCAGCCTGGGAAGCAGAGAGGATAAAGGAAAGGCCCTGAGCTTTGGCACCAACTGGCCACTTTCACGTGATCCTGGGCAAGCTGCTTGAACTCTGTAATTCCTGTCTGTGGAATGTGAGGAGTAATATCTATCACACAGTGCTGCTGCGAGAATTAAAATGAGATAACTTATGTGACTGTTGCAGGCCTGTACATGCATGTAAAGGGCCTTTGTATGCACAGAAATGTCTTAAGATGACTCCTGTTTGTCCATCCTACCTAGGGTGTGTGTGATCTAATCTACTCCAGTCTCTAACAGGTGAACAGTTAATAATGTCTAACCAGCTGCTGCATTAGTTAGGATGGCTCTGTTACACTGCAGTAACATGCAACCCCTAAATCTCAATGGCTTTCAAAGAACTTTAAAAAGGTTGTTCTTTTTTTTGTTTTTCACTTAAGCAGAGGCCATTGCAGGTCTGTATGACTCAAAGCTCACTTCCTTTGAATGGCTCAGCAAGATACCTTCTTATGCAAATAGGCTCCTGTGAAGCT
This sequence comes from Pipistrellus kuhlii, assembly GCF_014108245.1. Classification (NCBI taxonomy): domain Eukaryota; kingdom Metazoa; phylum Chordata; class Mammalia; order Chiroptera; family Vespertilionidae; genus Pipistrellus; species Pipistrellus kuhlii. The sequence continues at coordinate 124,853,631 of NW_023425515.1, read as the reverse complement.
GAGGCTGGAGAGGGTTGTGCAATGAGGACCTGATGCTTTGGCTCAGATAAGAAATGCCATTTCTAATAACTTTTCATTAGTAAAAGCAAGACATATGGCCATACCTAAACTAAAGGAACTAAAGAAATGCAGTCCTCTGTGTTCCCAAAAGAGAGATCCAAAAATATGGGTGCCAAGCACCAGGGCCTTCTAGTCTACCACAGTCAACGATCTCTAATCAAAAGAGAAACAGGGGTAGTGGTGTCTGTGGGGCTGTTAAAAGGTACTAGACAAGTTATTAGAATTCTAAACTTGGCAAAATACATACAAACTTATTGGCCACTCTAGTAACTTCTGAAAATGATATCCTGCTTTAAAATAAGAAGGCCGCTTCTTTCCTTATACATTGCCATCAGCATACTTTCTATTCCCTATTTTTCATCTTTTCTGCCACTCCAAGAAGTGGCAATGAATAAGTACCAAGCACATAGTAAGTGCTTACAACTCATTTGTTGATTGATTAACACCATCCCAAAGAAACCACATTTGTCGGGGCAATGAATTGATATATTATGTCCAAAGTCACAAGGCAGCGAGGGAGCCAGAAAGAGACTTTCATGCTTGCTGCCATTGGCCACAAGACTACCTTTATTACTTCCTTGAAAAAAGTTGGCACCAGGAGAGTTATTCATGTTTGTTGGCAGTTTTCAAAGGTGATTACCGAGTGTAGCCTTGGACTGTAGTCCTGCCTAGAATGTCGGGAGCAGAAATGGTATAAACACTGTCAGGCACAATTAGAGAAAAGGCCCGACTGCAGGTCACTTCATGGCTTCTGCCCAGAGAGAAGTACTAACTGCCACTCATCTTCCAAAACTCAGCTCATATGCCACTTCCTCTGTAAAGTCACTGCTAATCCCCACTCAGAATTAGTAGTCTCTGTGGATTTTTACACTTCTGGTGCTAGACGGTCAAATTTCTATTCATAGTATTTCCGGGTCCTTTTCTGGATTTTTTTCCCACCTCCCTGGAGACACAGATCTGAGATTGTTCAGATTTTACTGCCCAGCATCTGAGAGTTTTCTTAGACAAAGGGGGACAAAAAGAACTCTTTGGTGAATGAAATAGAAACCCCACACTATCTTAAAAACAAAAAACAAAAAACAAAAACCCAAATGGCAGAACTGGCCTCAGACCTTGCTGCATTTTAAAATTACAAACCAACATCTATATGCAAAGAAGAAAGATGGGACGTCATGATTGTATGCTCAGTCCATGCCAAAGAGAGAAATTGGTTCCATCGAGAGCCAAGGTCTCTTGTACAACTCAATTTGATCCCCAATGGCCAAGCTGATTAATTGTCAGCTCCAGCCTTTCTTCCCAGTAAACCCTAATCCCTCATAATTTGCCATGAAATGAGTGGGAGTTGGCTGTTGCTGGCGTGAATAACGGAGGTCTGGTTCAAAGCTCCCCAGGCCTATTTAGGCAAGATGGGGATGGGGCTGCGCCCCAAAGAGGAGCAGGTGGAATGAGGATTAGGTCACGTGGTGCAGATGGGGCTGCAGTGGGCAGGCAGCTGGTGAGGTCCCAGGTGTGTGTGAGTTGGCAGGGGTACAAAGAGAGGAGAGCTGCAAACAGCTCAAAGTCCCTGGGCTGTGCAGCTGCTTGTTTGGCACTTCGCAGGACCCACCTGTAGTGTTGATGGACACAACCCGCTGCTAGGAGCTGGGAACATGAAAGGTGTGGCGGCCCCACCCCTCCCGGCAGAAGGCAGGGAAGCAAGCTTGCTCAGGGCTACCGAGCAAAGGATGTCTCTGGCACTGTGTAGCCCCCCGTGCTTACTGGCTTTTTTTCTCAAAAGGTGGCCTTTGGAGGACTAAGATAAAGATATTTATTTTCTTTCCAATCTGGGGCCTATTCCCAAGTACACGCAGAAAGTGAAAACCCCCCCGAGCTGGAGAGTTAAGTCAACAGGCAGAGATGCTCAGGGGAAAAAAACACAGGCTCAAGGCCGAGAGCAAAAAATAAATGATGATCCCTTGTCCTGGGCTGCGGGGAGTTCATGTAAACAAACTCATCATAACAAGCCCTCCGTAATCTGTTTCTGTCCCAGCGCTAATCGCTTCTGTGGTTTCTGCAGGGTAGAAGGCATTCTCGTGCTGAGGCTAGTATTTCAGATTTAGTTACTGTGAATTATGGAACTTCGCTTGATCCCCGAGGACAAAAGGGAACTGCTGGCCACAGATCCAAACAACTGCTGTTCCTGCAGGTGAAACAGCAATCTTTCTTGGGTGCCCGGGGTTGTGAAGAGCAGTGATCTCTTCTCTCCAAGTTAAGGGCAGCCTCCAGAACAATCCCAGAGCAGGTTAAGTCCATTCCTCACCACTTACTGCTCTGTTTTAGCTTCTCTCATCTCTGCTTTTAAATGCAATTCCTAGAGCCTGCTGAACTGCCTACACGCAACATCAATCCACCCATTCTTCTTACTCAGAATCCCAGTGTGTGTGTTTGGAGGGGGGCGGGGAGACATGGGAACAAGAGCATCACACGCAGGACTCACAGACAGACAGACAGACAGACTCTGAAGCATCTGGGAATGGCTGTGACATTGATGGTCAAGAAGACATAAGCAGAGAACGTGTGGGAAAGACTTTTGTTTTCCCTATTCAAGCCCCGCCCACTGGAGATCACCCTTCTTTCCTACCTGGAGTGAAGACACGGCATCTAGAGTACCTCTCGTTCCCATGAAGCTATCTGCAAAGGTGTTGGGGCAGGGGTAGAGAAGGAGGCAGGCCCTCAGTGGCATCGCTGAGCCCTACCACCAGCCCTGACTACTTACCCCTGAACTTCCTGTTACAGAGGAGAACCCTGTGGTTCCCAAACCCCAGTGGGCATTGGAAGCACCTGAAGGGCTCATTAAGCCCAGGTTTCTGAGCTCTCCCTCCAGAAAGTCTGATTCAGAATGTCTAGATGGGGGCCGGAAGCAAGTTCCCAGGGGATGCTGCTGCCCATGCCCGGGGATCATGCTTTGAGAACTACTCAGAAAATTGTTTAGGCTGCCGTCTGTTGAAGCCACTGTTTTCCTAGATTCATACCATCCCCACTCATACACTCTTAACACCTCAAGAACTATCTACCTCACCTAATCTTTTACCTCCAGAAAGGGGCTGAAAAGGCATTTAACAACGAGGAGTAAATAACCAATGAGGTTTATAATGTACTAGAGGCCCGGTGCATGGATTTGTGCACCAATGGGGTCTCTCCACCTGGCCTGCAGTATCAGGCTGAAACTGGCTCTCCAATATCTCCGGAGGGGTCCTGAATTGAGAGAGGGTGCAGGCCAGGCCAAGGGACACCACTGGTGCACAATCTGCCAAGGAGGAATGTGGGAGGGCTCCATGCATGGCAGCCTGTCTTGCTCAGTCTTAATCAGCTAGGCCCCAGCAGTAAGCTAACCTACCCGTCATAGTGAGGGGTCGACTGTCTACCCCCTGGTGGTCAGTGCACGTCACAGTGAGCTGTTGAGTGGCTTTAGAATATCATTAGTATATTACTCTTTGCTTGATTGAACAGCTGACCAGTCAACTGGATACTTAGCATGTTAGGATTTTATTATATAGTATTTGGGTTCTGGTCAGAGAGGAATCATTAATTCAAAGAAATGAATCTTGGTGTTTAACTTTGGGGCATCATTGCAGCCAAATGCAATGATGACATATTTTGGAGCGGGATAACTTACCTGGAACCTCTGAAATCATACCAGAGACTCTCACCTTTTATAATTAAGGTGGATTTTCTCTGGCACATTTTCCTTCTTTCTAGAGGCAGTAGAATACATTAGCTATTGAACTTGGGGGAAAGGTTAAACTACTTGGTACCTCAGTTTTCTCATCTGTAAAATTGGAATGATACTCATCACAGGGGCTCATTGTAAGATGAAAGTGATGTGGGGAATTAGAAGCCACCTGAGTGTTCATCATTGGGAAGATGGGCCAGTAAGATGTGTGAATGAATATGACAGATGATTATGTAGCAGTCAGAAGCAAGAAAATAGTGCACAGCAGCAACACAGACCTTAAAAACACATTGCTTAGTGAATAAAGACATATGATGAAAAATTTTAATAAAAAAATAAAAATAGGTGCATACTCAAAAAGACTCATTATACACAGTATAAACAAAGATATGTATTAAATATATTATATTGGTTGACTGTGAAGGGCGAAGGAATGGGAGTAGGACATGGATATGAAAATGTTTTTAAAAAAGAAAACAAATGTCTATGAGGTTGACAAAAATAAAAGTATCTGATGATACCAAATTTTAATGGAAACATGGAGAAAAGGAAGCTCTCCTACCCTGTTAATAGGAGTGCAAATTAGTGCAAATCTGTGGTACAGCCTACTATTATTCCCAATATTGATTTCCCTTCTTCTACGAAGTTGAACCCTGATTCTGTAATCTGGCACATGGCCACTCAGAATAACTCTCCATTTCCCAGACTCCTTGGAAGCTAGTTGTGTCCATGTGAATAGGTTCTAGCCAATGGTAGATGATTGGAAGTGCCACTTGAAATTTCTGGGGAGTATCCTTAAACCAGGGGAACGTCTGGTCTGAGGGCCATATAAGGCCTGAGAAATCATTTGGTCTAGCCCTCATTAGGGGTGAGTTAATTAAATGTTTGACCAAATATAGCAGGCTCATTTTTAAGTTGATAATTTTGTATAGTCCTTGAATGATATTATAAATATCCAAATGGTCCTTGGCAGAAAAAAGTTCTCCATCCTTGTTTAAATGACAGGGTCTCCATAAATAAGTGGGGACAAAAGGGGTGGCAGAGTGAGATGGAAATGATCAGTCACGTCTAAAGGCTCCCTGTTAGTTGACCCAGCCCAAAATGCACAGCAAGTAAATAAAAAATACTTATGCTATCCTGGAAGGAAGAGGAAAATAGCCCTGGAATACACAAAATACATTATATAACTTGGCCTTTGGCATTGCTGTACTCTAAGAGCATGAAACTGTTAGGAGCGGGTAGCCTTAACCAATTTGAAGCGTTAGCACAGGGGTAAAAGAAGTTTTTATAATCACTTTCTAAGCCTCTGCTTCAGCCCGGAAATATATTAACCAAGATGGCGTTCCCTTTTTGTGCACTATTCAACACACGCATAAATAAATATCTCAGAGCTTGTTTTTGATAATTGTGCGATCTCTTGAAGAAAAAGATTATGAATTTAATTTAAGATTTCTCTTTCTTAAAAGAAAGAAAAGAAAAGAAAAGCTATATGGTTCTTAGTCAGCTGCTTGTTTCAATAACAGTTTGTCTACCACTAAAAACCGCAGCTCCACATCTGTTCCTAATAAAAATCTATAATCAGCAATGCCCATTGCCTTTCAAAACTTATTTTCTTCATCCCCAAACTATGCACAGACCTGGCCAAAGCTTATTTCTGTTGTCACCAAGACATAATGGCATTGCGTTGATTCCAGGATAAATAAATCAGCCGTGATTCCAAGTAGAATCAGTGTCAGCCACTTAGGCGATTGAAAATTTGAGCCTTAATTGCAAATTGACGTTTTCACTTATTAAAATGCTGGAGTATGCGGGTTTTTTGTTTTTGAGTTTACGACATTCAAACCTTGGTGATACTTTGTTTCAGGTCACAAGGCTAACAGACATTTGATAATAAAAACAGTCCCCATTTTCTGGAAAAAACAGACTCTGGAGGCAGCAGCCCTTCAGCACCCTCTCCACAAGAAACATTTACTTACAGAAATGGTGGACTTCGCATGGAGCCTGGAAGACAACAGGCCGGGCCACTATCTAGCTAAGAACGTCAGCTGGAACTGGCCTGTGGCCTGCAGGCTCCGGGATAAGAGGATGCGGAGTGGTCTGCAGGCCCAGTGGGGCAGAGTGCCCTGTTGCTCTGTGAGAACCAGCCCCTCAGGAAAAGATAAATGCACCTCGGGGTGAAAGTGTAGTGCCTCTTTTCCTGGCAGGGACAAACCCTATGTATTTTCTTTTTCCTCCGAGAAGAGTTGGTTTTCAATGTTTTCTCAGCTTTGAGCCATTTACAAAGAGAAGCATGTGTAGGGAGCTTCAGGAAATTTCTGTTTGTCCTAAAGCTATAGCAAAATAGGGTGAGTGTGCAGAGCAGTGGCTTGAAGCAACAGGAGACTCAGCGGGCCCAGTGCACAGTCGCACAGGCAGAGAGGGAGGAGGGGTCTGGAGCGGCTGTGAGACCCCGTAGCCTTGGGAGCCGCCCTGAGAGCTCCCGGCTCAGGATTTATAACTCCAGGACGACTAGCTTCACAGCTCAGCGGGGGACACCTACCATTGGTCACTGTAGACAATGCTATTCCTAGTTCTACTGCTTACATCTAAGAGGCATCTTTTAGCTACAACCAAATTATTAAAAGATGCTGAAAACAGCATATTCTCTTGTGCATTTAAAAAAAAAATAAAAAAAGGATGTGCATTTAAAAAAAAATTAAAAACCATAGTTTTTACACTCAAGGCCTATAGAGAGTGATATATTGACCAAGGCTTTGTGTGGGAGAGGGAGGGGGTCTAAACGCATGGAAGGGCATGAAAAGGGCTATTCGATATTGTAGGTAAAGGAAGATCCCATGGGAGAATGACTTCAGGATTTTTTTTTCTACCAGGAAACTCTCCTTTGTGAAGTGTAAGAACACTGGTTTAGCCCTAAATCTATTAGGGCTGTGCTGGTTTGTGCTCCTTTCAGTGAGTTTGTGTATAATAGGGGTGTCGAACTCAATCAGAGAAGGGGCCAAAATCTAAAATCCAGCCTAAATCGTGGGCCGAATGGTTTACTGAACAGTCATAAACTGTCATTGTGATGGAAACGCAGCGGAGTGCAGTGATGACAGCGCTGTGCGGGCCACATTGCAAGGCCTGGCGGGACGGATTTGGCCCGCGGGCCTTGTGTTTGACACATGTGGTGTATAAAGAGAGAAATAACTGGGCTTTATGCACCGATGTCAGCAGCAGATTGTCCCAGAAACCCTTGAGCAAGCTGGGATTGTGTTCCCAGGAGGGCGGAGGTAGAATTGCCTCCTGACCCTCCACGAACTGAAGAGTCAAAAGTAGCCAAGGGGCCGCCACACTACGGGAATCCCGGATAGAATGAGGAAGAGCTACAAGGTGTCCTGTGAGGCCAGAGACGGGAGGCCCCTGGCCCGGGCTGACAATTCCAGAGCCCTACCCCTCGTGTCCGTTTGCACAGGGACATCTGTGTTGGGTGCATGAGGTGAAGGGTGTTATTTTTGCATGGGCACCTGGAAGGAGAAGGGGAAGAAGAGGAGAAGAGGATCCAAGGTCTTCATTCCTCACCACCCTGAAGGTTTGCCCAGAAACCGTAAAATCCGAACCTCGTGTAGACCCAAGCCCAGAAACAGCTGGGGTCACTAAAGTCTCGAGCAGAATCAGAGCTGCTTGCCCTCCTCCCCTCACTCCCAGAGCCCACAGAGGATCTGCGGGGCTGCGGAGAGGAAGCTCCAAGGTGGCTCAGGTGCCGGGCCTGGGGAGGACACTGGCTGTAGGAACATCGGGCAAGGGCCTTGGCAGAGCTGAAATGGAAGCATGTAAACAGAAATACTAGTAAACTGAGGAAGATGTGTAGAGACCCTGCAATTACAGCAAGCAGAAGGTGGTAGAAGCTAAGGCCCCTTATGGTTTCTATTTCAATGTAAATATAATCTTATTTGTATCCACAGGAGGATGAAGCTTGATGTATTCAACTTATGCACATAAAGAACCAAGACATACCCATCGCACCCCCAGCCAAGTCTCTGCCCACTGAAGAGACGAATCTGCCAACCTCAGGCTTCCAGGGGACAACCAGAGTCTGTAGAGGGTCCGTGACTGAGAACTACGTGGCCTTTGCCCGAGAAGGAGGTCCTTGGCCGAGGGCAGTGTGGAATGGCAGCAAATGGCCCTGGGCCTGCTTTCTGTCTTCATCAGTGCACTCATTTATTCAACCAATGTTTGCTGAGCACCTAATATGTACTGTGTACTATTCTAGGTGCCAGAGATACTGGGGTGAACAAAAAGGACAAAAGCTCCTGCCATCATGGGGCTTACGTTTTAAAAAGCAGGCCGATCATAGGGCATGTTCTCAAACTGCATGGCACATTAGACCATCATGAGGGCTAAGGGTGGAAATAAAGCAGGGAAGTTGGACAGAAAGAGTATGACCTCAGAAAGGGTGGTCAGGAGACATTTCAGATAAGGGAGGTGGCATTTGAATGGAGCATGGAATGAGCTATGTAGACACTTGCATTCTCCAGGCTCGAATTGGGGTTCAGCTGTAGAGTCTGCAGGGCCCACACCCTGACCTCAGGTTGCCAGTTCCCCTGCAGCGAGAAAACGCTGATGTCTGGGGGACCCCAGAGTCCTCCCACTCTGGAGACAGGCGCAGGCTCAGCAAACTTCAAAGGGGCCCCTGTAAAGGCTCTTGTTACAAAGTAAGAGACCTTTACAATATGGGATATTTCCATTTAAAAAAAAATCCTTTTTACTAGAAAAGCAAACAATTTTGGGGAAACTGTTGCTGATACAAAGGCAAAAGAGATGGGGCTGTTTAGGATTAAGTAATGTACATACTGTGAAGCAGGATGAAACTTGTCTTTGGGAGGGGGAGTTGAGGGGCAGAAGGTAATATGCCCCTGCAGGTTGAGGTTTGCACACAGGATTGGCAAGTGCTGGCTTTCAGCAGAGCAATGGTTCGAAAAAGCAGGGAACTTTTCAGGTGAAGGGGGCTGGCTCGCTGAGACTTTGCTGATAAGTGACAAAAATTATGTTGTTAATAATGGACATTTTTAGTGTTAAAGCCTCCACTGAAACAGAATGCATAAATTAGCACTCTTAGGAGAACTGTTTAGAGGAAAGAACAGAATGGGGATCATGAACCCAATTAAGTGACATCTTTCAGGCCTCTGATGAGAAATTCCGGAGGGAATGGAGAATGAGTAAGATGCTCTGAATGCACAGAAACTTGGTAACGCTGACAAGTGTGTGTGCTTTGTTGCATAGCAGAATTCTCAGCTGATTTTATAACTGAGATTTATGTCTCTAACAAAATAAGGTCCGAGCAAAAGAATGACTCTGCTAGTTTTTTTCTGGGAGGGATTAGTTCTCTAAAGATATTGTTTAGTTTGCCGCATTATCATTTTTTTTCTAAATGGTCCACATTGCCCCAAGTGGGGACTCCAAATCCAGTGTCCCCATCAAATCCATTTCCCCATTGAATGAGGAATGCAGTAATACTATGCTTAAACCTCATTGCTATCTGTGAAGAACCCAATAAGAATCATTGGCATTAAGAAGGACTATTAAGGTGTCCAGACATCCCGCTTTGGGCTAGACAGTCCCGATTTTTAACAATTTGGGACTTTTTAAAAACACCGTGGGATGCAGGACAAATTGTTAAAAAGCAGGACTGTCCTGCCAAAAGCGGGACTAGTCACTTTATATATAGGGAAGGAAAAAAGTGCACAGGAAAAAAAAAAAAGAATTGCACATTGATTATTCCCCCCTTCCTCTCCTCCCCCGCCCTCCAACATCATCAAATAATTTATTTGGAATTCGAATGAAAGAATATTTGACAGTTGTTGAAATGTATGTTTATACTGATACTTCTGATCAGTTGTACAACTTATCTAGGGAAAATTACCAGATAAAAATGTACATTTCTTTAAGCATGGGGTTTTTCAATGTCTTCCAGTTTGGGATCTTCAAGTCTGAAGTCAGGGAACACAGTCATGTCTGCCATACCGTACATTTGCTTCTCCACTCGCTGATGCTCTGGGCCAGTACCAGCAGGTTCCCCAGCTGACTGTCGCTTAGTTCTGTGTCCTCTAACCTTGTCCACAAAGAGTTTCTGAACAGGATCAAGCTTCTTATCAAATGTCACAGCTGTAACGCCAGCATTCCTCCTCAAATGGGCCGAGACTGCAGACTGAGAGGCAGAGGAGAGCGGGAACAGTCTCTGAAGAATCCCGCCGACTCTGTCACTCACACTCATCCCAAGCTGCCAGGGCCACCGCCAATGCCATCGTCCTCCTGATTGCTTTCTAGTAAAACTGTTCATTCTACCACAAAGTTGAGGGAATTAAGCAGAAACAGATAGGTTTACTTAAACCCAACTGCTCTACTATGGTGCATGCTGCTTTAACCCTATTTTGACATTAGCTATTAAATAAATGGTGACATTTTTCACAGCTATGAAACAACTGAGCTGAAGTTATCCATATCTACAGGATTATTCTGTATTTAATTCTAATGTATAAGGGTTGGAAAAATTATTTGGCTATATAACAGACTCACAGATTGCACAGATTCTGTCCAACAAAATGGCTATTTGTCAGGAATTGTAACAGAGTTTTTAAAAAATTAAAACAGAAAATAGCAATAATAGCAACAATTTATTGAGTGCCTACTATGTGACAGAGATTTTACATGTTGTTTATATCTCTAATCCTTCCAACAATTCTGAAAAATTGTTGTTCCACTTATTCATGCATTCATTGCTTGATTACTATATATATATATATATATATATATATATATATATATATATATATATATCTCCATCCTGATTGGGTCAAATCACAGTCTGAGCATGCTGGGAAGATGCTCTAACTGAGCTACTCAACCAGGGGAAACCCACATGACAATTAATCGACAATCCAAAAAAAAAAAAGTATATTTTATGTTGTGTTTTTTTTAAAAGCATTTTTATGGCATTTTTGTTTGGTATTCCTAAAAGTTCTAAGTTGTAAGTAAAAAATCATTTGATTATGGGCCAGCTCTGCTGTACACCCACATTATCACTGACCTCCGCTGAGTCTGTTTCTTCATGTGTTAGAATGGGGGAGGGGGGGTGGTAATAACTCTCTCACAAGCTGTTGCTCAGACTCTTTAGCATGACATTCTATATAGAACCTTATGTTATCCGTTCCAGTCCAATCTACTGTTCCTTCTATCACGCTGAGTACCTGGCATCTTGCCCCTTTGAGCTTGTTTTTTTCCTCTTCCAACAGACCAAATAGTTCTGGCTCTATTTTATTCCTTATCCAGGGTGACCCAGCACTGCCTTGCCTATGGGTCTCTCCTCGGCTTGGAAACCTTTTCCTGCATCTTCAGCCTGAATTAAGGGTTCCCCCCGCACTTTTACATGAACCATAGTTTCCCATCTGGACCATGTCTTAATCCTTGAATACTGTGCTCTACGCAGAGCGGTATTCAATAAATGCTGAATCAGATCACTGGGTCAAATGAGAATTCTATTTTTAATTTTTTGAAGAAACTCCATACTATTTTCCACAGTGACTGCAGCAACTGCATTCCCATCAACAGTGCATGAGGGTCCCTTTTTCTCCATATCCTTGCCAGCACTTGTCATTGTTGATTTGTTGATGATAGCCATTCTGACAGGTGTGAGATGATACCTCATTGTCCTTTTGATTTGCATCTCTTAGATGATTTGTGACTTTGAGGATGTTTTCATATGTCTCTTGGCCTTCTGTATGTCCACTCTCATAAAGTGTCTATTTAAGTCCTTTGCCCATTTTTTATTGGACTGTTGCTCTTCCTTTTGTTAAGATGTTTGATTCCCTATAAATTTTGGAGATTAAGCTCTTATTGGATATAACATTGGTAAATATGTTCTCTCATGCAGTGAGCTTTCTTGTTTTGTTCATTTTTTTTTCTGTGCAGAAGATTTTTATTTTTATGTAGTCCCATTTGTTTATTTTCTCCTTAGTTTCCATTGCCTTAAGAGCTGTATTGGTAAAGATATTGCTACTAAATATGTCTGATATTTTGCTGCCTATGGATTCTTATAAAATTTTTATGCTTTCCCATCTTATGTTTAATTCCTTTATTCATTTTGAGTTTATTTTTTGTGTATGATGTAAGTTGGTGGTCTAGTTAAAAATGAAACTCCCATTTGACCCAGGAATCTCATTTCTAGGAATATATCCCAAAAAATCAGAAAGAACATATGCATCCCTATGTTCATAGCAGCACAATTTACAATAGCTAAGATTTAGAACCAGCCTAAGTGCCCATCAGCAGATGAGTGGATTAAAAACAGTGGTACATCTACACAATGGAATACTATGCTGCTGCAGAAAGAAAGTACTCTTACCAATCACAACAGCATGGATGGACCTGGAGAGCACTATGCTAAGTGAAATAAGCCGGTTGGAGAAAGATAAATATCATATGATCTCACTCATTTGTAGGATATAATGCACAACATAAACTGATGAACAAAAATAGATGCAGAGACAGAGAAGCATCAAAAAGACTATCAAACTTCAGAGGGAAGGCAGGGGACAGGAGAAGGGTGGGGTAAGATATCAACCATATAAGTATAACCAATGGACACAGATACTAGGGAGATCAGGTCTTGTGCTGGGGGGTGAAGGTGGCTAGAGAGAAGTCAATGGGGGAAAAGGGGAAAAGGAGACATATGTAATACTATATATAATATTTTAAACAATAAAGAATTAAAACAAAATCAAATAAAAATAAATGATGAATGAAGGAATGAACCTTCCGGATTAGTGCAAGGAAGGGGAGGGGAGAAGGCTTTTTCCTTAGCTATACTCTACTCAATAATTAGTTTAGTTGCCAGAAATACATATAAAAAACATCACTTTAAACACAGCCTTTTCCAGTGAGGATCTGAGTCTCAGCCACTTAAAATCTCTTGCAAAACGCCAGTAAAGACATGATTTGGAGGGAAGGTAAACAGTAATCCCCAAATGTTTTGATTGTGTACTCCTATTATGAAAAAGGTGTTTTAAAAATATCTTATATTTTTAGTGTAAATACACTTGAAATTTTAGATAACCCCAATATATTGTACATCTACTTACTAGTATTTATTTATAAAGCATGTATGTATCATACTGTATTAACATAATATAAAAGACATATACAGAAAATGAATTTTTTAAGTATAGAAAGAAAAATAAAGTTTTAATATTTTCTTTTTATATCCCAATAAATGGTTTGGCACAAGAAATACTAATCTTGGCTGAGCAGCTATATTTTCTAGTGCAAGAAAAAAAATCATGTTTTCTTTTCCTAGGCTATACCCTGATGCTGGCCATTTCCTCTCTTTATTCAGGTTCTCCTACAAGACCACCAACACTCTTCAAATGCTGGTGAAATAAAACAGGAGGGTTTAAAGCTCTGTGTGCTCCATCTGCAAATGTCACTGTTTAATCTTTTCAAAGTTTGCTGTGAAGTAGAAAACATGGCCATGTGACACTCAACAGATTATTCCTGAATTCCTTGTTTGCTTTCATTGTGACCTGACTCAAAATTTATCTTCATTTTTTTTCCTTCAAACTCCTAGGATATGTGGTCATATGATTTAAATGGAGAAAGACATTGTTAAAACATTTATCAAGGAGTTATCACTTTTACAATGGTCTAATACTGTAGTCATTCTCTGCAACTTAAAGAAAAATTTAATAAATATTAAAACAAAAAGTTTTTTGAAAATGTATGCAATGCTCACCGTGTTAAAACTATTTTAATTGTTTATATGAGTGTGCACCTCCACACTCCATCCCCTCCCTCTTCCCCGCCCCCCCCCCCACACACACACACACATACACAAGAGGAAATATCAGATGAATATTCTCTGAAAAGTTAACAAGGTATATTCCAGGATGCTGAGATTGAGGCTAATTTTTTTTTTTCTTTCTTGTGCATTTCTGTAATTTTTTAAACATTCTATAAAAGCCAAGTGTTTATTTGTTTAAAACAAGATTATACATATAACTAATTATAAATAATTTACATAGATTTCTGTATTACAAACTTCCAATAGAAAAATTTAAAATATATTTTACAGTTATTAGTAGTGAGAAGAAAATTGTATATCATTTCAATTTTATAATACCTTTAAAATTTTTTTAATGTTATGTTGGTTTTATGTAAGAATATTGCATTTTAAATAAAATGATTTACAATGGAGCCTCACATTTAAATTGAGGATAAAAAGGCAGCCAGAGAATGGATCCAGAAGATCTTGCAAAATAATGGAATCAAGACAGATAGAAAGATCCTAAATCAGAAGGTGGGTGTATCTGGAGAAGATTAAGGTTGTAGCAAATCCCATACAATCCAAGTATGTGATAGTCCTTGTAAGGAAAACCATCACTATAAATAAACTAGAGGCCTTGTGCATGAAATTTGTGTAAGAGTTGGCCTTCCTTCCCCCAGCTGCTGACACCCAGGACCCAGGCTTCCCTCGCAGCCCCGGCTTCTTCCAGAAGGACATCCAGTCTAATTAGCATATTATGCTCTTATTATGTAGAATTCTAGTCCCCCATTTTTTTAAATTTAATTTAATTTTTTTTTTTTTTTTTTTTTTTGCAGAGTCTCAATTTGGTTCAGATGCCCATCTTCCCAAGTGCCCAAGTTGATCTAAGCTATGTCTGATGGTTTCCTTCCTCTTGTCATTGACTTTTTTTAAAGATTGATTTCAGAGAGGAAGAGAGAGAGAGAGAAACATAATGATGAGAGAGAATCATAAATAGGCTGCCTTCCTCATGCCCCTCACCAAGGACTGAGCCCACAACATGGGCATGTGCTTGGACCAGGAATACAACTATAATCTCCTGGTTTATAGATCTACACTCAACCACTGAGCTTGGCATCATTGGCTCTTTTAAGCAATCTCTGCCATGGGACCTAAGGGCAATTCTGTGGGGATATTCCAGATAGATGCAGATTTTCCCCTCCTGATGAGGTGTAAATAAAATAAACCAACTATTGAGGTGTAAATAAAATAAACCAAGGCAGACAGGATTTGAGAGGTCAAAATTCTGGAGAGAATTCTGGAAAGATGCCCACACTTGCCTATAGCTCTATCCATGAATGGTGTGGGGAGTATAGCTGGAGTAAATGAGAACAGGGACCACCTCACTGGGTGGAGTTTTCTATTTCCATTGGATGAACAGATAGAGGCTGAAGTTTGGGGTCCAACAAGATTGAAAACTCTTGGTACAGTTGAGACTCCCAAGGACTCTACCATGGAAATAAGAACAAACCATGAAAAGGTCACACCTAAAAAAGCCTAAAACCCACCTTTTACTAGATCACGTTGATTTGAAAATACCAGTATTCTATCTGCCTTCCAGACAGAAATCTTTGGTTGAACATATCATCAACCAGCACCTGACAATTTTTCATACACAATGTCTGACAATCAATAAAAATTTTACCAGTATATGAAAAAAAATATTTTAACAGTATATGAACAAATGGGGTCAAATGGCAAAAACCAAAAGAAGAGACAATATACATAGACCTAACGGTGACTTTTAAACAAGAATGTAAAAGTAACTCTGATTAACATGGTTAAGAAAATCAAGATAAATGAAGAATTTATTTCATCAGAAAAATCATGGGAATCTTACAGGGGGTATAAGGTACTGGTAATGTTCTATATCTTGATCTGTGTGGTGATTAACTAGGTGTTATGAAAAAAAATCTATTATTAAGCTGAACATTTAAGATGTGTGTATTTACATCACACTTTTTGTTGTTGTTAATCTTCACTTGAGGATATTTTCCCATTGATTTTTAGTGAGACTAGAAGGGAGAGGTGAGAGAAAGAGAGGAGAGAGAGAGAGAGAGAGAGAGAGAGAGAGAGAGAGAGAGAGAGGGAGAGAGAGAGAGAGAGAGAGAAAAAACAATGATGTGAGAGAGACACATCAAATCGTTGCTTCCTGCACATGCCCTGATAGGAACCAGTGATTGAGCCTGTAATCTAGGTATGTACCCTGGACCGGAATCAAACCTGAGACCCTTCAGTTTACAGCCAAGGCTCTATCTTCTGAGCCAAACTGGTTAGGACTATACCTTATACTTTTTAAGAGATTAAGTTAAAAAAAAAAAAAAGTGCTAAAGAGAGAGAGTCCTCTTTGCTGTACAACAAGCATCAAACCTTCACATGTGATCCTTCAAATTAATGTAATTCCCTCACCAGGAAGGAAGACACTATTGGTGTAATGAAGATGGCAAAGTTGAAAGTTTGAAATTACCTAGGTCCAAATGTTAAAACCAGTACCCAACAGGCACCAACCAATCAGAATGCACACACATTGTTAATCAGTTGGTGTGGTTCAACAGGTGTTTTCCATTCTTTCTAAAGATATGGAACCACTCAACTATGTCAGAATAGTCCTACTATAATGTTAAAAGAGTAGGGTTTAAATTCTAGATTTTCCACATATTAGATTACATATAATATTTGTGCAATCTTTAACAAATTATTAAACTCTTTTTGCCTGAGTTGCCTTATCTCAAGCAGGGGACATATCATGAAGTTTAAATAAAAGAATATATGAGTTAATAATACATGTTAAGATTGTAGAGAATACTTGGGACTTGGTTCCTGTTATTTCTTAAATTAAGTATTACTATTCTCATTTATGAAATTTTCCCAAGTGAAATAGTAAACTCCTTCCTTTTTAGGTTTTGACTTGGGTTTTCTGTTATTTGCCACAACCATCCCAATGCATTCATATGACCTCCAATAATGACAGGAGAATTAGGCAATAGGCCATTTGCCTTAAGGCAAAAATCCTTTCTGGATGAATACTTTTCTAAAGATTCTCTTAGGCTAGTTCTTTTCCCTTCTCTCTCCCCAAAATGAACCGAAACACATGTGTACCGCTTCCACTTATTTGCCATATTTCAACGATGATGCATGCACTCTTTTCACATTGCCTTATTTAGAACATTGCAACGCCCTGGCCATCTGGGTGCAGGGGTGCCTGTCCTTTCGAAGGCAGCAGCAGAGCTGCGCAACGTTTCCCCAGCCCGGCACCGCTCCTCTCGAGGGGTCACGCCAACGGAGTTCCATGTTGTTCTCAGCTGCTGCCTATGGCTACCAATACCCACCCACAGTGTTCCTTTTCTAAGTCTTGGTTTTAAATGGCCACTTCTATGGAATTCCACTTCCAGAATTCCTAAGAATATCATCCCAAGACAATCAATTAAGCAAACAAAAGCTATGTGCAGGAAGATGTTTATTGCAGGGTTTTCATAATAGTAAAAATTTGAAAATAATCTGAAGTTACAATAACAAGAAAATAGTTAAGTAAACGATGAACAGTTATGCAGTGGAATATTTCGTAGTCATAAAAAGGCTAGCTATAGAGATATACAGCAATGAGGAAAATAGTTACAAGATACTGCATTTTATAAACAGGATATAAAATTGTATAAAGAGAGCAAAATATGTTTGCAAAAGTACATAGAGGAAAAATATTTTTAAAAGTATACAAAAGTCTGACCATGTTAGGGGATGGTCATTCTTTTTTTCTCTGTATAAATAATTCTCTATAATAGAAGTATATTCAATTTATTAGTGGAAATTTTACAAATTAAATTAATTTAAAATAAATATGATTTTAATATATGATATCATTTGAAAATATAAAATTAAAAGCCAAAAAATTAAAATAAGGTTATGTGTAATCTGAGCATCTCATGTAACTCTCTATCAGATCCCTAAATTCTATGCTATAAATTGACCTGGAATTAATTTTAGTCATAACCCAAATCTCTTGAATGTGGTCAAGAAACAGGTAAAGGTAAAAAGTAAAAGGATTCTAGCAAGAAAAAAATGAATATCACAGCTTGGGCACTCTAGTCAGAGCTCCTATTAAAGGCCAGTTAGGCCCATTCTTGCCACAGTTCTACAAGCTAGAATTTTTAGGCCCATAGCACATGAGAAGCAGGAAATTAAAAAGTAATGGGGTTGCAAAAAGTGACATCTGCCAGCCTGACAGTATAGTCCAGAAGTAGAGAAAACCACCCCAAAGTGCACCAAAACATTTTGAAAATTATTTACTATTGGTGCCAAGCATAACTATATTCCAGTATTTTATATGGCAGTTGGCTCTAACAATTACACGGGAGCCCTAAAAAGCAAGATACTTAGTACCTTCCTTGGGATGCTGTCTACTCCAAGGACCATATGGAATATACATTTTAGAAAGATTACACTTAATGTGGCTTCTTTTAAAAACATATATCTTTGTATTTGTTTTGCTTTATAACACACACACACACTCACACACTTCTGCAAGGAATTGCTCACAGGCAATAGATGAGAAGTTATACTTGAACTTTCCCCCCAAAAGTGGCAACCTCTCTTCAAATTTCCCTCATTTTGCTCTGTTACTAAGGAAGCACTAAAAGAACATTTCCAGCCTCAAGGCTTGCAATGTGTCCTTTTGTCTCCTATCCTTTCCCTCCTCCACCCAAGCCTTTTCCCCTCTACACTCCTCCCCTCCACCGACTTATCTCAGACTTGGGCTGCACCAGTCTCCCGGGAATTAACATTGAGATATGTAAATGTCAGTTTCTATTATAGTTAACTAGGAACTCTTGGGCCAGGCAAGCACCCTTAGCCCTGGGAGATGCGTTCCACAGGGTCTGGGCTGCCTGCAGATCGCAACAGTCAGGCTGTTTGGAAAGTTTTAAGGTTGTTTGCTTTAGTGGATTTGTTCCAAGTGAGGCACATGTTTTTCAAATATGAATGCCAAAGATAACAAAAAATGCAAAGGAGAGGGGAAAGGGAGAACTCTCCAGAATATACTGGTCGACTCGGATAAGACTTACTAAACAGCGGAATGTTCAAGGGCGCTTGGCCCTCCACCACGTTTGGAATGACCCAGAAACACTGAGGTCAGAAACAATGTACATAATCACTTGGAAGACAGGGATGTGGGGCCCTTGAAAGTGTTTTACATCTTCTTGTTGCTTGGGGCAAAGGCCACTGCGTTATTCTGTTCTTTAGGCTGTTTACAGCTATCTTGGAGTGGGCTTTGTTGACAATTTTGTTTCCAAGTAATTTTCTAAAAACATCCTAATTACTGTTCCCTGTCATTAGTTTCTGTAATTTGTTTTCAGGGCCAATGGTCAGCACTGTAATTGTGTTTAGAACACTGAATGGGTTTCCACCATCATTTACTGCACTGCCCTGTTAAGCTTTCTTCTGCTTCTTGAACCTACTTTAGATTAAAAAGAGTACGCTATTTACATCTTTAAAGAGATAAGAAAAGATTATTATTTTGTATTATTCAAATTTAGCGTTTACATAGCACTTTGATTTCCTGAGGCACTACAGCCATTTATTAATTACCCAGCCCTGGAGCTCTAATCCATTTGGAGTCTCTGTGATTTCCAGATAAGCCACCAGACTGGGAAGGAGAGTTGGCTGGTGAGAGCTTCCTCCCTTCCTGTCAGGATTCCCACCCTTTTTCCAGGCCACCCCACCCACCTGGGATCTGCACAGGCTGGCTTCATTGCTGTGTTTGAAGATTTGTGTTTGATGTTCTCTGAATGTGTGTATAGAATACATTCCAAAGTCACATATAGATTATTTTTGGATTATTTCATGTTTTGGGTTTTCCCTATTATGATACACTTCCATGCAATCATTTCCCCAATATCACTTAAACCTGTATTGAGATTCCATCTATGTCAGGCAGTGAGCAAGGTTCTGGCGAGAGGAGAGCTACCATTTCCCCATGCAGATAGTTAAGTAAACAAGGGGAAATGCTGTCAGGTGAGGTGTGACGGCATTTGACGAAAGTAGCATGGGAGAACCGGTGGGATTGTTTCTTCTTGGAAGGGCAGCAGTGGTGTTTTCTGAGCTGAACTTGGAAACTCCAGTGTGTCCATTGGGTGGGAAGTGGATAGGGAAGGATAAAGAAGACATGGAGATAAATAGAATTTTTCCCGGGAGACAAAACAACATGGAAAATAGAACTCAGGAGGAGAGAGAGTCACTTGTCTGCTCTGATTAGAGGTTTGTTGCAAGGAATGATGGAAAATGAGACAGTAAAAATGACAAAGAGGATAATTTTGAATTGTCTGATGGTCACAGTGGACTGGTCCAATGAATTGATGTCTCTCCAGTTGGACTACAAGCAATTAGAAATATCCAGAAATACAGAGAAAGCAATAGATATAGCTGTATACACTTTATAGGAGAAAGTTATACAGACATTAATTATATGAATGAAAAACCAGTGACCAACCAACCAAGAGAATCAAAGCAAGACCAAGAGAATGGGCTATAGGAAGGAAAATTGATAATTAAGTGAGGGATAAGTTATACTGAACAATGTTGAAAGCAACAAGATTGAAGAGAGTTTTCTGATTTTATATTAATACATAAAGTATATATTAACTAACATGGGCTTTACTGACTCATTTGTTCACTTATTTAAAGGTAATTAGAGGACTTAATATTCTGAGTTTCAGATTTTAATTATTATAGTTTTCTCTGTGCCTGCTCCCTTCTATCTCCACCCTGTACTCTATCCCAGATTTGTGCCAAGCTCCATTTCATGACTACTTCCTCAGGAAACCCAATCACATCAACAATATTGTGACTTTTGCAGTTTATAGAGATGTGTGGGATGTTGGGAGAATGGGTCATATTAAACCCTTTTATGATTCCCTCTCCTCAGCATCAACCTGCTTCTAAAGCCTTCCTCTGACTCAGAAAACTCTCCTTCATGACAAGTGGCCCTCCCCACTGGCTCAGACTGTAGACACTGCATACATGGCCTCTGATCCACAATCTTGGTATATAATGATACAAAATATGATAATAAAGTAGGAGGAAGTACCATTTTTTGAGCATCTACTATGTGCCCCTCCCCAAACTAAGAGCTCACCCACATTACCTCATCTGTCTCTCAACTCTGTAAGGCAGGTATTATTAAGGAAACAGAAACAGAGAGGTATGTGATGTGCCCAAAGTAATCCAAATTCTAAGAGGTAGATGATCAGTCCCCAAAGTGTGCTGTCTTCACAAAGTGTCACATTAATATTGTCTTCAGCTATTCAATGCTAAAGACACATTGTCCTAGGCATCCTCTGTATAAGAATGAAATAGTATGTACGGGGGGCAATGTTAAAATATGTACACAGATAATTATTTAATAATAAAAAAAAAAAGTTGAAAAAAAAAAAAAAAGAATGAAATAGGCCACAATGCAATTTTAAGTACAGAAACCTTAGCTATTCATAATGAAAACTTAGTGATTGGGTTATCCTATCTAATAAAGAGGGAGTATGCTAATTGACCCTCGCACGGTCACAAAGATGGCAGTGCCCATGGCCAATAAGGAGGGAATATGCTAATTGACTGTCACACTCTCAAAGATGGTGGTGCCAACAGCCACAAGATGGCAGCATGCAGTCTCCTCAGCTCCTCCCAGGCAGTAGGTACGAGGCAAGGCTGGGCCTGCCCCCAGGTGGGCCCAGCCACTGCTCATGCCTGCCTTCAGAGTCTCCTAGTCCACTCAGCCCCCCAGCTGCCCAGGGCCAGCTGAGGCTTGCATTACCAGCAGTGGCAGCAGCAGAAGTGTGATGGGGTGTCACCTTCCCCTGATCACCAGGTCACCTCCTACCCCTGAGGGCTCCTTGACTGTGAGAGGAGGCAGGCCGGGCTGAGTGACCCCCCTCCAGTGCATGAATTTTCATGCACCGGGCGCCTGGTTAATATAGAAGTTAATAACTCTGTGATAATTAAAATGATGGTTTTTCAAATATGGAGCCTTTTAATTCTCTCTCTTTTTTAAAAATCATCACCCTAGGATATGTTTTTTAAATTGATTTTCAGAGAGAGAGGAAGGTAGAGAGAGAAAAAATAAACAACAACACATAGACATGAGAGAGAAACATCAATCAGTTGCCTCCTGTATACTGTCTGACCGGGGATCAAACCCACAACCTATATATGTGCCCTGATCAGAAATTGAACCCACAGATTTTTGTTGAAGGGGAGGATAGTCCAGCCAACTGAATCACCTGTCCAGGGCTCATTCTTTACACCTTTTGGTGAAAATCTTTCCGAAAGGTACTAGACACTTTAGTGCATTGCCAGCTAACAGAATACAGTGAACTTCATCTGACTGCTTCTAGGAGGTTTGCATTTTAGACACTGAAAGCATTGGTCATTATATCCAGTGTAATTGTGAGGCCACCAGGATCAATGCCTTTAGAGCAGTAGGGGGTTCTTACACGGGTTTTCACTAACTACCACACCTCCACCTACTGTGGGTTGAATCTTGTCCCCCCCAAATCCACAGGCTGAAGTCCTCATATCTAATAGCTTAGAAAATGACCTGATTTGGAGACAGGGCCTTGACAGAGGTAGTTAAGTTAAAATGAGGTCATATGGTGGGTCCTAATGCAATATGATTGGCATCCTTATAAAAGAAGAAATTTGGACACAGAGACACTCACAGAGGGAAGACACAGGGAGAAGACTGCCATCTGCATGCCAAGGAGAGAGTCCTGGACTCTCTCTCACAGCCCTGAGGAGGAACCAACCCTGCTGACACCTCGATCATTGACATCCCAGCCTCCAGAGTTATGAGACAATACATTTCTGTTGTTTAAGCTACCCAGTGGGTAGTACTTTGTTCCTGTAGCCCTAGCCAACTAATATACCCCACCCCCAGGGCCATGATGGTTGGAATTCCCTCTGCCTTCCTCAGATTCACCAACATGAATAGGAACCAAGAGAACTGATGGGGCTTTGATGAGTTGCCACATTTTGCACAAAGTACTAAATAAGGACCTGCCCTAAAGTAGTTTCCTTTGAGTTAATCTGTTCAAATGATTGGATTTATAAGAAGAAGCACTTGAATATTACTTTCCTTGAATTAAAAAAAAAAAAAAAAAAAGAAAGAAAGAAAAGAAAAAGAAATGAGTTACTTTAGAGTCTGTGACACTTCAGTCTGACCCACCCTGTGGTAGGGCTGATGCTAAGGCAGATGGGCTCTCGGGTAAGCCTCCTGGAGCCCCAGTAGTATTCCAAATGGATCTGAAAACAAGTACATGCAGCTTCCTGTTTAAGACGTGTAAATAGACTGGCAGCCAAGGCAGCAGCCCCTGGTCTATCCCTTTTTAAAGTAATTTTCAAGACAAGCTCAAACAGAACTCTCACAGTTGGTTACTAGAGGAGTTAATGACTCCAAGCTCAAAAGCAATGACTTTTTGGAATTATCCATTTGACAAAAGTCTCCCTAAGGCGACACTTTTTACCCCCTGCCAGCTCCCCTAGTTGAAGTTAGAGACTATGTATTAATTACTGGAAGCTGGCTCTCAGAAGCACTAACCCTTGTCTTTTTTTCCTGAGAATCCCGAGTTCACATTGGAGGACAAGCCATTCTAAGTCACCTGGAAGCTTCTTGTTAGGCAAAGGGAACACTTCCTGGTAAATATTTTCTCCAATTTACTCAAGCTCAGGTCTTTCCCTTGCAGGGGGACTGACTTGCTAGAAAGGCAGTTAGTTGTCTGTGTGAGATGATTAAAGTTCACAGAAATGCACTCCTCTCCGAGGCTTTTTCTTCACTGGCTTGTTGCAAATGTCTGAATTTTACAACAAATACATCAATTTTAAAGTTAATTATGGGCTTTAAAATGCATCAAAATGTAATATCCCTGGAAGAAGTAATTCCTGGTTCCTACCGGAACCCACCTACATGGGTGGGGGCCCAGCAGAAACAGATCCTAAGGGTGGTACCAGGCCCGGGAGCAGGAGGCTGAGCTGTGCTGGGAGTGCTGGGCCGCTGGTGGCAGAAGACCCCACCATGCCGCGTCCCGCCCGGAGAGGGCTGGCAGGTAAATCACGGCTGGCATCTCTCTTATGAACAGGATTGAGCTTCCTCCTGTTGGGAGTCAACTACAAATAGTTTCTAGTTCACG
The DNA here is from genome assembly GCF_014108245.1 of Pipistrellus kuhlii. Taxonomy (NCBI): domain Eukaryota; kingdom Metazoa; phylum Chordata; class Mammalia; order Chiroptera; family Vespertilionidae; genus Pipistrellus; species Pipistrellus kuhlii. Next base: position 124,829,858 of record NW_023425515.1, on the reverse strand, counting down.
GGTACTACCTGGGAAAAAAATACATTATTGGATGAACTGTTAACATTTTAAGTTGCTTACACATTAGTAAGAATTAGATTTAAAAAAAAATATATATATATACATATATATATATATATATATATATATATATATATTATTGATTTGTTACAGAGAGGAAGGGAGAGAGATAGAGAGCCAGAAACGTCGATGAGAGAGAAACATCGACCAGCCGCCTCCTGCACATACTGGGGATGTGCCCGCAGCCAATGTACATGACCTTGACCGGAATCGAAAGCCCGGGACCCTTCAGTCCGCAGACCGACGCTCTACCGCTGAGCCAAACCGGTTTCGGCAAGAATTAGGTTTTTGTGTCTAATTTTCCATGTGATCAAAATGATGCCAGCTGGGGCCTACCTGGGTAGAGTCACCAAAAAGGAAAAAAAGGAGAATCTGAAGACAAGCTTCTAGCCTCCGGAACTGTGGGGCAATACATTTCTAGTGTTTAGGATGTGTGAACAAACCGGCAGCCTTCCAGTTTGTGGTACTCGGTTATGGCAACCCTAGCAAACTAATCCATTTGCCTTGCTTCAGTCTCTGTGTGAAGCTCTACAAAAGACTGGAAGTGCCTTTTCCCAAATATTTTGCTGCTCTTTGTGGTGAACTACAACTATTAATTCAGTCCATATTCCATCCTCTGGGAACACTCACAAGTATATTAAACTCTATCTGTTAAGCCTTGTTCTTGATAAGACACTCGGGTGAGTAACTCAGCCCACCACTGAAAACATATACCGAGGGGAGATGATGAGAGAGTTCTAAAGCGACTTCATGTAAGTTCAAATGTAAGGAGATGGGGATGATGATAGTTAGTACTCAATGCTTACCAGGTGCCAGCACTTTTAATGCAAAGACTCGATTCCTATGGAAGTTCTATGATTTGAAATTCAACGCGCACTAATAGTTACTATTCTCTTATCTTCACAGATGAGAAAGGTGAGGCATAGAGAAATTAGGAAACTTCTTTATGATCACACAAGTAACAACTGAAAAAGAGGGATTTAAAACCCAGCAGTTGGACTCAAGAGACTGAGTTTATAATCCCTATTATTCTGCCAAGACATTTAATTTTAGCAATAGAAAAAAAAAATTTGGAACCCTACCTCACACTATATAAAAATGGATTAAAGACCTAAATGTAATAACAAATTAGAAAACTCTGAGAAGAACAAACAGATATAAATATATTTTTTTAAAACCTGAGATTAGGCAATGGATTATTAGATGTGATACCAAAGGCATAAACAACAAAAGAAAAATTAAATAAGTTGGACTTTGTTAAAATTAAAAACTTTTGTGTTTTAAAGGACAATGTCAAGACAGTGAAAAGACAATCCTCACAGTAGGAGGAAATATTTGTAAATCAGATCTCACAAAAGGCTCTAGTATCCAGAAAGTAGAAAGATCTCTTAATACTCAACAACAGCCCTAGCTGGTTTGGCTCAGTGGATAGAGCATTGGCCTGCGGACTGAAGGTTTGATTCTGGTCAAGGGCACATGCCTGGCTTGCAGGCTCGATCCCTATAGGGCATGTGCAGGAGGCAGCCAATCAATGATAATCTCTCATCATTGATGTTTCTATCTCTCTTTCCCTCTCCCTTCATTTCTAAAATCAATGAAAATATATTTCAAAACAAACAAACAAAAAAGCTCAACAACAAAAAGACAAACAACCTAATATAAAAATGTGCAAAGGACCTGAATAGACATTTCTCCAAAGAAAATATACAACAGCAACAAGCACATGTAAAGATGATAAATATCATTACTCATTTAGGAAATGCAAATCAAAACCACAATGAGATATCATCTCACACCCATCAGGGTAGCTATAATTAATGAGGAAAATTAAAAACCCAATAGCAAGTTGTGGAGAAATTAAAACTTCATACATTACTGGTGGGAATACAAGGAGGTACAGCTGCTGTAGAAAAACAGTTTGGCAATTCTTCATAAAGTTAAACATAGTTACTACATAAACCAACCAATTTTATTCCTAAGTACCTATGTGAGAGAATTGAAAACATATTTCCACACAAAAACTTATTGAGTATTCATAGCAGTTTTATTCATAATAGTCAGAAAGTAGAAGCAAACTAAGTGTTCAAAACTGATGAAAATATTATATATATATATATATATATATATATATATATTCATACTATTAAATAAAATTAACCATAAAAAAGAATTAATTACTTACACATCTGTAACACAGATGAACCTTGAAAACAATATGCTGTGTGAAAAAAGCCAGACACAGAAGGCCACTTATTGCTGAAACCATTTGGTTCAGTGGATAGAGTGTCGGCTTGCAGACTGAAAGGTCCCAGGTTCGATTCTAGTCAAGGGCATGCACCTTGGTTGTGGGCACATCCCCAGAAAGGGGTGTGCAGGAGGCAGTTGATCGATGTTTCTCTCTCATCGATGTTTCTAACTCTCTCTCTCCCTTCCTCTCTGTAAAAAGTCAATGAAATATATTTTAAAAAAAGACTAGGCAAATTTATAGAGACAGGAAGCAGGTTATTGGTTGCCAAAGCCTGAGGTCCAGAGGAGGAATGGGGTTAGGGTTTCTTTTGGGGACAGTAAAAATGTGAATTGCACAACTTTGTGAATATACTAAAAACTGAGGAATTGTGTATTTTAAAAAGGTGAATTTAATGGTATATGAATTATACCCCTCTAAAAATTTCAGGACCCTCAAATAAATTTACCCAAGATAAAAATAAATAATTTTAGATGTACTTTATTTGTTTGTTAGGAAGTGCCTTTTCAAAAACAAAAAGTTTGTCCCTTGCCATTAGTATATGTGCACATCTTACTTAATAATAGACAAACATGTAAATTGACCATACCTCTGCTACACCCACAGCCAATCAGAGTGAATATGCAAATTAGAAGGCCAAAGATGGCAGCCACCCAGCAGCTCCAGGCTCGGAGTGGCCAGGGGAGCAGGATGGCTGCTATGAGAGGGAGGGCAGGGGTGAAGGATGCCACAGAAAAGACAAAGATGGCAGACTCTAGGCCTGGTTCCTGAGTGCCAGAGGAAAATGGATGCTGGAAATAAGGGAAAGGAAGGCCTATTTCAAGAATCTCATGCAATGGGCCTCTAGTTAAAAATAATTCTGTGTTAAAGTAGAGGAACCAAGAGAGAAGGGAGTCACAGAAACCAAGTGAAAACACTATTTAAGAAGGAGGGGGTGTAAAATGATACTGCCAGGCTGACAGTTCAAGTATAATAAACACTAGTATGTAATTATTGTATTATAAAGGTATCGCTCATTGGTGACCCTAAAAACACTGAGTACAGTGGGGAAAGCCTGAATGAAATAGAATCAAGAGAAAATATTTGGCTACATAAATCCAAATATATCCACATGCCCTCAATAAAGCATACAGATCAATAGAAGACCAAATTAAACCACACTTAATTCATTCTCCAACACAACGAGAAGACAGAGAATACTGCAAATATCAAATTACAAAAATGTGACAATTATCTATCAGAAGCATGTCAGACATCACTTTAGTTAAGAGCGATGCTGTAACCAAAAATGTAACATGGATATAGTTATAAGGGCTCATCCAAAAACCCCAAAGCAAATTCTACAAAACTGCTAGCCTGTACTCTTCAAATATGTAGTATAGTTGAATAAAAATCATGTAAAAATGAGGAACTTGTCCAGATGAAAATAAATCCAATGCATTGATCCAGAATTGGGTTCTGGAATGGAAAAAAGAAATACCTATAAAAGGCATTAGAGAATCAATTGGCAAAATTTGGATATAGACTGCAGACTACAAAATAGTAATTTATGATGTTAAATTTCCTTTTTCTGATAAGCATATTGTGGTTATACAAGAGAATGTCTTCATTCTTAGCAAAGGAACATTGAAGTCTTTTGAGATAAAAGAAGATAATGTCATTAAAAGATAATAATTATTTTAAAGCTCCACAGGTAACTTCCAAAATGACTTAACATAGCTCTCACAATACTGATCATATCGTTCTATGGGCAGAGTTGGAGAAAGCTTCTAGTTGTTTTGTGGAAAAAGGAAATTTCAACCTTGCTTTGGATTAAGACATCCCCAAAATAATGCAGAACTACAACTAACAAGATTCCACATAGATTTTAAAGAGATCAGTAAGTTCTAGTAAGATTTACAGATATTGAAACTGCAGAGCTTTGGTTCTAATTTTAAGAAAGATAGCTGTGTTACTTATTTGAGCCAGAAGGATTGTCTGAGATTCTGGCCACCTCACTTGAGTTTCTGTTCATTTTACAATCTGATGTGCACGGAAAATGCTGATGATCAGTTATCTTGGTCTTGGTTCTAGTTAAGGAAGACTGGTAAAACAGAGGGCCCAGAAATCCTTTTAATTGCCTTAGAGTTCAACAACCCATGTTTCATGTAATCAAATGTGCTTATGCTTTTTGCACAGACATTCAATATGCCACATTGATAGGGCTGTATGGTCCCATCCGGGCTTTTTCTCTTTTGACTCTGCCCCTGATCAAAGACTTTGGGCAAGTTTCTTAATCTTTTTGAACGTGAGTTTTTCTACTTGTAAGCTGAGCAAAATAATATCTCATTTGCAGGGGATTTGCCAACATTCAACAAGATAACAAATTCTAAGTGCCTGGCATCTATGCCATTACATTAGGTGCCTCCTGCTGCTGTTGGTAGTGACCATGAGTGATGCAAGGATCCCCAGTGTGCTACATCCCTGCAGACCTAAGCATTTCAACACAGGGCTAGCTGTGAAGTAGATCCTAAAGAAATACATGTGAGTTGATTAGATATTTCCTACTGGGAACCACACGGATCAAAAACAATTGTCTTTTGATTTGTTGTCTCTTCCCAAATGACAACCCACCCTTGAGCTTCACCTGTCCCCCTTAACTAGCAAATGTGCCTTCTCCATTCATAACTGCTGGCTGCAGGAAGGCTGCTCTAGAACATTATTTCCTTTTGATTATATTTTCCCCATCTAAGAACGTTTACTCATTCTGCATTTTGCCAAACCGCATAATCTGGAAGAACGAACTACAAGCCTGAATGAAAAGACCTAATTGGGTTGCAGCCATCGCTGGCGAAGTTGTAGACCTTGTTTAAAATTATTATTTTAACTGGCCAAATGTCTTTTGTTCCCAGATCAATAATCTTTGCATTATGCCTGAAACTGATGTTATTTTCACTTATATCCTATATTTCACCAGATTTTTTTTTTTTTTTTTTTTTTTTTTAAGCACACGCTTAATTTCAGGAGCCAAACTGTGGTGAGTTTTTCAAATTTCCTATTTCAGAGGCATAAGTTTTTTTGTTTTGTTTTGTTTTGTTTATTTATTTTTCCAGAGAGAAAAGGAAAGAGAGAGAGAAATGGAAACATCAGTGATGAGAAAGAATCATTGATCAGCTGCCTCCTGTATGTTCCACAGTGGGGATTAAGCCCACAACCCAGGCATGTGCCCTAACTGGGAATTGAAGCATGACATCCTGGTTCATAGGTTAATGCTCAACCACTGAGCCCCATGGGCAGGGCAGAGGCCTAAGCTTTTAAAAAGAAATCTATCCAATTCGGTTTTAGTTTTTTCAGCCCTTCCATCTAAGCAGCTACTTTCATTGGCAAAAGAAAGCAATATTTGGTTACTGTTCACTTGTTTCAGAGGAACTTGTTCCTGTTTAAACCATACATACTAACATTAGCAAAGAATGCAATATTTTGGGGCCAAATCAGTTTCAACAGTTGCATTGGGATCTTAGAATAGATTGAATTATATACAACAGACCCAGGCTAATACTTCCTTTCCCTCACAAATTCTAAATTACTACAAAGTCTATAAGTAAAGACTTAAGCTAAAGTCAAAGCATTAAATGGAAGAGTTATTTTTGCAATGTATATTTAATAAAATACAGTTTTGAAACCATCCAGGTAATTATCAAATGTTCGCTATTAATTAACTGGGCTATTAAAAACCTAAAGTAATCCCCAAACTTTATGTTTGCCTCCTCCAAGTTAAAATTAGAATCCATCCTTGGTAACCAGAGAAATAATTTATTGGTTGCCATGCTTTTCTCTCTGTTACCCTCTCACCTCCAAGTCCCAAATAGCCAAAAGTCAAAAAAATATGTTAATCCCTGACCCAAGGGCAAGTTCATTTATAGCTTGTAAAACTAGCATCTGAAAACCTGCAGCGAACTGCAATTCCACGAAGATTTCTGAGGAAGAGACAGAATAGTAGGTCAATTGAGGGGGCTTCAGTTAACATGTCACCATGGGGCCCACCCTGGGCCAGTCAGCCCAGTGCCTGCCCCACTGAGGGACATTTGTGTGAGAGGATGTAATGGCCCTCGGATGTTAATGCTTCTCCCCAGCTTCCTCTCAACAGCATGTTATTGATTTATTGTCTGTATATTTGTCTAAACCCTAAAGCTATTTATCTCCTCACCAGGATAACAAGTTCTATATGTACCCAATATACTACATAAAAATAAAACTTTTTTATTTTCCCCTTAAACTAGCTCTTTTAAGCTTCAAAAAGATTCTGAGACTCGGGGAACAAGTTTGTACACAGATTTTCCCCTATCTTTCATGATTTTATGAACTTTCATCAGTACCCTTCAGCTTTAGTCTTTTATCGCCAATACTTTCATCCCAGCAAGCATCAAGAAAGCAGTAGGAGAGGAGATGGTGAACTGTGAGGGGGAGGAGCTGGAATGAAAGGCACTTGGTTGGGGGCCTGGGAGAAGGATGAAGGCTTAAAGGCTTGGCCATTGCACAAGAAAAGGATTCTGGTAAAATGCCAGTGATAACTTGGAAGAAAGTTCTTCACATTAATTTCTTTGGTGTTTGCAAATGGTGTCCAATGAAAGATACAGGTTAAACCTATTGCTACACATGCTTATATGTTTAAAAACAGAGTTTTGCTATAAATAAAGACTTTCCAAGTCACATGTATTAAAAGCTCATTGACAAAAAGGTTCCTATTACATGATTGCATTTATAGGAAATATCCAGAATAGGTAAATCCATAGAGACAGAGGGATAGGATTTACCTACTCTATTCCCATAGAATAGAAAACAGATTAATGGTTGCCAGGGGTTGGGATGATGTGAAGTATGTGGAGTGACAACTAAGTGGGTATGGGGTTTCCTTTTGGGTAGATGAAAGTGTGTGAAATTGGAAAGAGGTGATGATTGGACAATATTGTGAATTTACAAAATACCACTAAAGTATACGTGAAAATAGTTAATTTTATATTATGTGAAGTTAAACTCAATAAATAATAACTCTGTGTCAATATAAATACATATTCAACTTAACAAATATTTGAGTGCCAACTGCCACATTACAATTATTGGGATTCATCAAATGAAAAAAATAAACTTATTCCAGCTCTTATGGAGCTCATATAAATTATCCATGAACATAACATAGTTTGAGAATCTTTGTAATAGGAAAAGCACAGACACCTGTGGAAAGGATGTTTAACTTAGATTTAGAAGATCATTGAATGTTTCCTACAAAAGTAACACGTAAATGAAATTTAAAGGCTCCAGTCATTCAACACATGTGTTCTAAGCAATTAGAATGTACCAGTCACTGATACAGGTCCTAGGAATACTGCAGTCAACAAAAGGAAGTCCTGTCCTCATAAACCTACATCGCTGTAGTGAGAGACAAAGGAAACAAGTAAGTATAAAAGTACAAGTGATGAATGCCACAGAGAAAAATAACAGGATCGTTAGGTAGAGAGGTGGCAGGGATGGGGGGGATAAGGGGGAAAGAGGAAGGAAAGGTCCAAGTACTGCTTTAGTTGAGTAAAGGGCTCTCTCACTGGAAAGCTGACGTTTGAGCAGAAATTCAGTGTTAGTGAGAGAGGAAGCCAGAATGCTAACTGGGGAACCAGCAGTCTGGGCAGGTCATGGCAAGTGCAAACACCTGGATGCAGAAGAATTCTTGGTGGGCTCGAGGAAAAACGGGACAATGACCCTGGAACAACTGCGAGTGCGAGGAAGAGGGACAGGAAATGCAATTGAAAAGGATCACGTGTGGCCTTAGTTTGATTTTAAGAGGGGAAGACTTTGGGTGATTTTAAGCAGAGCAGTGATTTAAAAGAATCGCTCGAGCTGCTATACTAAGATAACAGAATATAAAGGCACAGGTGAGGAGTAGGAAGATGAGTTAGGAAACTATGGCATTTAACCAGACAACAGATGGGGGAGGTGTGGGTGGAGCTGGGAGGTCTTAGGCCAGATATAGACATGTAGGCAGTAAGAAATGACTAAATTCTGGGTAGGTGTTCTTTGAAGGTGGAGCCAACAATTTCACTGATGGCTTGGATGTGATGAGATGGGAGATGAGACGACACCCAGGGATTTGGCCCAATTGAAGAGAAGAGCAGAACTGACATTTGCTGAGAAGGGAAAGGTTGCGGGAAGAACAGCTTTACCAGATAGAAATCAGGACTTAAGTTCTGCACATGTTGGGTTTGAAATGCTTGTGGGACATCCAAGTGCTGACTTTGAATAAGAAGCAGTTCAGGTAGAAGTCTGGACTGGGAGACAACAGCAATTTGGGAGATGTCAGCAAGCAGACAGAATTTAAGCCGTGAAATGGAGTGAGATCACCTAGGAGTTAGTTACCCAATATTTGAAAGTCAACTAAAAAAAAAAATAGCCCTAAGTCTTACACTAAACATATCATTTATGTGGGGAAGGAAGCAGTCATTACAGAGCTGAGAAACTCAGCAGGCATTTATATGCCAGATCCAGTTTTCACCAGACATCTCAAAATGGTCCAGAAACGAGAGTCAACACATATGTACAGACAGGAAAGGCAGCATGTCTCTGAAGACAGATGGGAGCTGATTTGAAAGGGAGAGGCCTGACAATCACTGATCACACAGCTTGCTTGCCACACTGCCTCCTCTCTTCTTCACGTTTCAGGTACTTAACAAGAGCAGCATACTCAAGAAAGCTGGAAGCATGGAATGGATTGCCCATGAGTTTATCCCATTTGTTTCATTTCATTATTTTTAATTTTTTAATCTTTAATTTCTTTATTGATTTTAATGGCTTTTTAAAATATGTATTTTATTGATTTTTTACAGAGAGGAAGGGAGAGAGATAGAGAGTTAGAAACATCGATGAGAGAGAAACATTGACCAGCTGCCTCCTGCACATCCCCCTTGACCGGAATTGAACCTGGGACCCTTCAGTCCGCAGGCCGATGCTCTATCTACTGAGCCAAAGCGGTTTTGGCTTAATGGCTTTTTTTTTTTTTTTTTTTTTTTTTTTTTTTTTTAAAGAGAGAGAGAGAACCATCAATGTTAGAAACATTGATTGATTGCCTCCCATCTTCCTTGACAGGGGATTGAACCTGCAACCTGAGTATGTGCCCTGATTGGAATCGAACCAGCAACCTTTTGGTGCATGGGACTACATTCAACCAACTAAGCCACACTGTCTCAGACTCATTATGTTGATTGAACAAACATTTCTACAAAGACAATTGAAGGAATTTTCAGAATATACAGCATGAGAACCCTTTGAACAGAGGTCCTCTCTAACATGTACCTGATGATCAAATATAGCTTTGCAACATGATGCTAATGCCTATTCTCGTAAAGTGTCCAAGAATAGTTCTGTATGGTTACCCTACAGGTTGTTGTTGGTTTGCCTTACCAATTTTTCTTTGCCTCTCACTCACCCAAATTCCCCATTCTAAGCCCAGAACTTACATTTACTGGTAAGCTTATTGCTGTTAGTTTCTGCATTTCATAATCTCTGAGGTAACACTCAGTTCAATTTGCTGACACACTTAACCTGACCAAAATTACTTGGGCAAAGAGCTCTCTAAGAACCATTGATTACATTTATTCCTTTCCTGGGGCAAGAAAAACTCCCATTTCCTTTGAGCCAAGATCCTTCTTTTCAGAGCAGATGTAGTTCCCAGCAAAGCTACCCAAAACTCTACTATTGCCAGTGGTTAGTGGACACTTACAGCATGGTCTGCTCTGAGAGCCAAGTGTATAAACAGAGGGATTTGGTGGCCTCTGCCTGATATGGTTTAAGGACAATGGTAAGGCTCCCTTCCAGAAAAGTCTCCCAGACTACCCGAGCCCTGCTGCAGGAAACTCCACCACCAGGGAATTGTTTCTTTACATTAAGCATTGCCTTCTAGAAAACATTCTTCAAAGAGATATATTTAATTCAGTTGGTGGTCGAGAGGCAAGAGGCTAGGAGATAGAAGAAACAAAAAGAGGAAAAAGGAAGAGAGATGAAATAAAGGCGGAACATAAGCCTTTATGCTGAGAGTTTTATTAAAGGCCACATTGCAACATTAGTGCAAATAGAGTAGGTAACAATTGTGAGAGTGTGACTTCAGTGTGGCCCAAAGCCACAGACACATGCCTAAGATGGTCTTATTATTTACTTACAGGAAAGCTTAATAAGTAAGTGCAGATTCAACCTGACATAATTGGCCTACTAATTCCTTAAAAATTATTGGTTTCTTTGGAACATTGAGGGTCCCAATTGTGGGCATTTTTGCCCCACTCTCCCAGAGGTTATTGGCAATATCTGGAGATATTTTTGGTTGTCGCAATTTGGGGGAGGGGATTTGCTACTGGCACTGAGTGGGTAGAGGCCAAGGATGCTGCTAAGCATTCTAAAATGCACCGGAAAGCCTCTTCCCAAAAAGAATGATCTAGCCCAAAATGTCGGTTGTGCCATAGTTGAGAAACACTGCTTTAGGATTATAGGCAAGTGGCCAGGGTTGAAGAAATAAAGGAAGCATAATGTAGTGATTTCCAGTTATACCTTGCACAGAACCATAGCTATAAAGCATGGATGCAAAAAAATAGTGCTTAAATGTTATTCACCTTCAGAAATTCATTGTTATGTTCAGCCCCACACAGTCTGCTACTTGGAGAATTGGATTTTGGTCCCTACATTTGATCTTCATCACCGTCTCAGTAACCAGAAAGAGAATGTGAGGCGTTTTAGTCAATTCATTTTAAGAAACTCTGGCCCATTGTTACAGTGATATCTCTAATCAGAATCTCCATGGGAGAAAATTTCCTATAAATCAGTCACTCAACATATCTTGATGAGTGGCAAGAATGCCTCAGTTCCCAGTTTGTAATTGTTCAGAGAGATACTATGTGAGTCCATCTTCTCCTTGGCCTCCTCTACATTTATTTTCCCTCTGATGGAAGTAATTCCCTCCTACCAGCTCAGTGTGCCCCTTTCAGTCACCTGTTTACCTTCTTCTTTATGCCATTCCCTCCTTCCCCAAGAGCAAGGGCTGGTGACTAAGAGCTGGTAGAGAAAGGCCTGCCATAGAAACATCAATGATGAGGGAGAATCATTGATTGGCTGACTCCTTCATGCTCCCTTTCTGGGGATTGAGCTCACAACCTGGGCATTTGCCCTGACCAGAAATTGAATAGTCTTTATTGATTGATGAACTTTAAGAGCAACTCACCCACAGAAAAGATTGCCTCATAGCGTATTTGTGGAATAAAAGGGTTTCTCCTTCTACCATCTACTTTGGCAAAGCCACTACAGACTTTAAAAGCAATAGAGAGATATAAGGTGAGGGCAAACCAAACCCGGAAATTTCACTAAGCCTATTACATTGTCTGAAGGTAACTTTGATTGAGTCTTAAAAACTCATTTGGGAAAGGAGAGAGGTGTTATAATAGGTAAATGCTAAGGAGGGACCCAACGCTGTGTGCCTTTGTTACCTAACACCCCCTCTTCACTTAGGGACAACCCGCCAACTTAGCCGACTTGGGAGTAGATTTTTTTCAATCTTTCCTGAACCGGAATCAACCATATCCTTAAGCCTCTGCTGGTAATCCTCTCCCTGCAGGCTTTCCTCTGGTTTCTGACAATCAATCAATCAATCAAACAAGTAAGCAACCGATCAATCAAGTCTTCCCCTTACCACCAAGGCTTCTAGACTCCTATTCCATATCTTTTGCACAAACCTACTAGAACCTGCATTAATATTAGAAGACACTCTCTTTTAGAAACAGAAACACCCTTCTGTAGCACCTGAAACCCTCCTTTAGCCTTTCTATAGTTTGACTCTGATTATGGAGTGTCTGATAATTGTGCCTGGATTGCATCCTCTTGGCTAATGGAAGCATCACTGCACTGCAGCCATGATCTCTGGTCAGGAGGCTCTGGTTTTACCCTGATTGGAACCTGACTGGTATCTGTAGGATAAAAGAGAAATGTTGCTGAGTAGTGAAGACAATATGTCCAGGCCTCCAGCCAGAGGGAGAAAAGGAAGGAGTGTGGGCGGGAACTGAACTAATCTTCATTCTTCCAGCAGAGATACAGAGGCTGGGAACCATCTCCTCCATAACAACCACGTCAAGTCTCCCTCCCTTTCATGCTCCTCTCCACAAGGCACTTAGGGGAAAAAAGAATCAAGTCCCTCTTTCCCTCTAACCTTTATTCTTTGTAGCCAAGTTGTGATAAGCCACTGATTTCTACCCTATAAATTATTTAAAATTCCACCTTCACATTGGAATTGGAAAATCAATCTCCCTGATTAAAAAGTGACCAGCTTCACATTTCCAAATGTCTCTTTAATCTTTTAATTATGTCTGGTTACAGACAGTGGGAGTCTCAAAGAAGCAGAGAAATGCACTCTCTGCTGAGCTCAAACGATCTACCAGTCCATCAGCCTTTTCACTTAACCAGCTGTTATTGTTGCTGTCAGATAGGATTGGTTTAGAAATACTGCTGGAAGACTAGAATCTTTTATTTTATTTTATTTTATTGATTTCAGAGGAAAGGAGAGGGTGAGAGAGATAGAAACATCAATGATGAGAGAGAATCATTGATTGGCTGACTCCTTCATGCTCCCTTACTGGGGATTGAGCTCACAACCTGGGCATTTGCCCTGACCAGGAATTGAACTATGAACTCCTGACTCATAGGTCAATGCTCAATCACTGCGCTATGCCATCTGGGCAAGACTGGATTCTTTTTTTTTTTTTTTTTAAATATATTTTATTGATATTTTACAGAGAGAAGAGAGAGGGATAGAGAGTTAGAAACATCGATGAGAGAGAATCATTGATCAGCTGCCTCTTGCACACCCCTCACTGGGGATGTGCCCACAACCAAGGTATATGCCTTTGACCGGAATTGATCGTGGGACCTTTCAATCCGCAGGCTGACGCTCTATCCACTGAGCCAAACCGGTCTTGGCTAAGACTGGATTCTTAATACATTCCCATTTCAATGTTGCATGGAAATTTTTGTTCTTTCTAATTTGCCAGCTACATTAAATATTAGAGGAGCTAACTGGAGACTCTGTAGACATAAATGACAATTTAATAGAAAACACTGAGGCAGGTGAATGCTTGTGTACATCCCTGAAAATTCAACCCAAACCCACCAGCATAAAGAGTGGGAGCCAAAGTACCCCAACGGTATGTATACATACATACATTGATTCTGGGTGCCAAGATTTTTGGAAGAAACATTACAGTCACTTCAACAACCCAATTCTTCATCAAAAACTGCTTCTTTCTATCCAGCTAAATGAAAAGTGTTCTCCAGAAGGCTTTTAACTGTAGGCAACAGATTACTGAGTGCAAAACAAGGAGAAAGGAATCCAGGTAAGCCTCAGTGTGATTCTTGGAGGAGACATTTATTACTTGCATTTCTCAAAAGTTCAGTAAAGTCTGCAATAATATGACCCAAGAAACCAAAGCATTTCAAAACACAAATACAAATATGCAGCCAGCTTGTCCTAAACTCTATATCCCAAGGACCATTAGCAGAAATCCCTGATGACTAATCAGTTTGCTTAGTACTGTCAAGCACTGTTTTAAAATAGTCTTGCCATGATATGAATTGCACTGTAAATTTCACAGCCCCTTTTACTAGTGCCTACTGGAGAAAAAGCACCACCTTCAGCACTGTAAGGTCCAGTCTAAACAGAGACAAGATTAGAGGCTCCTGAGAGACACCCAGAGTTGAAATGGCCTGAGTCCCTCACTGTGTGTCTTTCCGAGGTTGGGCTGGTTGGGCGGATAAAACAGCAGTAAGCCTGGACTGCCACACAGATGACTGCAGGCAAGAGGAGGTTCACTGGGACATCTGGGTTAGTGAGCCATCTGAGCAGTCCAACCTCCCTTAGGCCTGGCCAGTTCCGTGGGCTTTCCTCCGTGGGCTGTGAAATTTACAGTGCAATTCATATCATGGCAAGACTATTTTAAAACAGTGCTTGACAGTACTAAGCAAACTGATTAGTCAGCAGGGATTTCTGCTAATGGTCCTTGGGATATAGAGTTTAGGTGGGGCATTGATCATATCCCTTGGAGTTGACGTGCTCCGTGGTCTTGCAACCATGTACCTGTGCTAGAACAATGCTGACAAGTATATAACTCTTGAACTTAAAGGACACCTCCTATTCATCCTTGCATTTCAGGGACTATACCTAAAATCTCTTAGAAATAGTAAAAACGTGTATTCTCCAAGACTATTCTGAGAAATCTGATTTAACTCATGTCTCCTATAACAGTGTACAAAATTTTTCTAATCTCAGAATTAGATGACTCAAAAAATCCAACCTTGAGCTATTTTAGACACTCCAGTCTAGCTGATATGATGTTAATAGTTTTATTTATAAAATCCGTTTATAAATGTTGTGTATTTATGTCCTTACAATTTTTATTTTTGTCTGAAGCCCTATAATCTTCTCTGAAGAACACACTGGACCTGTTCCTGCTTATGGGATTAAAAGGATCTTCAGCTCAAAGCACTGCCCTTCTGACCTAACCTTGTTTAAATATAAAGTGAATCAAGATAAGCCATCATTCATTAGGCATCTACATAGGTCACGCGACAGAGGGCTATAGAGATAAATATGCATAGAGATAGATATTGATATGGACATATATTTAGATCACTAGGTATAGTTGGAGAGAGGGAGTTTAAAATCAAGAGAAACACACTACAGTAACTAAATAAAAACAAGGTAGAATAAATAAATTCCAGAAGAGAGGGAAACTAATTTGTGCAAAAAGGTAATTCATTTCCTTTTAGGTAAATTGATTATGAACTTGCTATGAGATGGAAATTAGTGTGTAGATTGGTTGTCATTAGCATAGTAGTCATGATTAGAGCCCTGGGAGTAAGGTGAGATTCCCTTGGGAAAACATGAAAGAAAAAAGCAATAATATTAGAGAATCAAAAAGCATAGGCTCAAATAAGTCTTTGTGAAAGACTTGGACTTAAAAAGGTGTTTCAAAGAGGGTGTTGCAGAGAGCTTAGGAAACACGAACAGATAAGAGACATTGGTTGATAGATCCCTTGGGAGAAAGATGTATAACAATAACAATGGTGAGTAAAAGAGGAAGGCTTGGTCTCAGCCCACAAAGAACTTCCAATAGGACTGGGAGGACAATGCTGACCAAAGAGTTGTATTAAAACTCAGTGATAAATTGCGTGATACCAGTTAGGTAGCTGGGGCATTCTATGATGGTCCAAGATGTGTTGCCAAGGAATCTTTGACCCCACAGGTAGCAGAGGCCGATGCTGTCCAGATTGGTAAGGTAAGGAAGACATTGAAGCTAGGACTGTTTTTGTTGTTTTGCAATAATCTAATATCTATATATATAAAAGCCTAAGCAAAGCAACCAAATGACCAAATGACTGGTCGACTGGTCACCATGACACACACTGACCACAAGGGGGCAGATGTTCAATGCAAGAGCTTCCCCCTGGTGGTCGGTGTGCTCCCCATAGTGGGAGCATTGTTCAGTTGACCAACGGACGCCAGATGCAGGGCTCAAGGCTGGCCACAACAGCCCAAAGATTGCAGTAGAGTGGCAACGAGCCTACAGTGTTGGTGATGGCAGGTGTAACGGGGCCAGGATAAGCAGGAGCAGCAGGCAGGTGGTGTCTGACTGCTGGTTTCAGCCTGATCTTCGCAGGCTATGTCGAGGGACCTCACCGATGCATGAATCTGTGCACCAGGCCTCAAGCAATGATATAATGTAATTGTCTAAACTAGAAAATGATGAAGGATGATTTAGCCAAATATTGCTCTTGCATTCATGATGAAATAGTGAATGGAAGATATGACCAGGAAATGCCACATTTGAGCTCTGTGGATGAAAAAATGCATGAACTCTTCATTTCACTGTCTCTCTCATTGTCATTGCAGAGCCTCAGCCAAAGACTTGAAATCTGTGGGGCTGCCAAAGGAAATGATCGCCAAATGGTCTTTGAAAATAAAAATGGAGGCAATCTGCTACTTCAGATACCTCATCTCCTCAGGGCCACTTCTTATATTCCATACTTACTATACATTAGCAGGATTGAATTTGAAGTGTTATCTGGGCATTTAAAAATGTTAGGGTTCCTTAGCTCTATTTGCAGCACATGTAATAAAGCTCAAAAAAGAATGTTGACTTATTAGTAGCAGCAAATAGTTAAGGAATTACAGTCTATAAGAAAAAAGCAGCAAATAATGATTCATATATCAAAAAATACCTCAACCTGACTAACACAAACATTATTTTATTGTTTTGTTAATACTCACTTGAGGATATTTTTTTCCTAACAATTGAGAGAGAGAGAGAGAGAGAGAGAGAGAGAGAGAGAGAGAGAGAGAGAGAGAGAGAGAGAGAGACATTGATGTGAGAGAGACACATTGATTGATTGCCCTTCAAATGTGCCCTGGCTGGGTCTTAGGGATCAAACCTGCAACCCAGGTACTTGCCCTTGAACATGAATCAAACCTGAGACCCTTCAGTGCACAGGCTAATATTCTAACCACTGAGTTACACTGGCCAGAGCCCAAACATCCTTTTATGTATTCATCCATTCAGTAAATATACATTAGGTACTAACTTCATGGCCATCATTGCACTAAGAGTGGAGTTACCTGTGAGAATAGCATATGGTCTCTCTGCATTTGAGATGTTCACTGCCTCATGGTGAAAGAAGGAAAAAAATATCTACCATTTATTTTGCACCTACTTCCCACCAAGAACTGCCCTTGGCACTTTATCTGGTTTTGTTCATTTAATACAACAAATATGTGAGTTAGGTATTATTACCTCAATCTCACATAATAGGAAATTTAGGTGTAGCAAGATTAATTTGACCAAGTCACTCAGCTAATACTCAGAATTCAAACTCGGCTCTTTGTACTATACCACAGGACCTCCTGAAGTGAGTAAGACCTTCAACTTGCCCTCAAAGATTATATAGACATGTTCACAAATAATAACAATGATATGATTAATGTAATAATAACATCATTTTCAAGGCTTACCCAGGGATCTTATCAGCACTGAGGCAAGCATTTTTTGAACCCTTGCACACAACTAGGTTAACTTTGAGGGCAAAATCTGGGGAGTCTCCTGAGGAGAAGTATTTAGAGCATCTCTCCATCTCTGCCTATCTATCTATCATCTATCTATCTATCTATCTATCTATCTATCTATCTATCTATCTGTAGCATATGGCTACATGTCTAAGATTCAGCACATAGCTATATGATCTAGTTTCCAACCTTTACGCTAGCAAGAGCTTTGGGTTCCTATATGAAGAGCATCAAGAAAATATGATCTAGGAGTTTGTATCACCCCGAGGGGGAATGGTACTCCCATTGTATTGGGTGCATATTTCTAAACTAAGATGAATTATAATGCATAATATTTCTCTGTTTCCTTGTTAGTCTCTCTCACTAGACTATAAAGTTATCCAGGCTAAGGACTCTGTTTTATTCACCATGATATCTCGCTCACACAACAATTCATTGCACTTAACACATGATCATCAAAATGTTTATTGAAAGAAAGAAGAAAACTGCAGCTCTATTAATTCATTGTTGTTGTTGTTCTTAAGTTTATTTTCAAAAGTGTGTGCTAAGTCCTAGGAGAATGGACAACACAAAACTTAAAAAGACAAATCCTAACCTGGTGAGCACAACCAACTTTCATATAGTACTGGTTTAGTTTATAACGGAGCTCTCAGTCTCTGCAGGTATTAACAGTGAAATAAATGCTATGTTAGTATGGTTTATAAATTCCCACTCTGATTTTACTTGTCAATAAAAGGTCTAACATCTCTTTAAAAAAACTATATCTCAGAAGTAATAAATCAAGTTAAAAAACTTATATTCACTTATATGTGAGACAATGAATATATATTTTTATATATACTAGAGGCCCTGTGCACGGATTCATGCACTGGCCTGCACCCTCTTGCAATCCAGGACCTCTAGGGGGGTGCTGGAGGCCTGGTGCATGGATTCAGCCCAATTCCCACAGGCCAGGCTGAGTGACCCCCACAAGTGCACAAATTCATGCATCAGGCCTCTAGTATGCATATAAGATCTTTGGTTAATCTCTTCTTGCCCTCCACCATACCTGCTTCCTTCTGAGAGTCATCAGTCTGTTCCATGTTTCCATGCCTTTGTGTTGAGCATCTGCCCCTGGTGGTCAGTGCATGTCATAGCTACCAGTTGAACAGTTGAATGGTCAGTTGCTTAGGCTTTTATACATATAGATTTACCTCCATCCTCTCCTGGAAACCCACTTCTGTGTCAATAAAAGAATAGGAAAGTGCAAATCCATAAGACAGCAAAGAGGATAATAATAAACAAGAATGTCAACATACATAAGCTGTTGGAGGAGCTTTAAGCATTTAAATATTTTAAGCATTTTAATCAGAACAGAAAAGGCTACATTTTCTGTGACCATAGAAACAAACCAATAAGAAACAAACTAGTGATCCTTCAGAATTCTGGGATGGTTCAGGAATTGGAGGCACAGAACCTGCAGAAGGTACTGGCACCAGGTGAATGGTGGATCAAAAATCAACATAAAGCACAATTGGCTCCTATGTCTTTCTGTCATCATCACCTACCACTCCCAGAGATACTGTCTCAAAAAATCGAACCAGACAGAGAAACAAGGACTGTTAACAAAGGTCTGATGTTCAAACTCTTTTAGGGTCCTCTTCAACCTACCACCTAGAAGGCCATAGCCAGACTTATAATCCCAAGGAAGATATTTGGAAAATCTTTCTATGGATAAAGTAAAGGGCTTTAAGAAAAAGACCTGCAGAATTCTGGGGTACCCTTGTAAAAGCTCTGCCTCACTACCCTATACATCTGTTGACTCCTTCAGTCAATGAGCCTCATATGTGCACACAGAACGGTCAGTTGGTATGTGATTTCCTCACAGCCAAGGATCACAAGATTAAAGAATAGCCTCAAACATGAAGGACAGAAACAAGACAAGGCATCAGGGGAAAGAAAGGGCACTGAATATGTGTATTTTACTTGTCAATAAAAGGTCTAATATGTGTATTTTACTTATCAAATGATGGATTTCCACAGATAGGTTATAAAAACAGATTAAATCCTTGAAATAGCATTGAGAATAGATTCTATGAAAATGGAACAATACCAGAACAGGAAATATTCTTTGGAAATTAAAAATATGAGCCCTGATATATTTTTTAAAAATTAATAGATAGTTGGGAAGATAAAGTAGATAAAATTATTCAAAAAAAATAAAACAAAAAGATAGAGCAGGAATTAGGAAGAAAAGAGAAAAAAGAAAATGTGAGATTAATCCAGGAGGCTCAATAGTTGATCAATAATAGATCTATAAGAGAAATCAAGGTAGGGGAAAACCATATTGATGAAACAATACAAGAACATTTTATAGACCTGAAGGATATAGATCTTTAGATTAAAAGGACCAGGGAATGCCCTACACAATAAGTAAGAAAAGCCTCAACCAGGGCATATCATTTTAAAATTTCAGAACTCTGGAGAAAACATAATGCTCACATAAAAATCATGGGGAATCAGAATGACATTGTACTTGTGAACAAAAACACTGAGAGCTAGAAAATAGTGGTGTAATACCTTTAAATTCAGAATGGGAATTATTTTTAACCTAGAACTCAAATGCTCCAGCCAAATGACCAAACAAATGCAAGGGTAGAATCAAGATATTTTCAGGCAGGAAATTTCTCAGTAAATTTACCTCACATGCACCCTTTCTCAGGAAGGGTGTGCCACCAAAATGAGTGAATAAAGAAAGAAAGGAAAACAGAGAAGAGAGGCTCCAACACAAGAAGCAGGTGAAGAAAATCACCAACAATCACAGCATAAGAAAGTCCTGGGATAACAGCAATATAGAGGCCTCAAAGCAAAACTAGTCCAGGTTGGAAAAGAAAAAATGAGTGCCCCAAGAAGAAGGTCCTTAGATTCTGATAGATTATCTGTTCTATATTATTATATGGAAAGTTTTGGGGAGACTGTCAGAAGTTTTGGCAGAATGTAGGTATAGTTGCACAAAGCCAGGGTGGTGAAAAAAACAAACAAAACAAAACACAAGGCAATTATTAACTCCAAGAAAAACAAAAAGCTGTACAAGAAAGGAAAGGTAATTATAGTGTAGTGTTAGCTCAGTAGAGAACATTATTTACATAGTTATAATAACATAAATCCTGAATATTGATTTAACCAAAAAGAGGAACAAAAAGAAGCAGTGTTGTGGGATAAGAGGCCTAAATCCTCCCCACCTGTAATAGTCACTAAATAATGATCTAGTAGGACATATATGTTACTTAGAAATACGGAGGCAAATACAAGAACTACTCAAATTAATTAAAAGTGGCAGCCTGCAGGGGCTGATTCTCAGGAGGGTGGAGCAGAATTGCTATGGGCTTTTCCCCTTTATTTTAAAAAGCCCTTTAGTAATATTTGATTCTGAAAATGCATACATTTCTTAGGATAAATTTGCAGTTATTTTTTTTTAAAACAAAACACCACAAAGTGCCATAACTCTGATTCTAAGGTCAACAAATTGAATACATTTCTGCCATAAAAGATCACACAATTGAAACACAAATCTCAGAAAAACCACGCAGGCTATTTTCTAATTTAACGAAGCTTAGGAGAGTTAAAAACCAATCTGAATCATTTGCTCTTTCTCAGCTGAAATCAGTAGAAATTCTTAAAGTGTGAACAAGTTACATGAGCAGATACTCCCATATTTTTTTCAAGAGATCAATCACAAAACCTGTACCACAATCTGAGTGAATATTGTACACGGCAGGCCTTGCTAATCCAACCAGTTGATGATGGCAGAATGTACAGGGTCTTTATCTGTGTATGAATTCAGAGAAGACACGCTGGATAGATGGGGTTTGCACCAAGTCATAATAGATGTGCTCTCAATGGACAGGAGATAGTCACAGTTCTGATTCACATAGAACAGCTTGTAAAGTGGGAAAACTATAGGTCAAATCAAAAGTCAGCATGGCCCTGGGGCTTCTCAGAAACCTGCGAGGTTTGGGGAAATGAGACACTCCAGAGTCACAGATAATGTAACCTTCCTAACTCATCCCCAAATTGTAATTTCATCATCACAGCAGAAATCCCTGGTAGACTAATAAAGGCTTTTCCCCTAGAGCAGCATCTCTGGGACCAAGCAATAGCTAGCCTCCTCACAATAATAACAACGTGTTAATGACTTTGATAAGGGGATACATATCATTATCACCTCTTAATTACCTTATGGGCCCTGGGAAAGCAGCTGTAGAATACACAAATCAAGAAGCCCAGGAGGAACTTTTCCGGAAAGTGGTCCCTGTGATTGTTGATTTAGTATTATTCTGCCTCCAGTAATTATTTTGTTTTCTTTAAAGGTTACCGGCCATTAGTCAAGAAGCACAAAGTTTAGGTTTGTGGCTGATTAGGTTCAGATGACAAACATGGTGTTAACCTATAGGAAGATTATTTCCTTCAGGCTTAAAGCTTAGAGTTTTGTCTTGTTGACTTCCCTCCCCATCTTTTTGTTCACAGGACATGATCCTACACATTTACTTGGCAAACCGAGAACCAGGGGATGCTTTGCTGGGCTACGATTTCTGAAGGAGAAGGCAAGCCCCACTTTTGATTCACCAATACCCCTTGCACCATGCACTGCCGGTAACGGCCCCACAGTAAATGGTAATTGAAGGAAATATATGTTTATTCCAGAGATTGTAGAGGTTTCACTATTTGGGTTTGGATATTGCCTTTGAAACTCTATGAATACACTGTCTTTGTGTGGACAAATCTAGAGTAGTCACACTGTAGTCACCCAAACGTCCTAAGTAGGAATGGAATTAAAACTTGCTCTAGCAAGTCACACACCTTTCCAGGTTGGGGGACAAATGGCTTGGGTTCTTATTTCCCATGATACTCCTCAAGCTCCTGTGTATCCTTTATAGACATGGAATGTGGAGTCCCCAAAACTTCAGTTTTGAGATATCCTGTCCCTTCAACTCTTCCCGATGGCCAGCCAGAGAATGAGTGATCCTTATGTAGTAAGAAATATCAGTAACCTTTTCCTTTCCACACAGACAATCAACTACTTCAGTCTTTCTTTGAAATGGTCTCTGGGGGTTCAAGATTACCAGAACACAATTCCCACGACCACTCCAGGATTCCTCTGCCCTGGTATTATATTAGCTGGTCCTCAACAGATTTATTTTCTAGCTGTATAAAATGTGTGTCCAATTCCCTGTTTATCTTTCACTGTTATCTATATATATATATAAAACCATAATATGCAAATAGATGAAACATTAGAACAACTGAACAACCGGTCGCTATGATGTGTACCAACCACCAGGGGACATGGGAAGAACTTGACAGGCATCTGCAGCAGACAGCAGAGTGTGGAACAAGGCGGACATTGGCCACATTGGGATGGTGAAGCAAGTGATTGGGGGTTACAGATGAAGGGATGCAGGTTGCTGTCATTGGGGCAAGCCTCTGGTGGGTACTGAAAATTCTTTGCTCCCATGCACCGAGGTCCTGTCTGCCACTCACACCTGCTGCTGCCACTGGGCCTGATCACTCTGTCAGCAAATATGAGCCGCAGCTGCTGGTCCTGATTGCCCCTGAGAGCTTCTCTACCTCCCCATGCTCCTGAGGGGCTATTGGGGCCATTAGCCACCTCTCACACCTGCTGCTGGTGCTAGAGTCACTGCTTACATCTACTGCTAGTGCTGGTCCTGCTCCCACCCGCAGCTGGCACTGGAGTCACTGCTCACACCCACTACCAGTGCCTGGTGCAAGCCCTGATTGCTTAGTGCCATCAGTGGGTGTGAGCATTGGCTACCAGCCTGGATTGCCCCTGAGGGCTTCATCTCCCCTTGCTCCTGAGGGGCGATTAAGGCAGCAGCCAATGCTCACACCACTGACAGCGCAGGGCCCACTTGCATCTGCTGCTGGCACTGGCCCCAATCACTCTGTGCTGTCAGCTGGTGTGAGCAGACCTGCACTGTCAGCAGCCCACTGCAGCTTCATGGCCCACAGTTCCTTTCAAGATGCAAGAATTCATGCACTGGGCCCCTAGTCAGTTATAATACTTAATGATCTTGAGACAATTTACTTTTATCTTGCTTTCCTCCCTTGGCCATGTCCCTTCTGCTCTGAAAATCATTCCCCAGGGGGTGAAGCAGGAGGGAGCATGAAAGGAAAAGAGAGGGAGAGGGAGAGGGAAAGGGAAATGGAGAAGAAGAGGGAAGGAAGGAAGAAACTGGGCTCTGAGTACATTCAGTTTGAAAAATTAAAATGCTGATTCTTAAAATAATTTGCATTGCCTTGCCTTTTTTAATTTTTTTTCTTTCTTTCATTTTTTTTTTTTAAACAGATTTTATTCTACTTTCTTGTTCTGGCCTGGACTAGAAGTAAAGGAGTTACTGTAGTCCTTCATATCCATAAAGCCAGGGTAATCTAAATCTAAGATTATCCCTCAAATCTGAAGTGAGCATAAAACCACAAATGATGACTGGGCAGCTGAGATGATCACAGATTCCGTCATTTAAATGGAATAAAGAGAGAGTAGAAAAAGTGCTGTCTGCATTGTGTCTAATTTTTAAAAGTTCAATGGGTCATGCATATTTTATGGGGGAGGGGGAATAGTGCAGGCAAGTCCACTTTACTGGGCTGATTTTACATCTTTTCTTTGCACATAGCAGACCTAACACAGCTGCCCCAGCCCTTGCCCTCACCACTCTCTGGCTGCCGCTGGAGGCACCGCCCTCATCTTGCAGGGGCTGAGCAAGGGCAACATCTGTGACATCAGAACAGAAGGAGAGACGTGGCAAAGAGAGGAAAGCAAGAGAGAAGCCAGACACTCCTTCCTTTCCTACCCCACCTGCAGCGGTGCCCACCCCACAGCCCCGCTTCCCAAAGCCCCTGATGCTGCTCGTCATCTGTTCTGGAAGCCAGGCCTGGGTGGTGCCCTGGGGCTGGCGTTTTACTAGAGCAAAGAGTAATTTTTGCTACAGACAATGGTGTTTGGGAAAAACCTGCTGCTGGTGTTTTATTACCTAGTGAATCTCTATCTCTGTGCCTGGCTAAAACTGAAGATGAAGGGGGAGGGGGTGGCAAAAGCCCCCACTGCCAGCTCTGCTGGAAGATGGCAGAACAAGAAAACTGGGAGATCAAAGGAAGTCCTGATCTCTAAAGCCACGTGTGTGGAAAGGGGAGGTTTAATAACAGGCCCGTAGGCAGAGGGCGAAGGGAGTCGCCTCGGAGCTCTAAGTGCCAGGAGAGTGTGTGGAAGCGGGCGGTAGCGGGAGTGAGCACAGAAGGGCGGAGACTGGGGACAGATGGTGCAGGCCCACAGTCTCTCCCCTCTGCCTCCTCAGACTTTAACCCCTGATCCTCAGCCCTCTCCTTAGCCCACCCACTGGAAACCACCAGGAGCATGTGTTCTGAATTTTCTAACAGACCTTTTATTCTCTCTCAAATCTGGTGTATTTTAAATGTCTGTTCTATTGGTCCCACCAACAATAACATCAAAAGCCGGAGTTCTGGCCTCTGACATCAGCCTCATAGGTTTGAATCTCAGCTTGCCACTGATTTACTGAGGGGCCTTCCTTCACCTTTTAGGCCTCAGTTTCTCATCTGCAAATTGGCTATGATAGTACAATGGTGATAATATAATAAATAGTAATAGCAAGCTCCCAATAAATACTGTGTTTATTTTACTTAAAATTGTTATTACTACACAAGTAATACTGTACATGCATTATCTCTAATCCTCTCAAGAACTCAGAATCAGATAAAATGTCTTGAAAATTCCAGAAATTGGTGATAAAATTACATATCCCAGATTGCTTCTTCTACCAAGAAAAGAATCCAAAAACCTTTTGTTAGACTGCTTATCCCCATTTTACAATGAGAAAATGTGGTTAGGGTACACACAAAGCTCTTTCCTCTTCTCCCATGTTCTCTGGGCTCCACCTTGAAAGGTTGGTCCTAGCTGCCATGAGAGAGGCTAGCTGACAACTCATTCCACTTTGTTTAAGTGGGAGACTTCGTGAGGAGGGTGCCCCCTCCCTCTGAATGGTAAGGTGAGGAGAGCAGAGGAAACAGGGGGGAGAGGACAGGGTGCTTCTTCCCAGGTACAAAGTTGGAACTCGAATGCTTCCTGAAACAACCCATTTACATATGGTGAGATTATATTAAGCTGTGCTAAACTTTAGGTACATAGTGGATATAATAGGCTTTTATGTGCTGGCCCAAGGACATAATCGCTATGCAAAACTGTGTTTGAATTAGAACAAGGTGCTCCACAGTTCCAAACACTATTCTTAGTAATGAGCTGGTAGGACACAACTGCTACATAATTTGCAAACTTCCTGTGTAATTTTAGGTCAACCTTAGTCATTTCTCTCCTTAGACTCTGTCTTCACAGTTGAATCAATGATCGTTACATTCTAGTAGGATCTGTTTGGACCTTACAGAACTGCAAAGCTGAGATGCTCAGAGGGAGGGAGGTGTCCTCTCAGCCATTCCAACCTTCCTCTAGTATCATTCTCTTCACACTGTACCATGTGCATTGGTTTGTCTTTCCCACAAGACAGCCCTGTGGTAGTCGCTTTATACCTGCAGAGCTTAGCAATAAATTTTGTTGAATAAATACCTTACTAAAAGTGATAGTTGGAAAGATTTTAGCTCTGCATGAATGTGGAAGCAAGGGACTGAAGGGAAAAGGTAGGGAGGGGGAGAGAGGGTGGAAGGAAGGAGCAAAGGGCTACAAAGTGGTTATCGCTCTAACATAGTAGAGTTTATTTGCCCAACTATTAGCTGGATTTAAAAGTCCCAACTCTAGCCGAGACCGGTTTGGCTCAATGGATAGAGCGTCGGCTTGGGGACTGAAAGGTCCCGGCTTCGATTCCGGTCAAGGGCAGGTACCTTGGTTGCGGGTATATCCCAGTAGGGGGTGTGCAAGAGGCAGCTGATCGATGACTCTCTCTCATTGATGTTTCTAACTCTATCTCTCTCCCTTCCTTTCTGTACAAAATCAATAAAATATATTTTTAAAAAAATAAAATAAATAAAATAAATAAAAGTCCCAACTCTAAGGTTGTATGAATTATTGAACACCTATTATGGACTGAGCACTCTGATAGGAACTGGAGGAAAGAGAAAGTAAGAAGAATTTAGCAAATAGACATTGGTCAAAAATCTTATTCTAAGGACTTTACCATTTGATTGGGGAACTAAATTTAACACAAGGAGCAATCAAAGGAAAACACACCCTGGTATATAATTAGGTTCTAAATTACTTGTTACAGATGAAATTGTGAGGTCAGAGGGAAGAACTGCCGTGTGTGCTAGAGGAATCAGGGGAGACAGAGGTGAGATTTGAGGCTTGGGTCACCCCTGGAAGCAGAACAGGAAAGAGCAACAACCTCAATAAAGAAAGAGGCATAGAGGAGTCTGTTCATGGATGAGTGAGACCCATTTGGCTGGAGAGAAATTGTCAGGGTGGAGCCTGGAAACCAGCCGGAGGCTTTTCTGCAGGATGAGGTAGCAAGTAGAAACAGCCCAGAGGGTTTCAGGCAGATCTCACTCCTATCATTTCTCTTCCTCTTCCCCATGGACGAGGTGACTGTCATTGGTTAGAGTCCTCTGTGGGTGATGAATTTCTGAGAAGGTGACAGATGAAAGTGGTGGTGGCAGCACCAGGCATCCCTTTCTGGTTCCCAGATGGTGATAAATCTAGGCCAGGAAGCATCACTGTTTCCCCGAGTTCTGTGACTTCACAGCAGTTGCAGGAAATGGGGTGGAGATGGGAATAAAGAGCTTTTCTCCACCGCCTCAGAGGGTGGTATTTTACAAGAGGCATATGGTGCTGGCTCCAATCGGAGATGGTTTCCACATGTGTGCCACTCCTCATGATAAATAAGAAACCGATCAGAGGAGTATTCTTTTGGCAACACAGTCCAATGTTGGGTGGTACCACCCTCCATCTTTCCAGATCATTGAGATTTTATATAGATAGGTAAGAATGTGTTTTTAATTTGTCCCTGAAGACAAACCCTAAGAACACCTAATGGCTTATAAAATGGCTGTCCATGAAAATATAAATTGACCACAAAATTTGAGCTATCATTGTGATACCTTAATTATCTCACTATGATGACTATTTGGAGCCATTGTGATATTCATAAAATACCACAGCTTTAACAAAATGAAAACATGTCATAAACTAAATACCCATCAAATTTTATGCAAATTACTCAATCTGAATAAAATAAATATTAATTAAGTTTATATATGTATACTAATTCTAACTAGCCATGTTTTCATTCTTAGTCATTAGCCACAGTTTTCTTTTATGTCTCATTGAAATTAGCCCTATTATTTAGAAAATACTAACAAAAGAATGCTTTAAATTTCTATGACTCAAATGTGAAATAATATCCCCATAAGAAAAAATGTGCTCCCATATATTTGAAAATGTACTATGAAACAACAAGAAATAATTTTATGGAACTAATGTTATGCTAATTTGAAATTTTATTTGAGATCAGAGAAACTGTGTACTGTTATATATCTATGTTCTTACTGTGTTTATTTCTCCATTAGACTGAGTCTTAGGATGTTTTCTTATGGAAACAATAAAAAGGATTTTCTATCAATGAAAAAGGTAGCAAGAAAATGTTTGGGAGGAAATGCTGAGAAGCAAGTCTAGTCTTTTGTTTTTTATGTCAATGAATAATCATAATAGTTTTAATTAATGTATCTTCTGCAGCCAAAATTCACATTTTCAACAAACATAAAGGGTCATTCCTTACGAAATCCACTTTTCAGGCAGAAAACTAATTACTAGGAAAATTGACTTGTATAGAGACAGGTTGTCAGTAACAGATGAAATCACTTATAGCTCCAAGTACTTTTCATTAACCCTCATTTAGGTTCTGGATGTTACTCACCACTGGAGAAGATCTTATTTAGCCCAGAGAAGGGCTCACAAGAGAAAAGCAAAGGATCTTAGGATAGATCTCCCTACCACATACTCCCTCTTTTAATTTGTAAAGGAAATCACTGGTTTCCAAATATGGATGATCATCAAAATCACTCACAAGGCTTAAAAACATGCAGCAATCAGGATCCACACCAGAGGGAATGAAGTATCATCTTTGGGGGCCAGGGTCCCTTTGGACTTAGGAAAATAACATATGCTTACTAATCAACTGCCTGACCTCTTTACTATTTGTTGTCATTTTCAATCCCTTTAGGTTTTTAAAAAACTCCCCCAAAGGCTTTTGATGATCTTGCAAATTTGGGAAGCATATGGTATTAGATTTCAAAACAAACAAACAAACAAACAAAAAACACTCTGTTTTAGAATGAAAAAATTAAAGGAAAATACTTTGGAGTGAGGGTGCCTTACTCCTCATCTTGTCAACATTTCTGGAGATGGTTGTCAGGGCAAGAAGATTTACGAAGGAAACAACACAAAGAAAATACATACAAAGAAGAGGAGATCATTCTTAGGAAGAAAGAAACAGACCGAGCTACACGAGCTTATATTCAAGTGTTACTCTGTCAGCTCTCTTAATTCTCTAAATGGCAGTCTGGAATGAAAAAACGGCTCTTGACAGGGAAGAATGACCATGACTGAGGTTTCTTTTATTTTCTGTTAACCAGTGTTATAATAGGATTCATGCAAAAACCTAGTACAATGAAAAACAACAAAATTGCAAACGTACTCCCCCACAGGATGTTTGCTAGAGAATTTTAATTAACCCAACATTGCAATAAATTGGCAATTAAGATGTTTACCACTTCACATAATGTATTTAATGGTAAACATAGCCTAAATTTAATGTTTTTTTTTAGAAATCAAAATCATGGTAGACATGTTATATCAGTCATATCTTTAGTTCTCATTGTGCAATTCTTTAGGTGAAAATGTACCCCCACAAAATTGGCATGAAGTGAGTAAGAAGAAATACTTGTGTCCTATCTGCCCTTTTCACCCACACAGCAAGCAATAGGATGCTGTAGACACTCAGAGAGAGAAGGAATCATACATGGGTGCGTGTGTGCACTCAAGAGTCATTCAACACTGGTGCTGATTTTGTGTCAGGCATGGTGCTGGGCAATGGATTTATAGCTGTGAGCATGACAAGTTATGGTCCCTGCCTTTTCAGAATTTACATTCTAGCTATGGAGAGAAAGAACCTCGACATCCAAATCTCAATAAGCAAAACAAGCAGCGTTTTGCCAGAGATACTGGAAAAGAGCAAATCTACTGTCTTAGTCAGCTTGAGTGGCTATAACAGAATACCACAAATGAGTGGCTTAAATAACAAGTGTTTATATCTCACAGTTCTGGAGGCTAAAGGCCAAGCTTAAGGCTTTGGCAGATCTGGTGTCTGGTGGAGGCCCTCTACCTGATTTGCTAACAGCCATCTTCTGGTTGTAACCTCACATGTCCCAGAGACCAAACTCTAGTCTAGTCCTATTAGGACACTAATCTTGTCATGAGGGTTCCACAGTCATGACCTCATTCTATATAATTAAAGCCTAATATGCTAAATGTCCAGTCGACTGTCGATTGTTCAACCAATCAAAGCATAATATGCTAGTGATATGCTAAGGTCACTCAACTGCTTGATATGACGTGCACTAACTGCCAGGGGGAAGACAGTCAACAAGATGACCAGTTGCTATGATGTGCACTGACCACCAGGGAGCAGGCAATCCGACCAGTAGGTTAGCTTGCTGCTGGGATCTAGCTGATTAAGACTGGGTGAAATTTAGTCTGGACATGCCCTGGAGCCCTCCTGTAGTCTCTCCCTGGCTGGCCAATCTCCCGAGTCACTCCCTGGCCCCAATCATGCACTGGTTGGGTCCCTCGGCCTGGCCTGTGCCCTCTTGCAATGTGGGACCTCTTATGGGATTTTGGAGAGCCAGTTTTAGCTTCATCTTGCAGGCCAGGCTGAGAGACCCCATTGGTGCATGAATTCATGCACTGGGCCTCTAGTTTGAACATAATTACCTCTAAAACCTACTTCCTAATACCATCCTTTGGGTGGTATTTCAACATATAAATTTTGGAGGAACACAAACATAGAGTTCATAACAGCAATCTAGACCTTTGCTGTTCAACACATGTGGCTACTGGGCCTTTGAAGTGAGGATCCTCCAAATTGAGACGTGCTGTGAGTATAAAGTACACATCAGATTTTAAAGATTTAGTAATGGGGGCAAAATGGGGGGGCGGGGAGGAAAACTATAACAAAACAAAAAAACTATGGAAAATACCTCATGCATAATGTTTATGTTGTTTCTTGTTAAAATGATAATATTTTGGATATACTGGGTTAAATAAAAAATTACTATAATTTATTTTGTTAGTTTCTTTTTACTGTTGTTTAGTGTAGCTACTAGAAAGTATGAAATTTAAAAGTCTGAGACTTGGACTTATTTTTGAATTATATTTCTATTGGATGGTAATAGTATAACTTGGTGGTCCTCAAATGTGGGAGATTTGGGCCTCCAAGGGACATTTGACAATGTCTGAGCACATTTTTATTTGTTGCAACTGGAGGGGCATCTAATTGGTAGAGGCATGGATGCTGCTAAACCAGCTTACAATGCAAAGACAGCCTTCTCCATCACAAAGAATTACCCACCCTAAATGTCAATAGTGCCAAGTTTGAGAAACTCTGATCTAGAGAAATCAATAAATAAAGTAAAAAAGAGCTTAAAATGAATAATCTACAAATCTATTATATATATATATATATAATATAATAATCTATACCCAATAAATTTTCATTTACAATATAAAGGTACTGAGATTGGAAGTATCCCATACATGTATACTTCAATGGCCAGAAGTGATGCACATTACATAGGACAAAAGAGCAGGCAGCTCAGATCACTCCTTCAAACTCCTGGCCATCACATGCCACCAGCTTGTCAGAGAGAACTAAAGGACACTCCCAGAATCATTAACAGACCTTTTGAAGTTCAAGGAACCTACTCATGGATGTTAGTATTTACAACAAATATTCAAAACGGATCTCATTAGGTCCCCTGTTAAAGACCTCTATACTTATAATTCAGACCAGTTGGAACCTTCCATAATAAAGACTTTCGAGTTCAAAATGAGGATAATTAGATATGTGGTTTATCTCAGTAAAGTTTATTTCTGCCTTAATGCACCACGTGTTGTAGAGAAGCTAACAAATTGGCTGAAATCAGTCCTAACTTGGTAACATTCTTTGTTAAGAGGGAAATAGGTTTTTTTTTCCTTGAAGGTATGCCTGATTTCAACTGATTTTGCTTGCCATATGTTTTCATTACTTCAATGCAGTAAAGACTTGTGATTTTTTTAGCTTCCTAGTTGTTTGGCTTTTAGCAAGGAGGAGGTGTAACTATAGTTGGATTAGACACATAATGTATTTGAAGTTGTGGGCACAAAGGGTTTAGAGGCATTAGCTAAATATTTGGAATCCCTTCGTCTCTATTTTCATTTTTATGCAAGAGAGAAGCCCAGTGCTTATCACTGCAGTTCTTCACAAATAACTGCAGGAAAATAAGTTTCCTTCTTCGTCCCCAGATGTGAAAATCCACCCTGCTCCTTTCTGACTCTGCAGTGTCTCACCTGAAAACTATAATTCTTTTAACCTCCAGATCTGTAGGCTCTACTAGTCTTAACCTCTGCTTCTCAAAGTGCAACTTTTGCTTTGAAATATAGATAAAGTTTTCTCACTAGCATTTGCATTTTTATTTCCGGGCAGAGGGTAGTGTTCTGTTAAACTCATAATTTTCAAAATTTAGGCAAAAAGGAGGCTTCACTTGGAGGCAAAAGTAAATTGGTTAGTGACCGGGTGATCTTGTTACAGCAGCCGCTTAAAGAGTGAGCAGGACTGGTCTGCAAATACAGTGCTGCATCATTAAACCGCAAGAAGAAAAAAGGAAACCACATTAGTTTACATAACTTTCGTACCTCGTGTAACCTCCCAGGCCCTCCCCCTTTAGCCAGATTCATCATTTCCTTTTGCTGCATAATAATTTTCTGGGAGCAAAACACATCCAGGCAAAGTTCCTATACTTTTGATAAAATAAACAAAACTAATTTGTATGCTGGGGGTTGTCTGACTATGTTGACCAGCAGAGAGAACACTAGACTGAGTTGAAATATGTCACAAATACTTCTCTTCTCCTGAGTACATCGAAGGATTATGTTTTCCCACCATTTGAGTTTAGGCACGGCCACAAGAGTGGCAATGGCTGATGAAATATGGCCAGAAGTGATGCACAGTTCTGCTGGTGAGCTTTGAGAGGGAGTGATAGTAGTCATATACGTTAGCCTGGGCCTCCAAGCTACTTAGACAGAACAGTCCTTCTGAAGACCTGTCTTTGGATATGTGGTCTGAGATGTTAAATCACAGAGATTTGGGGGTTTTCATTACTATGACACACACTAGCCTATCCCAACTAATAAATACCTCAGGTAGTGTCATATTTTTTTACCTTCTGTGTCTTTTCTAAATACTGCTTACTTGTTTCCAACCTAACATGGGAGAGGCAATTTAATAGACATATGTTAAAATAATAATTATACAGAGAAAAATATACTTAAAGCACAGAGAGTAGCATCAGGAAAGAAAGCAGTGATCATCTGGCAACAGCTATGCTCACTGCCATTGTGTGTGTGTGTGTGTGTGTGTGTGTGTGTGTGTGTGTGTGTTTTCACAGTGCCACTTCACATGTCGAATATGGTGATTTGCTCCACTTTTTATCCATGCCAAGTCAACAATGTTACCACAGAATAATTTTTAATGACCAATTTTTCCATGCCCTGATTTTGGTTGCAGCCAGTTTTCCATTATTTTTGATGTTTGCGGTCCTTATTTGACTCTATTAGAATGGAAACTAGCAACTTGGAGAACACCTGCAGTGTCTGAGATTGCATCCAACTTCGCCATGTGCTTCTTTTCAGTTCTCCCACTGTGTACTAACCACAAGCATGCAAGCATAAAGACTGAATACTAATCAAAAGGCAAAATTGGGTTGGTTGTGGCCGTGTCTTAGTCGGAAATTCCTCTAGCCACCAGGGCATGTGTTGAACACATGACTAGCGCTGGCGGTGGCAGATGCTCTACACCAGCGAACTGTCAATAATTTGAAAGTTTAGTTACTTTTCTTTCTTTTTCCACTTAATTTGCAATTTCATAAAAAATGAAATGTGGCCGAAACCGGTTTGGCTTAATGGATAGAGCATCGGCTTGGGGACCGAAAGGTCCTGGGTTCGATTCCGGTCAAGGGCATGTACCTTGGTTGTGGGCATGTCCCCAGTAGGGGGTGTGCAAGAGGCAGCTGATCAATGACTCTCTCTCATCGATGTTTCTAACTCTCTTTCTCTCTCCCTTCCTCTCTGTACAAAATCAATAAAATATATTATAAAAAAAAAATCACCCCTGTAATTAAAAAAAGAAAAAAAAGGAATGTGTACATCATTTTAAATAATAGTTTCACAAAGCCTATAATGATAATTTTAGTCCTCTACTTGACTCTTCTGACCTCAAATAGCCACTTTAAAATCTATTCAATGTTTTTGTCTCCATGTTTCTAAATAACCTGCTTCTACTGTGTTGCTTGATTTTTCAGATTTAGATAAACGTATTGATTTCTCATCACAGAACACAAAAATGTACCATTATTGCATGAACAGCTTCCTATAGACATATATACCCACAGTTTCAATTAGTTTTTGTTGCATAACAAATCAAGTTGGCTTAAAGCACCTATTTATTCACTCACCATTCTGTGGCTCATCAATTTGACCTGGGCTGGGTGATCCTTCCAGTCGTGGCTGAGCTTCATGTATGCAGCTGTGGCCAGTGACTGGGTTGGTTGGAGGATGACTGGTTTAAGTGGCTTCAGCTGGGTGGCTCTTCCATGCTCCATGTGGTCTTTCATCCGCTGACAAGCCAGTCCAGGCTTGTTCATACAGGGAGTGGGCAAACTTCCAGGGGTGCGAGTGGAAGCATGTGGAGCTTCTTGAGGCCCAGGCCCAGAACTGGCTTGCTGGTACTCCCGCTGCATTCTTCACAAGGCCAGGTGGGTTTCAGGGGAGGAGAAAAATGGGCCCCACTTCTAGATGGAAGATGCCATATAGTCACATTGTGAAAGATACAGGGAGAAGAGAATAGTGGCCATTTTTGCAATCTGCCACACACGAATAATATGTACACATGTGCGCTTCCCCTTGCAGCCCCTGTCTTTTTATAGCATTGCACACCATATGTCACCAATGGGACTCAACCAGAATTCAGTGTTTACCCTGTTATAATGATGGACATCTATCTATATATATCTATAAAAGCCCAGTGACCAGAATGGCGGAATGACCAAACCGACCAGTGTCTAGGATGCACATTGTGGCAGCCAACCAACCTGATCTGGGCTCCGATCAGCCCCCCTCCCTGGTTGGCCCTGCTCCCAATAGGCCCCCATCACTCTGATCAGAGGCAGGGCCAGCCAGCCAACCACCCTTGGCCCCTTCTCCCTTGCTGGCATGGCCCAATAGGTTTCCCATTGGGGTGGGCTGGCCTGACCTCACCTGTGTGTGAATTCATGCACTAGGCTTCTAGTTTATTTATAACTGGATTTTATAGTGAACTAGGATTGTATTTTCTTTCTTATACTAGTATAAGGATTTCAATTCTGATCCTAAAGGTAAATAATTGAATCTTATTTTGAGTTGTTTGCATAGTTTTTCTATGCACTTTCCACAAATACAGCTACAAACTCTTAGCAGTTAAGTATATATTTCCTATAAGCAAGCACATTAGGTGGCTTGTCAGTTTTTTCATCCACCTCCATGGACACATCCCTCTGGAGCCTCTGCTCTTCTATTCCTAAATGGACCAGACTTCTTTGGGTCTGCTACATAGGAACTCTGAGGATCCCTTGGCTACTTTCATATGCCGTTTCCTAACTAATAGCATGGACTTCCTGAGTTTTCTCATCTTGGAAGAGCATATCCTCTAGTAGATTCCTGAAAAAACAAAATGGTGCATAGGAGGCAACTTTTTGAGACTTGAGTTCCCTCAGCTGTGCCCTGTGCTCCCTAGTCTAGAACCTTGTCACTCAACCTTTTTTGAGAATGAACCTGCAGTCCTGTCCTGGGTCGGGAAGGGATAGCTGCTGGCCATGCAGGACATAGTAGGGAATCTCAGTGAACTCCTTGCACTGACTTTTAACCCCTCTTCCTGGTTCAAGTCCTGCCCACATTCCTTCTGAGGCAGTGGGTACCCCTATTAATGAGACTGTACAGTGTCTCCATTAAGTCTGGTTTTCACTTTTCTTCTTTTTAAAAAAAAATATTTTTATTGATATCAGAGAATATGGGAGAGAGAGATAGAAACATAGATGATGAGAGATAATCACTGATTGGCTGTCTCCTGCAGGACCCACACTGGGGATTGAGCCTGCAACCCAGGCATGCGCCCTGACTGGGAATCAAACTGTGACCTCCTGGTTCATAGGTTGATGCTCAACAACTGATCCATGTCAGCTGGGCTTCACTTTACCTCTTAGAGGCTCTTGCCATTCTTTCTCCTCTCTGGCAAGTGAGTTATCACCCATCCATCTGCTCTCTGACATTAAAAATATTCCTATTTCCTCTTTTGTTCTCATAGTCCATATTGATGGGGGCTATTTCCTTCTCTTATTGTCATCTTAGTGGGACACTAAGAGGAACTGGATGTATCATCATGTGTTTTTTTATCTGCCATGTTTAGCTAGAAGTCCCTGTGGTTTGTTTTTAGGGGCACTAAGTAATTGTGAAACCAATTATGTTCCCTGTGTTCTGCATGATAATAAGTTTCTATTAGTTTTCATTAAACAACAGTGACATGAGTTCAGAAATTCTTCTATTCCCTGTGGATTGGAGGGTGCGGGGGTGGGGGGGGGGGAGATAGAGTGAAGGTGGCAATTACCAAGTGGCAATTTCAAAATAGTAATGTCAGAACAGCCTTCTTTGCCTGGTCCAGAGAAGGCACTCAATAGACTATTTGTATGAATGACATGATGCCTAAAATGTACTCCAAGAATCATGCAGGTCCAAACTTTAATCCCAATATTGCTAAACACATGCAAATTGAGTAGATGCTGAATAAATACTTCATGAATTCATTAGTTGTTTTTTTCTGAGTTGAAAGTAGGAAAGCACGCTCACTTCTCATTCTAAATGTTTGAAATGAAAAGTGAAAAGTGCTAGCTCCCAATCAATTTTGAGGAAGGTAAAATATTGAATTCCCTGAAATGCATTAAGCTTTGATATGTTATATACTAGTGATACTGTCGCTCAAATAAATTATGTATACAAGATGAGAATTTATCACCTCCTAGTTATCTTATTTTAATATGTTCTTATCTCTCCTCCCCTTAAAGCATGCTGTTTCATTAATTGTTTCTACCCTTTCCTGATAACTTTTGTCCAAGAACTGACAGTTGGGCCAAATACGATTTTGACAAATGTAGGAAGGTAGGTAGGGAGCATTACCCAGCCAGAGGAAGTGTGGTGGCTACAACCTCAGACTCTCCGAATGCAACAACGGCTCTTTTCACAAGTATGTGCTGCCCCTTTGGGTGTCAGTCATTTGTTCCATGTGAATATCTCTAAGAGGTGTTATGAGCTAGGCCTGGATTACCACGGGCCTTCAGGCATCTACCTACTTGGCTGGCTCCACAGGGGGACACTGGCTGCTCTGAGAAGCTCACTCCTAGCCCTGGGCTAATGCCTGCTATGTGTCCGGGCTTTGCTGATACCTGACAGCAGCAGCTGCGCCCAGCACCCCATGCTGCAGAATCTTGGTGTGTTAGCAAGGTC
Organism: Pipistrellus kuhlii; assembly: GCF_014108245.1. Taxonomy (NCBI): domain Eukaryota; kingdom Metazoa; phylum Chordata; class Mammalia; order Chiroptera; family Vespertilionidae; genus Pipistrellus; species Pipistrellus kuhlii. The sequence goes on along the minus strand of NW_023425515.1, from coordinate 124,792,589 downwards.
TCCTTCTGCTCTGAAATGCTACTAATGAACTGTTACTACATCACACACACACACACACACACACACACACACACACACACACACACCTCAGTGCAAAGAACAGCCAGTTCAACCCATGCATGAAAAGCTGACAACAAAGTGAGAAAAAAGGAATAGTTATGATACATTTTACTCCTTCAGAGTAAAAAAAAAATTGATAAATTGTATATAGTAGTTTTTTTGTTGTATTATATTTGTGATTCCAAATTTCTTGGGACTTCATCTGGAATGCTGGGTGGATAAGAAAACAGAAGGGGAAGAAAAATATTTCTTTTTAATCTGTTCTGCAAAGATATAAAAGGAATTGAAGAAATTCCTTTTATTAAAACCTCAACTAGTTTTGTGACCTTGGCCAAAATATTTCTCCTCTAGGACCTCAATGTTTTCACACTTATAAATAAGGGATTGGATTGCTTACATATTGAACTAATGTTCAATATTAAAAACCTAATATTCTAAGATGGACACTTTCCTGAAGCTGTAGGGATAAGACCCCAAGAAAAAGCATATCTTCCATTATGTACAGATTTGTTATAGCCACCTCAAATTTAGCACCTTAATACACCTAGAAGCATTAGAAATGTGTAATGAATATGAAATATGCTGAAAGATTTAATAGAAAGAAACAACATATCAGGAATTTTATTTTGAATAGCAGTATTATTGTTTGAAGAGCTCTGTACTTTGAGGAATTATTGTGTAGTACCAAATAAAACATTAGTCATATTTTCTTTCATTTCATTATCTCAAGTATAGCTTCATAACTACATTATGACTGGTCCTCTGCGAATTCTTGGGACCTGGAGATTTCTAACTCCTTGAGACAGATATCAGAGTGTTGTCTTATACTGTACTTCTCAGCATGCAAACTGCTCTATTACATATTATCTCATGCAAACTCATTTCTTACAACCAGAAAAACAACTTGAAGGAATGTCTTTTGTAAACATTTGAAAGCAAAATTTCTCCTTTGCAGGTAGTAGATGAAAGATGAATGTTTGATTACCCATGACCCATGGCAAAGATGAATATTCCACTCCACTTTAGCCCCCTTTTCCAGGGCACAATCTATTTTCCTGATGGAGAGTAGCTTAAGTGAGTGGTGCGAGTTCAAGGTAGCAGAATTCAAGGAAGCAGAGTTCAAAGCTGGGTGATTTAGGATGAATCACTTTTCCTTCCTGGACCTCGGATTCTCCACCGATGTATAATGGCTATGTCACTGCATTCTTGGCAAGATTCTCCTGGGTACTTAACTCTGTGAAATAGTGCCAGACTAGAATTCTTTGCTCCCTTCTTTCACATTCCTGAGGATAGCTTCAATAAGAGGGGGTATTGTTACTTCAAAGTTATTTTAGTATGTTAATCACCATAAACAAAAATTAGTTCTGTGGTTGAGAGATGAAGATACTATCCCACCAAATTCCACATCTCTCATCTATTGAACCCAGCTATTGATAACCTAAAGTGCCAGTATTTATTACATTCCAGCTTCTTCTTGTTCATATTTCCATTCTCAGGTATTTCCTGCCCTTCCAGAACCTTCATACCACATATGGGAATATTCTCTGTTCTCACCAAGTAGAAGGAAATATGCTCTGTAGCATACATGTTTTATCTTTTTCTATTCCCTTTTAATTATTATTATTATTATTATTATTATTATTATTTTTAAATATATATTTTATTGATTTTTTTACAGAGAGGAAGGGAGAGAGATAGAGAGCTAGAAACATAGATGAGAGAGAAACATCGACCAGCTGCCTCTTGCACACCCCTACCGGGGATGTGCCCGCAACCAATGTACATGCCCCTGACCGGAATCAAACCTGGGACCTTTCAGTCAGCAGACCGATGCTCTACCACTGAGGCAAACCAGTTTCGGCTTAATAATAATAATAATAATAATAATAATAATACTTATTATTATTATTATTATTGACAGATTATCAGTTTGGATTTTGTTTGAAGGCTATTTATGATTCTTGAGGCTTCTTTTCTATGACCATGAATAATGAAACTCTAAATAATGAAAACCTAGACCAGATTTTTTTTTTCATGTCAAAGGAGTCTGGAGGTAGGTCTAGAAGTGTATTTTCAGAAAATCATCATCAACTCAGGCTCTTTCTGTCTTGCTATACTGCCATTTTTAGCATGAGTCCACTTCATAATCTAATATGGTTGCTCAGACTTCCTCCATTACCTTGACATCCCTTTCAGCTGGAAGGGGAAAGCAGCCAAAAGAGGGCAACTTTTTAGAAAACATTTCTGGAGTTATATATGGCACTTCTGCTTCCATCTCATTGACCAGAACCTAGAACAAGGCCAACACCTAGCTGCAAAGGAGGCTGGAAAATGTCTTCATTCCAGGTAGTCATGGGCTAAAGGAGAATCTGTAGGATAAGATCGACAGAATTTGACCCAGATCACATATGCTGAAGAGTTCTTTCACTATCACATAATCATAAATTATTTCTCTGGAAAGGCTACAAGATTAAATTAGAAAGAACTATCAGAAAGGACAATACAAAGATGGGAAAAAGACACCTCAAATATATTAGACTTCTTCAATAATGTCTAAACACATCCATGCAGAATGTGTTGCCCTATCAGTGTGATACAAGGCAGATGGTGGTTATAGTTTAACTAGAAAGTTTCATGGGTAAATTTTATCCAAAATAAAAAAGATGGGAAAGATATAATTTGGCAGGTAATGAAACAGGTTGTTGCAGGAATGAGCAGATTTGCTCTTTGAAAAAAGAAGAAAAAAAAAACACAAAGTAAAAAAAAAATAAATTATTTTCAGTGCTTTTACTTGTAACCTCTACATATTATTCCCTCCTTTTCAACACTATTCCCCTTCTATGAGGATGTAATGATGCACACACACACACACACACACACACACACACACATACAAAGATGCACACTATGTTTTCATGGACCAGTAAGACAGGCTAGACATTTGGGGCTTGTAGGAAATACTGAAAAATTGTTTTATTTTTATCCTAAGATCAATGAGAAACTATTGAAGGTTTTTAAGCAGACAGACAGTAGCTATCCTGAGGAAGTTTGTACTGTATTCAGGGAATTATGCACAGCCACCAAAGATTGTAGAGGAAAGGTATGGTGTGATCACTATACTTGTTCTTAAAAAGAATCATCAATCCCACTGTCTACCATATTCACCTGTAAAATCACATGCAATGCTTGCTAATAACATTTCATGTTATTTCAATTATGATCCATCAGTTGCTATTTGCAAAAAACATTACACAAATTGCATAAAGGATAAAGTTGTTATATTCTAATTTACATTGGAACTTATCTTTGTTTCTAAGCAACATCATTGCACTGGATAATGATGGCTCCTGTCTTCAGAATCTCTCACAATCTGATAAGTGAAATGAACGAGGAAACCAATTTCTGTGTGTTCAGACCAGTATCTTAGCCAATTAGACACAGCTTGGGAATAAAACCCATTTTTAATGTGCCATTTGATAAGAACACTTAACCTCAGTATGTATTATAATTAGAGAAATAATTAGAGCTTCAGTAGATCCTCTTAAGGCTAGGAATACATTGGAAACTCACCTTAGAATGAAAATTACATTCTCTCAGACCAATCCAATGTATATTTTCTTCCAACTTTACCTTGCCTCCTCCCCCCAACCCCAAAGCTTTTGCAGCCTAAGAAGTCTAAAAGATAAGAATTTTACAGGTAGTGCATATCACAGAAAGGTAATGGATTCAGTTGAAAATTGCTTTATAGTTATTTGAAAAGGGGAAAAAAGCACCTTAATTTTGAAAATGAGCTTCAGAGGCCAAATATGAAGAAGACAAAGTATGGCTCATGTATGCTGAGAGAGAACTGCTCTTGCATGAATCCACTCATAAAATGTTAATATATGCATAAAAAATTTTGTGCCTTACTCTCTGAAGAAACACTTATCACTAAGAACCCTTTAATTCTTTTCCTGTACTTGATTTATTAGCTTATGAAATTATGTTAATAACCTTCATGTTAATGGTTTAGGGGCTCAAATGACCTGATTTTAATAATGAAGTAATTTATGCAATAAATGCAATCAGCATCTATGAATCTCACTTAACAGACCATATTGGTGATTAGCCAATGCTAAAACGACTGCCTGTCAGCATGAGGCAATGTCTGTGCTTTTGCAGAGAAAATAGATGTGGCTGCAGAGCACAGATGTGGGGCTGCTCAAGCCACGTGATCTGAGCTGCAGCTCTTGGCTGCAGAAGCTTTGCAGACAGGTTGAGACTGAATTGGAAATTAATTTGCAGTCACATGAGTCTGACATTTCAGTAACTGTGGGGTAAATCTACATATGAAGTGTATACATGACAAGGAATGATTGTGTCTTTGTTGGAGTGGAGTGATTTCCTGGTAGAAAATAAAGTGGGGAGTGCAGGAAACAGCGAGTGTAGGAGTAGCCAACATCTTGCTTGGGGAGAGCAGAGAAGAGCACCAGAGAGGAAGGCCTCAGAGGAGGCTGGGCAGCCACCTAGGAGAAACACAGGGTCCCAATGTTGTCTTCGTAAAATCCATCCTGAAACCCTGGGTGCTAGTGTTACTCAGCTCAGCTTTTGAGAGTACCATGTGAACTTCCTTTTTTACTTTGCTTTTTTTTTTTTTTTAATAACCTTTTATTGTTCATATTATTACAAAGTTCCACATTTTCCCCCCTCCACCAGGTTCCTACCCCACCCTCTGCCCTTTCCCCACCCCCCATTGTCCTCATCCATAGGTGCACAGTTTATGTTCAGTCTCTTCCCGCATCCACCACTCCCCTTTCCCCAAGAATTGTCAGTTCACTTCCCTTCCATACCTCTGATTCTATTATAATCAACAGTTAATATTGTTCATCAGATTTTTTTAATTTCCTTGGTTTTTAGATTCACTTGTTGATAGTTATGTATTTGTTGTTCATAATTTTTTATCTTTATTTTCTTTCTCTTCTGAAAGAACCCCCTTCAGCAATTCATATAATTCTGGTTTAGCGGTGATGAACTCCTTTAGCTTTTTCTTATTAGTGAAGCTCTTTATCTGGCCTTTGATTCTGAGTAATAGCTTTGCTGGGTAGAGTATTTTTGGCTGTTGGTTCTTGCTGTTCATCACCTTGAATATTTCTTGCCATTCTCGTCTGATCTGCATGGTTTCTGTTGAGAAATCAGCTGACAATCATATGGGTGTTCCTTTATAGGTAACTACCCATTTCTCTCTTGCTGCTTTTAATATTCTCTCTTTGTCTTTTGCTCTTGGAATTTTAATTATGATGTGTCTTGGTGTGGTCCTCTTTGGATTCCTTTTGTTTGGGGTTCTGTGCACTTCCTTAGACTTGTAGGTCTAATTCTTTCACCAGGTGGGGGAAGTTTTCTGTCACTATTTCTTTCAGTATGTTTTCGTTATCTTGCTCTCTCTCTTCTTCTGGGACCCCCATAATTCTGATGTTGGCTCGCTTAAAGTTGTCCCAGAGGTTTCTTACATTATCTTCAACTTTCTGGATTCTCTTATCTTCTTGCTTCTGGGGAGGAGTGTCTTCTGGCTCTTTATGTTCCAAATCTTTGACTTGATTCTTGCGATCTTCCATTCTGTTTTTAGGACTCTGTATAATATTTTTTATTTCAGACAATGTATTCTTTATTTCTTGTTGATCCATTATTATTTCTTGTTGATCCCTTATTATTTCTTGTTGATCCCTTATTATCCCTTATTATTGATCCCTTTTCATATCCTCATAGGTCTCTTTTATTTTATCGGCCTTTTCTAGGAAATTCTTGAAAAACCTTATAAGCGTGGTTTTGAACTCTATATCCAGTCACTTTTTGTCCTCCAATTCTTTCATTTGTGATCTGTTTTCTTGTCTTGGCATTTTTGCAGCTTCCCTGAGTTGGTAGCCTTAAAAGTCTCTGTGTTCAGCTTGGATGAGGCAGAGTTTCAGGGTGGAGCCTAGAGCCTTGGCTTCCGTCAGCCACGTTCTATGAGGCTCCTGAGTCTCAGCATTCTGCAGGGTCCTTCAGTACTCCTTGCAAACACCTCTGAGAGAAAGGTGCCCTCAAGTTTTGCCTGCTACCAAACAGTCTAGTCTCTTCCACAATGAGCCCGTAACTGGGGTTCAGTTCAGTTGGAAGTGGGGTTCAGAGCAGTCTGGAGTTTTTGTCTCCTTCCCGCTAGGGCAATCCAGCGGCACAGTCAACTGCCTGTTCTCTGTGAACAATGTGCGCGCCTCCAGGACTTCCTTTCACCGCTCCTCTGGGATTCTGCCTTATAGCACAGGCTCCCTCTGTATGACCCTGGGTCCCTGGGGTCTGGCCCAGAACTGGGGCTCAGTGCAGTTGGAACTGGGGCTCAGCACAGTCAGGACTTTTGTGTCCTTCCCACCAGGGCAATCCAGCAGCAGAGTCAACAGTCCATCCTCTGCGCTTAATGTGCGCGACTCCAGGGCTCTGCCTTTCGCCACTCCCCCGAGATTCCACCTCGCAGCCCAGGCTCCCTCTGTATGAGCCTGGGTCCCCAGGGTCTGGTCTAGAACTGGGGTTCAGTGCTGTGGGATCTAGAGTTCAGCACAGTCCAGAGCTTTTATCTCCTTCTCGCTAGGGAACACCAGCCAGGCACTCAGGCTCTCCCTCCTCTCCAGCTCCTTCCTCTCCATGCGTGCAGCATGTCTCTGTACCTTAGGCTTTTACAGCTCCTCTGATTTTCCTTTTGGTTTTCTCTTTCCTTCTCCTTGTAGAATTTCCAGTCAGTCGACTTTCCTGTAGTTCTTGGTAATGTCCATTTTGTATTTTAGTTGTATTTTATTGAAATTGTTGCGTGAGGCTGCAGTTAGGTGTTACCTATTTCACCATCTTGGATTCTCTAGAATTTTTTGTTTTGTTTTTTACTTTCTTCCATTTCTTATAGATCTAAAGCTTGGAAATAACTAATTTACACAGGTTAAGCCTGCTAGATAAAGATTTTTCTTGTTTCTTTCTCCGGAGATTCCTAGGAAACAGGTTTCCTCTCCTTTTATCTTATTATTTAAATTTTAATCCTAGGAATTCTATCTCCCTCCCAACCAAAATCTACTAAACAGTTCTCTGACTTTGTAGAAATAAAGACAGGCATGGTCATCTTCCCCTCCTGATAACTACAAAACCTGATTGAGGAGAGCCTGCCCTTTTGCAATAACTAGTGTTTCCAGTGGGTTCAAAGTACCGCAGTACAAACACCCAGTGTCCCTGACTTTCACCTTATATGACTGTCCACAAAGTATTTTTTTTTAAAGGTTTATACCTTCCCCTAAGAGAATTTAACATCAAATATGCTTTTGATACAATATTAAGTGAAAAATAATGGAATTTTAAATTAGCTAAACTCTGAACTGTGATGTAGTAAAGATAATATTGGCTTCAACATCAGAGCCCTGATTTCCCTAACTTGATTTCTGCCTCTCACTACTTGTGGATAGGTCAAGGTGCTTGACCCTTAAAGAGAAATTTACATTTATTTATATTTTTTTATATATTTTAATGAATGGGATTAAATTGACGATACAATCATAAAGTGCATAATTTTGGGAAATGTGTATGAGAATATACAGGTGGGGCAAAAGTAGGTTTACAGTTTGAGTACACAAAACACAGAGTTTATTCTTATATTATTATTTATTAATTATTGTATTATTTTTCATATGAACAACTGTAAACCTACTTTTGCCCCCACTCTATACGTTGCAAGAATATAAATCTTGAATAGAATTTTAACTTTTTATCCAAATTGTAAATTGGCATTGCATTGGCTATATTAGAAAAGAGGGTCATTTTTTTAACTATCATAACTCATATGAAACCTGATTAAATCTCTCCATTTTCCTTGGGTTTGCATAAAATTGATCATAATTTTAGCATACCATAAAGCATGAAGAAAGCACCTCTGAACAGCTTCATGTGCAATCTGCAATAAGAGCTGCTAAATATAGTATAATTCCAAAATTTGAAACATTACAAGTGATAATGATGATGATTTTCACATTGAAGCACCTAAAGGTCTCAAATCTCTATGCACAGCTTGTCAAGCCCAGCACTGCGTAGGTGCTGAATGATTGTTCAACACCACCATTTCATTAGTCCCCATCACTGAGAAGCAACTAGAAGTGTTGTCCCATTTCACAACTAGAAATATCTGCTGAGAGGGCTTGTATCTGCTTTGCCCATGTGTCCAAGCACAAATTCTGGGTTCTTAATCTCCTGTAACAATCCCTTTATTATCATGTTTTCAGTCATCAAGATTCTCATCAAATATGGGTGTAACCTATTATCTAACAAATAAATTAATAAAATTGCAAGGATACTATCTTTTTGCAAAAGAGATAACTCCTAATTTATTTGTCATATCTCCTCATGAAATATTTTGAGGAATTTTTTTTTCACATAGCAAGAAAACATAAAAAAAGAAACAAAATTTCTTCCTAATATCTAAGCTCACTCCACACCTCCATGCATTCTCTTTGGCAGTGCAAAAACTAAGCTAAGCCTTCTTTTGACTCTGAGCAATGGCATCCAAGATGGACAGTTATTGCTGTTAAGTTTTGATGGAATTCCATGGCTTTTTATAATTTTTCTAGATTCACTGTTACTTTAAGCCTTTCCCCTCATCAGTTTGATCTCTCAAACTCACATAGATTCTTTCTTCCACTTTTGTGGCAAGCATGGTACTTTACAGAGCAGGAAGAGAAAGGTAATGGGAGCAATAGTAGTGGGGTGACCATCCTGGGCTTCTCCTTTTGTCTCCTTTCAGAATTCCCAATTCTGCACAACCCTCCCCTTCATCTGGTAGGCTAATTCACTCCTCTGCTTCCAACACCCTCTCTATTTTGCTCCACATGCACTTTCCACCCTTCAAGGACCATTGGCCAGCTTATAGCCACTTCGACTATGTTTAAATTATCCTTTGGGTGGGAAAAAAGAGATGATGAGATATCCATCATATTAAGACACCCTGTGCTCCCTATTGCTCTGATGGGTGTAGTACCAACTCTTTCTTTATTCTAAGAGTACCTCTGCTCCTAGTGACTCACCTTCTAACTTCTCACGCCTGTAACTTCAGGGTTCAAAACTCGTTCTTTCTTCTACACATGTGATTAAGCATTCCTTTTATCACTGCTGCTAGGTCATTTAGACCAGTGTTTTTCAACCTTTTTTGGGCAAAGGCACACTTGCTTCATGAAAAAAATCACGAGGCACACCACCATTAGAAAATGTTAAAAAATTTAACTCTGTGCCTATATTGACTATAAATAAAGTAATTCTCTTGAATAGGAATCAAATAAACACAAAGAAAGTATTTTATAATTACTTTATTATGAAATATTAAGTAAACAAAATAGTGAAAAATTATAAAATTCTTGTCTTGTCTGCACCTACGGCACACCAGGCAACATCTCGCGGCACACTAGTGTGCCGCGGAACAGCGGTTGAAAAACGCTGATTTAGACCACCCATATGTCAAAAGAAATAAAATTAATTTTAAAAAAAGTCAGCTGTTTAAATTATATCTCCATATTTTTTCAAAGAAATCCCATCTAACTTGATCCCGTTCCGGCCAGGGAGGTAATACAAAGTCTCTCTTGACCATGTCCTTTTCTTGCTTACTCCACACCTTTTTGTACTCTCTTCAACAGGGCAAAAACTTCCACTTGTTTTGTATTTAAACTCATTTTATGAGATGAATGGGTAACAGAAAAAAGACTTCCTCTTGCTAACATAACTATTCCTGGGATAAACAAATCTATTTTTCCATCAGTGGTCAGAAATAAATTATTTTTAAAATCTCAGTGTCTTTATATGGCACAGAACCACAGTATTGAGGTGGAAAGTATGGATTCAAGAGCCAGAATAACTTGAATATGAATCTTGCCTCTTGTAATAGGTGTGTGACCTCAGGCAATGACTGAATCCCTCTGCAGTTCATGCTCTCATCTTTTTTTTTTTTTAATATTTTATTGATTTTTTTATAGAGAGGAAGGGAGAGGGATAGAGAGCTAGAAACATCGATGAGAGAGAGTCATAGACCAGCTGCCTCCTGCACACCCCCCACCGGGGATGTGCCCGCAACCAATATACACGCCCTTGACCGGAATCGAACCCGGGACCTTTCAGTCCGCAAGACAACGCTCTATCTACTGAGCCAAACCAGTTTTGACACGTTCTCATCTTTATAATGGGGATGATCATAATACCTACCACTTTTGACTGTGGTTAAGACACCTGAATTTACATTATACATATACAGCCTTAGAACAGTGTCTGGCACAGACTGAGTGCTCAATTACTCTATTCTATTCTTCCTGTGATAGCTGTGCACCACACCCAGTCCCACTCACCCACTGGGACTCTAGGACACATTCTGGGAATCTCTAGGTAGAATCAGGAACAAAGGAATTGTTTCACATCTACTTTCTCTAAAACACTTTCCTCTTTACTATTAAAAATTCTTTTAATTCAGCTCAACCTTAATAAGTACTTATCAAGATAACAGTCCAAAGAAGTATATGCTTTAAATATGATCATTGGTGTCAGTCAGGTGATTATTTTATTCAGAATGTTTAAAACTCTTTAGCCCAATGTCCTCCAAAACAATACAGGTGGTGGCTCTGTCAGCTTCTCCACAGAAACAAAAAGCAATCAGAGGCCAGAGGAAGCTAAGATATTAGCTTTTTTCCCTCTGCAAGAAGTTCTCATTTCACATGTAAAATACAGATGGCTGTCACTGCATCAAGTTTTAAGAAAGTTACAATAAGGCTTATAGAAGGGAGTAAACATTATTCATCCAAAGAAGTTTTGCAATGTTGTGTGTGTGTGGGGGTGGGGGGGGTGGGGGGGTGGGGGGGTGGAAAGATAGCGGGGGAGGAAGGTTACTGTTTTTCTTACTTCTGCCTCATCTAGATTATCCCCCAATCTGACATTTCTTAATCTGAGTTTATTTTCCAGGTCATTAATCTTATTTCTCAATGTTTCATAGCCTTTAAAATTCCCCGTTAAAACAGCATCATGTTAAAACATCAACATTAATCATCATTTTCACTTCTTCCTTTTTTTTCCCTTTTCTCCTGCCATCTGATTCTTTAAAAAAAAAAAAAAAAAAAAAAAAAAAAACCCTTTTCCATCACTATTTGTGAGTAGTCCCTGACCTTTCTTTGGATCAACCCAAGCTGATCCAAATTAATAGATCAATTTTGAGTCTCTCAAGGGAGACAAATGGAAAAGCAGGCAGGCCTATATCCTGGATGTGGAAACCAAAAGAATAGCACCATGGAACCATATGTTTATCTTGCAGTATTTCAAAACAACAACAACCCAAGCTACCAACCAAACAAAAAACATTACACATGAAAAGCGGATCTCCTAAGTCCCACAGAGACAGATACCTACCACCCCAACTTCTCTTTTAGCTCTCTTTTCAGTGCTTTGTTACTGAACTATGCAAAGTTTTTCTCACTACTGAGCATGATCTGTTCTGGTTAGAAATATAGAGAGCTTCTTTTACATCTATTTTAAGCAAATCAGGTATCCCAGAATGCCGAAGCCCCTGGGTGAACTAGGAATTAAATTCAGAAAGGGAACAATAAGAAGAGGAGGTAAATTCCAGGAATTTTACGGACCCATTATCTGAAACAAGTTAAATTAGTTCAAGTGAATGTACTTAAGTCTTAATATTGCAACTTAATGGTTTTATTGCCCAGAGCAACAAGTTGAGGGCATATGTGCACATTTGTTTAATTAATACTTTGTCTGGGTACATGTAGGACTTTGGCTACCTGGCCAAGAAAAAGTTTATTGGGATTTTCTTAAGGACACTCTCAGCTCTGGAATTGCTCACAACTCTTCATTATTCTTATTGTCTGGCATCAGGACAGCCTGGTGTTCCTGACACTCAACTGGAGGCTTGGTGACTGCTCCCTGAAGACCATTCCAAAGCATTTCCAGGACTTTCCAAAACAAACTAGCTACTTTCCTCTGCTATATATCCTGAGGCTTGCTCACCACTCTTCAGCCATTCAAAGGCTCCCTTTCCACATAGATTCCTTCATAAGAATTGCTGGAGTGTTGAGTCATTTTGAGCTTCAGTGATTATATATATATATATATATATATATATATATATATATATATATATATATATATATATATATGAGAGAGAGAGAGAGAGAATCTCCAAGATAGAAATAGAAAGGCAGATTAAGTTATAAAATATCTTTGTAAGATTTTGTTTGTATATCCAGAATGCATTTTTTGTTGTTGTTGTTAAATACGGAATTCTTTAGGTAATTAGGTTTCTAGGCCTGTCTCTAAAAATGTTTGTAAACTTTAGGGAAGTTAAATTGGAATGTTAAAATTATTTCCCATGGGAAAGACAATGAAATAGTCCTAACAGAGATATTGGAAGATAAGAATTCCCTGTCCTTGCTATAGTCCCAGTCTCCAGAGTTGAATTACCTTTTTATTTATCTCTTCCTTTTCCATTCAGGTTACCGAGAGCATCAAATGTGGTGATAGATGTGAGCATGTTTTGTAAATGGTAAGTTAACACACAATGGGATGCATGATTTTTCTTTTTTTCCCTCTCTCCCAGGAAGTGAGAGTAGATTTTATCTTCACTTTTATGCTTCCCTCAGAAAAACAGTACAATCCAGGGGTACTGCCCAGCAGCCAGACAGAGAATTCAATATTGGACAGTGACAACTGGGGTCAAGAGAGCATCTTCCACAGCCCATCCTTAAATAGAAAATGGCCTATGTCAGTTGTGTAGTCCCTGGGGACCACTGGTGCTAAAAGATAGCCATGGTAAAACTATGGAAACAGTAAAAAGACCAGTTGCCAGGAGTTTGAGGAAGGAGGGATGAATAGACAGAGCACAGAGGATTTTCAGAGTAAAAAATTATCTGTATGGTACTACATGTCATCATGCATTTGTTCAAACCCATAGAATGTAAAACACCAAGAAAGAACCTTAGTGTAAACTATGGAGTTTGGATGATAATGATATGCCAGTTATAACATATGCACCATTCAGGTGGAGGATATTAATATTGGGAAAGGCTGTCCATGTGTGGGGCAGGGAGTACATGGGTCATCTCTGTACATACCTCTCAGTTTTGTTATGAACTGAAGATCACTCTGGAAAAAAAAAGTCTTTTGAAAAAAAGAGGGATATAGGGTAGCAACTCTGGGCAGTGTGTGTGGAGGAATAGGTACTAATGTTGTATGTTAACTTACCATTTACAAAACATGCTCACATCCATCACCACATTTGATGCTCACACTAACCTTGCAAAGTAGGTATGATTTCCACCCCATTTTATAGTGAAAGTAAATGTAGCTCCAAGTGGATAAGTGACTTAAACAAGGTTACGTGAAAAATGAATGGTAGAGAAAGGATTCTAAGTCAGTCTTTAATATGCATTTATCTTAGAAGCACAAGTAGAGAAATGCTGTATAAATTTTTTTCCTACTAGAAGCCTGGTGCTCAAAATTTGTGCACTGGTGGGGTTTCCCTCTGCTCAGCCTATGCCCTCTTGCAGTCTGGGAGCCCTCAGGGGATGTCCAACTGATGTCCAACCTTCAGTTGGTCATCCTTAGCGCTGCTGTGGAGGTGAGGGAGGCTCCCACCATTGCCACTGCACTTGCCAGCCATGAGCCCAGCTTCTGGCTGAGTGGTGCTCCTCCTGTGGAAGTGCACTGACTACCAGGGGACAGCTCCTGCATTGAGCATCTGCCTTCTGGTGGTCAGTGCATGTCATAGCTATTGGTCATTCAGCTGTTTGGTTGATTTGCATATTAGCCTTTTGTTATGTAGTATTACTAATCAAATTGCCTTTGTAGATTTAAATAAAATAAAGTGATTGAAACTTAATAAGCATTTTTCCTGTTTTTTTTAAATCACCCATTTAATAATATTTTAAAACTTATTATTCTCTTTTAGTAATTTAAATGTTAAGGACCTAAAAATTTGCCTAACAATATAATAAGTAAGAATTTATTACAGAAATCCAAAAATGACTGAACATTAAGAATTTTATCAGTAGAATTCACCCATTATAAATTAAGGGAAGCCTGGCCAGTGTGACTCACTGTCAACCCATGATCCAGGTCATGGTTTGATTCCCTGACTAGGCACATGCCCAGGTTGCAGTCTTGATTTCTAGCAGGGGGCATGCAAGAAGCAGTCGATCAATGATTCTCTCTAATCATTGATGTTTCTATCCCTCTCTCTCTCTCCCTTCCTCTCTCTGAAATCAGTAAAAACATTTAAAAAATAAATTAAATTTATGGGAAAATATAGATTATATCAATATATGATGAAAGAATAACTGATAAAATTCACTGGACATTCATGATAAAACATCTTTAAGTAAAATAAAAATAGAAAATTCTTAAACACAACAGAGTGTTTTTTAGAAACCAATAAATAATGAAATGAAAAACTAAAAAAAGTCCACAAAATGAGAAACAAGATAGAGCTGCCTAATACTACCACTTTTATAAAAAAAAAAAAAAAAAAAAAAAAAAAAAAAAAAACCTTTTAAAGGCAGCCAGAATTGGTGGGGCTATGGCCAGAGAAAGGAGGGAGCTATATAAAGTTGGGTCCCAAGAAATCTGCATCGAGAATCCCCATAGATACTGGACCAAGATCTGAGAAACACATGTACAGGGCCTATGAAATCTGCTGTTGGGAGGCTGAGAGCTAAACAAATATATTAGAGATCACAAGAGTTTTGAGACATTGTGTTTGTGGCCCAGCCAGGGTGATGAACTCTTATGAAAACATAGGGCATTAGATTAAGGCCCTAGAAAAGCCACATTTTACAAGTATTATCTATGTTCCAGAGTAAGGGCCATATACTAGGACTCAGGACACAAATAGTACTAGAGCAGCCTAAGAAAGCATAGATCATGCTCAGAGTTGCAAGTCAAAATGACAATGAAGTACCATCTTACACCTATCAGAATGGCTATCATCAACAAATCAACATATGA
This sequence comes from Pipistrellus kuhlii, assembly GCF_014108245.1. Lineage (NCBI taxonomy): Eukaryota > Metazoa > Chordata > Mammalia > Chiroptera > Vespertilionidae > Pipistrellus > Pipistrellus kuhlii. The sequence continues at coordinate 124,777,511 of NW_023425515.1, read as the reverse complement.
CAAGTGCTGGTAAGCATACAGAGAAAAAGGAACCCCCATGTACTGCTAGTGGTAATGCAGACTGGTGCAGCCACTGTGGAGAACAGTATGGAGTTTCCTCAAAAAACTAAAAATGGAACTCCCATTTGACCCAGTGGGAATATATCCCAAGAAACTAGAAACACCAATCAAAAAGGATATATGCACCCTATGTTCATAGCAGCACAATTTACAATAGCTAAGATTTGGAAACAGTCTAAGTGACCATCAGCAGATGAGTGGATTAAAAAACTGTGGTACATCTACACAATGAAATACTAAACTGCTGTTAAAAGGAAGGAACTCCTACCATTTGCAACAGCATGGATGGACCTGGAGATTTGGAGAAAGATAAATATCACATGATCTCACTCATTTGTGGAATATAATGAACAACATAAACTGATGAACAAAAACACATCCAGAGACATTGAAGCATTGATCAGACCATCAAACCTCAGAGGGAAGGCAGGGAGGACAGGGGTAAAGGGGAGAGATCAACCAAAGGGCTTGTATGCATGCATATAAGTATATCCAATGGATCCAGACTCCAGGGGAGTGAGGGCATGAGCGGGGGTGGGGGTTGGGGTGGCAATGTAGGGATAAGAACACATACGTAATACCTTAGTCAATAAAGAAAACACACACACACAAAGTCTGACTGGATCAAAATCTACCTATTACATATCTGCTATCAACATAAAATTCAACACCTTTCAAAGGAAGTCAATATAATTAATTCTCCCTACAATGTTTCACTAAGAGGCAATAAAAAATTGCTAGGATGCTGGGATTAGCAGATAAGAATTTTAAAACACTTAAAAAAGGTATCAATCATCAAGAAAATTATACCTGCAGATATTATAGTCAAAGTACTGAAGTACAAAGATAAAATAATAAAAAATTCAGAGGAGAAAAAAGATACATTGCGTATCAGTTGGTGAAAATAAGAATTATGAATGACTACTATTCATGAAAATCCATGACGGTCAGAAAAAATAAATTGATATAAAACAGAGATATAAAATTATCAATCTAGAATTCTACAGCCAGATAAAATATCCTTCAATAAATTAGGCTTAAATAAAGTTATGGGTAAAAGAAAGCTCAGAAAATGTATAAGCAGCAGAATCTCACTTCAAAAAATGCTAACAAAAGTTCTTCAGGCTGAAGAGAAATGATAACAGATGGAAACACAGTTAGTTATACAGAAAGAAATCAATGCCATCAATCATAGTAAACATGTGTGTAAATAAAAAACTTCCTTTAATTTTTCAAAAATTTCTAAAAAGAAAATAGACTGTTGCCTTGGCCATTGTGGTTCAATTGGTCAAGGTATCAACTCACACACTGAAGGATTGCAGGTTTGATTCCAAGTCAGGACACATATGCAGTTTGTTGGTTCAATATGATGGGAGGCAACTTATTATTGTTTCTCTCTCTCCTTCTCCCTTCCTCTCTCTCTAAAATCAATTTTTTTTAAAAAAGAAAAAGAAATGGCCTATTTACAATAACTACAATAACATTGTATTACAAATTTTATGTTATATAGAAGTAAAATATATGATTATTCATAAAGGATGAAGTGGGGGTATATAGAATTATACTATTGCAAGATACTTATATGTCACATGAAGTGGTATAATATTAATTTAAGCAGATTGTGATAAAATTAAGAGTAAATAGTATAAAACCTTATAGCAACATGAAAAAAATACAAAGAAGAATATCTAAAAGGACAATAGATGTTCAATAACTGTTGCTCTCACAATGGATAGTCATAAGAAAAAAAAAATGTCCTTCAATCAATATCTTGTACAATATAGAAAATTTAAGTCAAAGTGGATCATAGACCTAAATGTCAAACCCAAAACTCAAAAATTATGGAAGAAAACATAGGAGAAAATCTGTGACTTGGGTATGGCAAAGGTTTCTTAAATATGACACCAAAAGTAAGACCATAAAAGAACAAGTTCATAAATTATACTTAATCAGAATTAGAAATTTTGTACATGAGAAAAAGAATGAAGATGAAAGACTAGCTACAAATTGGGAGAAATGCTTGCAAATTATATGTCTGATAAAAGACTAATATCCAGAAAATATGAAGAGCTCCCAAATTTAATAATAAGAAAACAACCCAATTTTTTAAAATGGTCAAAAGAGTTGAACTGACAAATTACCAAAGAAGATATACAGCCCTAGCTGGTTTGACTCAGTGGATAGGGTGTTGGTCTACAGACCAAAGTGTCCCAGGTTCAATTCTGGCCAAGAGCACATGCCTGGGTTCCAGGCTCGATCCACAGTAGGGGATATGCAGGAGGTAACCAATCAATGATTCTCTCTCATCATTGATATTTCTCTCTCTCTCTTCCCCCTTCCTCTTTGAAATCAATAAAAATATTTAAAAAGAAGATATACTTATGGAAAATAAGCAGATAGAAAAAAATTTCAATCTTAGTCACTAGGGATATGCAAATTCAAACCACAATGAGATGCCACCAAACATTTATTGAAATGGCTAAAGTTGCAATGACCAAATCAGTGCTGGTAAAGCTGTGGATCATCTACATTCATACACTGTGATGACAGTATAAAATGATACAACCCCTTGAGAAAATAGTTTGATGGTTTTCTTAAATGTTAATCAAATACCTATCATAAGATTCAGCCATTCCACCAGATATTAACCTAAGGAAAAAGAAAGCATATGACAATAAAATATTTACACACAAATTTTCATAGAAGCTTAATTTACAATAGCCCCAAATTGAATACAATTCAAATGTCCATCAGTAGATGAATAGATAAATTAATTGAATCCTTATTAATAATAGAAAGAAATGAAGTACTGATATGTTCAAAAACAAAGACAAATCAAAATTTATTATGCTGATGAAAGAAGCTAAAGGAAAATGAGTATATGTAGTATGATTCCATTTGTATAAAATTCTAAAAAGCATTCTACACTCAGAGAAAGCAGATCAGTATTCAATGCAAGAGAAATTTAAAAGGGATGGGGGGGGGGAGGAGGAGAGAAAAATAAAACAGGGAAGAAAGATTAAAAAGGAACATTGAAGTAACTTTGGGAAATGGTTGAGTACTTATTATCTTAGTTATGGTAATGGTTTTACAAGTGTATACATATAACAAAACTTATCAATTGCATACTTTAAATATGTGTAGTTTATTGTCAACTATGCCTCAATAAAGCTATTTTTATAAAGTCATTACAGAAAATAAAGTAAAATGCTAAAAATATTTTATTAATGAAAAAGAAAGCAGGAAATGAGGAATAAAAATTAAACATTTCTACTAATTAAAATATTTGCCATTAAGAAAATGCAAAGCAAGTCTACATGAAAGAAGAAACATTTTCAATACTTCTATATAAGAAGGAGCTTGAATTCAGAATACATTTTAAAAATTCTAAAAATTAAAAAAAAACTCATTTTCAGATAGGCAAAATACTTAGACAAATCATCAAAGTAGATTAATATGGTAAAAGCAAAACTCATGAAAGAACACTTGATATCCTTTTTCATCAAGGAAATGCAAATTAAAACCACAATGAGATATCACTTTAATTGCACTAAGACGACTACAATTTAAAAGTCTAATAAAATCAAATGTTGGCAAGAATGTGCAGCAATTGTCATTTTCATACATTGCACAAAATATAGAATGGTGCAACTACAGGTAGTCCTCAGGTTGCAGCAGACTTGACAGTATGTTGTTTTGTGGTTACGTTACCATCTCCCATCTATACCAATAATAGAGGACTATGCAAATTGTCCAAGATACCATTAGATTAACAACCAAACAGCAGGCTGTGTGGGGCAAGAAGGCTGGCAGGAGGATTAGAGAGGAACTACCAAAGGACTGAACAGCAGGCTGTGTGGGGCGACCAGTCTGGTGGTGGTGGTGGTGGGGGGTGTTGGCAATTGGAGGCTACCAGGCTGGAGGGGGGGCTCTTGGAGGAGACCAGGTTGGCAGGGGGCAGTTGGGGGTGACTAGGCCAGCAAGGGGGGGGCAGTTGGGGACAAGCAGGCCAGCAGTGGGGGGCAGTTAGGGGTGATCAGGCAGCCAGGCAGGTGAACAGTTAGGAGCCAACCATCCCAGATTATGAGAGGGATGTCCCCCAAGGGGTCCCAGATTGGAGAGGGTGCAGGCTGGGCTGAGGAAACCCCTTCCCTCCATGAATTTTATGCACTGGCCTCTACTTTATATATATATATATATATATATATATATATATATATATATATATATATATATATATATAAAAGCTCCATCACTTTGACGTATGTCCATATGTGCTTTATGCTTTTTATTATTTATTTACCACAAGTAAAGGTCAGGAATTTTTATCTTTATTTTAAATTATTTTTACTGTTTCACTCATTACTGCTGTGTATGTGCTCCATATGAGTGGTGTAGGTGCTTATGTAGGTAAGTTCCGACTTATGGCTAAAATCGTGTTACATCACGCCACAGGAACAGATCTCCGACGTAACTCAAAAAACATTTGTCAGCTTTTATAACGTTAAAAATGTACCTTCCCTGTCTCACTAATTCCATTCTAAGTATTTAGCTCAAGAAAATTAATATATATGCCCACAAAAAATAATTTTCATCACAACCTTATTCATAATAATCCCAAACTGGAAACAACTCTAAAGTTCATCAGCAGAGAATGGATAACTAAACCATGGTATAGTCTCACAACTGAATACCACTAATCAACATAAAGAAGTCAGACACAGCCAAAACTGGTTTGGCTCAGTGGATAGAGCCATCAGCCTGCGGACTGAAAGGTCCCATTTTTGATTCCAGTCAAGGGCATGTACCTTGGTTGTGGGCACATCCCCAGTGGGGGGTGTGCAGGAGGCAGCTGATCGATGTTTCTCTCTCATCGATGTTTCTAGCTCTCTATCTCTCTCCTTTCCTCTCTGTAAAAAAATTAATAAAAATACATTTTTAAAAAAGTCAGACACAAAAGAGTGCATACCATGTGGTTTCATTTAAATGACTTTTAAGAACAAACAAAAATAATCTATTGTGATAGAATAGAATTTTCTCCTGAAGGGGACTGACTATAATATGGCACAACTGAACTTTTTAAAGTGATGAAAATGTAAATTTTTTTTATTGTGTTGTTTTTCACAGGTGTATGTCTGTCAAAAGTCACTGGTGCAACATTTATTAACTGTACATTTGACTTTGCTTAAATTAAAAATAAAGGAAATCATAATAAATTAGTGAATTCAAAATTTGAGTAGAAATTTATTCTGAGTATCACACAAAAGGATGAGATATATAAAATAAATATTGCAAATGTGCAAAATATTAGCATACTAAATCAGGATGTTTGGTACATAGGGTTTCTAATATTAGTTTTTGTGCTTCATCTGTGTATATTAAATATTTCAAATTAATTAAAATAAACAAAACAATGAAGTTAAAATGTCTCTGCCTTCATAGTAGTATTCTTACAGTGAGACTTGAGTCAGAGATCACCAAATAATATCAATGCTTTAAAAGATCCCATAAAAGAAAAATGAAGCTTCAAGGCCCATGATTTCTGATACTGAAGAGCTGTTATTCTGTTGCCACTTCAGAGTGTAGTCCATAACCTTCGTCTCAAACCAAGATGGCAATCTCCTGATTCATTAGGCTTATCACAGTATTGTAAATCTTATGAGCCAGTATTTCATCAGCTGAGTTGGGAGCACAATTTCTGCACTGACTTTTGTTTCCATTTTGCTATCAATTTGCTTTTGAAATTTGGGCATCTGTGCCACTCAACTGAGAGACCATAGCCAGGCTCTGGAGGTGATTCACTTTTGCGTCTTCAATGCGAACAGCTTTGCAAGTGAACTGATACCACTTTTTACAATGTCATTCCATTTTATCATTGAGTTTCACTCAATCAGACCTACTGGAGAGACTCTATTCTTAATTTTTCACTTTCATTTCGTTTCTCACGTAGAGGCAGCATTTTTGAAAAATTGACTGCTTAATTAGTGTTTTTATTTTCATTTCCATGTAACTGGTAAGGCCTCTTTCCCTTCTTCTTTTCACATGGGATTCTCAACGTGGCCTCTAGTCCCTTCATCCAGACACACAGTGATATCCTTGCTGCTCTGCACCAGAGGAAGTGACATTATTTAAATGCATTTCTATTTCTTAATCACATCTCTGAACTCACTCTAGGGGTCAGTATTTTTATCTCTTGCCACCAGGCCTTAACAGGGTACAAAATATCACAATATGAAATTTAGATCTTAGGTATTAGAGATGCTCAAATATTGATAAACAGAAAAGGCCTCAAGAAATGGTTTGTTAACTCATCTCTAAAGTGGTGGGTAATTGTGTTAAATAATATTTTGAGTGCATCTGACTTTCTTACTTGCAGTTTGAGATTTGTCAGTTGCTTCTCCCGTACACCCTATAGTTCTATTTCTCTTTTCCATAATGGCTTTTGCCCTGGGCCAGCCCCAACTGCGAGCTCACCACTGGGACCTCCCTGAGAGAGAAGGGGAGTGGGGAGTGAAAGCAGGTCTAACAGGAACCCCTTTTACCCTTTTCCACGGCCCCTGAACAATTGCACAAGCATCTGTGTGTTCACTGTGGTGTGAGGAAAAGGCTCGTGGTGTTCCCAAGGGGACGAACACTGGGGCATGGGGGATGAGTGAAGACCATGGGAAGAGATGCTGGAGGGCTAAACCCAAGGTCCATGAAGTGAAAGCTTACCTCAGAAACTGGGGGCTTTTCCTGGGTCAAGGCCTGACATCAGGATTTGCAAATGCAGGACAACCCAAAATCTGCCTCAACCTGCTCTTCAGTCTTTGTCAACCAACCCTGGCCCCCCACTGCCACCCCCAGTTAGCAGGAGGAGCAGGAGGGTGGTCCCACCCAGGGCCACAGCCTGGTGGGCAATGCATTCCTACCATCCACATCAGACTTTTGAGTAGACTTCCCCCAATGAAAGATGCTGCATGGAGAGGTAAGTTTGTTGTACTTCTGAAACTGGACTGTAGGGAGGTGCACATGGGTTAGAAGTGGAAACCCGGCTGTCCCAAACCACAGAGCACTTTAATTTCAGATCTGGACTAGAGCCCAGTCTCCCAACTACCAGGCCTGCCTGCTCTCCTTTACCATTCCTCCGTTACTCGTGGACCACTTTTCAGAGGGAGCCTGAGGGCCTGCACCCTTCTGCCTACATAATGTGTAAGAGAGGAAAAGCACTTGGAATTTCCAAGGATCCGCTCGTTGTTAGCACGGGACATCCCGTACTGGACTTCAAGCTTTCTGTGTCAGCCTTTTCCTCTAAATGCCTCTAGCATGTCTTCCTAGTATTGAACACAAGTCAGTTCTGCCTACGTCATGGATTTTTGTCAATAGGAACTGAACACGTGCTGGCTTTTTTCTCATCACAGCAGCTCCTTAATTAACCTACCCATCGAGTCAACAGCACGGCTCACTGTTTGCGCTCCAGCCACTGTGAGTCAAGATGCTCTCTGGGAAGTACAGAACACTTGCCTGAGGTTGTTTTGTTTTGTTTTCCAGAAAGAAAGAGACGGGGGAAAATAAAAAAAACCCTCGCAACCACAGTGAATTTGCCTTAATTGCTAAAGCTTCCTTCTGATTGTTTTGCCCTGAGTAACAAGCCCTTCCTTAACTAATAACTTTAATTATAGCAACCGCTAGTTAGAAAAGTGTACATTTGCTCATGACTTGGTCTGTTCCTGCAAACTTCTAATTATGGTTGCTCCTTTCTTGTTTGTAGAGACCAGGGACCAGCGAGTCACGTTTCTACGTTTTCGTCAGGTGGGCCCTCGGGTTCTGGAGCGGCGCACATGCGTGGTTCCTGCTGTGTGCATCAGCCTGTCCGGGCAGAACTCAATCTGCGGGATGCGCTGTAAGATCTGCTGGCAACATGGGATGCGTATGAAGCAAAAACAGGATCCCAATTCTCACAGAGCTCATCTGGAGAGAAGAACAAAGGTGACTCTTAGATGAAGATGTTTACCACCTTTAAGATAAATGTAGGTTTCCAAACACACACACACACACACACACACACACATACACACACACACACACATCCAAATTCTTCATTTTATCTCAAAAAGTTTATGAAGATGGTGCAATTAATATATATATATAAAACAACCACCATAACTGCTTAAATTTAAGGCACTAAAAAATATCCAATCCAAGTATATTCTCTGGCTCTGTACCCACAACATTTTTTATCTGATTATGAAAAAAAATTTTTTTCCCTGCACTTTGGGCTATTATGTCAGTATTCTTATTATGGGATGGTTATCAGTGAAAGGCCGTGCTGGCCTCGGGAATAATGAAAACAGACACCAGTGATCTATTTCAGCTGTTCTGTTGCCAGGTAAGCATGATCTCATGTTGATGACACATATTCAGTGGTGGATTGTGCAAGAACTGTTTTCCTAGCTTGTTTTGCCTCCTTATGCATTAGCCTAGCTTGCTTTCCCCATGCTGCCTTGCAAAGCTGCCCTTTCTCTATGAAAGTCACTCAGCAGCCTCAGAGGCCCTCCCACTTTGCTGGCTCAGCATAGCCCACCCCTCCGTGAGGCCTCCAGGCAGACATTCTCACCCCCAGCCTCGCCCCCACCCTACCCCCAGGCAGTCATATCTAGACTAGGAGAAGCTGGGAGGGCGGTTCACAGCATGTGCCCGCCATATGCAGAGGGCTGGTTGCTGGGTGGGTGGTGGTGCAGGACCCATCCTTTCTCTCATGATGACGGACACCCTCCTGCCCGCACACCACAAGAATCTCCCACAACCTCAGCTGAGAAGTTGGATCCTGGCAGATGATTTCCAACCAGTGACTGTATCTGCTTAATGGGATGCCAACTGACAAATGTTCCACTTCTCACCCTTCTTGCCTGGTCTCTCCTTTCATGTTCTTATTCTTATTGTTGCTCCTTGTTTGTTTATAGAGACAAAGAATATGAAATGGATACCTGCTTAGTCAGAATTGTTGACTTTTATTTTTCAGCGAAAGTGGGTAGTCATTTAAAATTCACAGCCAAGTCTCTATCCTAGAGATGGCAAGCCCTCTTGGAGGTTACCCGGGCAGTGGGAAGAGTAGCCCTAATGTAAAGGAGGTGGCTAAGTCTCAGGTGGACTGCAGTAAGCGGATCCAGGTCTGCTAGCAGGAAAAGACGCCAGGGGCCCCCAAAAGCAAACTTGCCATGATGGCAAAGGGAAGGTCTAGAGATGTAACCCCAACTCCAGTGCAGTGAGGAGAGACAGTCCTGGAGTAGGGCAGACAGTGTGGGTGTTCTGGCAGGCAGGACAGCCAAGCAAGGGCATGCCAACCAAGAGCTGTGGGCATGGAGAGTGGGAGCACCATCCTGCCCTACAGAGCCACTCAGCACCAAGGTCTGGCATCGTCAGCAATGGCATTGTCACGAGAGAGGATGGGAACCATGAGCTGCAACTGTGTGGGCCCAAGGGAGGCAGTGACGAAGCACAGGCAGCTTCAAGCTGGCTGCCTACTGGACTGGTTGACTATGGCAGGTTTCTCTCCAAGAGGTGTTTATTCCCTGAACTGCATAATCTAGATAATCTAGAGAGAGAGGGATTGGATATCCTGCCAATCTCTGGAGGCCAGAGCTAGACTTAATATGAAAAACAAAGAGTGTGTGACTTCATATGTATCCCAGGTGGGACTCAAGTCATTCAGGCTAATTTAAAACCAAAAGAGACTGTAGAGATCATTTAGTTCTCATCTTTCAGAGAAGAACTAACCGAGGCCAGATTAACTGACCCCCATGACCAAGCAAGTCATGGGTAGAATCTGTATAGAACACACAGAGCTAACGACCAATTCGGCGTCTTCCCCATTGTCACAACGTGCAACATCCCCAAAACACAGCATTGCTTGCATTTAAGAGCTCGGATTTAGGAGAGGGAAAATTTTAGCTTCTACTTTGGAATATGGAAACTAAGCCTGACTTCTCCAGTCTCGCACATTGGAATAAATGTTATTAGGTTTCCTCTAGTCACTAGGGGAGCCTAGAGATTTCTTGGTAAGGTAACCATAGAGCCAAAACTCTTATTGACCCTAACCCCAGATATCTCTTCCGAGTGCTCATCCTTTAGAGACAACAACACGAAAACTCCACCTACCATCAGTGATGGACAGGGTTAAAGCCCACTTGTTGTCTTAGGCTCCACCCCACTAGCCCTGTCTCCCCCAACAAAATCCTGTAACTATTTTCAGTTCTCTGTTTGGGGATAGACACTGCCAGCCTTCCCTTTAGCCACACAAGTCCTACAAACTCCTGATTCCATTCCCGCTGCTACTGCAGCACAGTACTGTAGTGTCTTACCTCTGCCACTTGGACTGTGATAATTTCCTCACTGGTACCTGTTTTTTTTTTGTTTTGTTTTGTTTTGTTTCTTGTTTGTTTTTTTGTTTTTTGTTTTTGTTTTTTTTTTTTACCTCATTCCAGATCTTTTTTGGAATTTTACCATTTACCCCATTTTTTCCTCACTTCCACCAGAGTGTCTTTCAAAAATATAAATCTGATCACGTTATTTCTTCAGCGACTCTGTAGTCCATCAAGATAAGCTCCAAATCCCTTTGCACACAACAAGGACCTCCATGACCGGCCTTTTACTCCATTTCATCTAGGCCTTATTCCTCCTCACCCACCTTCTTCCTCAGACACTATGTTCTGACCATTCAGGCTCTCAGGGTGCCTCAGACCAGCCACTCCCATTTCATGTTCTCCTTCTCTCATAGTGAGTTCCCCCTCGCCTGGGAATGTCCCTTTTCATTTTAGTCATGACCATTTTTAAAGACTATTCAAGTGCCACCTTCTCCATGAAGCTTTTCTGAACCTCTCAGTTCCACAAGGTACAGAAGAACACTCCACCTTTTGTTCCTTGGAGAATTCTGTTTCAACTGTCTGCAGGACAGTTGTTTGTGTGTTTCATGCCTGTCTCTCCTCCATGATGCTAGGGACAACTTGATGGTAAAGAACAAGTCTAATCTATCTTTGAATTTCTGCTACCAAGTACAGTGCCTGGCATATAACAACCACTTAATAAGTGTTTTCAGAAGGAAGGGAAAAAAGCAAGGAAGGAAGGAAGGAAGGAAGGAAGGAAGGAAGGAAGGAAGGAAGGAAGGAAGGAAGGAAGGAAGGAAGGAAAGAAGGGAGAAAGGAAGGAAGGAGAAAGGAAGGAGAAAGGAAGGAAGCAAGGGAAGAAAAAGTAAGGAAGGAGAAAAGGAGGGAGGGAAACAGATATTGTTGTAATATATGATTGTGTTTGTTGTTGTTGTTTTTTTTTTAAAAAAACCTATTTTTATTTATTTTACTTTTCCATCACCATTTACCCCCTCTATGCCCTCTTCTACCTCTACCCACCCACAATCACCACACTTGTTCATATCCATAAGTTCTTTTTTATTTTTTCCTTTTTGCTCAGTCCCTCCACACACTCTTTTGTTTTTCATATTAAGTCTAGCTTCAGCCTCCAGAGATTGGCAGGATATCTAATCCCTGTCTCTAAATTGTTCAGATTATGCAGTTCTGGGAATAAACACCTCTTGGAGAGAGAAACCTGCCATAGTCAACCAGTCCAGTAACAGCTCGCTTGAGGCTTGCCTGTGCTCTGTCACTGCCTCCCTTGGGCCCACACAGTCACAGTTCAGTGTTCCCATCCTCTCCCGCGATGATGCCATTGCTGGCCCAGTCCTTGGTGCTGCGTGGCTCTGTAGGGCAGGATGATCTCTCACTCTCCAGGCCCACAGGAAAAGATTCCCCTAACATCCCCCACCACCATTTTTATCATTTCCAGAAAGAAAAATATGTGGTAAAACTCAGACCACTATTTCTAGGAAACATTTGAAGCAATTTACTCAAGGCAGTTCAGGAATTCAATTAGTAGTCTTAGAAAAGATAAATAAAGATAAATATCATTATCATATGTTGCCATTGAAATCCATCAATTCTAAGGTTAAAAAAATATTGACCTTATGGTGGAAATTGGTCATGTTTTTGGTGGGCCAAATGGCCTCCCTCTGTTTGGAGAATTCCCCTCTGTATAAGACCTTCTGTAGTAGTGCAGAGGTAGTGTACTCACATTCCATTCCCAGCATCCCTTCCAAGTAGAGCACAGACTTATGTGTGCACTGGGCTCACCAGTTATATGTAGCCATAGGAACAGGAGCTGCTGACAGTAGGGTATGAGGCAGAAGATAATTCTTCTCTGGTAGCAGTTATGTTGCCAGAAATATCAAAGTTCAGCACCAGCAGCCATGCAGATCACAGTGACGGGTAGGCAGCAACAATATCCCCACTGGCCCATTCTGCAAATGGATGCTAGCCAAGGATTTGATGCATTGCCTCCCTCTGCTTCTGCCCAACTCCTGAGCCTGGTCTTCCAGCTGTCCTGGAGGTTCTCTGAGGCCACTAATCTTCAGTAAATTCATTTTGCTTATCATTCTTCCTGATGCAAACCCAAAAGATCCAAACTCCCTGGTGATTCAGAAATGCTTCCGGCTTCAATGATTTGGTCTACCCGGGTGCATGATTTATATGAGTCTGGCTGATAAAATACCTCATCCACTGGTGAGTCAATGGTTACTTCATTCCACATTATTAGAGGAATTTTCCTGGGCAGAAAAAACCCTACAGAAAGAAGCTGACAAACGAGATGATCTTTAAAGAATCTTTTCCTACATGTGATTTGATAATGAACTCACTCAAGAAAGATACTTGCAGATATCCTAGCAACTATTTAATTCACAAGTATTTATTGATCTTTATTGATCCTTTCTTGGATCTGTTCTAGGTGTTCATGCTCCAGTCATGGCTCTCCCAACATTTATCTGTAACCCTTGGCCAAACTTAATCTCTATGACCCTCAGTTTCCTCATCAGTAAAATAGAGCTAATAATCCTTCTTCAAAGGGTTGTTACCAAAATCAGAATGTTATCGATGCCAACTTCTCTTTGCCTTTATTATTTTGGTTTCTGTTCTCAGTATCTTCTCTTAAATTTAGCTTAAAAATCCCCATGAGCACTTTCTCTGTTCCATGCACTGCATAAGTCACTGTGAATACAAAGTTGAATAGGGCATGCTCCTACTCATGGTGAAGTTACAGTGCAGTCAAGGAAATGGATGGGCCCAAAGTCAGGAAAGATGGTGAGGGCAGTGATGGAGTCAAACAAGGGCATGGTTAAGGAAGTACCAGAAAGGGCTGTTCATGGAGAGAGAGACAGCAAATGTGACAGGACTCCTGGAGGCCATCTCCTTGAGGGGAATCTCCAAGGGGAAAGTCAAAGGAAAGAGAAAGGACTGGACTTCCAAGAGCAATGAACTGTGTGAGAAAAGGCAAACATGGAAAACAGCCTTTCAGCATTTCTGAAAATAGGTTTGGAAAGAAGGCAAGTCTCAGAGGGAGGCGAGTCAGATCTATATATGTTAGTCAAGGAGCATGGGACTCTGGGTAACAGGAAGCCCCTAGAGGATTGTGAATAAGTAGGCCTTTTCAAAATCTCACTCAAGAAATGGTGTGGAAAGTGCATATTGGAAATCACAAGACTGAGAGAGGTGGCCTCGTAGGAAGTCATCACCCTGGTCCTGATTAATAACAGTGTGGGATCAAAGTGGGAAAGAGGTAGAAGAGGGATAATGAAGGGAGTCAGCAATGTTTAGAAGACATTGCACATGCTATAGGAAGGCCTTGTAGTCTCCTCAGAGTTTACCTTTGTTCTGTTTCCTAAATATTGTCACAGATCAATAATTCATTATCATTGAATTGGTGATGAATAGCACATACATTCCCCACCCCTCCATCCTGAAATACAAATGAAAGATGTATTCAAAGTTCACACAAGTCATGGAAAGGATTCTAATATTTGGCAAGTCAGGAGACATTTTTGATGTGGTATAAGTTATCTGTCTTTCTGGAATTCCTTATAAAATGTTTTACATTTTTCAAACAATCTGTTTCAGAAGTTCAAATGGATTTTTGGCTTGGATTTCTTTTCTTATTTTCACCGAAAGCCTACACACATTTAAATCAAATAGGAAAAAAGAAGCAAATAGGATATTAAGGTAATAACACATGATAACATTGGCCAAAAATGTCAGGAATGGCTGCCCCATTCTGTCAAGTAGAAATAAGGCCAGACAGCTATTTCATTAGGATTTACATTCTCTGTCCCCCAAACAAATCTAATCTCATTCTGGTGTTCACAGGCCAGTCGGGCAGGAAGGCAGTCTAAATGTGGAGCACAGAGATGCAGATATACTGGCTCCGTTCCCAGGAGGCCAGGTCAGGATGAGAATCAATATTTCAATAGTGCAGGATTAGAAAACACACATATCAAATCTTGTCCATTAAGGAAACAAACAGACAGGCTGTATCTATACAGACTGATAGGGATGAAGCTCTTGACTCATCCGCAGAAATGAGCCATTATTCTTGTACTTGGGGACTAGTACAAGTTGTGTAAAAAATTCTCAGAATGAGACTGAGGCTACTTAGAAGAACGCCATAAGTAAGATCGTGGAGTCCCTGATAAGCAGCTATTCCGAGTTAAAGGGAAGACTGAGCAGGGCTCGAAATGCACTTTGGGTAGACCTATGTCATTCAGAAAATAAAAGTCACGGCAATCAAGAGGCAGAGTTTTGCTTTGTTACCCAGCAGCTTTTGCTCAGGTTTGACTGACTGCCCCTGAGTCTCCCCCACCCTCCCCCCGCCCCCCACCCCCAAGTCAGTCCCAGCTAATTGGTACCTTTCCTGTTTGTATCAAAGGAAAAGCATGGAAACCACAGGATGATTAATATCAGCTCACACACTGGGATAGGCATCTGCAGGAATAACTGGGGGATTTCACATTTATCTTTTTCCCCCTAAAAAATAAGGAATGACAGCAGCTATGTTTAGAAAAGGGATTTTCCTCTAGGAGAGAGGATATCTCTCATGTCCTAGGGCATACTCAGATTTCCCTTAGCCACTCGGCTGTTTCTAGGGCAAGCCTTGGTCTAGCGTTTCCAGGTGTCCATGAAAAGAGAAATGTGAAGAAGGGAGGTAGACAAGTGCAGAGTATCAAAGATCTAATTGCAACTCTGACAAGCATCAGATCAAAGGAGTCTCTCCCGGGTACTTTGATCTCTTGATAACCACATTTAGCACCCTCCCCTGGCTGTGCCTGGGGGCAGCAGCCCTCCCTTCTAACTCCCTCATCTCTTTCTAGTTTAAATAATGCAACTCCTAAATGTTTTCAAAGGAGTGGAAATAAGCAAATGCTTTAAGATCTTACCCATTTGCTAGGTTTGGTGAAGTCATGTTACCATACTGACACCAGACTGGAAAATAAAAATAAGCACCATCAGATCCTAAAAAGAATAGTTGAGACTTTTAAAACCATATCTGACTTAACAGTGTACAACAACTGCACAAAATGGGGTGGTGACAGAACCTCACCTCTAGAATGCCTGGAGGGGAGGGGGGGAAGGGAAGAGGGGATTTCCATCCTTCTGCTATTAGAGGCAAGAATTGGAGGTGCATCAACCATCATCACAGTCCTCGACTCTCCTTTCCTCCCTCCCACCCAATTCCCAAGACAGTTAGATGGACCTTCCCTTCAGCCCCACATCACCCATGTCTTCCAGTGCCCTTGAGTCACTGTGTGCCCAATGTGTTCTGATCAGGAATGGCCTTTATTAAAACATTAGGGACTGGGGAGAAAAGCCTAGCCTTGGAACTTGCTTCTACTCTAAGGTAGTCAGATTTAGCAGTGAATGAAAATATGAGCCAGCCAGTTATATTTGAATTTCAGATAAACGATGATTTTTTTTTTTTTTTTTTTTTTTTTTTTTTTTTTTTTTTTTTTTTTTTTTTAGCAGAGGGAGGTCCTAAATCTTGAATGGGACACACGAATACCAACTAAAATAGTATCCATATTCTATCTGAAGTTCAAATTTAACTGAATGCCCGGTAACTTATCTGGCAACCCTATCAGTATCCCTCTGTCACAAAACCTTGCTGGAATGCCACAGGTAGACTAGCTTCAGAATACAACAACAGATTGTGCCCTATTCTTAAACCCACTGTGAATGAAGTCTGGACAGGCCCGTACCAGGTGGTGGGAGAAGGGAAAGGGACTCCCATTTGCAGAGCAACTGCATGCTGTGTGTCCCATTCGACCCTCCCAACACTCTGATAGGATAGGAGCTATTATTCTCCTTTCACATGGAGCTCTGTGAAAGTCAAGGCATTTGCGATCTTCTAAGTGTTGGAGGTATGACTCTAACCCAGGTGTCCCTACATTCAAAGCCTGATATGTCCACTTTCTGCCGCTCCCTCCTTCCCTCTCCCCAGTGAGGCATGACGGATTCAGAGACTGGTGGACCTGTTCCAACACAAACAGGCCTTTTTTGTTTCAGATACATCTTGTCGTGTTCATCAACGGTCCTAGATTTTATCCTCTAGAACTCTTTGTTCTGCCTTTAGAAACAGAGGGGTGGGAAACTCAGTGTAAGAAAGGAGATCTGAACAGGGTCTTGGGCACTTGAGTAAACTGAGGAACGTCACTGGGGGTTTTCCTCACACTGAGCCCATGTAAACTCATTCACTTGCACTGGATCCAGCTAGGACACGAGCATATTGAGAAATCCTGACTTCTTATTCCCTAGGGCAGTGGTTCACAAATGTGATTTAGGATGGCCTGGAGGACCTGTTACAGAGGAGAGGACTGGGCCCCAGTCCAGAGTTCTGTCTCAGTAGATTTGGGGTGGGACCCGAGAATTTGCGTTTCTGACAAAAGTTCTCAGATAACTCTGATGTTGCTGGTCTTTGAGAACCAGCTCGAGGACTAAAAGGAGGGCTTCTCTAAAAATAGTAGACAGTATTTGGAACTTAAATCCACATATGCTTTGGAATTCAAGGTCGTTCTACATTTCTCAGTAGATCTCCGACGGCAGATGGGGGCGAATGTAGGGGAGCTCAGTGGGCAGGTCATGCTGGGAGGCTTGGCTTCCTTTTCTTTTAGGACAATGAGGGGAGGGTGATATAATCACATATTCTGATAACTTGAGAAGGTTATCTGAGTGCACATCAAACTCGGAGGCTGCTGTAGTGGAACCCACCAGAGAGGTGAGGGGGGAACCTCTCTGAGTTGAAGGGAAAAGCAAATTCCAGTGGTCTGAAAACAGAACCTTCATGTCTACTCTTGCAGCTCTCCACTGCCAAAAAGGATCTAACTAAGCTGGGGGAAAGAAGATGCAAATAGTTGATGTGTTTTTGTACTGCTAGCTTAGTAAGTCTGTTTCTTACACTGTGCATTTCTGTTCTAGTAATCACCACCCTTTTTACAACTCAACAATAATTGTTCAATTGTCCTTTCATTCCCATTCCCAGGTATTTACTTATCCAAAATCATTTAGTAGCTCACTGACTGGTAGGGGAGACCAGCAAATAAACAGGTAGTTGAAATTCAATGTAGCCTGGCTAGTGTGTCTCAGTGGTTGAGAATCAACCTATGAACCTGAAGGTCACAGTTCAATTCCCGGTCAAGGCACATTTTCGAGTTGTAGGCTCAATCCTCATTGTGTGGCATGCAGGTGGCAGCTGATCAATGATTTTCTCTCATCATTGATGTTTCTCTCTATCCCTCTCCCTTCCTCTCTGAAATAAATAAAAATACATTAAAAAATAAATAAATTCAATGTGGTGCATGAATGAAGGTATTTACAAGACTACAGAAGAAAGAAACATGAATCTAAAAACTGTTGATGGTACAACAATTAATTTTCAAATCACTTTGAAATTAATTCTGTGAAATTGAAAAAAATAATTCATTTCCTAGATTGAAATCTACTTCCCCTCTAGCACAGGCACTTGATGCACATATTTTGGTAACTGAAGAATTAATTGAACTGTTTTAACATATTAATCTCACTAGAATATCAAAGTTCTAACATAAATAGAACTATCTTCATTATCTGTCTTTTGCTCAATAAAAGTATTTTGATTTTAAAAATATTTTATTTCATTAAAAATTTAATTTTTTACTTGTTGTAAACAAGGATGAGAGTATAACATCAAACTGTCAGATACAAAAACCTAGCCTTGAAGAGAGGGCTTGATTTTAAAGGAGGAATGGGAGATTCATACAATCAGAGCTCAACGTTCAAGAATTACGATTTTAGGAGATAAAAGCATTTTCATAAATCATTCTTGCTTGCATACTGGGAATCCGAAGGAGCAGCAGTAGCAGGAGAAATCAATAGACTCTTTTTAAATAAGGCAAGTTAAAAAAAATCATCTTCCAGCAATTTGATGCTAAATGCTTGAGGCGAAGATGATAGATGTTACCCCAAAAGGCAAACCCTTCTCTGGGCTTGCCGTGGGCTGTGAGGTCAACTGGGAGTCCCGGAGACTGCAGCTTCCCCCAGGTCCATAAGTGACCTTTGGCGAGTCACCCACTCTGAGGTCAAGGCACTGGGCTTAGGGAAGGGTGTCTACATTCCTGCTCTCCTGGTCGATAGATAGAGCTGTGGGGAGGGGAGAAATCCATGCCTTTGCAGCCAAGGAGACTTCCAAGATGAAAGTAAAACAAAAGTAAGTGGAAAAAAGTGAGAGAAAATAAATGAAATGGAATGATCCAGAACTCCTTTTGGCTCTTTCTGCTGAGCTAATTCAAAATCGATCTTGTTCTTGATAGACTAATTCAAGATGGGCCCTTAATGCAGGAACTTCCAGTCATCCTGGCTCCACACCTCAGAGGTCATATTGCTCAGGCGATGAGGCAGCAATGACCTAAGTCCACAAGGTCTGTCCCTGATGCTCCCACCTGCAGGCCTAGCAGTGCTGCATGCTGCCAGCATCTTTCTTAATCCCTTAGAAAGGTCCTGGGTGTTTTGTTTCATTGTGTTGTGTGTTTTTAGAGCAGGCATCTGTGACGTTAAGTTTATATGACAAAAGAAAAGGCATCAGAGAAGATTTTTAGTAAACAGTACATCAGAAAAGTTGTCAATCAGGGAAAATTACAAAATAAATCAGGTCATCATTGCTGTCATCCAATCCTACCATTATCACCCCTGTTACCTCACCTGGCCCTACTGTCTCTGTGAACCCCAGAAACTCTGGCTAGAGTTTATCTATGGTACCAGCTGCACTTTTTACTACTCAGAAACCTGTCTTTTTTTAAAAAAATGTTGACCATCTCCTTCTGGTGGCTTATATAGTGTGTGTGTGTGTGTATATATATATTTATAATATTTAAAATATATTTTATTGTTTTTTACAGAGAGGAATAGAGAGTTAGAAACATTGACGAGAGAGAATCATCGATCAGCTGCCTCTTGCACACCCCCTATTGGGGAAGTGCCTGCAACCAAGGTACATGCCCTTGACCAGAATTGAACCCAGGACCTTTCAGTCCTCAGAACGACGCTCTACCACTGAGCCAAACCGGTTTTGGCAGAAACCTGTCTTCTTAAAGTACATAATACACTGGTACTATCCTTCCTTTCCTCACTTTGGGTCTATTTCCATCCTATATACCTGCCAAGGTTCCTTTCTTGTAGTGTAACTGATTTTAGGTAAAAAGCAAATTGATCTGTTATTTACACTGAAGTGTGAACAGCAGCAGATATAACTGGCTCACACCATTCTCTCTTCCTCTAGTGATAAGCCCAGCTGACCAACTTGTTTGCCCGGCCTCCTTTTTAGCCCAGGGTAGCCCTAAGTCGTTGGTTCTGGTCAATAAGATGGCTGGGAATGTCCTTGAAAGTCTTTTTCTGATAGGAGAGAACAGATTACTCTGGAACCTTTCTTTATCCTTCTACTTGGAAGCAGGCATGTCAGCTGGAAGTGGAGAAACCTTTCTCAAACAGGGGGTCACCAGCAAGAGGGGAAGGGCGAGAGAATCACGGTGACAGCTACTGACCTGTCCAGGGGTGGAACCTGGACCTTGGATCCCTCTAGGACTCTCTCCTCAGCACCTCCATTCCCTTGCTCCTCCTCTCATCCTTTGCCTCTCTAAGTCCATCTAATCACAGCCTTTCTCTACCACTGCCTGTCCCCAAACCCACGTCCTATCGCTAGAAAAAGTTGATAGGCTCCGTTACCCATCTGAGGTTGCTTTTTGCTGTTTTCATTGTGGTAAGAGCACTTCACATGAGATTTATCCTCTTAACAGATTTTTAAGTGTACAATACAGTATTGTCAACTATATACACAACAGAGAAGAGCAGATCTCTAGAAATTATTCATCTTGCAAAACTGAAATTCTATATTTATTGAACAGTAACTCCGCCCTCCCCTCCCCAACCCTCAGTCCCTGGCAACTGTCACATACTCTGTTTCTATG
Organism: Pipistrellus kuhlii; assembly: GCF_014108245.1. NCBI lineage: Eukaryota > Metazoa > Chordata > Mammalia > Chiroptera > Vespertilionidae > Pipistrellus > Pipistrellus kuhlii. The sequence continues at coordinate 124,757,107 of NW_023425515.1, read as the reverse complement.
AGTTTGGCTACTTTAGCTTCCTATTTAACTGGAATAATTCAGTATTTGTCCTTCTGTCACTGGCTCATTTTACTAGGCATATCCTGCAAGTTCTTCCAGTTTGTCACCTATGGCAGGATTCCCTTCTTATTTTTTAAAAAAATATATTTTATTGATTTTGTACAGAGAGGAAGGGAGAGAGATAGAAAGCTAGAAACATTGATGAGAGAGAGTCATCGATCAGCTGCCTCTTGCACACCCCCCACTGGGGATATGCCCGCAACCAAGGTACATGCCCTTGACCGGAATCGAACCCGGGTCCCTTCAGTCCCCAAGCCAACGCTCTATCCATTGAGCCAAACCGGTCTCGGCTCCCTTCTTATTTATTTTTTTTTCCTTCAGGCTCTCTGCTCTCTTCACACCCACCCCTTCTTACTTTTTAAGGCTGAATAATATTCTGTTGCATGTATACATGTGATATTTAAGCCTCAGTTCTAAGATTTTCCCAGGCCTCATCTGTGGTCAGAATCACACTCACCTCTCCCACGGCTGAAGGAGAATGGAAAATACTGGAACTGATGACTTTCCCTGCACTTCCCACTTCTGAGTCTGGAGTAACTCTGCTTTCAGGGTCACTTAAGTCACCTCTGCCTCCCTGTCCTCTGGCTGCTGTTCCCATTCCTGTTAGATGGAGAGAAATGGTGGTTTTGGTCAGACACACCCAAGTTCCTTTCCCAACTCTGCCAGAGATAGAGCTGAGCAACCTCTGAAGTAATTTCTTTACCCTCAAATGCCTCTCTTATACTAGTAAAATGAAACAAATTTACATTTTATTATGGATTTTTATCAAATACAAACAATTTAACATAAGCACACATAGTAAGTGTTTAATAAATATTTGTCATTATTTTTAAAAAATATTTTATTGACTTTTTTGACACACACATGAGAGAGAGAGAGAGAGAGAGAGAGAGAGAGAGAGAGAGAGAGAGAGATCTATTAGCTGTCTCCTACACACCCTGTACCAGGAGTTGAGCACAAAACCCAGGTATGTGCCTTGATGGGGAATCAAGTTAGCAACCTTTTGGTGCAAGGGATGACACCTAACCAGCTGAGTCACATCAGCCAGGGCTATTAGTCATTATTCTTAATTTATTTTATTTTATTATATTATTTTTTATTTCAGAGAAGAAGGGAGAGTAAGAGAAATATTAGCTATCTTTTATAGCTGCCTCCTGCATACCCCTTACTGGGAACCAAGCCCACAATCTGGGCATGTGTCCTGACCAGGATCAAACTGGGACTTCCTGGTTCATAGGTCCAAGCTCAACCACTGAGCAACACCAGCCAGGCTATTAGTCATTATTCCTAACAAAGTTGATGCCATTAGGCAAAGAGACCTTTGCCACCCTGAAGCCACTTTCCCCGACACCAAAAGCAATTCATTCGCTGTGTCAAGCATCTCCTTGTCCTCAAGCCCCCTTTATTCTTGAGAGGGGAAAAAATGCATGTTACAAAGACATTATATTATTTTAAAATTTTTCTTCAGTGATTAAGGTATCACATATTTGTCTTCATCCCCTCCCCCCCAATTCCTATCCCAAACTCCTCCCCACGCAGGCTCCCATACCCCTGTTGTCCGTGACCACGGGTTAAGCTCATATGAATGCATACCAAGTCCTTTGGTTGATCTCCTCTACCTTCCCTCTGAGGTTTGACAGTCTGATCGATGCTTCCCTGTCTCCAGGTCTGTTTTTGTTCATCAGTGTATGTTGTTCATCATTTCCCCTAGATGAGTGAGATCATGTGATACTAGAAATACACTTATAAGAACCGAAAATGAGACAAGCAATAATGGTTATGCTGAGAGGAAAATGAATCAGTCTTTAGTGAGTTTCTTTCTGGGCCAACAGTTCTTTTGAGTCCCAATTTCAATGTCAAGCAGTTTCTTATGTGTACATGTCAGCAATGATATTTCAGTTCTGGATGGTGGACAAATGGTGGTAATGTAGGTCCGACCCTCTCTGGTTTAGTCCTGGGCAACCTGCAGTGATGCACAGCTGCTGACTGCTAGTATGGCAAGGCATCATCAGTGTCTCCCATCTCTGGACTGTTTCTCTTCTGTCTTCATAGACACCCATGAAAAACACACACGGTGTCAAAACAAGCCAAAGGAAAATTGTTTGGGCAAAAAATGAAAAAGGATCCCAAGTCAAATTTATAGAAAAGATTCCTTTATTAACTTTTGGTTGAGAATATGTTTGTATATTTTCATGAAACAACTCCAAGACCATGTGGATTCCTGTAACAGAGAGGAATTGACAAATGCATTCTTTTAAATGTGTTTGCTAATTTCCTTGTTTTAGTGAAAGAAACTGGGGTAGAATTAGAACTCGAGAGCTACACCATGGGAGACAAAGACAGAGGAGGCTGAGAGTGTTGGGATGGGGTGAAGAGAATAGGGGAAAGTAGGAGGAACCATGGCAAATGGGCACTTGCCCCAGAGACAGTTCTAATTAGGCTCTTTTCTTCTCTGTTGCTGTTTTTGCATCTTTTGGTTTAAAAATAAAGTGTCCTGTTTTAGCTTTAATCATGCCTTTTATTTTCATATTTTTAAGATTAAAATTGCATAACCTGCTCAGGACAAACTGCAATCTAAGGCATTTGATGTGTGTTAGAGACAGAAGGGGAAAAGGCCCCACGCCCAGCCCAAGGAGGCAAAATGCTTATGTAGTGTGAGAACCTTATTGATTTCAGCTTCCGAATGGCTCTCCCAGGCAAGGAAAACCATCTGAGAAAACAAACAAACTTGCATTGGGGGGCATTTCCCAGAAAAGACGCAGGTATGGTTGGTTAAGATGGGATTGGGTTTTATTTTTCAAGCTTCAGCTGGGTGGGAAAGGTCAGCGCTGTGTTGTAATCCACGCTGGTGCCTCTCTCCGGTAATCCTAACCACAGCCCCATAAAAGCCATGCAGCATGGCAATTAGTGAAATGAAATGTCATTTTCTAAACATCTTCTCCTTGGTACCTTAAAAAGTTACTGCTGAGTTTTAGAATGTTCTGGAAAAACTCTGGTGGTCAAAATTTTAGAATAATTTTCTTAAGAGAAATCTGTTACAACTATTTCCCCTAAAATAAGTGAAGGAGATGGAAAGATGGGGCAAAGTAGCGTGTCTAACATGACTGAGGTCTGAGAATGGGTTAGAAGGTGAGGTAGTGGTGTGTGGGAAGAAAGAAATGTCTCTTGTGTGTGTTTTTTATAATATGTTTTTATTGATTTCAGAGAGAAAGGGAGAGGGAGAGAGAGATAGAACCATCAATGATGAGGGAACATCAATCATTGATTGGCTGCCTCCTGCATGCTCTCTAGTAGGGATTGAGCCCCAAACCCGGGCATGTGCCCTGACCGGCAATTGAACTGTGACCTTCTGGCTCTTCGGTTGACGCTCAACCGCTGAGCCACACTGGGTGGGCAAGAGGTGGTTTGTTTGTTTGTTTGTTTGTTTGTTTTTAAATAAGAGCTGCATTACATTTTGACCAGCAAATAAGCATGTCTGTTGATATGAAGCCCGCCAGTGTGCCCTGGTCTGTTCAAGGCACTACCACCTGCTTGAGCACCAACAGCACTGCCCCAGGTCCTGGGCCTCCAGCTCTGTCCCCCGGGCTTTCTGAGGTCAGCCTAGAGCAGAACCTGCCACCTGGACACACGGACACACCTTAGGAAGGTCTCACACAAACCACAGTGAGCTCTGTCAGAAGAAGACATTTAACGTTGTGGCTCTTGACTTCCAATTGGATTATCATCCTGACTTCATCATGGCCATTTATAGTGAAGTTTGAGGTTCTCTACTTAATTCAGCCCCCACCCCATTATCCAATTTTGGTGATGGGAAGCCACCTACCCACACCATGAACTAAAAGCCTCATTGTGAGTCCCATCCTGTCTCAAAGTTTAGTGCAACAGTGAGATACCTTGGCTTGAACTTTATTTTCTCCTCTTTCCTAACTTTTATTTTAAGGAACTGGGCAGCAAAAAAATAGTAGAAAGGAGAGATCAAAAGCCTCTATAATATAGCCCTGGCTGGTGTGGCTCAGATGATTGGGCCTCGTCCCATGTACTGAAAGGTTGCCACTTTGATTCTTGGTCAGGGCAAATGACCATGGTTTCTGGCCTGATTCCCAGTAGGAGACATGTAGGAGGCAGCTGATTGATGTTTCACTTTCACATCGATGTTTCTCTCCCTTTCCCTTTCTCCCTAAAAAATCTATTAAAAAATAAAAATGAAAGAGCCTATATAATCTATAAACTCATTCATCGACTCCTATATGGACTGGATTGTGTTTCCCAAAAATTGATATGGTGAAGTTTTAACTGACAGCACCTCAGAATATGACCTTATTTGAAAATAGGGTCATTGTAGAGGTAATTAAGATATCACACTGAAGTACAGTGGGCCTTAAACCAATATGACGGGTGTCCTTACAAAAGAAGAAATATGGACACATGCACACAAGGAGAACACCATATCCATATGAAGGCAGAGGTGAGGGTGATGCTTCTACAAGCCCAGGAACTCCAACGGTTCCCAGCAACCATCAGAAGCAAGAGGAAGGCCCGGAACACCCTCCCTCACAGCCCTCAGAAGAAGCCAACCATGCCAGCACCTTGATTTCAGACTCTGGCCTCCAGAACTGTGAGAAAATAACTTTGCTGCTGAAGCCCCCAGGGTGTGGTACATGGCTCTGGCAGCCCTGGGGAACGAACCCATCTTTGAATTAAAAACACTAGGATTTGTAAACAGGGCCCTCTACTCATGAATGGAAGAGTGTGGGCACCCACTTGAACCTGGGACAGCTTCCCACGAGTTTCACGATCAGCTTCATGTTTACACCTTAATGAATATAAATCATCATTGTTTATGATTAAATGCAAAATGTATCGTATTTCAGGCACCCACCTCTGGGTATGTCTGGTTCACCTCAGGATTTTAACACGCTAACGTCTTCCCCACGCAGCCGGGTCTGATGGGGAGGACAGTGGTTCTTGGGACCATTTCAGCCTGTGCTCCCCTCACGGCCAACTTCCATGGAGACTCACTGTTGGTGTAATCTGCTCGGAGTGCGCTGCCCCCTCTCTCAGAACCATTCAGATGTCAACGAAAATAAGAAAACATAATTCATGCAGTCGTAACATCAACGCCGCCATGCTTAGCCGTGCTGTGCTAACCCCGTAAGTACATTAATATCTTTATCACTGATAAAACCATTTACTCAGGGCTCAGCACGAGGCAGGAAAGGAAGCAGAAATCTCTGGAAGCGCCGGTTGATTTCTTCTGGCCCATGACTATATTACAGCTGGGTCTGAAGAAGATCATCTCGGGTCCCAGATGGAACTGTCTCTCCATTGCCCAGAGGAGGCTGATTTGGGAAGGCATGCCGCCCAGGTTCGTGCCCTCCGTGTGGCTTATGAACGTTCGCTTTCTCTGGAAAATACTGACATCATCAGGAAGATGGAGCAGGTTGAATAAATGTGATCAAGCAGATTTTCTGAACTCACTTTCGCCAAAATAATACAATTGGTGGGCTATGTACATGTGAGCCGGTCATGAAAATACACTTCTCCTTGGAAATCTGCTGTCAGATGGACTGGCGGTTCATCATCCCCTCCAGGCCAATGCCCTAATATTTACATTTCCTCACACTACTTCCCTTTGATCTTACTTTCTCCTTCCAAGCTCCCAAGCTGCTGCTCCCTATACTATTGGCCCTAATAATTTTTATAAACAGGAAACTAAAATCTGGTACAGCATTAAGCAGGGCAGAAAATTATGGTCTTCACTCTATGCCCCTGAAGGCAACACCTTCTGTCCAATCTGTAAAGTGCCAAAGACAGCATTTGGTGCTTAAACAGAGGAGAAAGGATGACTGTGAATGGGACTCAGTATGTGGTGCTTCCAGGGGCTTTCCAATCAAGGAATCACTGAGGGGGCACTCTGGACAAGGGTGTGTGTGTGTGTGTGTGTGTGTGTGTGTGTGTGTTTGTGTGTGTGTGTGTTTAAACAGTTTATTAATTTTTAAAGTGAGAGAAAGGAAGAGAAACATCAATATAAGATTGCAACATGGATCAGCTGCCTCCTTCGTGCCCCCTACTGGGGATCGAGCTCCAAACCCAGCATGTGCCCTGACTGGGAATTGAACCAGCAACCTCCAGGTGCATGGGAGGATGCCCAATCGATTGAGCAACACTGGCCAGCACGGGGCAAGATGTTTTTTGAACAGTCCTTTGCAAAAGAAAAGATTTGAAGCCCACATGCAAGTAATTTGGTAATTAACTGTGGTGTGAGGGACCACATGAGCACATAGAAGCTACGCCTTCTGTCAGCCTTCTGAGGGTTTGACCTTCATTTGCAGTCCTCTCTGCAATCCCTTTGTGTTGTCATCTACTTCATAGCAGCGATCACGATAGTGAGAGCCTGCGCACTTGGTGATGATCGAAGCAGGGGAAGCCATGTCTGTAGACAGAGGCTTGAGTTGAACGGGGGCTCTGCCACCTGGCTCATTGTCTGGTCTTCAGAAAGTCACTTACCAGAGAACTTCGTGAGGGTGCCATGAGCTAACGTGTAAACTGCGAGCACTGATTCGAAGCAAGTGCTCAACGGTAGCTTTCACCGCGGCTTCAGTTTTAGACAGTGATGGGCACTCAGGAAATCCGGGTGGGACTCTTAACGGGCTCTCGGGCATGACCGCCCTCTATTGCTGTGCAGAGCACAGACACGCACCTCATCCTTGTCCGGGCACTTTCATCTCAATCCGTCTAAGCAAGGACTCAGGGGTTCATGCATTCATTTGTTTTAAATCTGGCAAGGTCCCGTGCCCTCAACTTCCCACACGTGTTGGTGCACCCTGAAGCGCCATTACAGCACTGGACATGCAGAATGACCTCCATCAGGAAGTCTCTGCTCACTGAGGCGACTTTCCTAATCCAGCCCGTCTCCCCCACCCCCACCTCTTGCTTCATTTCTTCCATTTCCAGATTGCACTTCAGAATCAATCATTTATTAGTAGTGTTCTTCCTAACATCCCATAGTTTTTTACCCACCCCACCTATACTTTCCAGTTCTATGTAATTACCACTCTCTACTTTTTAATTATTTTTTTTAATCTCGTGCCCAGGCTGCTGGGCTTTGTTGCAAAAAGCAAAGAAATTGATCTATTCATTTATTCAGCATATCTTTACTGAGTTCCTACTACAGGTGGAAAGCACAAATCTGGTGGTCCTAAGGCCCATCACAGGCTAGTGGAGAGATAGCAAAGGAAAAAGTCAACACGCACATACCTACGCTGCCCCACAATGACAAGTGCTAGGAAGGAAATGGCCGAGTGCTGTGACCGAGGACAGTGGTGGAGGGGAGGCCACTAAGGCCTTCCTTGGGAGGTGCATTTAAACTGAGGGATGACAGGGGCAATCAGAGCCAACAACACAGGCAAACCTGGGCAGGGAGGTGTCTGGCATGTCTCAGAGGGGCTGTGTGGCTCAGGAGTTTGAGGGGAAGTGTGGTGTGGATCAGGGAGAGTGAGGCAGGGAGGATTCAGCTATGCCAGACCTGGGAAGTCCTGACAGAGTTAGAATTTTATCCTCAGAGAAATGGGAAATCATTGACAAATTTTAAGCAATGGATGAACATAATAAGATTAAGATTTACCAAGAGAAAGAGACTCACTCACATCAGCCCCAAAACTGGGCCATCTGTTGTTCCAATCTGGCCGGCTTCTGATGGAGCTGCCTGACACCATGCTCTTTCTTCTCCCACAAACTTGCCCTCCGAGGCCCCACCTCAGGTCCACCTCTCAGCACTTGCCCTTTCCCTCTGCTTAGCTGAAAGATTAAGGATATCCCTCTGTGTCTGTTCTATTGTGGGAAAACAGACCTAATATCAAATTTACCATTTTTTACCATTTAAAAAATATTTTTATTGATTTTTTGGAGAGGAGGGAGAGAAACATTGACATATGACTGAAACATCAATCTGCTGCTTCTTGCCCGCCTCCTACAGGGGATCAGGCCCGAAACCCAGGCATGGGGGTCACTCCCTGACCAGAAATCAAACTGGCAATCTTTTGGTGCTCAGGATGATATCCAACCAACTGAGCCACACCAGCCAGGGACATTTTCACCATTTTTAAGTGTGCAATTCAGTGGCATGAAGTACATCCATGATGTTGTACAACCATCATGGCTATTCATTTCCAGAGCTTTCCCATCATTCCAAAAGAAAACCAAACAACATTCTTTGTCTTTTAACATTGCTCCTCTGTGCTCTCACCAGGAACTGCCATCCTGTCCTAGAGGAAAAGTGGCCTCTCTGTGCCAAGGGGTGTGCTCTCTGCTGTTCTTCATTCGCCCTCCCTGATGTTCTCAGAGGCATTTCTGTGGACCCAGCCTGCTTACATCTCCCTTCTCTGTGCTCTCTCCTCAGACTTCCCTGGTACGCAGGCCTCTGTTTTCCTACAGTAATGTAAATGAATGCATGAATATTTTTAAGACCCTCCTTCCAAGCATAGCTTCTGAGGTATTCTGTCCTCTGCCTGCATTGCTAACACCAACTGCACCTCCATCCCCAGAGTCATGAGTTTCAGAACACTGTTTACTGCTCCCTCCTCTGCAATCCTTCCATTCATTGGCTTCCTTCGGCTGCGTTCCAGCAGTCCCTCACACATGGATGACTCCTTTTCCATCTCTTTCCCTCACTCTTCTCTCTCCTCCTGTCCCTAAAAACAGGCAGCTCCTTAGGTTCTGTACTTCTGCCATCAGGCTCATGTTTCCAGCTGTCAGATGGACATGCCCCTGGGGCCAGCTGGCCAGCCGCTCAAACGCAATAGGTCCAAAACCAAACTCATAATTTTCCCTGACCAGGCCCAGCTTCACTTCCAGCCCATGTGTCCTGAAGGCCATAATTGCTACTGCCCTCGTCCAGGCCCTCATTAACACTTCCCTTTACGATGGCAAGAATTGCATTATGTCACTGACTCCATTCCTGCCCTGCGTGAATCCACCCTGTCTGCTGCTTCCAGTTTAATCTTCCTAAAAACTGGCTTGACCCAGTCTGCATGGTTTGATTGCCAGTCAGTGTACATACCTGAGTTGGGTTGCGGGCTCCATCCCAAGTGTAGGGTGTGCAGGAGGCAGCCCATCAATGATTCTCTCTCATCATTGATATTTCTATCACTCTCTCATTCTCCCTTCCTCTCTGAAATAAATCCAAATATATTTTAAAAGATTTAAAAAAATCCCACAGGGCTTGATCATAGTACACCCTTGCTCAAGCACATTAGTGGCACACACTGACACACCTTCAGCTTGACATACAACAGTCTCTAGCCGCCTTTCAGCCTTATCTGTGCACCACAAGTCTCAAGCATTCCACAGCATCTGGCCCGTTCCTCCCTTGCTTCCTCATCTGACTTCTGTAACCCTTTCCTTCTTCCAGGTCCTCCCAGCTGGTATTTCTTCCTAACACCTTCTCTGATTCCGCCTACCTGAGTGGTTCCTCCCTGGAGCACTTTGCAGCAGCTCTCCTGCTGACACTGATCCTCCTTTCAGTTGCTCTGTCTCAAGGCAGTTTCTCCCTTCCATCTCTTCTCTAACCTCATAGCCGTGTTTGTAAAATTAGGACCCAAAGTCTGGATGATTTCCCCGGTGTCTTTTCCATCGACCATCTATGGCTTCAGCAAGGGGCCTCCTGGGGCAGCAGGGAGAGTGTGGCCTGGAGTCCAGCACCTGAGCTCTGTCAGCTGTTCTGAACAAATCGCAAACCCATGCTGACTTCTTCATCTTTGAGACTAACGTTCAGATTAGGAAGCTCTTCTAAACCTTTTCCACTAATCACAACTTTTCAATTCCCATTTCTCTCAGCACCTAAGACAATACCCACTGTCCACAGAACAAGTTAAACCATTTTCTCCTATCAGGCCGTTTACTTCTTAAACCAGAGAAGTTACTTGCAGGGTATGGTAGCCTCATCGAAGTTCATTTTTCCCACTTTTTAAATAATTGGATCCAACTCTGATTACAAACATATAATCAACTGAGTGCTTTACAATAAGTTATGGGCACAAGTAGAGATTTTTACATGTAAACCACATTAGGCCTGTTGGCACAACCTCAGCATACAAAGTGCTGGTGTTAGCATTGGAGTAAATGGATCAGAGGACACCCCATTTTGTTTCAGTGGAGCACTAACTGGCAACTGGGAGCATAGATGAATACCGGCACCAGCTCCAGGTAGGCCCAAGAGCTCCCTGTGCCCGGAGTGAGATCCACGCCCACTCCCCTCTGGCTGAGAAACCCCCTCTACTTTCTAGGGAAGGGCCCACATCTTCTCCCAGGTGACCCTTCACTCAAGATTATCCAGCTTTCAGTTCTTCCTCCCACCCCAGGACCAGCCCATGATCTGCACCCAGCCTTTCTGAGGCCCTCACCACTCCCAGAAAGTCTCCCCGGCAGACTTCCCAAGCTCTTGGTCACAAGTTCAATCACAATCTTCCTCACAGAGAAGTGTCTGCGCCCTCAGAACTCTGAGGGTGCGTGCTCCTGGTGAAGAACAGATGAGCGGCAGGCCCCCCAGCTATCCAGGGAGGCTGTTCCACTGCCCATCTCCATTCTCCAGAACAAACACCAGGGATGTTTATTCACTGAGTTATAAACTTAAAGGCTTCAAACCCTCCTCCTCCGGTAAAAAGCAATCCCACCCTGTGATCTTGCCCATGCTGCCCTTAAGAAGGTGAAGAGCTTGCTCTGTTCTGTGTCACGTGTTTCTATATTTTAAACATCTGCCCAGTTCAGGTGATGGTTAGAGGCCAATCCTGGGAAAAGTTGTGAAGGAGGTGGTGTTAGCCCCCCCGGGTCCATAGTCCCTGCACTTCCTATGAGTGATGGATCCAGGGCTCCCTCTCCCTCTGGGGAAATTTTGGACCCACACATGCATATCGATATAGAAGGGCTTGAACTGCACTCCAGGTGCCAGCCCCCCAGAAAGCCCTCGGGTTAGAATGATTGCTAAATGCACAGGCCTGGCCTCACCCAGACCCGCTGAATAAGAATATTAGGAGGGGAGGTCTGAGGTCTCTTTCTTGGGCTTCGTTAGCGTGACTGCGGTCCATGTGCTAACATACCTCAAGGACATTTCTTTCTTTCTTTTTTTTTTTTAGTGGAAGGCAATGTCCTCATTATAGGAACTTGAGGATTTATGACCAATTTGTAGAAAGTGTAGGAGGCTGCAGGTGGATGGGGGAACATTTTTAAAACCAAGGGTCTTATTTATAATGTACAAGTCAATGCCTCTGGGTCCCACCACCTGAGTCTATTAATACATCCTAGCTTCTCTAACTAGCTGGCACTTCAAATCTACGCCAGTTTAGAAACTCTGAAAATAGGACTGCTGCTGCTGAGCTTTGGAAATGAGATGTTGGTGTCAAGAATGTGACACCTCTCTTTCGGGGGCTTTAACTTCCTCCCACATGCAGTTATAACAACCGTACTCTGTGCACTGATGGAGGAGCGAATGGCCAAATTAAAACTATGTGGAACTCTGTTCCCTCTCCTCTCCCATATATACATACAACCTATATATTCCTTGCAGTCACACACTTCCTTATATGCATACAATAGGGAGACTTCCTGCCACAAGAAATCTTCATAAAAATTTGAATGATTTTTTTAAATCTAGCCAAAAAAATTTGAGAAACAGTCCCCTGATGGATCTCCCCCCCCCCAAAAAAAAATAGTTCTCATGTGGTATAAATATAATTCTACTAAGGAGCATTAATATTTTCCAAGTTTAAATAAAATCTGTCTATATATAACAAGTTTATATGTAAATATAATTAAAAATTTAAGTATGTATGGCTGCAGACCCATTGATCCTCAAGTCTACTTTCAGCACATGGACTCTGAGCAAATCTCATCAGTGGGGGCCCATCTCTCCTGCCTAACGTTTTCTTAACCAATGAAGCCTGGTGTAAATGAGGACAGCGTTGATAGGTTGCATCTAGAAACCATGGGTGTTCATAAAAAGGCATATTCCTGGGCCCTGCATCTTACTAACCAAATTAGAACCTCAGGAGATGAAGTGCATTTTTCACAAGCTCCGCTAGGAACTGTGGTCATTGTGATGCCTACTCAGTCAGAGGTAGACTTGTTCTTTCTTTTTCCTTAAATATATTTTTTATTGATTTCAGAGAGGAAAGGAGAAACATCAGTGATGAGAGAGAATCGTTGATTGGCTGCCTCCTGCACACTCCCTACTGGGGATTGAGCCCACAAACCGGACATGTGCCTTTGACCAGAATCAAACCCAGGACCCTTCAGCCAACAGGCCAACACTCTATCCACTGAGCCAAACTGGCTAGGGCAGCCCTGTAGGTTTTTATTTCACCTTTCATACTGGCTAAAGACTCTGATCTCAGACTGATATATAAATTCTTTCTGGAAACCAAACAACACCTTGGAAGGTAAGTGTAACAACAGCATAGGGAAGGAGGGAGGGAGAGAGGGAGGGAGAGAGAGAGAGAGAGAGAATATTATTTCTACGGTTCTTGGAATCATGCCCATTTTAATAAACCCTCCACAGCCCATGGAATTAAAAGTTTGAAAAACCAATATCACAATTTATTTAGTGACTGAAAATGCCCTTCAGAATTGAGAAGGGATGTGAGACGATAGAGAAGAGAGAGACTAAATAATTCACAAACTAGTTTTTTATATTAGTGATATTAAGAACTATCATCATTACTAAAAAATATTAGGATTTGAGTCTAGGATCTGTGTCCTATGAAAAACATTGAATTTCTTATCACTTTATGATTTTTTTGAAGTCTACTTCCATATACCATCTAAAGCTACATGTTTTAAAATAATAATGCTAGAGACAAATTTTTTTTTAGCAAAAGAAATTCTTTAAAATATTCATTTTGAGTAAACCAATTGACAATGCCTTATTCCAATAAAAATGTCATTTTGGCTTCCCATTGTTGCAAGATTCCAGGCCTGGCTGGAGCTAACGTTTTCCTTCCCTGGGATGGTGGAATTTCCATGGAGGTTAGAGTTTATCCCTACAGCAAAGGTTAGACAGGTCAGTGATTTGGCAACAGAATAAAGGACTTGAGAGGGACCGAAAAGCAAGATTAAAGAGAATATTAAAATACAGTCTACAACCCTAAATGTAAAACAATCTAGCACAACAATCACATACATGGCACCAATGAGCAGAAATGCTTAGAAACCAAGGAAAGGAAAATTGTTTCCTTGTGCTGCCTTTTCCCAAAGAACTTTGTTTCTGCACAGACACACCCAAAACATTTTGGCTTGTTCCCAAAACTCCAGGCTGCAGCACTGCTGTAAAAATAGCTGTGACCCAGAAGGACTGAAGGGTGGCAAAAATCTATTTCTGAAAGGGGCCTTGTTTGGCCTCCGCCTCGAGGATTTTTACGTGTACAAACTCATCTGTCCACGTGGATTAATGTAGTCACACCAATAATCACATTTACAGGGCAGATAGTCACATGAAGTAAGAGTCTCTGACAGTGTTCACGCTTTGAGGGAAAAGAGAGAGTCATTCCAGATGTTGCTAGATAATGCTGAGCAGTTTCCATGAAGAGCTGGAGGAATGGCATTAGCTCACATGGAAATAATGTTTTAACTAGCTGGGAGTGGTTCCTGGAGCTTGCCCGGATCCTGCCCAGATTCAACCCACCCTGGGCCACTGTGAAAACTAGACCCAAGTACTGAACTGGTAAGAACAGTTCAGCAGGACTCGGAGAAATACTAGTAACCTCTGGTCAAAAAAGATGTGGCATTTATCACTGCCAGCCCGGGCAGGGGTGAAAATGCCACTGAAGACCAAGAACAGAGCTCCCAGGTCACAAGAAATGCTGAGATAACAGCTCAGAGATAACCAGGGAGAGCAGTTTCTGAGAGACTTGGGGGAATTAAGTATCAGTAGGGAAGAAAGGTGTCTTTTCCTCTCCATACCCGTTGGGTGAAATCTGCCACTGTTTGGTTGCATTTTTTTTAATTCCTTCTCTATAATAAGCAATATTGGTGACACAGATTGATTTTACATGATTTCACTGCTAATGAAATGTTAAGTGTGTCAGCTCAAATTAAAATCCTTTTATTTCTGGGTGAATAAATATGAAAGGGTTCCTTGAAATTAGGCTTTGATCTTGAGTCTAGAGCACCTAAGAAAATTGTGCAAAGCCCCTTCCCCCAAATCCTAGTATTTATAAAATCAAGTAGTGTAAAATTATTCCTCAGTGCACCTCTGCCTTTAACCAGATGATGCCTAAAACTGAAAGGGGCCTTGTTTGGCTTCAGCCTGGAGGACTTCTACAGGTACAAACTCATTGCATGGCACCTCACTCACTGCAGGGCTTGCCCAAGCACCCATCACTGTGAACACCTTGCACAACTCAGCCTTAAAGAAACAGTACTTCTTAAGAGGAACTTCTTCCCTCATCTGGATTATCTTGGGCATGCAATTCTTGACTGGAATAGTTAAAGAGAATCTATGAGATCTGTCTGTCTTGCTAATTGGGGTAAGTGGGATACATAGCACTGTGTTGGCCATGATCCTCAAAGTTGGGCTGTAACTTGGAAGTGGGATGCTGGCTTCCAGGTATGAGATATGAAGCAGAGAAAATCTACCAATGAGAGGGAGGTTACCTTGGAAAGCAAGAGACTATCTGAAAAGCCAAGTGATAAGGAATTGGGTAGAGGGAAGAGAAAATGAAAACTTGAAGAAAAGGGTTAACAATAGAAAAAGATATACAGTGTCTTGCAGGTTGGAGAGATGAGAATTCATTGGTATACGAGGGAATGAAGACTATAGAAAAATTAGACTACAAACAATGTGGTGAACATACTGAGGACACCAAGTCAGTTCAGAGGACAGCAGCAGTCCCCAGGTGGCCTTTAACTTCAGTCCTTATGAGGAGAACAGTAGGTTTTGTTGAAATGTTGAATATGACTCTAATGAGAATTAGATTCAGTTTAAGATTGTCCTATAAAATACAAGATGATCATTGCATGGAATGAACATACACTAAATCCATTATTTATTGTTTATCTAAAATGTAGCTAGGCAGGCTGTTTTTTTATTTGCTAAATCTGGCAACTCAGATTAGGTTTACAGTACATGCTATGATTATTTATACAAAATGAACTATGAAGTTTACATAGTGGGTTTTGACACATGCCTCTAATTCTTTTTCCTCTAAGGAACTGGGGGAAAAGCAGGAAGGGATAACCTTTAACTGGTATGACTTCAGAAACAGTCTCCCTTCATCTCAAGTCTCAATCCCACTGTATATACCACATGTGGCTTGTGAACCACAAATCACACCAACTGTGCTATGGCGGCCCTTATTGTTTCCAGGCCGCTATTGCCAAGTCTTTATCTCCTTTATGCATTTACTCTAAGTGCAGTTGTTCAGTACCAAGCCCATAAATCTTTATAAATTAGCTTCTGCAGAAGGCTCTGTTTGCCTCCAGAATGCTCTTCAAATGGCGTAATAACCAGTATTCCTCATTGACTTAGAAAAAGCTGCACAAAACTGCATCACATCCTTGTTCTATGCCATAAGCATTCTCTATGTGATGTGGCTTCCCAACTGCTCTCCCCCGTCTTCCTCACACACCCCACCTCCCATGCAGAGACCAGGCCTTACAGAGCTTTTGCACACCTTTAGAGGATTCAGGGAGCTGTGGAATTTTGTTTCCTTTTTCCATCTCATTGACTGACAATTTATTCTTTGCAATGAAGTCAGTGACTAGCTCCATGGGGATGATTAAAACCCACATCTCCAGCTGTGATCTCTCAGTTCCAGACCTACATATTCAACTGCAAGCTCAACCTGGCACCAGGGTGTATCATTAAAAGAGCCAGAAAAACACCTTGGACCCACTGATTGCAGGCCACTCCTAAAAATGCAGGATTGAAGGTGAGGTACCCTGAAAGCACAGGAACCAGTTTTATGCTCTAAAGGAAGCGTGCTCTGCAGGTGGTCTCACTCTCAGGGGGCCTTTGAAGCATAGAAGGCTGCGGAATCATGGAAGGGAGTTCCACTTTGAAGGGTAGATGCAAGGCTAATACCCCTTTTTCAGAGACTTTGGGGCCAACGAAGATTATCTGTGATTCAAAGAAAGCAAGAAAAGCTGACCAAGGCTGGATGGAAGATGGAGGAAGAAAAGGGGGAGCTGTTCTGTGTGTGTGGGGCGGGGGGGTGAGGGGCGGGGGGAGGAGAGGGGATAGATGCCTATGTTAAACCAGAGCTGAGTCTGGCTGAGAAGGAGCTTTTCCTCCCTTCTTCTGTTGTGTGAGCTTAGAGTTTTGTGTTTTTCCACAAAGTCTTATGGAAGCCAACCCTTCATGGGTCCTATAAACTCACTGGCACCCTCATTAAGGATAAGAGGAGCAGCATTTACCCATTAGTAAAGCTTAGAAAGCTATCCACCTCCATGGAGTAAGCACCTGAAAAGGTAGACTTGTTCTCAAGTGCTTGTTCTCACATTAGAGCTTCAAATTAGACTATTGACTCCTTTAATTTTCCATGGGATACAGGATTTTGGTCTGCATTCTTAAATCTGAGTTCATTACATTTGCATTGCAGTTGATTATCTTCCATTACAAAGTTTCATTACTGGGAAATGTATATGCGTTGACATCTCCTGAGCTCCAAAGCTAAGAAGGCAAATGTAGGAGCTTCCTATTGATTCCATTGACTTTCACGAGGCAGCCTAAAGCCATATTTTATTTTAAATCCCCATTCCAGTGTCTTGAAAAATTAGCATCACCACCTTACCAGAAACTACAAAGTTGGGGGGGGGGGGGAGTGGGGGAGAGCAAGTCTAGAAAACTATTATAAATTGTATTATGAACAAAGAATTTAATGAACCAAGATGCTTTAAACAATATTTCTGTTTAAGTTAGCAAATGCATAATTCAATACCTTTTGAGGACATCTTTACTTATAAATCTATTTGAAAGTTAGATTTTGTTTATAGTGTGTGTGTGTGTGTGTGTGTGTGTGTGTGTGTGTGTGTGTTGTTGTTGTTGCTGCTGCTGTTGTTGTTGTTGTTTTCCAAATGCAGGTTTTTTAAGGCTATATTTAAGATTAATAACCTAGGAGTGGTGCATCAGATTACAGAATCTGACCCCTGGGAAAACATCAGTCTATACTACAAAAACATTTAAAAAAGAAAAAGAAATAATTCTATGAAACACCAAGTGAGCTTTGCAGAACTGAACATTTCTCCCGATCAGTCCTTGCTTTGGATAATAAAGATGACTCTCCTCTTCAATGTAAAACAGTATGTTCAAAAGCAAATGAATTTCAAAGAAAGATTTCACAACTTCTAAACTTTTTTTTTTAACCTCTCACTTGCAAGAGGCCAGGGATCCTGAAGGTTTTAACCAAAGTTGTTAAGATGTGGAAAGTTCTTACTCTTTTTTGTTGTTGTTTATTTTAACTGCAATGCCCAGGATGGGTGCCTAAGGATAAAAGACATTGAGTAGCAAAGGTATTTGTGAGGTCTAATAAAAGTTTATGAGCATTCTACCTTGTTTCTAAATTCCATTGTAAGCCACAAATTGTCCGTTCTGTTTCCTCAACCATGAAATGAAGTTTAGACAAGACAAAGAGTCCCGCAGTATAGGATAGACACTTTAGAAACAAAACTTTGCCTCCTTTTGATAGTACTTTTCACTAAGATCAATTGTGAACTCTGATCAGCCAGTCTATCCACCTATCCAAAGTGTATAAAGTTCTGGAGTTCAAGTGCTAACTCTGAGCTGGAGAACTTTGGAGTCACATACCCTTTCCAAACTCCCCCTTGGATCCAGAGTCCTAGGACCCATGGAGATGGCAAGAAGCCTGGAGACCTGCTGTTTCCCCATGGGGTTGTGATACCAGATGCTCCCACAGCCACATGCTCTCTTTGTGTAGTGTCTTAGCCAGAAACTGAAGAAGAAACTCGAGCATCATGCCCTGGTCACTAGAAGCAAAGATTCCAATAAAATGCCTTTTTAGATAATTGGGCTTTCTCCGGAAAAGCCATATTCAAGAAGGCTTGCATAGGAGAATGCAAGTTTTAGAGAGGCCAGGGAGGCAGTATGTTAGGACACAAGTCAGATAATTATCCAAGATCAGAATCCAGGCAAAATGGAGATTCAATACAATAGAAGTCCATGTAGTAGAAGGGTAAGATAGACCTGACACAGAACCCAGATGCAGATTCAGCTTAGAAATGACCCTCAACATTGACAATACCTTATGGGCTATGCGTTAATATAATTTCAATCAACCCATTTCCATAACAGCTGAGTCCACATTAGAAGTATGGAGAGTGTTATGTTTAAAATTCTCCCCTGGTGACTCTAATTCTCAGTCAGAATTGAGAAACACTGAGTTAAAGAATTTTTAGACAAGCCTACTGTGACAGGTAGTAGTCTTGTATCAGGGACAAGAGCTCAATCACAGGGAAGGACAGGGAAGGAAATGGGTCATATATGGCTAGGAAAGGGAGCAGGAGAAAGCACATGAAGGTAGAACTTGATATAGTTGCTTGGGCAGTTGTTTAACTTTGTTGGTTACAAAACATGTCTCTGGGGCCGGGAAGGTGGAAGAGAACCTAGTCCTCATTCTGTAGTCAGTCAAGTTGCTATTATTCCCTGGTCTACATAATCCTTTCAATGTGTCATAGGGATCATGGTGCTGTGGTCTTCTACTAAACACTCCCCCCCCATCCCTGATACCCTGCAATGCCCTGCCACCTCAGAGTCCCTGAATATGGTGGGCTCAATTATCCACTGCTGACGTACCTGCATTCCCCCATTGTCTCTCTTAGTCTCCATGGATCCAACACAAAGATGTGTCAGATTTGCCTCACAACTAGCAGAAGAGAAATTAGTACCTACACGTTTCTTTCAAAAGTATCTTTTGAACATTGTACTAAAAACTTGACACCTCTTTCTTATCTGAGTATGAATACACTTAAAAACAATAAGTCCTATCAAAGCCATCTTGGAGAAGATGGTAACTAAAAGAGATGTATGATTTTCTGGCCAAGTTCAAAGTTCTTAGCAGATGCCATGACTTTCTCTCAGCATGATTCGATCTATCGTCTAACCATAAACCAGTGGATGCCCAGGTAATTTCTGTTTCTATAATAATCTTCCAGGATTAATAGATTGTGAGTACTTTCCCACATGATTGGAACTGTCTGTCATTATTATGCTTTCTGAGCATCACTCTAATTAAACTGGTCTAGTAGTTGAAGTTCTTCTGTGTGATCACTCTGGATTCTATTATTAAATCAGTTTAGAAACCACCATCTGTTTTCAGTGTTGATGTCAGCAATTTCTAGGTTAAAGTATAATATATCCACCAGAGGAATGTTTCTGGCATAATAATATCCCCAAAATTGACCATTACAGTTAAAAAAACACACACAGCACTAATCAAATTAATTTTCCTTTGACAATCATATTCTCTTTCATGCTTCTCTCTTGCCTTCATTCTCCTAAACCAATGTTCTCAGAGAAACCATAATGAAAACACAGCCTCTCTCTCACATCATTTTTAACTAAAAACTTTTTATATGTTTATTGGAAAGAAAGGCTTTCAGATGTATCTATTTCCCTTTCCTCTGCCTTCTTCCTCCTCCTCCTTCTTCTTACTCTTCTTCCCTCTCCTTCTCTTCCTCCTCCTTCTCCTTTTTCTTTCACCTCCCTCTTCTTTCCTCCCTCCCTCCCTCCCTCCCTCCCTCCCTCCCTCCCTCCTCCTTCCTCTCCTTCCTTCCTTCCTTCCTTCCTTCCTTCCTTCCTTCCTTCTTCCTTCCTTCCTTCTTCCTTCCTTCCTTCCTTCCTTCCTTCCTTCCTTCCTTCCTTCCTTCCTTTTTCCTTCCTTCCTTCCTTCCTTTTTTCCTTCTTTCCTTCCTTCCTTCCTTCCTTCCTTCCTTCCTTCCTTCCTTCCTTCCTTCCTTCCTCCTTTATTTTTTTAATGACTCCAGGTCCAGCCATACCCAAATACATACTACTCAGGACCTGGTATTGCTGGTGTCTGCCAGAAATGTCACAGCCCAGTGTTTAATCTGTCCCATCATGGGAATGGTTCCTTAGAACATGAAATCTTTTAAATTTTTTAGAGCAGTTCACAACAAAATTAAGGGAAAAGCACATAACATTCCCATATACCCACTGCCCCCACACACTCAGCCTCCCAGTATCAATATCCTACACAGAGGGGCACATTTATTGCAACTGATGAACCTACATTGACACATCATAACCACCCAGAGGCCACGGTTTACATAGGGTTCACTCTTGGTGGATAAAAGCACTTTAGCAAGGGGTTTTATGACACCTGCTCTGCAATTGGGCTCTCCTAGGTCTTATAAATGGATGCTTATTCTATATCCCTCATCAGAAGGCAGACAACATGAGGGCAGGGACCTCAGTTCTGAGTTCTGTATAATTCCAACAGCCTTGAATATTGTTATGCTATTGTTAGGGACTTACATTAATCTTAAAGTTCTGGAATAGAAAAATTATACATAGCTTAAAGTTCTGAAACAGGCACAAACATTACTTTAAATAAGCCATCAGGGCTGTTCCATGGCCTCCTGTGGGTAAGCTTCAGGACAGGGATGATTGTCTTGACACATAGGGTTATAAGGCTGGCCAGTTGGATATATTGATATTACTCAAGCAGTGCCAGGTCCAGGGTGTTCAACCCAAACCTATAGTGTGACAGCATCAAAATGTGGGGTAACAAATTACAAGTGTTGCTTTATAAGAAGAGTCTTGTTTCTGCCTCTTCTATTACATTTGGATCCTTAATTTTGTTCTAAAATAGTCTTGTTTCCAAAGCAAACACATCTCAGTGTGTGCTTCTTATCCCAAGCAGATCCTGACAGTTGCACTTTGTGGATACTCAAATGCACCCCAATTATTGCTGACTTTCTCATGGTGCAGCTGGAAGAGGTCTTTGTGTTTAAATGCTTCCAAGGACTGAACTCATTTCAGAGGACAGTTTCTCAGGGAGCTCATATGCAGCAAACTGTAGCTTATTATTTCATAACCCCTAAAGGGCCAGCTGATGCACCGAAGTAGCAAATATCATAACTTTTTGATGCTGGAATCTCAGACTAGGGGAGGGCAACTTGTTAAGTTTGTGGAAAAGTAGGTTTTCTTTGTGGAAACCATGACTAATTTAAGTGATCATGAGAGCCTGACCATTAACCTTTCTAACTGGCCTTCTGCAAGGATAGGGTCATTTCAACGTAATCAAGA
This sequence comes from Pipistrellus kuhlii, assembly GCF_014108245.1. Taxonomy (NCBI): domain Eukaryota; kingdom Metazoa; phylum Chordata; class Mammalia; order Chiroptera; family Vespertilionidae; genus Pipistrellus; species Pipistrellus kuhlii. The sequence goes on along the minus strand of NW_023425515.1, from coordinate 124,735,776 downwards.
AGACTGTGTCTTTTTGTCCTTTTTTTTTTTTTACTTTCTTTAAGCTTGGTCAAGTAACTTTCTAACGTATTTTAAAACTTACTACCTTTTGAGGGCAGAACTAAGGGAGAGTGTTTTTTCAGCATGTTTGCCTCTCTGTATTGTCTTATTCTCTAATAAATGTGTGCTGCTTTTATCATTTTTACACCTTGTTTGTAAACACACACACACACACACACACACACACACACATACACACCTTATGGTTCTTCTAAGACATATTATTGTAAAACCTTTCTGGAGCATCATCATGGACTAAAAATAGGAGTAAGCAGGTTGATTTATGGTAGTGATATTGCAAACCATCCTAAACCAATCTGGCCATTCTCAATCAGCCTCCACAGACCACAGGCAGGAGTCTGTAGATAAATGTTTAATGGCCAGCTTTTCCCAGGAAAAATGAAAGTTCTGATTTACAGCATTTGCTTATTTTCATGGTTCATTTTAAGTGAGTCTGTGACATCACTGCATGCCAAGTGGTCCCACTGACCTTCCTTGAGCCCATAAGGACCCGTCTGTGCAGCTGCAACACGGCAGGGGGGCGACAGGTACACAAACTCCCATGTGCATGCACACTCACCACCGGGTACGTTATAATAAAAGAAGATCTGGAGACTGACTCTGTGAACATTTGGCAATCAGGCACAGATGCAGTCAGCACTCTGCCGTATTGGACAATCCAACCAGCACTTTCTGAGAAAGGCTCATGTGAGGCACATATTCCCAAACCCCAGCTGCAGGATTCCGTTTACTTTCCAGTGGGTATCAAGGAATGTAATCAGGGCCAAACAAAATGCTGTTCCAAGGAGTGTAAGTGACAGACTCACAGTATCCTTAGCTTTGTCTGTGGGAGGGCTAGCCAGCCCATGCGAATGGAACACCACTGTGTCAGAGATAAAACATATTTGGAACATCTCCTTTGCTGAAGCACACAGACTCCGCTGCTGATGCAAACAGCCCAGAAGGGGAGCCTGGGACAAGTGGCCTTTGAATGTGGCACAAAGGACTGCAAATGCCAATGGCCCACCCCTGGCAGTAGGCGCTCCTAATCATAGCACATAGAAACCACGCCAGAGTAGAGGTGAAAACTAATGCCTGTATATTTCATATTCCTTTTGGAACATGGAAGGTCTTAGGGTTCAGAAAAGCCAATGCCAGCCTGGTCCCACTCATCGCTCAGGGTTCCCCCTCTGAGGCAGCATCACTCCTGCTCTCTGCAAGGGAGGGAGAGCCAGGAACTGAGAAGGCTTTGAGTCCTCCGCCTGGTCCATGGCCATGCTGACCTCATCTCCGGGCCTTCAGCTTGGCCTGTAGGACCAGTCTCTGTCCTGAATCTGTTGTGAGCCTGGGAAGTAGCAAAGGCCTAGAAAGCACAGAAAGAGGTAGGGCACAGTGCAAGGGGCACCTTCTTGGGAAAGGGTGAGGGTAACCATGAAAGAGAGCAGTCAAAGAACACCAAGACCTGCGAACCAACATTCAAGATACATATTTGCAGCAGCTCATTTCACCATAGCATGGTTGATCTCTGGTAGCCACCAGTCATGTGATCTTGGTAAGTGAGCCATGGGGTCTTTAGAAGCTCTGTTTCGTCATCAGTGAAACAGGGAATGCTACCCCTCCTCGGGGATACGGTGGGGTTAATTGAATAGTTGATGAAAAAGAGCTGCTACCTTGATGCTACATACATTGCAAGCCACTCAGTCAACAGCACTACCAATCCTGACTCACTGACACCTGACTAAAAATCACAGCCAACTTCCTGTGACAAGAAACTCTAAGAACATGAAAATATGTTTTATATCCCTAAAATATGTTTTATTTCCTCCTTCCTTCTCCTTCATTCCCAACATTTACTAGTATTCTGAACCCAACTTGTTGAATCAAATTATCACTCTAACAAATAATGATATCCTTTTTTCTTTTCTTTTCTTTCTTTCTTTCTTTCTTTCTTTCTTTCTTTCTTTCTTTCTGTCTTTCTTTCTTTCTTTTATTTTTAAAAATATATATTTTATTGATTTTTTACAGAGAGGAAGGGAGAAGGATAGAAAGTCAGAAACATCGATGAGAGAGAAACATCGATCAGCTGCCTCCTGCACACCCTCCACTGGGGATGTGCTCACAACCAAGGTACATGCCCTTGACCGGAATTGAACCTGGGACTCTTCAGTCCGCAGGCCGACGCTCTATCCACTGAGCCAAACTGGTTTCGGCTCTTTCTTTTTTTTTTTAAACATTATATTGACTGCAGAGATCAGGAATAGGGGAAACTCTGGGAAGGAACTAGGAGAAAAGGCAATGTTCTCATCATTCTGACACACTAAAAAATAATAATAATAAAAGCTAAAAATAACTCATGGATTATTCAGGAACAGAAGATCCAGATTCAGCAATCTCAGGCTGTCGTTTTTATTTCTGCAAGACTATCATGCCTCCTACTGTTTTAGCATCGTTTTCAAAATTTATTTTACACAGCCCAGCGGCATCCTGACTGTCACGAGTAGTTTTTATTGCTATGCAATCTCATGCTAAGAGATTTGTTGCCACTGAGAACATCTTCAGGGGATCACATGACTTAATGATTCAGCCTCTGTAAGTAAATATGTAAGACAAACACTTGCAAGAACACATAGATGCTCTCATGTTAACAAAGATTTTTCAATTCCTGAGAATCATCCTAAATCTCAGGACTTTCCTTTGTCCTTCCTGTTTGTCTGTTCCCTCTGATGCCCTGAGTATCCACTCCGCAAAAGCAGCAAGTGGGGTCTGGCTGGCAGGCTTGTGACCACAGCAGCTTTTTCTACCTGTCAGCGCTGAGGGCCTGGCGACCAGGAGCTGAGAGAGGGCACAGCACAGAGCCAGGCTGGCCGGGGAGGGGAAGGGTGAGCTCATTTCTTCCCTGCTCCCTCTACCCCGTTGAGAAGGCTGTGACAGCAAAGGAGGCTCAGGTTTCAGTCACAAGGTCCCCAGAGGCCTGGCTCTGCAGGATCTGCTGGGGCTGTGGTTGCTACAGATGCAAGCTTGCCTTTGCAGCTGTCCTCAGGAGCACCTCCTGGGAGACACCTGAGATGGGCCGGTCCCAATCAACAGACTGCTTTCTCACCCAGGGTTTCCCCCAGGCACCCAAGTAGGGCCTCAAAATAGAAAGGCAGATAGTAGTGTAATTCTTATTTATGTCAGAATAGATGAGAGAACAACCAAATAAAAAGGGAGATGAGAGAGCTCACTGTGGACATTTAAAAGTCCGCCCAGCCAAAGGCAGGCACATAAGGTTCTAACCCACCACCCAGTTCTGAGTGGATGGTGAGTGTGGGTGAGGGTAGGAAGGCATCCTCAGAGCTGTCACAGCCAGAGGGTATTTGTGTTACTTGGAGCATCTTAGGATCTCTACCCTCTGCCCATTGAGGGGGTGAGAGAGTGAGAGGTCAGGAGGGCTTCAAACTTTCTAGAAACCACTCTCTCCAGGTAAAGCTGCAAGGGGCTACCTCGCCCACAGCATGGGTGGGGCAGATTAGAGATTGCTCTGAATCTGGAGGGGAGCAGAGACCACGGCCCCCCTCAGAGAATTCATCCTCAAGCACATGCCATCTTCATTCTCAGAGGCAAAGATACCCTCCTTGAAAATTGCATAATCCAACACAGAGCAGATAAAACTATAAAGACATAGAGACACCCTCTAAAAGAGAAAGTGGTTTCTTTCCCCCCTTAAATAAAGTGGCTTGCCCAGCTCCTGGAATAAGGAAGAAAGGGTGGAAGATGAGGTGGGGACAGCAAGGATTGTGGGAGGTGAGGATACAGGAGACCCTATATACAAAGGAGAGGGTTGGAGGTGGAGGGAGAGATCTGAAGCAGGGAGGAAAGGCGGGGGAGAGGGGAGCTCTACTCACAGTCTCTACTCAGTGGTGGGTCTGACTTCCTTCGGGAGCACTTAGGGACAGTCCTCTAAGTCCCGCCCCCACTGCTTCCTGCTGCAGGTGAGGACGGACCAGGCTGCCCATCAGGTTTCACCAGGTGCCAGGCCCAAGAGGAGAACTCAGGTGACCTCACTTGTACAGACACTGTCTGATTACGACGGTTCAACTTACGATTTTCAACTTTACGACAGTGTGAAAGCCATACGCATTTAATAGAAACTGTACGTCAAATAATTTTGAATTTTGATCTTCTCCAGGGCTAGGTTATGCACTTGCTATTTTCTAGTGAGACTGGGTGATGGCAGGGAGCACAGCTTCTGGTCAGCCACGTGATCACAAAGGTGGTAGGAGATTTTGCCAGCTGTTAGAAACACTTTTTAAAAATATATATATATTTTATTGATTTTTTACAGAGAGGAAGGGAGAGAGAGAGAGCTAGAAACATCGATGAGAGAGAGAGTCATCGACCAGCTGCCTCCTGCACACCCCCCACCGGGGATGTGCCCGCAACCAAGGTACATGCCCTTGACCGGAATCGAACCCCGGACCTTTCAGTCCGCAGACCAATGCTCTACCACTGAGCCAAACCAGTTTCAGCTAGAAACACAAACGACTAAGTTATAAGCCTTGGTAGGTTAGCTGTAGTAAGCGTAGGTGTAATCAAGTTAAGATGAGGTGATTAGCTGGATTCTTAATCCAATATAATTGCTGTCTGTTGTTTGTTTGTTTTTCAATTCTCACCGGAGGGTATGCTTTTATCGATTTTTACAGAGAGAAACATGGATGTGAGAGGGAGATACATTTATCAGTTGCCTTCTGTACCCACCCCGATGAAGATCAAACCCACAACCTTTTGGTATCAGGAATGACACTCTGACCAACCGAGCCAGTTGGCCAGGGCTGTCACTGCTGTCTAAACCTACTAGAGAATTTTCCTAAATGTACCAGACAAAGAGGCCCTCTCCCTCAAAACCTACTTTCAAAATTCTCATTTTCTATAGCATTTATTGACAAACTATTACATGCTAACTTTATGCCAGAGGGGTAGGCTCAAATGAAGTAGACAGCCTCTGCCTTCAAGAGGCTGATGTTCTTGCTGGAGAGAAGAGAGTAAAAAATATACTTTTTAAAGTGTACTCTAGATAAAAGTATCAACCAAACATTAAATTAATTTAAACAGCACACAGCTTAGGTTCTGAGGGAGTTCAGAGAAAAGGACTTAGGGATTGCAGGAAAATGAGTGGGAGGGGAGGGGTGAAGGGAATGGCATGAGTGAAGGAGCAGGGTGAGGCCAGGAGCAGGGTGAGGCCAGGAGCAGGGTGAGGGTGGAATAGTTTGGGGCAGTCATGCATCCACCTGCCTGCAGTGGAGAGCCAGAGTCATGGGGAATAAAACTTCTCCCAGATTTCAGAGAGACGTGACATCCAAGAGGAGGTAAAATCCATTTGCCTCTAAATTGCTGAGGGAAGTTGACTGCTCTGCAGGGTAAAATAGGAAGCTGGTCCGACCCCAGGTTGTGATTTTTACTCTGTTTCTATGAGTTCTAAAATCCGTAGGGACCAGCAGTAAGTATTCACTTGGAAGAGCAATTCTCCAAAGATTAACAGAGCATTGAAATGTCATGGTGACTCTCCAAAACATTTCATCCCTCCCCGTCATAAACATGATCGCAGCCTACACCCCCACGCGCGGTGGGGAGGAAGGCTGGAAATATATGAGGTGTCTTAAGTGTGTTCTCAGAGATAGGGTCCACAAATAGCCCTGCAAGCATTCCTCAACCAAGAGTTATGGATGCCAGATGCTGTTAGCAGCTCGCCACTGCGAGGACCAGAAACAGGGGCCTTAGCGATACCACCACAATCCGGGTCCCGGCACGAAGGCTGTTATCGTGCTACTCATTCACCTACTAAGTGGAGCACATTCTTCTTTCCAGGAACTGCCCACTTATTTTGGGGTTTTGCTGTTTGCATACTTGGTCTGTGAATGTGAAGCAGCTGAGGGTAGGGTGCTGAGCTTCAGAAAGGCATTGAGGAGAGTGTTCAGAGTTCTGATCTCACTGTGTTCTGGCCAGTCTGAGAGTGGAGACCCAGTGGTCCTGAACACCAGCCCGCACACCAGAGCAGACCTCAGGATGGAATGTTTGGAAGTGTCACAGTGATGGTTCAATGCTCTGTTAATCTGAGAATTGCTCTTGCAAGTGAATACCTGTCTTTGGACCCTAATGATTTTCAAAACTCATAGAAACTCTAAGCTCTCAGCCACACTTTCCCATAATGCGTTTGAGACAAACTGTCACTCTGCCCCTTCCAAAGGCCTGGAGCTGCGTGCTCTTTGGCTCCTCTTTCTACTCCGGTCGGAATGGGCAACCTTCCAGGATTTTGCTACAAGTGTCCAGGCATGTTCATCACCCAAGTTGTTCTGTAGAGAAAGCCCATGTGTAATTATTTCCCACCTCCCTGCTACTACCTGGGACCTTCCCACCTGGTCTCCATGAAAAAAGGATCCAGGTCAGGGCTTTGCTCAAGTGAAGCACATCTGTCATCTCAGCTCCACAGACAGAACATATCCTTGAATATAAATGGTTTCTTATTACAAATAAGGGATAAAGGACAAAAGCATATAAATTTGGGGCTTTCTGAGCCACATGGTGTGTGTTGAAATGACTCAGTTCCCCACAGAAGTCCAACAGCAGCCATAGATGACATGCGAACAAATAAACATGGCTGTGTTACAATAAAACTTTTATTTACAAAATCAGACAGTGGGATAGAGTCAGCCATGTTCCTGTTACAGAAGTACATATACTTAACTGTTTTTGAACAGCCTGTGATTATTTTAGAAGCGCTTTCACAGACATCTTGGTTTCTCCCAATCTTGATAGACATGGGCCAGTGTTTTGTACCCATTTTATATATAACGCCATTGAGGCTCACTAATAACTTATCCAATGCCAACAGTTAGAAAAGTACAGAGCAGGGAGTCAGACACAGGCCTTCTGTTTCAAAGTCTAACACATCCTCTACCATGCCATATTTTCCAGAAGGTGTCTCTCTCTATTAATTAGTATTATGTGAAAAGAGTAGCTCTAGAGTCAAATAAGTTTGGGAAACTTCATATTAATCAAGGTTAAGGAGGCTTTTAATGTTTATCATGAATTTCCAAGAAGAAGTTATAAAGTATGCTTTAGTTTTATAAACATATTAGACACCACATACACGTTTTATTCTTCTTATAAAAGCAGCTCTCTGGACTCATGCTTCTTGGATCTGAGTCTAGGAGATACTTCACTAAGCATAAGCTTCAGAAAAGACATTTCTGAGAATCAGAATGCATACATTAAGTCATCAAAACCTCTCTCACGGACACTCATTTCTTTGATTGACTCAGTGAAATAGACTGTTTATAATTGGCATCTGGCATCATAAAAGGAGTATTTCTTCAGAAACCATGGACTATACTGCTTCAGAAACTGTAACCAAACCCCACCCTGTATCTTGGCCAGGTCCTGTGCCCTCTCCTCAAGAGGTTGCAAGGGAAAAGAGGCCCAACTTTCAACTTGGGTGGTGACCAATCAGATTATCAGGCTAATACCCCAGGGAAGCCCACCTAAGACAGACCACTGATTTTTTTTTTTTTTTAATCAAACCTTGACTCAGCAGAGTGATAACTGAGTGAAACAGGGACAATCACACCCTAGAACTTGTTCCATTCAAACAAGACAACTGAAAGAAATGGAGTGGGAAATGTACTTTGCTCTTTCCTGACTGTACCTGGTTCTGCTTCTTCTCATTTCTAGAAGGACCTGATAATCTGATTGGTCACCACCCAAGTTGAAAGCTGGGCTTCTTTTCCCTTGCAATCTCTTGAGGAGAGGACACCGGACCTAGCCAAGATGCAGGGTGGGGTTTGGTTATAGTTTCTAAGCAGTATAGTCTATGGTTTCTGAAGAAATACTCCTTTTATGATACCAGATGCCAATTATAAATAGTCTATTTCATTGAGCCAATTTTAAGTGAGTGTCCTTCAGAGAGGTTTTGATGACTTAATGTAGGCATTTTGCTTGGGAACCCAAGAATGTCTGCACCCTGAATGCAAACTGCTCAAGGTCTAAACAAGGGCTCCACTCACCCTTTATCACCAAATCCAAGAATCAGAACCAGCATACCAGGACATGGTTGTGTGGAACCAGAGTTTAAAAATATGACTTTGCCCTAAGTGGGATCCTGACTCAGTTTATTAATAATGCTTTTCTTTGTGGGAGAAAATGTACGAGAGAGAGAGTGAGTCAAGGGAGGCCTGGATGAAAAGATGTGAAGGGATTAGTAAAACAACTTATCTGCCTAATCCATAGACACAGACAACCGTGTGGTGATGGCCAGAGGGAAGGAGGGACATGGGCTGGGTGAAGATGGGCAAATAGGAGGCATATAGGTACATCTGTAATAGTGTCAACAATAAAAATAAAGTAAAAGGAAAAAAAGATGTACAAGAGAGGAATGGCATCAAGCTTCAGGGAATACGGCAGTGGTTGGCAAACTCGAGCTACATGAGGCTCTTTGGCCCCTTGAGTTTTTAGCAAAGGCCAGCTTAGGAGTACCCTAATTAAGTTAATAACAATGTATCTACCTATATAGTTTAAGTTTAAAAAATTTGGCTCTCAAAAGAAATTTCAAACGTTGTACTGTTGATATTTGGTTCCGTTGACTAATCAGTTTGCCAACCACTGGAATATGGGCAAGAAGCACGTGAAAAAGTGGACTATGGCTTGTTTTACACCTCAGTCATCATGTCTCACTTAAGTTTGCCAACTTTTTTGCCTAGTGCAAGGCAAAGGAATGTATTCTGGTCAGTTGAGGTCCTCTGTCCCTTCATTTTTGGCCATGTAGTCAGGGAAAATTCTGGAATGTTAAGGACATTTCTCCGCTTCACCTTCTTTAAGGAACATGAGTCATCAAGCCATTAATGAGTGTACACAATTGCGGGAAGACTGAGAATCATTCCTTTGAAAGAACTTGCGGGAGCTGCTTACCAGAAGATGAGGCAAAACCGAGATGACGAGGTCCTTGATAGAATATGGGCAACACAGAAGCAGAACTATCCTCTCCTTCCTTCGGTGGCTGAGCGCTCCCTGTGTGTATGCTGAGAGGTAGCAGCAAAGGGCTTGCAACCCCCAGAGACCACAGAGTATATCTGCAAGAACAAGACTAATCTAGAGTACACATCATTTTTCCTCATAAATAATGTATGGCCTGATGCATCTACCTTAAAACATTTCTGGTACAAATTAAGGCACATAAAAGAAAGAAATATGTTTATATTGCATCTATTGTATTTCCAAGCATCTTCCTATGAGCAAACAATCTAATGCGGGTACTCTGGTGGGCTAGAAGGTGTACCACGCAAGTATGTCCATATCCGAACCCCTAGAATTTTTGAATGTGACCTCATTTGAAAAAAGATTTGGAAGATGTAATTAAATTAAAAATTTTGAGATGAGGAGATCATGTGGGTGTACCCTAGGTTCAATGACAAGTATCCTGAATAGAGACACACAGAGGGAAAGGTGATATGAAGATGGAGTCGGAGATGAGAGTGGTGTAGCTACAAGCCATGGGATGCCAATAGACACCAGAAGCTGGAAGAGGCAAAAAACAGATTCTCTCTTAGAGCTTTCAGAGGGAGTATAGCCTTACTGACATCTTGATTTTAGATTTTTTAGCCTCCGGAACTGTGAGGGAATGAAGTACTGTTATTTTAGCCACCAGGATGTGATCATTTGTTTTAGCAGCACAGAAAATGCAAAGAAACTAACTTAATTTTTAAAATGTATTTTTGTTAAATTTCAAATGCATGCATGCACACAGAGAGAGAGAGAGAGAGAGAGAGAAAGGGGAGGGAAGGGGGAGGGAGGGAGGGAGGGGCAGAAGGAGGGAGGGAGGGGGACAGAGAGAGAGAGAGAGAGAGAGAGAGAGAGAGATCACTCATATTGAGCTGCCACAGTTGTATATTTCCACGTACCAAGACCTCATAGCAGGCTCTCTGAACAGACCTATTTTGACTCCTCTCCTGTTTCTGGAACAGGCATAAAGCACCTCCGTTGGTTGCAGAGAAGAGCATTGCTGGGGTGGGAGGAGGAGCGGCAGGTGGAGAGGAAGAGAATCTTCTCACGAAACCAACCAACCAACCCAACTAAATGGAGCTAGAGGTGATCACAAACTTTCACCTGGGATTTGGTTCGTGTTTCACAGAGAAATAATTGAGGTGATGCTTAGCCTCATTCTCTCACTGTGCTCAGAACAGTGGGAACCCCTATCTCTTTGAATACCTCTTAGTTTTTGAGCTGCTTAAAGGAGATTCCATCTGGCTAACCTCTTGTTTCTGTAATATAAAGTGAAAACCTCCTCTCTTCCTATATCCCTATTAATCTTGTACAATATTTTAATTCAGTTTCATCACTTTCAAAAAAGCTGCTTGTACTTCACTGTATGGCTCTTTGGATGAGCGTTGACCTATGAACCAGGAGGTCATGGTTCAATTCCTGGTCAGGGCACATGCCTGGGTTTTGGGCTGAATCCCAGTAGGGGGCGTGCAGGAGGCAGCCGATCAGTGATTCTCTCTCATCATTGATGTCTCTATCTCTCTCCCTCTTTCTTCCTCTCTGAAATTATATATATATTCTGCTTATTTACTCAAAGTTGATTTCTGTCTCACTTGAAAAATGACAAGGGAAAGGCTGGACCCTAAGGGAAGTGTGAGGAGAACAATTTATTTGAGAAAGTTATCTGGGTTCCTGACTTGCACAATTACATGGAGGGCTTTTTTGTTTTAATAAATTATGTCAAAAGTCACAGCACAGACCTGGCTGGTGTGGCTCACGAAACCAACCAAGTTGGGTGGAGCATCATCCTGTACACCAAAAGGTCATGGGTTCAATTCCCAGTTGGGGAGCATGCAGGAGGCAACTGATTAATGTTTCTCTCTCACATGTCTCTCTCTCTCTCTCTCTCTCTCTCTCTCTCTCTCTCTCTCTCTCTCTCTCTCCCTCTCCCTCTCCCTCTCCCTCTCCCTCTCCCTCTCCCTCTCCCTCTCCCTCTCTCTCCCATCTCCCTTCTTCTCTCTAAAATCAATTTTTGGAAAAAAAAAAACAAAAACATACAGCACATTTTAAAGAAATGAAATGGCCAAAATGTATATTCCCCCCAGGATTTGAATAATCCCAATTTAATTACATTTCTGACAGGAAGGCATTTAATTTTGCTAATAAACAGGTAAGAAAGCAATAAGCAATTTCTCAGTGGCCACTTTCTCAACTTTCAGGGCCTTGTGCTGTAGTTTTCCATTATAAACAGGAAAAAAAAAAAAAAGGAAAAAAAAAAAGACTATGCATAGAAAAAAAAAATAAGAAGAAAAAAAAGGAAGCTGGAAATTACAGCCAAAACAGATCAGTTCCACCAAAAATGCACTGAAGAGCACTCATTTCTCTGCCCTGGAAATTATGTGGCTCTCTCCACCCTTCTAAATTACTAAACATACAAAATGGAAATATTAGCTGATAACATGCCCTGTGCTACTTTCAGCAGAACACGTCTCTCCCCTCTCGCCCCCCCACAAAGAACAGACCCACGTTCTGGATCACTCAACCTTTAGAATAATGGCCAGCATTTCTTCATCCTTTGCAAAACATGGTGCCCATCTCTTGTTCCATAGCATGGTGGGACCCAGAGGCTTCGGCAATTGTGTACGTGTCACAGTTTTGTAGGAATCAGAGCTGAAGAAGAGGTACATTAATATTACATTTGGATTGTGCCCAATATGTGTGTCTCCCTTCCTCTATGCCTTCATAAATATTTCAGAGCCTTACACAGAGAAAACAGTGACAGTGGAACCAGTTTCTAAGTTAAAAGCAATCACAGCCATGGTGTAAAAACAGCAGCCAGCAGCCACAAGATTTCGGTTTAGGTTGGCCTGCTAAGAAATCCACCAATGTGAAAACTCTAGCTGGTCCCAACACTTACTTCCCACTGAAATGAAAGCATTCGACTTCTAAATGGTAGTTTCGAATAAAGGCAATAATTTGTTTCCAGCTGGTACAATTGTTTAATAAAATGCCTGCTGGGCCTCCAGAAGTAATATTCTCCTCTCCTCAGCAACAATGAAAATTACCCCGTCTTGGGGACCACTAAATCAATCCACACAAAATGTTCTCAACTTGAAGTATAAGATTGTCAATGACAGTAATTTGCCATATGGAGAAGTAGAAAAAAAAAGTTTCAGGGATACATGGTAAACTGGAGGAGAAACAAAATCTTAACAGAAGGCTGAAGCCATTTCACTATTGTAATAATTATTCTTCTAATGTTTTAATCAAAGGCAGCAAGCAGCCTGTCTCTCTCTCCTCATCTATATTCGAGCCACCACACTCTGTAGGTGTTAATCTCCATGCCTTCAGGCTGTTAGGAAGGAGCAGAAATTGGCAGTCCCTGAACTGCAGAGACTGTACGATAACAGTACCTGGCACTGCCCTTAATTATCTCAATTATGGAAATGTGTGCTGTTTGTCAACAGCTCAAAAGAGATGAGATTGTCACGCAGTTGGGGAGATAGGTTTTTGGGTGTAGGTCTGGGCAATGAAGATTTTCTTTCTGTTATAATCTTTTTTATTTTACTTTTTCTTTTTAAAGACATTTTATATTTATGAGAATGAAGGAAGAAACTAAAGTTACCCATGATCTCAGCGAGGACGAATTATCTTAAAGTCATCGGTCCAATGTGTGTTCTGTAAGTTTTATTCTTCTTCCTCTTAATGATCAAAATATATAAATACATAAAAACTAGAGATGAATAAATACAAATGATATTCACCCAGAATACAGGGGATGCAAGTGATTTACTTTCTAGGAGCTACCCAAATAAATACAAATTAATTAAGATAGCAAATCAGTAGACATATTTTCAAATGCAACAGGAAAACATTCACAACCCTAACATTAGATGGTCTTTTTTCAGAGACGTGTGGCAAAGCTTGTACAGTAAGAATCCTGGTCAATTTTCCAGTTTTCTGGCACAAACAACCCCTGGAACCCAGTCTAGTCTATCCATCCGGAGAAGTGAATTTGACCCCTGGCAATTGAGTTTATTACTAGTCTCCAATCAAACACACACAGGGCAGGTTCCCATATCAGCATCAGAGGAGGGAGAGTGTGTGTTGTTTTTCTTAAGCCACTACTAAGGATGGGAGTGATCTTTGTCACCTACTCTGACCCAGCTTTCCCCAGCAGTTCACAGCCAGCCCCCAGGACAGGGTGCAATCAGCCTCCTCACTGGAGGGAGAGGAAGCCAGCAGCGGCTTGCCTGAATGTCTAGGCGCTAATTTCACCAATCTGTGCCGCAGTCTCCTGCTCTGTTGAAATAAGGCGAATCAGACTGGTTGGCTCTCACCAGCCGGCTCTCAAAGCCTGTGCTGTGGCTGCTGGAGAGGCCTGGAGAGTGAGAAAGCCAAAAGGAGACCGAGCAGAGACTCAGATGTTACCATTCTGCCAAAGCTGGAGAGGTATTGGGGCTTCCTTTCTAAACCCTTTGCGGGACTGTTCTGGAAGAGAGTCCTCACATAGCGGGGCAGCCGAGTAGAGAGCACGGAAACTGTGTTAAGAAGCTGGTTCTTCTCCTGACTCGCTGGGGGATTGGCGCGTGCCACTGTTTCCTAGCTGGGGAAACGGGGTAAGAAATAACAGGTCTAGGACAAATTTCTCACTCATAAAATGTAACGAATACAAAAACTGTTTTGTTGGGTTATTTGTAAAAATTAAATCAAACACCGTAAGAAAAAAAAATTGTATAAGCTATCAAATACTGTACAGAAGTGATTCTCCCCCCCGCCCCCACGCCCCCATTGCTTGTGAAGGTAAAGTCCTGATTCTTGAGTCAGAGGCATCTTATGTTCACGGAATGTTGAATCTGCAACCCTCATAGAGCAAATTTTATTCTCCTGAACACAATGCCCCAGAGTTTTTGCTGAGGAGAAACCTACCTCCTGGGCCATGTGTTAGAATTTAATTCCATGGAAGAAGAAGAATTATCTCCTTGTAGTGAAAGGGTGTTTTGTTTTGTTTTACTGCTGATTGGAAATGAGGCCAAATCAAATATGTTTGAGCTTTTCTGCCCAAAAAGAGCTGAAGAGGATTGAGTTTGCCTTGTCCCTGCTCAGAGAAGAGCAGCCTGGGATGTGAGGCCCTTTCCTCGCCAGAGAGAGCCATGAAAAGGGGAGGGAAGACCATCCTCACAGGCCTTTTCTTCTCGCCCTGCCTTGGCTCCCAGTGAGGGCAGAACCAGGGTTATCTATTCTCCTCCCAACATTTAACTCTTGTAGAATTGCCAAATACAAGACAACACCCAGTTAAAGTTAAATTTCAGATAAACAACGACTGCTTTTTTAGAATAAGTATGTCTCAAATATTGCTAAATCTGGTGATCCTAACCTGTTATCCAAGGCATGGAATCCTAGAGTTTTTTAAGAGCCATAAAATTTTCTAATTCAATCTCTACTTTTTTTCTTTTCTTTTTTGTATGAAAAAAAAGGAGGCCTGGAGGAGTGAAGCTGCATGCCCTCCTAAACAGCAGCAAAAGCAGACCGAGAATCACACAAAGGAGCTTTCTTACCCATAGCAATTGTGAGCCTGAAGATTTTTAAAGTGATTAAATGCACAGTCCCCTCGATTTTTGTGTGACTATTTGTTCACACAAACCCAGGAAACTATTGAGCTGTGATTGGTGGCTGCTGTTTCTACACCAAAGCCTTGTGTTTGTGGCCAACAGAACAGCCAGCACTAAAAGGTTAATGAGTGACTACAGCTACCTCTGCTGACTGCGGGAGGTGCGAACAGCAGGGGATTGGGGTAAGGTCACTTATTTACCAGAAGTTCCACCATGACCTCACTTGATTAGGTCATCAAGCAAGGAAGGAGAGGATTAAAGGGGAGTAAGTAATGAGGCTGAGCAGCACAAGACTTTTACCTCAGAACACAAAACCAAAGCACACTGCATGTGTTTTCGCCACAGCCTCAGTCTTTGACCTTTGACCTTTGACTTTGACCTACCTACAGACCAAGGGTGCCCTGGCCTCATTCGCATTCCATAGCTGGTGTACACATGGGCGCGCCCAGCCATCACAGGAGCTCCATTTCTTCTCTCAGAAGAACTGGGACTGGAAATTGTTTGCAGATTTCTACCTCAAGGTCAAAGCATGTAACAACCAAAATTGCGCAGCGTAATTACAGCTGGATTTGACAAAAGCTCGAACGCTTACTGTGTTTTAGGTGGATACAAGGGGAAAGAGGTAATACTCTAAGGTTTCATTTTCATGAATATAAATGAGTACTTTGTTTCCTTTCCTTTTCTTTTCAAACATTTTCACCTTGTGCTGGGAGACACTTGGTACACACAGAACATCCTAAAAGGAATGCTCAGAGACAAGCGTTGTCTCATCACTTTTCTCCCCGCACTTCAGAGCTGGCCAAACACTCGGAGTCTAATTGGCCAAGTCTCAATGCCTGCAAAGTGTTTCTGGAACTGATATTGATTGTACCCTCTTCTGCGATTCGCCTTTAACAGCACACACAGCCCACTGAGGGACTTTCCCCCGTGTTCAGCAGTTAACACTGAATCTCCTTGGCAAGGCTCTAGGTGACTGCACAATCTCACACCTGCCAACGCTGGAAAGTTCTGGAAATGAGCAGTCTGTGCCAGACATTCTTTTGGAGCACTTCACCCAGTTCCTTAGTCTCCTGGCCATGAGATGAGTAACCCATTTCTCGAACTTGGTGAGACCTTTTGCCGTGATAATATGCAAAGGGCTTATCCAAGAACGGAGGTGCATGTCAAGGCCCCAGGGTTCTCACCCGGGCACTCTCGCTGCCTTTCTTATTCCCTCACTTTTGTGTCACGCCTCACACTTTTCAGGGCACCCTCACATCTGTTCCCCTTTGTTCTTTATGACAGCTCTGTGAGGCCCGGTGGGCAGATCCAGACCAATGAACAGGTTGGAGGGTTTACCTTGTGTTGGGTCTTCTGCTAGGCATTTTCGAGTATTTTACCTCATGAGGGCCTGCTGAGAACTCAGCGTGGGTTAAGGGAAGGTGCCCACCATACAGATGAAGGACTTGAGGATCAGAGGGTGGAATGTTCCAGAGCTGAAAACTGACCCCCTTTCGGCTCTACATATGATGTTCTAAATCTGTGGCTCTGCTAGAATTGTTTCAACTACAATGACCCCCCAAAACTGGCAATATATGAAGTAAATAATATCTCACAGTCTACAAATGATGAGCAGTAGTTATGGTCACTTATTACACATGCCCATTATGGCCTCCTTATTCCTGGACAAGGATCTGGCCTATTAGCCTTCAGATGGGTAATACGTATCAAAGTTAAGCTCCTGGAACACTCTCAATCTTCTCTGTGCTATTTTATTAGTAGTAAACTGCAAAATGTTAAATTCTTTTTACTTGAAACTTTACAGAAGTAACACAATAAGGCATAAAAGAAAGAAGCTAACCATCTATCCAATCCCATCTCCTAACAGTATCCAGCATTAATATTATGCTAAGTATCTGCACACACATTTCTCCTTATCATATATATAACTCTAATATGCAAATAGACTGAATTGTGGAACAACCAAACAACCAGTTGCTATGACGTTCACTGACCACCACGGAACACATGCTAAACATGGTGGGTGTTGGTAGCAGGTAGCAGAGCTTGGAACATGGCAGGCATCAGCTGTGGCAGGATGATGGAGCAAGTGAGCAGGGGCACCAGACCACGGTGGGGTGCTGGTCACTGTCATCAGGGTGAGCCTCAGGTGGTTACTGAAAATTCTTTGCTCCCTCACACCATGATCCCACCCAGCACTTGCACCTGCTGCTGCTGCTGGCCCCGCTCACACTCACAAACGCACGCTGCCTGCACCCAGCACCAGTTCCAATTACTCAGTACCATCAGCAGGTGTGAGTGGTGTCTGCCAGCCCTGATCACCTCTGAGGGCTTTTCCACCTTCCCTTGCTACCAAGGGGCAATTAGGGCTGGGCAGGGGTGTGGAGGATGGGCTGAAACCCACCCAAGTGCCCACTGCAGCCTGGAGGCCCACAGTTCCTTTCAAAGTACACAAATTTGTGCACTGGGCCCCTAGTATAAGAGTTTTCTGCTTGTTTGTCACCGAAAGAGACTCATTCCTTTTTATTACTCTAAAACATTTTTCTCCTCCTTCTTCACATATCTATATATATGGCCTAAGTGACCATTTGACTGTTCGACCTCTCAACCATTCAACCAGTAGCTATGACGTGCACTTACCACGGGGGGGCAGGGGGGGCAGAAGCTCAATGCCAAGGCATGGAAACATGGAACAGACTGATGAATCTCAGAGAGAAGGGGAGAGGAGGAGGGCAGGGAGAAATTAACCAAAGATTTTATATGTATGCTAGAGGCCCAGTGCACAGATTCACTCACCAGTGAGATCCCTCAGCCTGACCTACAGGGATTGGGCCCAAACTGGCAGTCTGCATCCCCTGAGCAGTCCCAGATTGCGAGAGGGCACAGGCTAGGCTGGGGGACCCTGTCCATGCACAAATCCATGCACAGGGCCTCTAATATGAAATAATGTCATATGAGAAATGATGAATGCATAAAAATTTCCATTTTAAAAATATGTTTAAAAATCTATTTTTTTAATTTCAGAAAGGAAGGGAGAGGGAGAGAAAGAGAAACATCAGTGATGAGAGAGAATCATGATTGGCTTCCTCCTGCATGCCCCACACTGGAGATGGAGTTGGAAACCCAGGCACGTGCCCTGAGAAATAAAACCATGACCTCCTGGTCCATAGTTCTACAATCAACCACTGAGCCACACCATCTGGGCATATAATTCTTTTTTTATCTCTTTGTTTTCAGTTCTTTGCAACTATGTGCAGCATTGTAATAGATACTATTGAAAGTGTAGAGGAGAAAAAGAATAAAACCTTTTCCTCTACCCTCAGGTTCAGTTCCTAGGGCCTGCACATGAAACTGATAAAAGACAAATTAACAGGAGAAGGAAGTTTATTACACATGCACACAGGAGTTTCACAATAAAGAAGGGAAAACCCAAAGAGGTGGTTAGGTCCCAGGGCTTACATAACTTTTTATTTTTTTTATAATTTTTTAAATATATATTTTTATTGATTTTTTTACAGAGAGGAAGAGAGAGGGATAGAGAGCTAGAAACATCGATGAGAGAGAATCACCAATCACCTGCCTCTTCTTGCACACTCCCTACTGGGGATGTGCCCACAACCAAAGTACATGCCCTTGACCAGAATCTCACCTGGGACCCTTCAGTTCGCAGGCCGACGCTCTATCCACTGAGCCAAACAGGTTTCAGCTTACATACCTTTTTAACAAGGGGGTGGTAAATGACAAGATAGATGAAGGGGGTTTTGACGTTTAGGGGTGGTAGATTGTAGGAAGATAAGTATATAGGAGAAATTAATAAAAGATAATGATTATCTTAGTAAGGTGGACTGTGTGGACTCCATTGCGGTCTCCAGTTCTCTTCTCCCTGCAATGGGGGGAGGGGTGCCTTTATAAAGGGAAATGTATGCCCTGATACAAGGCAGAAAAGGGGAGGGCAGAATTCTTTCTATGACTTCCTCAGGCCCAAGTGTCATATTTTGGGGTGGCATATTCTGATCCCCTTCAAATGCATGCTCTTCAATACTACCTCTAAGGATAAGTTCCCTGAAGAGCTGAGTTAAAGTGTATGTGCATTTTATTTTATATATTGTAGTTTACTTTTTAATATGGCTTTCAAAATTATGTTCTTCTTTTGTGCATTTTATTTTTTCATTTTTAAATATATTTCTTTATTGATTTCAGAGAGGAAGGGAGGAGAAAAAGAGAAATAGAAACATCAATGATGAGAGAGAATTATTGATCAACTGCCTCCTGCATGCTCCCCACTGGGGATCGAGCCAGCAACCCAAGCATGTGCCCTTGGCTGGAATCAAACCCTTCAGTCTGAAGTTGATGCTTTATCAACTGAGCCAAGCTGGCTAGGGCATGCATTCTATTTTTTATAGATGTAGCCAGACTACTTTTCTAAAAGGCTGTAACAATAATTCACATTTCAGCCAATATTATGAATCTACAAACACCCATCTCTTCTCCATCCTAACTGGCCGATGGTGTTTGTTGGTTTGTCAATTGAATGAGTATAAGGTGGCATCATATTGTTATTTGAATTTGCATTTTCCTTTCTACTAGGGAGGTTAAATATCTTTTCTATAGTTTATTAACCAAATTTGCTTTTCTTTGAGTTCATTGTAACTGTGAGATTGTTTTCTTTCCCTGTCACATTAGCTTCATTAGAGCAGGTACCAGGTGTGTCTTGTTCTCCTCCTGGTTATTTCTGGGGCCTAAGATAGTTGCTGAGAAACAGTGAAGGCCCAATAAAGAGTCGTTTCACCTGGCTGGTTTGGCTCAGTGGATAGAGCATCGGCCTATGGACTGAAGGGTCCCACGTTCAATTCCAGCCAAGGGCACATGCCTGGGTTGCAGGTTCAAACCTCAATGTGGGACCATGCAGGAGGCAGCTGATCAATGATTCCCTCTCATCGTTGATGCTTCTGTCTCTCCCTCTCTGAAATCAATAAAAATGTGTATATATTTTTTAAAAGAGTTGACTAAAGAATAACTGAATACCTTTTGACTCAGCAATCCTCCTCCCAGGAACTATAATAAAAAAAGTAGTAATGGCTGTGTGAAAAGTTTCATCCATAATAATATTCATTATAGGATTGCTTAGAACTAGAAATAGAATAAGTGATGATACTTGATATAGAAAGAAAATAATGACTATAATAGCTAACATTTATTTAGTGGATACTACTGAATAGTGTATTTAAATTTAAAAAAAAAATAAAGTATCCTCTTTAAACCTCACAGTGTATTAAGCTTATAAAAGTGACTGTAATACTATGTACACAATATAACCCTAATTGCTTAAATAAATGGCTCTGCATGCGTCAACAAATAAATGGGAAGGTATATACCAAATTGTTAAATGCAGTTTACTTGTGTAATTAAAGAAACACAGATTATTTTTTGTGTGCTTATACCTACTTTTATCTAAGTCTTCACCTTTTGTGATAAGAAAAATAATATAAGAAAAGCTATCTCTGAGTAATATTCTAGTATTGAGTGCTTTCTTCTCATGTGTTTTTTAAAATAAAGTGTGTATCTATATTAAAATAGGTATATACATATAAGTATATATGTACATAAATACCAAATGAAGTCCTCCAATAAAGAATAAGCTCATAAATACCCAATGAAATAGCTCACTGGCCATCTCATTTGTCCCAGATACTGTATGTCCTGGGGCTTGTTTCCCCTGAATGAGGCATATTTGTCTCCCCAGTCTTGTAGGTTGGCTCACAGGGCCATTCATCATTGTGTCCAGGGCTCAGAGAGAACCCTCTGGAGTGGCAGAGGGTAACAAGCCCACCGGGCCTCCGCAGCAGTGATGAAAGTGCCCGGCTGCCGGGATGAAGCCAGGTAGAGGCGCAGAAGGAATGATGAAGAGGGTGGCTTCCCGCCTCCCTGGCCTGCACTGCAGTGAGGCCCCGCCCACCCCACGCACACCCTCACTTCAGTTCTTGGCCCTCGTGTCACAGGAAGCCGGTGGAGGTTTTTCTCTCAATGGAAACCAAGCCTGGGATCCAGAGAGCAGAGCTGCAATGAGGCCCTGTAAGCCATACAACACGAAATCAGAAGTAAGGATAGAACACAAGGACGATTTCCCCTTTGCAGAAAACACCCCAAAACAAACAAATGAAGCACAATCACCATAAACCATTTTAAAGCCAATTCTGTTTTCTCGCGTGTTTCAGCCCAAATTCCCTCTCTGTGCAGCAAGGACCTCGTAGGCTTCACAGAAGCTGCCACAAGAAATCGCCATTCCCTGTCTGCAGAAAACTCAGGGGCCAATTCCCTTTGTGTGGATGTGGGCTATTTCTAAAGATCTTGTGGACATCAGCCAACATCACAGTCCCGTCCAGGGGTTCCAGGGAAGCTGTACTGAGATGCAATGTGAGTGCCTCAAGGTCAGTCCCCAAAGAATCAAAGTCAAAGCCTTGACCGAAGTAAGGAAACTGGTCAGTCCTGTTGTCTTTCATGGAGCCTTGATCTAAAAGGCCCTCCTTGCTTCCTGTTGTGGGCCTCTCTGATAGTTCAAGGCCAGTGAGCCAAGGTCAGGTATGGATGAAAATCAGCCTGGAGAGGGAGGGTGTATTCATACACCTCCCTAAAAATACTCCTAAAGTCAATTCCTTAGGTTACTCCCACTGAGCCCCGGTCCTCACCTAGAGAAGGAGGGATGGACCCAACCTTCCTCCAAGGAGGTTCCATTCGTTTTCCTTTGTGCTCCTCTGAGCAAGCTGCCCGTCCTCCTCCACCTGGCCTCACAGTGTGCCACCCACCCGCTCCCGACTCTGGGCCCAGCATCAAGGTCCCGAAGGGAGAGGCTCCAGGGTCAGTAACAGCACCAAAGCAGCCAGTTCCCCCTGGAAAGTCTCCCTAGATGTCCAGTTGTGGGACTGTTTGTCCTGGTGGCTGCACCCAGCACGCAGACTGTCCCTCAGGTGTTGCTGGTGAAAACAGGGAGATGCGATGCAGAGCTGGCTCATGAAAGCCGATGATTCCATAGTCAGAAGTTTGGGAGCCAGGTGAGCTTCCACTGGCAGCTTGAAGTCAGCCAGAGAGCAACAAGCCATGGATGCTGGCAAGGGCTGCTAGCCATGAGCACCCTCTTTTTGTTTGGCTGAGAACCGGTTGTTAAACTTCCCCAGCACATCACCGACAGGCCCGTGTGTGGGATGAGGGTGAGGCCTGGGTTCCCGCCCAGCTCTTCCACTCACGGAGAACACTGGGCAGTGCCTTAGTCACCGGGACCTCTGCTCCTTTTCTGCAGGATAACGACAGGAACTGTAACAGGACTGAATGAGTCATTGATTTAAAAGGCTAAGGTGTGCCGGGCACAATATAATGTACTTTCAGTATTATCTGCTTTTAATACCCAAATTTACAGAATGGATCAAGAACTGCTTATAAAAAAATAAATAAATAAAGACAGGAAAACCCCAAAACATGAGTGCTTAAAAACTAGTTTCAGGGGTCCAAAGTGGATGGCAATTCAAAGACACCTAGGTGCTAGAACTTCTCAAGGTGAGGCAAGAAAATGAGCAGAAACACAAAAACCAGGACTCACTAAATAGGTTCAAAGAGTTTGTGTAGCCTGGCCAGCATGGCTCAGTGGTTGAGCATCGACCTAGGAGCTAGGTGGCCACAGTTTGATTCCAGGTCAGGGCACATGCCTGGATTTCAGGCTCCATCTCCAGTGGGTGTGTGCATGAGGTAGCCAATCAATGATTCTCTCTCATCACTGATGTTTCTCTCTCTTCCTCTCCCATCCTCCCTCTAAAATCAATAAAAACATATGTTTTTTTTTCTTTTTAAAGAGCATGTGTAAAAATACATGATGCATACAATGGCTTCACCTGCTGGTTTCCTCTCCAATGCACATAAGTAGGAATGGAAAGACGAGGAATCCTGGGAAGCTAATAGACATTTAAAGTCCATCTGAGAAGCCAAATTTCTTCATAGCAATAATTCAGATGATGTTTTTGCTGTGTTTGGAAAATCCTCCAGGAACATTTAATTTGCAGATGCAGAAACCGCTGTACGTTCTCATGCGTTTGCAAAGCTGCTGTTAGAGCCAAACACTGCTGTGAGGTAAGCCGTTCCCAACAAATACCTGGCCTTTTTTTTTTTTTTTTTTTTTTTTTTTTCCATCTGAGGAAAGTATAATTTTGTCCAAGGCTTCACTCATCCAGGTGATCACAGGCAAATATTCACATTTGGATTTCTGTTTCCTGCTTTTTACTTCCTAGTGTTCTGGGCCCCCTGCCTTGTTTTGGACGCCGTGACTTAAGATATTCATCATTTCAGGAACAGACTTTGCCAAGAGCATGTTGGTCTGAGACAGAAAACAAAAATAGATGCACTTCAAACATAATCCAAGTGTTGTTGTGTTTCTGAGTTTTGGATCCCCCAGCCATTTTATAAGAAACCCCTGCTGTTTGAAATAATCACCCGAATCTCCCAAGAACCTTTAAGTCATGGTAGACAATTAAACAGGTTCCTGGCATAAGGAAAGCTGGCGGTGTGTGCGGCTAGCACGAGAGCACCCGGGAAGCCAGCGGTGCTTACAGAAGGGCATGCTGCAGGTGCAAGCAGCATCTTTTCCCTGAAAGAGACCGCGCCTCAGAGCTGCTTGATAATCTCCCCATGATTTCTTGTCAGCAGGATGCTTTCAGCACAGTTTTGTGGAGAAATGCCTCTTGTGCTGACAGGACCACGTCGTCTTTGACCTCCACCTTGTTTTCTCATATTTAATACATTCAAAGAAAACAGAGCCAGAGGACATTACTCCAAAGACACAAACTTCTTTGCCCTGATTATCCACAGCATAGCCTGTGCCTGAGAACTCATACGGGGATGCTACCGTGATGGGTAATCCTGGCAACGAGGAGCAGGGAGGAGCTGTCAGCCTGAGCATCCACATCTGGCTGCACAGGGCCCCTTGGAGGCCCTGAAAGCTGAGAAAGAAGCAGCACCATACAAACGCAGGAAGAACCCTGTGGCCTTACATACATAACTGCAGTGGTAGCTCTGTGGCCATGAAAGCTACTTACGCACACAGAAGCAAATGTGGATGTTGTGTATCATCATCAGATGGATCCATGGAATGGTGGAAACGTAGCTGCCATATGCAGGGTAGGGCAAAAGTAGGTTTACAGTTGTTCATGTGGAAAGGAATATAATCCTATCTAATAAAAGGGTAACATGCAAATTAACCGTCACTCCATCACACATATGGCGGTGCCTATAGCCACAAGATAGCAGCGCCCAGTCCTCTCAGCCCCGTCAGAGTCCCTCCAGTCCTGGGGGCAGCGGCTGCTGAGAGTGGGCAGCATGAGGGACTTGGAGGAATGCTTGCTTTGTTGCCATGGCAATGAGGCAAGCATTCCGCACCCAGCCGCAGATGGACCTCTGACCTCAGAAAGCCTCTGGGCTGTGGGCGCTGAGCAGCTGGGCCCCTGCAGAGATCTACTGGCACATGGACTGGTAAGCAAGGCTACTAGTACCACATAAATAGTAATACAAAAATAAACTCTGTGTTTTACGTACTCACAACTGTAAGTAGTTTTTTTAGAAAAGGGATATGGGCATCCCAAAATTTCTTTTCTTTTTTATCCTCACCCAAGGATATTTGTTGATTTTCAGACAGAGAAACATCAATGTGAGAGAAAACATTAAATGGTTGCCTTCTATATACACCCCAACGGGGGGCTGAACTCACAACCTAGATACCGTATTTTTTGGACCATAAGACGCCCCAGACCATAAGACGCACCAGTTTTTAGAGAAGGGAAATGAAGAAAAAAAGATTCTGAAACAAATAGTGTCCTAAAATATTTTATGTGCATTAAAACCCAACACCACAGTCATAAACACATGTAATCAACCCTGTAAAGTAAACAGCAGCATTTAGAACCATTTTAGAGCCGGGCAAGCACACAGAGACCACACAGAGCCGGGCAAGTAAAAAAACTTTTTTTTTTTAAAGTATATGTGTAGGCCATATTTGGACCATAAGACGCAGGGACTTTTTCCCCCCACTTCTGGGGGAAAAAAAGTGCGTCTTATGGTCCGAAAAATACGGTATGTACCCTGATCAGGAACCAAGCCTGCAGCCATTTGGTCTATGGGACAATGCTCCAACCAACTGAGCCACATGGCCAGGGCAAGGACAGCTCAAATGTTTTACAGAAAAACTGTATACAAGTTGTTTGAAGTTTTCTTTTCATTGTGGTAAAATGCACAGAACATAAAGTTACCATCCTGCCGCAGCCGGTTTCTCAGTGGTTAGAGCATCTGCCCTTGGAATGAAGAGTCCTGGGTTAAATTCCAGTCAAGGACAGGTACCTCACTTGCAGGTTTGATTCCCTGCCCTGCTCAGGGCATGTGTGGGAGGCAACAAATCCATGTGTCCTTTTCACATCAGTGTATCTCTCTGTGTATCTCTTTCCCTTACATTCTCTCTAAAAATCAATGGGAAAAGTATCCTTGGGTGAGGATTAAAAAAAAATTTACCATCTTAACCATTTTTAAGTGTACAGTTTAGTAGTGTTAAGTATATTCACATTGTCGGAACTAATCTCCAGAACTTTCTCATTTTGCAAAACTGAAACTTTATACTCATTAACAATTCCTAATTAACAAGTTGTTTTTAATAACAAATTTGTGTATTACTTAATGAAAGTAAAAAAAAATACTTTAAAAATTAAGTCCATTGAAGAAAGAAATGGAAGAAGACATAAATTAATGGAAGGCCATATCATGCTCATGAATTGGAAGGATTAGTATAGTCAAAATCAGTGTGGCTCAGTTGGTTGAGTATTGTCCAGGTACCAACAGGTCACTGGTTCGATTCCCAGTCAGGGTATATATTCAGGTTGAGGTTTGGTCCCCAGACTGGAGGCAACCAATCAATGTCTCTCTCTCTCTCTAAAAATCAATGAAAACATTTTAAATGTCCATATTACCTGAAGAAATATATAGATTTAATAAAATCCCTATTAAAATATTAATGCCATTCTTCTCAGAAATAGAAAAAAAATCCTAAAATTTACTCAAACCACAAAAGACCACAAATAGACAAAGCCATCTTGAGACAGATATCAATGCTCTCTGATTTCAAACTATATTACAAAGTCATAATAATAAAAGTAGTATTGTACTGGCATAAAAATAGATAGATAGGTCAATGGAACATAATGGAGAGCCCAGAATATAGTCAGTTAATCACAACAAAGGAGGCAAGAATATACAATGGAAAATTGACAGTCTCTTCAATAAGTAGTGTTGGGAAAACTGGACAGATACATTCAAAAAAATTGAAACTGAACCATTCTCTCACTCCATATACTAAAATAAACTCAAAATGGATTAAATACTTAGATGTAAGGCCTGAAACCATAAGATTTCTATAAGAAAACAAATGTGGTAACCTCTTTTACATCAGTTTTAGTGACATCTTTTTTTAGAAATGTTCTCTCTAGTAAGTAAAACAAAAGTAAAAAATTAACAAGTTAGACTCCATCAAACAAAAAATTATCTGCATAGCAAAGATAACCATCAACAAAACAAAAAAGCAACCCACAGAATGGGAGAAGATATTCACAAATGATGTATCTAATAGATATTTCTCCAACAAAGACATGCAGATGGCTACCAGATATATGAAAGATGTTCAGCTAATCATCAGGGGGATGCAAATCAAAACCACAATGAGATACTAGTTCACACTTGTCAGAATGACTATCATCAGAATGTCAATGAATGACAACTATTGGTGTGGATGTGAAGAAAAGGGAAGCCTCATGCACAGTAGGTAGGATTATAACTTGACATAGCCACTATGGGAAACAGTATGGAGATTCCTAAAAAAAGAAAGACCTAAAAAACAAACAAACAAAAAACAGAAATAGCACTACCATATGACCAAGCAAAATACACTTCTGGATATTTATCTGAAGAAAACAAAACACTAATTTGAAAAGATATATGCACCCTTATGTTCATTGCAGCATTATTTACAACCCCCAACATATGGAAGCAATCCAGGTATCCATCAATAGATAAGTGGATAAAAAAGATGTCACACACATACACACACACAGGAATATTACTCAGCCATAAAAAAATAAAATCTTGTCATTTTTTTACAACATGAATGGACCTAGAGAGAATTATGCTAAGTGAAATAAAGCATATGATTTCACTTATATGTGGAATCTAAAACCAAAACAGACTCATAAAATCAGAGATCAAAGTGATGGTTGCCAAAGAGAGATAAGGATGGGTGAAAAAGGTGAAGGGGAAAAGAATCAGTATTTTGATAACTTTGCATGGTAATAGATGGTTATAAGACTTAGTGTGATAATCACATCATAAGGTATATAAATATCAAGTCATTATATTAAACACCTGAAATTAATATAATTTTGTATGCCAATTTATTACTTAGATTAAAAATAAATAAATAAATAAATAATATCCTATATTTTAAAAAATAAGCAAAACAAAATCTAATGGCCTTTGCTATTCATTAAGGAAAGCTTTTGATGGGAAACATTTTGCCTACCAGTCTGACAATTCTTTCTGACAGCATGAAAAAGGCTGGCAAGGGAATAAGAACTGAATTGTGTGAGGGTAGGAAACAGTAGGAAGAAGTCTGTAACTTTATTACACAAAAGCTATGTGATAAGGTCCAGTACATGGCAAAAGCTGGGCCACAAGTGTCCGGCAGCCGACGTGAAGAAACAGTGCAGCTACAGGAATCAAAAGCAAATCCGTTGCTGCTCTCTCAAGACCAGCCAGGACATGAGTCTCAGGAAAGGAGTGTCTGAGGGTGTGGGCAAGAAGTCTTTTTTTTTTTTTGAGATAATGACAAAAAAGGCTGGAGATGAATGGAAATGGGATGAACTAGGGCAGAAATTGAAAGGGTCTAAACGAAACTAGAGAATCCTTCTAGAGTTCTTGGATGGAAGGATAGTGTGCAGTTTACTTGACCTGGGTTGGGGGTGAGGGATGATGATAGAGCAAAAGATCCTAATTACAGAATGCAGAGCAGCAAGGAGCAAGCTAGTCAAAAGAGAATGCTGTCTTAATGTGAAAAAGTTCCTCTCCAGAAAGGACACAGGTTATACCCAAGCCTGTGGGTATAAGAAGAAAACTCACCTTATAGTCTTTTTCTAGGTTGAGCACCTAGAGTCTGTATCCCAATGAATAAGTTATATTTCAGTATTCTCCATTCCACAATAATACACATTGCACTCTGGAGGGCTCCAACATTATATCCTAAAGAGGAGAATCCTTTGAATGTTGGCACCAGAACGTACTAGAAGAAAACAGAGAGAATTTCTGCTGAATTTCAAGCATAAACAGAGATGAAAATCTGTCCCTTAGGATGGATGGCAAGGATGGTGTGGAAGAGAACATTTTTCTCAGATTCTCAAAAGATGCTTTTAGTTACAGAAGAGAAACACTCATATGTGGATGTTTCTGACAGCATCTCACAGCTTTACTTAGAAGAATTTTAGCAGTATTTTCTGAAATTTGGAGAGTTTTCAAGCATATACGATGGCTTTTAAAAATAAAGCTCTATCCTGGAGAGCTAGAATATCACCCATACTTTATAGAAAGGCTCATTTGCACTTCGGCTATACTAGGTGACAGGGAGCACTGGTCTGTTTCAGGACAAGTTCCATTATTTGTGAGCTAGGCAACACTGGGACAGCCGATGAAACTCTCTGACCTGTAGCTTTTTGCCTGTAACCTGAGGGTGATAAGACTGTCATATGGCCCTGACTGGTTTGGGATAGAGCATTCACCTGTGGATAGAGCATTCGTCTGTGGACTGAAGAGTCCCAGGTTCAATTCCGGTCAAGGGCATGTTCCTTGGTTGCGGGCACATCCCCAGTAGGGGATGTGCAAGAGGCATCTGATGGATGTTTCTCTCTCATTGATGTTTCTATCTCTCTACCCCTCTCCCTTCCTCTCTGTAAAAAAATCAATAATGATAATAATAATAAATCAAATATATATATATATATATATATATATATATATATATATATAATTTTTTTAAAGAGACCATTGTATGAAAACCATCGGAGAAATGTGAATCAAACTGGATGCAAGAAAATGTTAAATGAATTTAAGAACGTAATGTTGAACTTTTAGCAACCTGGTGCAGCCTGGATTCCTCTGGTTACAAAGACACTCTGAATACTGAACAAAACCTTACATTTAAACATGTCAAAGGAGAGCTGAACTTCAAGGAAAAGATGGGACACCTCCAGGTGCCAGAAATGAAAGAACTCAAGCCAGAAGAGTGAGTAGGAGCTGATGAGAAGCAGTCCCTGGATTTCCAGAGCTCCCTGATGCAGAGTGATGAGTTTCTGGTGCCCTGAGATAAGAGGTCGAGACTGCATCTTCAGATGCTGATGAGAAGAAAAAGTCCCAAGAGAGGAGTTACCCAGCCAGCAAAAAGGGCTACACAGGCTCCCACAATGAAACACCACAGACCGACGGGATAGCTTATGAGAAATTTATTTTCTCAGAGCTGGGGAGGCTGGATGTCCAATGTCAAGTTCCTCCTGAGGCCTCTCTTCCTGGCTTGCAAATGGCCCCTTCCTCCCCTACTCTCACACAGCCATTCCTCTGCACGCACATCCCAGGTGTCTCTTCCTCTTCTTACAGGGACATCAGTCCTATGGGATCAGGGCCCCACCCATAGCACCTCCTTTAACCCTAATTACCTCTCCAGGCCCTTTCTCCAGATACAGTCACATTCAGGTACTGAGTAGTAGGGTTTAATATATGAATTTGGGGGGTCACAATTCAGTCCATAGTAGGGGCTGACAAAACTCTACAAAAGCTCACGGAAGCTCGCCATTAATCAGGGGCCTTAAATGGGAAGGGAGGAGGTTGCCAGCGAGAAATAAAAGCCCAAGCTTGTCATGTGGACAGATGTGGGCTTTGAACTTAATCTCCCTGTGTGTTGTGGGAGCTGGAAACTAAAAAACTGACATGAAACTGTTCCAGGAACACTAACATTTTGAAAACCCTACCAGAAACTTTAAAAAGTAGCTAATCTGTGCAATAATTTTTACAACCCAGGACATAACACAGATTTTTTTTAATCTTGATGAAAATTTTTTCATTACATAAAAAAAAAAAAAAATACAAACCACATAAAGAAGCAGCAATGAGAGTCATCAAATGCTATTTATCAATGGTTCTCAGAGTGTTCCCTGGACCAGCAACCGTAGCCTCACCTGGGAACTTGTTAGGATGCAAACACTGAGGCCCCACCCAGACCTTCTGAATCAGAAACCCTGGGAGTGGCGCCCAGAAATCTGTGTTTTAACAAGCCGTCCTGGGATGCTGATGGCTGATGAAGTGTGAGAAGCCTTGAAATAGAGAACAAGCATTCCAGTTGCTGCGGGATATGACACCTCCAAGCAACAGCCTCTGCCCTCACCCTAGAAGTCACTGGCTCGGACACTCATGCCATCAAACACACCACCCATTGCCCCTTCCCGTTGGCATATACCCAAATCCCAGGCCATGCCCTTCATTCCTAAAAGACTTCCTCCCCCAGCTCACTCACCCCGCCCTGTCCACTCCCCAGGGCTCAGCACATAGCTGGTACTCAGTACATTTTTATTGAATGAAAAAATAAATGAGGACTGCATGTGTACTAGGCTATGTTCTTTTAAACACCTCAGTTCTACATTTGATATTTAAGATGGAGAGGATGGGCTGCTTTCTCCAACATGGTTAGTTCTTGATTCTAGAAAGCACGTCTGTGAGGGGAAGAAAGCTGCTCTGCAGAAGGGCACTGTGTTCGTTTGCTAGGGCTGGGCTGGGTACCACAGACTAAGTGGCTCAAATAACAAAAATGTATTGTCTCATAGGTTTTTTTAAATTTTATTTTCCAATTACAGTTTATATCCAATATTACTTTGTATTGGTTTCAGGTGTATGACATAATGATTAGACAATCATAAACTTTACAAAGTGTCCCCAACATTTCCAGTACCTCCCTGGCTTTGTTCATAGTTATTACAGTATTATTGATTATACTAGGGGCCTGGTGCATGAAAATTCATGCACTGGAGGGGGGGGTCCCTCATCCCAGCCTGCCCCCTTTCACAGTCCGGGAGCCCTCAGGGGCATGAGGCGACCTGGCGATCAGGGGAAGGCGATGCCCCATCACACCTATGCTGCAGCCACTGCCAGGAGCACAAGTCTTGGCTGGCCCTGGTTACCTGAGCTTTGGGTGGCCCTGGGGGACTGAATGGACTGGGGGACTCCAGAGGCAGGTGCGAGGAGCGGCCAGGCCCATCTGGGGGGAGGGGGAGGGCTGACTTTGCCACACACCTGTTGCCCCGGTGGGGCTGAGGGGACAGGGCGCCCCCATCTTGTGGCTGTGGGCATTGCCATCTTTGAGGGCATAGCAGTCAATTATCATATCCTCTTTATTAGATAGGATTCCCTATGCTGTCCTTTATATCCTGTGACTATTTTGTAGCTACCAATTTGTACTTCTTAAGCTCTTCACCTTTTTCATCCAGCCCCCAGCTCCCCTCCACTCTGCCAACCATCTATCTGTTTTCTGTATTTTCTCATAGTTTTGGAGACTGGGAGTCCAAGATCAAGATGTAGGCAGGGTGGCTCCCTCTGAACATGGTGAGGGAGAGTCGGCCTCATGCCTCTCTCCTGGCACCTCAGGGGTTTCCTCATTATAATGATGTCTTCACATCACCTTCCCCCTGTAGGTGTTTCTGTTTCTTCCCACGGCATTCCTTCTGCAAGAACACCAGTCACAGGGACTCACCCTGCTGCAGTATTATAACTCAGCTTATTAGACCTGCAACAGCTCTTTCTCCCAGTCTATGGTACTGGGGTTAGGACTTTCAGATATGAATTTAGAAGGACAAAATTCACCCCATAACAGATCCATTTAGCAAAATACATAACAACTTAAATTATATAAAAAATTAAAGCAGTGTGATATATAATATTTGGATGCCTAAATACTGATGAAAGTATAAAAACATGAGGGGAGGGAAAAGACCCACTTCATGGGTCTTTATCTACATCATCTCCTTCAACTCTCTCAGCAACCCTGAGGAGTTGTTTCTATTATCCCATTCACAGATGAAGACACTGAGGCTTAGGAAGTAGCATAACTTGCCAGGAACAAGTAGATGGCAACCCTGTGATCCAATCCCAGTCTGTCTGACTTCAGAGCTCACACTCTCAGTGCCTGTGTTTTATATTTAGATTCCTTTCAATCCCATCAAAAATACTTGCCTGAGTGTATCCCAGGTGCTGGGGATACATTACTGAGTAAGTCAGGCTGTCTGTCTTCATGGTGCTTCTGCTCTAGACAGTAGCTCACCACCCCTAGCTTACATAACAAATGTAGGAAGAGACATTCTCAGACCATGCCCCAATAACCCAAGTCTGAAAATTTTAAAAAAGAATGTGGATAGAGCCTGGCTGTTTGCTCAGTGGTTAGAGCACTGGCCCATGGACCAAAGGGTCCTGGGTTTGATTCCCAGTGGCAGGCTTAATCCCTGGCCCCAGTTGAGGCATGTGCAGGAGGCAACCAATCAAGGGGTCTCTCTCACATTGATATTTCTCTCTCCCTCTCTCTCTCTCTCTCTCAATCAATGGGCGGGGGGGGGGGGGGGGGAATCCTCAGGTGAGGATTAAAAAAAAAAAAAGAATGTGAGTAGGGGATATTTTGGTAGAAATGAATTGTAAGAGATTGTATAGGCAAAAGGCCCTGCTACATGGAAAGGCCAGGGTTTCTAAGACACTTCTAATCGTTTTTAATGTGACAAAACTGTAGTGATGACCTTTGAGCTAAAAAGAAAAGGAGGAGCCTTGTCCCAACGGGATGCCCCTGGACAAGGAGACCCCGGCCTGGCCCAGGCGCCCTGTGGTTACGATTCCAGCCCGGGGAGAGAAAAATCAATTCAAACCTTGCTTGTTCGTGTCACGGTAAATTCTTAATGCTTCTAATGGAACTTCTTCTCCTTCATGAAATATTTTCTATTTTAAAGAAGAACAGCAAATTAATACAGCGTTTCCAATAGCCTCTAAGTCAGGTTTAATTGGTGCAATTCCCTCCAGTGAATCGAGGGAAGACATTCGTCTTCATCACCTGGGTGGAATGTTAAACGGGAAGCAGGGATGAAATGTCAAGGTAAAATAATGCTAATAATTATTCTGAATGTTACATTCTCCTTGACCTTGGAAATTAAAGGGCCAAAATGAAGGCTTTTTGTCAAAAGTCAAGAAGTCATCTAGAGACACTGCTGACATTTATGATTAATGTAGGCTGGAATTATGAGGAGAGAAATGCAGAATGTGATTAGCTCCTAGTGTCCTAGTAATTCATTTTATAGCGCTATGGAAACCATAGAGTACGGGGACATAAAAAGAGCCGGCGTGCTGTGGATAATCTTAATCTCTAGAAATTTAAAAAGGAAACCTCTGAAGATAAGTAAGACTTTTTAATTAAAGCATCAGTGACCAAGTAATTAAATGTATAGGTCTGTAGTGAGCGAGGGAAGAAAATGGCCCAGCCTAAGGAAAAAATAATGATTTCTTATGCATAGCACACAGGCACACAAAAGAACTCAAGCCTCTAGCTGCTGGGTCCTGTCGCTTCAGAGAATTTTCTGGTTCATTTGCAGCGACAAGAGAGAGTGTGGCGGGGGGACAGGGGGCTCCCCCGGGCACTGGGCCTGAGCGGGCAACTCGAGCGGGTCCTGAAAAATGAGAGGCTGGCTGAGAGCAAGGCACCTCTGTAACAAAAAAGATGGCTCTCAATATTTGTTGAGAAAAGCACAGCTCCTGCTTTAAATAAAGCTTTTGGTCCAAAACTCTTATCTGGCAAGGGGGGAAGGTAAAGGGACATCCATCCACTCACGTGACTTGGTTTCCATGGCCGCGGCCCCTCCTCTTCATTCCTCGCTCACTCTGAAGCAGCGAGGCAGCAAGGGTGGGAAATTGATTCCTGGAAAGAAAAAATAAGTATGAAACACTCACATACAGGGGAAAGCACAGCAAAAAAGGAAATCAGCCTTTCGCTAGAGAAATAGAAAATATTTTACCTACCCATTTTAAATTTAAAAACTGGAAATATGCAGTTTGACACCAAGCAATGTGTATATTTAAACAATATATACTTCTGATATACATACAAGCCACGTATCATGTGTATGTCATGTATAATATATGTACACGAATGATTTCCTCCATCTTTCCCCCAGCAGGGACAGATGAGAAACAGTGAGCAAACAGAGAAAAAAAGGTATGGAAAAAAACTGAGTAGGGAATATAGGAGTGAAATGTGGAAGGGAGAGAACGGCAGAAAGAGAAAGCCCCACAAAAAGAGATCCACATTCAGGGGCTGTCCTTCCAGCTGAGTGTCTGTCTCAGTGTTTGTAATTGTCCTTGATTAGCTCTCTGGTAACTGAGAGCAGATTCTCTGATTTAAAGTCTCCTCCTCTTTATTTCATCAGTCCAGACCTAAGTACTTGTGGATTTCTTTGCTGGTGCAGAAATCAATACATTCCCCAATTTACAATGGGCTTCTGTCCCAATAAACCCATTGTAAGTAAAAAATGCATTTACTACACCTAACCTACCAAACATCAGAGCTTAGTTCAGCCTACCTTAACCCTGCTCAGGACATTTGCAACAGTGACGACTGGCAAACCCACTTAGCACAAGGAATACACCGAATTCACCATAGAGTATCATTGTTGACCTTTGTAATGACAGGGCTGATTGGGGAGCTGTGCTCACTGCCACTGCCCAGCATTACAAGAGATGGCCTATCCTAGCCGAGAAAAAGATCAAAATTCAAAATTCCAAGTATGGTTTCTGCTGAGTGTGTGTTACTTTTACACCAGTCAGAAAATCACTAAGTTGAACTATTGTAATTCGGGCACTGTCTGTATAAGGTCTGTGTAGGCCAGGCTAAGGGCTCCGTCTTCTGTGGGCCTGTAACAGTCTGCATTAGGATGCGGGGATTTGGCATTGTAATAAATAATGATGCAGGGGCATTATGAGAGGCACTTTTTAAAAATGGATTCATATAGGCACTTACGTTGTACTGAAGATACTTGTGAAAACAAATGAAAGTAATGTACTTGCAAAATCCCAATAAAGGCTGAGAAAATTGTGATTAAAAATCTTGCTTAAACAACGGAGCCTATGGGAGGACATGAGGAGCCCTTGAAGCATCTGGGACCTGAGATGTGGCAATAATCACCATTCCCTTTTCTCATGCCAACTCCTCAGATGTTGTTCTAAATAAACACATCTACACAGATGTCACCAGCACCTTAAAAGGCACAGCCATGGTCAGTGTTGAAAAGATAAAAATGGAAAAATTTCTCTAAATGTCAAAACTTATTGCCAAGTGGCAGCTGGAAGGCATAATGGCGGCCACTAAATCCTCGCAAGTGGCTTCATTTCGTTTCAGCAAACATTTGTGGTGGGCCATGGGCAGACACTGAAATGTGGGGATGAGTAAGCCACCATGCTTGCCATCCTTATGGTCCAAGGGAGGAGACAGACCAGCAAAGCAGCCATGAAAGGACATTGTTGTGAGTGCACAGGCAAACACACGGCGTGTGGGGAGGTGCAGCGGACAGTATGTCTCTGGGTGGGAGAAGGGATGATAAGACTTCTTGAGCTGAATATTTAAAGAAAGAGTAGGAGTTAACCAGAACCAGATGGAAGAGTGGGGTGTCTCAGCAGGTATTGGGGTGGGTAGACTGTGGGTATGTATGAATGGGAACTCCTGACACAGGGACACACTCCGCCCAAAGGTATAGCTGCCCATTTCTCCACAAATGGCACCAATGTCCACCCAGTGGCTCCAGCTAGAGCCAAGCAGTCACCCTTGGTCCCTTTTCCTTTCCTCACTGCTCACCTGTGATCATTAAGTCATGTTGACTTTGCTCAAAAATATATTCCAAACCAGTCTAGTCCTTCTCCTCTGGACTCTGCAGCAGCCTTCTGCTTTGTTGTTATGAGCTGAATTGTGTCCTCCATCCCCCACCAAATTCATATATTGAACTCCTAACTCCTCACACACCAAAATGTGACAGTAGTTGAAGGTAGGGCCTTAATTGATTACGTTCAAATGAGGCCCTTAGGGTGAGCCCTAATCCAGTCTGACTGGTGTCCTTATAAGAGGAGGTTTGGACACACAAAGGGACGCCAGGAGTGAATATACACAGAGCAAATGCCATGTGAGGACACAGCAAGAACGTGGTTGTCTGCAAGCCAAGGGAAGAGGCCTCAGAAGAAACCAACCCTTCTAATACCTTGGTCTCTACCTTCCAGCCTCCAGAGCTGTGAGAAATAATTTTTTTGTTGTTTCAGCCACCCAGTCTGTGGTGGCAAATTAATACACTTGTCTTCCTGCTTCTACTCATGCCTTCTAAAATCCAATATCCTGCAGCAAAATTATATTTCATCATTATCCTGCTTAAGAACCTCCAGTGACTTCCCTTATATTTAGAATAAAATACTAAATAACTTTTTGTCCTGGTTCAAGAGGTGCCAAAGTGAACTGACCTCCTTCCGATTTCAGATTGAACATCACTTCCTTGGTCCCCGAAGTGAGGAGCCCACCGGACACTCTCTAGCATGCCAGTGTGCTTTCTTTTCTTCACGGCATCCCTCACTACATGGTATCTCCTTATTTAGGTGATCATTTATCTGTATGCCTCCTCCACCAGAATGGAAGCTCCTTTATTCTAGCTACAGAACCTTCATCTGTCACATCTTGAGTTCAGAACACAGTAAATACTCAAAAAAAATTTTTTTTAATGAATGAATGAGAGCAGAATGCATGACCTAAAGCAAAGTGCATGTAGTGCAGATTAACTGGTGGGTGGAAAGGGAGAAGCCTGGAAAGGTAGCCAGAAATCAGAACATAAAAGTTATTGTGTGAGATGTTCTAGCAATATAATGGCTGAGCAGAGTTAATACCCACCTACCACATGGGGCCTACTGTGCATTCTGGTCAATCTCTACTATAGAGTGTTCAGGGACAATTCAACAATTATCCGTTCACAAGGGGGCCTTATTAGGGGGCTCAGGAGCTCTATAGAAAGAACAGAAACCCTGTTCACAATTGGGGAAGAACACTCATTAACATAAAGGTTCTTTTTTCTACACATCCTCTCTAACACTTTCATTAACTACTTGATAATAGACATTCTAACAGGTATGAGGTGTTATCTCATTGTGGTTTTGATTTAAGTTTTCCTAATAATAGAGATGTTGAACATCTTTTTATATGTTTGTTGACTATCTGTATCTCTTCCTGGGAAAAATGTCTATTCATGTCCTTTACCTATTTTTAAAAATATATATTTTATTGATTTTTCACAGAGAGGAAGGGAGAGATATAGAGAGTTAGAAACATTGATGAGAGAGAGTCATCAATTAGCTGCCTTTTGCATGTCCCCTACTGGGGATGTGCCCACAACCAAGGTACGTGCCCTTGACTGGAATCGAACCCGGGACCCTTCAGTCCGCAGGTTGATGTTCTATCCACTGAGCCAACCGGTTTCGGCCTTTACCTATTTTTTAATCAGTTATTTTTTTTGTTATTGAGTTGTAGATATATATATATATATATATATATATATATATATATATATATATATATATTTGGCTATTAACCCCTTGCCAGATATATGATTTGCAAATATTTCTTGATAGTTCTACCAAGAAAACTTCTCTCTGAATATCTAACCTCAAGGTGTTTTAAAAAATTCTCTGGTAGGTACAATTTACATAAAATTTATCTACTGTAAATGGAAAATTTGATTATCTTCAGCACATTTGTGTTATCCTAATACATAAAAACCCTGGGTCTGTCACATCCACCATGACTGGAGGCTGGACCAACCAGAAGTCAGTCCTGCAGTCAGCGCTGGGTTGCCATGGTGACCCAGCACTGACTGCTCAGGGGGCAGCAATTAGGCCTGGACAGTGGCCCGGAGAGAAAAGCAGGGTCTGATCATAGCCCCCATAGCAGTCAGTACTGGGCCTGTATGGCCGAAGTCAGTCCTATAGTCAATAAACACAGGGCAATTAACATTAAGTGAACATTGGGTCAATTAATATCTCTTTGAGAGGAGTTGAGAATATAAAGTACAGTGTAGAACAATTACTTATATTATTTCACATAAAACTCTTTTCAGCTATTTTTCTTTATTTAAAATGTATTTTATTGTTCAAAGTATTGCAGATGTCCTTTTGTTTTAGTTATTTTTTCCCTATTGATCTCCTCCACATTGCACCCACCCCTTCCAGGCCTTTGACAGACTATTGTCTGGATGGGCTATTCCTATCTAACACATAAAAATTTAGAAAGATTTAGAGAAAATAAAATAAAAGATATGCCAGGCAAATATTGAACAGAAGAGCTGAAGTTGCTGCATGAATATTGGATACAGGCTTGATGCCAAAACACAACTCATGAGATAAAGTTAATCATTGTAACATAACAAAAGGTTCCTTTCACTAAAGAGATAAGATGGTTACCAATACCTATGCACATAATAGAACAGTGTGTGGGTTCAGAATGAGTCTCATTAAGATATGCCTCAGTTGTATGCAAATTTTTGAGCTAATGGTAATTTTAGCTTCAGGCTCAAGTGAAAATTCTGCTCCTCCCATTTACTAACTTAAAAAAAATTGAATTCAGAGGCCTTGCCCATAATAACACATTATCCTATATAATAAAAGGCTAATATGCAAATTGACAAAACAGCAGAATGACTGGTTGCTATGACACACACTGACACCATGGGGCAGTCGCTCAGGTAGGAGCTGTCCGCTGGTGGTCAGTGTGCTCCCACAGGGGGAGTGCCACTCAGCCAGAAGATGGGTTCTTGGCTGGTTAGTGCAGCAGCAGTGGTGGGAACCTTTTCCACCTCTATGGCAGTGCTATGGGGAGTGGGCCTAAGCCATCAGTCAGACATCCTTAGAGAGCGGGCCTAAGCCATCAGTCCCCTGAGGGCTTCCAGACT
Source organism: Pipistrellus kuhlii (assembly GCF_014108245.1). Classification (NCBI taxonomy): domain Eukaryota; kingdom Metazoa; phylum Chordata; class Mammalia; order Chiroptera; family Vespertilionidae; genus Pipistrellus; species Pipistrellus kuhlii. Next base: position 124,697,015 of record NW_023425515.1, on the reverse strand, counting down.
GCTAGAGGGTGCAGTCCGGGCTGAGGGACTCTCCTTCCCCCTCCCCCTAACCAAGTGAACAAATTTCATGCACCAGGCCTTTAGTTGTATAATAATCACAGCACACTGTGATCCAGTTCTGGAACATTTCTAAAAAGTTTCCTTGTGCCTGCTACTGTCAATCCTTATTCCCAATCCCAGTCACAGGCAACCACTGACTTGTTTTTTTGTCTCTGCAGATTATCCTCTTTTCTTGACATTTCATACAAAATTGGACCATGTAGTCTTTCCTGCTTGGCTTTTTTCATTTAGCATAATGTTTTTATTTTATCTTATTTTAAAATATATATATTTTATTTATTTTTTTACAGAGAAGAAGAGAGAGAGATAGAGAGTTAGAAACATTGATGAAAGAGAACCATCAATCAGCTACCCTCTTGCACACCCCCTACTGGGAATGTGCCTGCAACCAAGGTACATGCCCTTGACCGGAATCTAACCTGGGACTTTTCAGTCAACAAGCAGACGCTTTATCCGCTGAGCCAAACTGGTTTCAACACATAATGTTTTTAAAGTTCACTCATGGCCCTGGCAAGGGCAAGTACCTGGTTGGGGCATGTGCAAGAAGCAAACCAATCTATGTGTCTCTTTTACATCCATGCTTCTCTCTCTCTCTCTCTCTCTCTCTCTCTCTCTCTCTCTCTCTCTCTCTCTCTCTCTCTCTTTGTCTCTCTCTCTCTTGCTCTCACTCTCTCTTCTCCCCATCCCTTCTTCCCTTCCATTCTCTCTAAAAAATCTATGGGAAAAATACCCATAGATGGTGAGGATGAGCCAATAAATAAATAAATAAATAAATAAATAAATAAATAAAGTAAGTAAGTAAGTAAGTAAGTAAGTAAGTAAGTTCATTCATGGTGTCATGTGTATCAATAGTTTATTTTCTTAAGTTTCTGAATTGTATAGGTATGACACATTTTGTCTATATATTCACCAGTGGATGAACATTTGGATTGTTTCTAGTTTGGGGCTATTATAAATAATGATGTTATAAATATCAACATTCAGGTCTTTGTGTGGCCATATGTTTTCATTTCTCTTGGGTAAATACTTAGAGTGTTATTGCTGAGTTGTATTTTAAGTCTTTATTTAGTCTTTTAAGAAAATGCAAAATTGTTTACTCAAGTAGCTGTACCATCTTACATATCCATCAACAATGTATTAGGGTTCCAGTTTTTCCACATCCTTATCACTCAGAATTGTTAGGCTTTTTTATTCTAACCATTTGAGTGGGTGTGTAGTGGTATCTTACTATGTTTTTAATTTGTATTTCCCCATTAACTAACGAAGTTGAGCACCTTTTCAAGTATTTGTTAGTAATTTGCATATCTTCTTTGGTGAAGTGACTATTTAAATCTTCTGTCAATTTTTAATTGGGTTATTGACTTTTTAGTTTAAGAGAATTAAAAATATATAGTCCAGGAAAAGACAAAATGGCAGCAGAATAGATGGACATGTCCCAAGCCTTGTCCTGGAGTAGATAGAATGAACAACTAAGTAAAATACATCCAACACGAATTGGTGAAGTAGACACAGCTGTTGAGAAAATTTGCAGCTGGGAAGGGCAGAGAATGCCTGGAGAATGATAAAATCAGGGCTCTCAGCTGCAGAGTATTGTGACATTTTCAAAGATAAACCACATATTGGGTCACAGGCAAAGTCTCTCCAAATTCAAGAAGATTGATATCACATCAAGCATCTTCTCAGACCACAATGACATAATATTAGAAATAAGCTATAATAGCCGAGGCCGGTTTGGCTCAGTGGTAGAGCTTCGGTCTGCGAACTGAAAGGTCCCGGGATTGATTCCGGTCAAAGGGCATGTACATTGGTTGCGGGCACATCCCCGGTAGGGGGTGTGCAGAAGGCAGCTGGTCGATGTTTCTCTCTCATCGATGTTTCTAGCTCTCTATCTCTCTCCCTTCCTCTCTGTAAAAATATCAATAAAATATATTAAAAAAAGAAAGAAAGAAGCTATAATAAAAACAATAAAAAATTCAAACACTTGGAAGCTGAACAGTATGCTATTAAACAATCATTGGGTTACCAAAGAGATCAACGAAGAAATTAAAAACATCCTAGAAATGAATGACAATGAAAACACAATAATTCAAAAATATTTGGGACATAGTGAAAGCAGTCCTGAGAGGAAAGTTTATAGCTCTACAGGCCTAACTCCAAAAACAAGAAAAAATGGTAATAAATCATCTAACTCTACAACTTAAAGAATTAGAAAGAGAGCAACAAGAAAAACCCAAGGTGAGCAGAATGAAGGAGATAATAAATATCAGAGCAGAAATAAATGACATAGAGACAAAACAAACAAAAAAACAATACATAATATCAATGAAACCAAGAACTGGTTCTTTGAAAATATGAACAAGATTGATGAACCTTTAGCCAGGCTCATCAAGAAGCAAAGAGAGAGGACCCAAATAAACAAAATCAGAAATGAAAGAGGCGAAATAACAACAGATCCCACAGAAATACAAAGGATTGTTTAAAAAAAAATACTATGAACAACTCTATTTCAATAAACTAGACAACTGAGAGGAAATGGACATATTTCTAGAAAAATACAACCTTCCAAAACTCAATCAGAAGGAATCTAAAAATCTCAATAAGCTGATAACTATAGAGGAAATTGAAGAAGTCATCAAAAAGCTTCCAGCAAACAAAAGCCCGGGGCCAGATGGCTTCACAGGGGAGTTTTACCAAACATTCAAAGAAGAACTGAAACCTAACCCCCTCAGACTATTCAAAGAAATTGAAGAGAATGGAATACTTCCAAGCTCATTCTATGAAGCCAGCATCACCCTAATACCAAAACCAGATAAAGACAACACAATGAAAGATAATTACAGGCCAATATCCCTCTTGAAACTAGATGCCAAATCCTCAACAAAATTCTAGCAAATCAGATCCAGCATTACATCAGAAAGATCATACACCATGACCAAGTAGGATTTATCCGGGGAATGCAAGGATGGTACAATATCTGCAAATCAATAAGTATGATACAGCACATAAACAAATTGAGAGATAAAAATCACATACTGATGCAGAAAAAGCATTTGACAAAATCCAACACCCTTTCTTGATAAAAACTCTCAGCAAAATGGGAATAGAGGGATCAAACCTAACATAATAAAAGCATTATATGTAAAACCTACAGCCAACATACTCAATGGGCAAAAACTAAAACCATTTCACCTAAAAACAGGAACAAGACATGGATGACCACTTTCACCACTCCTGTTCGACATAGTATTGGAAGTGCTAGCCATAGCAATTAGATAAGAAGAAATAAATAAAAGGTATCTAAATTGGAAAAGAAGATGTAAAACTGTCATTACTCACAGATGACACAATACAGTACATAGAAAACCCTAAAGACTCCATCAAAAAATTACTAAACTTATTAAATGAATTCAGCAATGTAGCAGGATACAAAATTAATGCCACGAAATCTATGGCTTTTGTATACACCAATAGTGAACTTACAGAAAGAGAGACTAAAAAAAAAAAATCCCATTTACCATGGCACCAAAAAAAAAAAAAGATATCTAGGAATAAACTTAACTAAGGAGGTAAAAGACCTGTACTCTGAAAACTCTGAATCCATAGGCAGCAAAATCTCAGACATATGCAGAAAAAATATACTCACTGATACAGATCCTAGGGCAATAGAAACTAAGGAGAAAATAAACAAATGGGACTACATAAAAATAAAAAGCTTCTGTACAGCAAAGGAAACCATCAACAAAACAACAAGAAAGCCCACTGCATGGGAGAACATATTATATTTGCCAATGTTATCAATGATTTAATCTTCAACATTTACAGAAAACTCATACAACTTAACAAAAGGTAGATAAACAACCCAATAAAAAATGAGCAACAGACCCAAATAGATACTTTTTGAAAGAGGACATAAGGCCAAGAGACATATGAAAACATGCTCAAAGTCACAAATCATCTGAGAGATGCAAATCAAAACAACATGTGGTATCATCTCATGCCTGTCAGAATGGCTATCATCAATAAATCAACAACAAGTGCTGGCGAGGATATGGAGAAAAAGCAACCCTTTGCACTGCTGGTGGGAATGCAGACTAGTGCAGCCACTGTGGAGAGCAGTATGGAGTTTCCTCAAAAAACTAAAAACAGAACTCCCTTTTGACCCAGTGATTCTACTTCTAAGAATATATCCCAAGACATAAGAAACATGAATCAGAAAGGATATATGCACCCATATGTTCATAGCAGCATAATTTACAATAGCTAAAATTTGGAAATAGCCTAAGTGTACATCAGCAGATGAATGGATTAAAAAACCATGGTACATCTACACAATGGAATACTAAGCAGCAGTAAAAAAGAAGGGATTCTTACCATTTGCAACAGCATGAATGAAACTGGAGAGCATTATGCTAAGCAAAATAAGCCAGTCAGAAAAAGATAAATATTATATGATCTCACTTATTTGTGGAATATAAGGAACAACATAAACTGAGGAACAAAAACAGATCCAGAGACAGAGAAGCATCGATCAGACTGTTAAACCTCAGAGGGAAGGTTGGGGAGGGTGGGGTTAATGGGCAGAGATCAACCAAAGGACTTGTATGCATGCATATAAGCCTAAGTAATGGACACAGACACAAGAGGGGTTAGGGCATGAGTGGGGGGTTGCTGGGGGTGGGGGGAGGGGCAATGGGGGGATAAGAACATATATGTAATACCTTAATAAAAAAAAGTAAAAATACTTTTAAAAAATATATAGTCCATATATGAGCTCTCTATCAGATATTACAAATATATAATTTGCAGAAAAAATTATATATATATATATATATATATATATATATATACTCTCTGTATTTTCTGAGTACAATTCCTTTATCAGATTTGCAAATCATTTGTCTTAATCTGTGCCTTGTCTTTTTATTTTCTTAATGTAGCTTTTGAAGAGCAAAGGTATTTAAATTTGATGGAGTTCAATTTATCAATTTTTTAAATGAAAGGTAACTTTGGTGTCTATTAAGAAACCATTGGCGTCTTTTATTGTTCCAAATGAACTTTTGGAGAGTTCTTTCTAGGTCAGTGAAATATGCCGTTGGTATTTTAATGGGGAGTGCATTGAACCTATAGATTGCTTTAGGAAGTATGGACATTTTGATGATGTTGATTCTACCAATCCATGAACATGGTATGTTCTTCCATCTGTTTACATCTTCCTCTATCTCTTTTTTCAGTGTTGTGTAGTTTTCTGCGTATAGGTCCTTTACTTCCTTAGTTAAGTTTATTCCTAATAAAAGACCCCGAATAGCCACAGCAATCCTGAGAAAGAAGAGTAAGGTAGAAGGGATCTGAATACCAGACTTCAAACTGTATTACAAAGCCATTGTTCTCAAAACAGCCTGGTACTGGCACAAAAACAGACATATAAATCAATGGAATCGGATCGAGAACCCAGATATCAACCCAAATCACTATGCTCAATTAATATTTGACAAAGGACACACGAATATACAATGGAATCAAGACAGTCTCTTCAATAAATGGTGTTGGGAAAATTGGACAGATACATGCAAAAAAATGAAACTAGATCACCAACTTACACCATGCACAAAAATAAACTCAAAATGGATACAAGATTTAAACATTAGACGGGAAACCATAAAAATACTAGAAGCATCCACAGGCAACAAAATCTCAGACGTATGCCAAAAGAACTTCTTCACTGATACTGCCCCTAGGGCAATGGAAGCTAAAGAGAAAATAAACAAATGGGACTACATCAAAATAAAAACCTTTTTTACAGCAAAAGAAACCATCAACAAAACAACAAGAAAGCCCACTGTGTGGGAGAACATATTTGCAAATGTTACCACTGATAAAGGTTTAATCTCCAACATCTACAAACAGCTTATACAACTAAATAAAAGGAAGATGAATGATCCAATTAAAAAATGGGCAATGGATCTAAATAGAATATTTTCAAAAGAAGACAGAAGGAAGGCCAAAAGGCACATGAAAACATGCTCAAAGTCACTAATTATCCGAGAGATGCAAATCAAAACAACAATGCGGTACCATCTCACACCTGTCAGAATGGCCAACATCAACAAATCAACAAATGACAAGTGTTGGCGAGGTTGTGGAGAAAAAGGGACCCTCGTGCACTGCTGGTGGGAATGCAGACTGGTGCAACCACTGAGGAGAACAGTGTGGAGTTTCCTCAAAAAACTGAAAATGGAACTCCCATTTGACCCAGTAATCCCACTCCTAGGAATATATCCCAAGAAACTAGAAACACCAATCAGAATGGATATATGCACCCTTATGTTCATAGCAGCACAATCTACAATAGCTAGAATCTGGAAACAGCCTAGGTGCTTGTCAGCAGATGATTGGATCAAAAAATGATGGTACATCTACACAATGGAATACTATGCTGCCATAAAAAAGAAGGAATTCTCATCATTTGCAGCAACCTGGATAGAACTAGAGAATATCATGCTGAGTGAAATAAGCCAGTCAATAAAAAAGAAATACCACATGGCCTCACTCATTTATGGACATTAAAAAACATTATAAACTGACAAACCAAAAGATAGATATAAAGACAGTAAAGCAACAAGCAGACTGTAAAATTACAGCAGGGAGAGTAGGGAGATTTGGGAGAAATAAGAGATCAACCGAAGGACTTGTATACATGCATATAAGTACAACTAATGGACACAAAACTCTGGGGAGGGAGGGTATGTGGGGGGGGGGGCAATGTTAAAATATGTACACAGATAATAATTTAATAAATAAATAAAAATTAAAAAAAAAAGAAACCATTGGCTAGCTCAAGGTAGCAAAGGTTTTCTCTTACATTTTCTTCTAGAAGTTTTAGAGTTGTAAGTTTTACATCTGAATCTATGATCTATTTTAAGTTCATTTTTTGTGTATGGTGTATAATTTTGGTCATAGTTTACTTTTTCCCTATGGAAAAAATAAATTGTTACAACACCATTTGTTGGGAAGAATGTCCATTCTCCCACTAAACTGCCTTTGTATTCTTGCCAAAAGTCAGTAAACCATAAATGTAAGAGTTTATTTCTGCATGGTAAATTGTGTTCCATTAATCTATATGTTTTTCCTTTGCTAATACTATAGTCTTAGTTGATATACATTTATTTTGAGTTTTAAAGTTGGTAGGGTAAGTTGTCCAAATTTGTTCTTTTCCAAAATTGTTTTGGCTATTTGGTCCTTTGCATTTTCATATACATTTAGGATCCTTTTGCCAATTTCCCTAAAAAAGAAAAAAGCCTGCAGATATTTCAACATCGATAGTGTTGAGACCATAGATGAATTTGGGGAGAATTATCAAGTTAACAATAATAAATGTTCTAATTCATAAACATGGAATATCTCTCTATTTATTTGATCTTCTTACATTTCTGTTATCATTGTTTTACAATTTTCAATGTTTTGCCCTTCTTTTGTTAATTTTTTTCATAAGTATTTTATATATTTTTTCATAAGTATTTGGTGAATAGCAAAATTTATTTCTGTTGTTGATTTCTACATTAATTCTGGTATGGTTTAAGGGTTGCAGTCCTTTTAAATGCATTAAGATTTGTCTCATGGCATAACATATAGTCTGTCCTGGAAACTATTCCTTTTGTACTTGAAAAGAATATATATTATGCTACTGTTAGGTATAGTGTTCTATAAATGTCATTTTATTCCATTTAGGACAAGTTTTATAATGTCATTCAAGTCTTCTTATCTTTACTGATTCTATATTTAGTTATTCTCTCAATTATTAAAAGGGAAGTTTTGAAATCCCCATCTCATATTGTTGAATTTGACATTTCTCCTTTCCTTCTGTCATTTTGGCTCATTTCTCCTTTCCTTCTGTCAGATTTTGGTTCATATATTTTGGGAGCACTGGTATGCTTGTTGTATCTTCATGTATTGATTCTTTCATCATTGTAAAATGTCCCTCTCTGTGTCTAATAATACTTTTTGACTAAAGTCTATTTTATCTGATATAAATATAACCACTCAAGTTCTATTATGGTTACTATTTGCATGGAATAGTTTTCCTATATTTTTGTTTTCATTTTATATGTCCTTAGACCCTAAAGTGTATTTGTTGCAGACCGTATATTTAGATCTTGCTTCTTTATCCATTTCAGCACTCTGCCAATTTTTTCCATTTGTCAGTTCTTTTTTGTCCCCCCATTTCTCCTTTACTACTTTATTTTGTATTAAATAGATGTTTTGGAGTGTGCTAATTTAATTCCCCTTTATTTCTTATCTCTCTTTTTAAGTCTATTTTCTTCATGGCTACTATAGGGACTACAATATGAATCTTAAATAATAACAATCTACTCAAGTTTGAATCTGACTTAATTCTGATAAAATACAAAACTTTTGCTTTAATATTTTCATTTCCTCCTTCATATTACTGTTGCTATGCATATTACATGTACAGTAAGTCCTCACCTAATGTCATTGATGGGTCCTATGACTTTAGGCAAAATGATCCTCCTATATAATAAAAAAATAAAATGCAAATTGACTATAACTCTAACACACAAGATGGCCACCCCCATGTGGTGGAAGATGGCTACCCCCATGTGGACACAAGATGGCTGACAGGGGAGGGTAGTTGTGGATGATCAGGCTAGCAGGGGAGGGCAGTTGGGAGGCACCAGGCCTCCAACGGAGGGCAGTTATAGGCAATCAGGCCTTCAGGGGAGGGCAATTAGGGGTGACCGAGCCAGCATAGGAGGAAGTTGGGGGCGACCAGGCCTGTAGGGAAGAGCAGTTGGGGGCAACCAGGCCTGCAGGGGAGGCCAGTTGGGGACAACTAGGCCAGCAGGGGAGCAGTTAGGCATTGATCAGGCTGGCGGGAGAGTGGTTAGGAGGTGATTAGGCTGGCAGGCAGAAGCAGTTAGAGGCAATCAGGAAGGCAAGCAGGCGAGCAGTTGGGATCTAGCAGTCCTGGATTGTGAGAGGGATGTCCGACTGTCTGTTTAGGACTGATCCCAGTGGGATATCCCTCAAGGGTCCCAGATTGGAGAGGGTGCAGGCTGGGTTGGTGGACACTCCCCCCGACCATGCACGAATTTCATGCACCAGGCCTCTAGTGTATAATAAAGCCAATTTTACCATAGGTAACTGATACAAACCAGAGGTAAGGCCCTACAGTATCTTATCAATGTCATAATACAATGACATTGAATGAAATAATGCTTTAGAGGACCTGCTATATGCATATTATAAACCCAATAATTCAGTGAATAATTATTGCTTTAAACAATTTTAATTGTGTTTTTGAAGAACTAAAACTAAATTTATATGATCTTTTATATTTAACCATATATTTGCCATTTCTAACTTTTAGTTTTATTTTCTTTCCCTATATTTTTCTATTTCAACCTTCTCATATATTTTCCTCAAAGTAGCCCAGCTACAGGAAGACATGGTGATACCACAGAAAATATCCTACTATTTCACATCCTTCTGTTTTGAGAGTAAGTTACTACAACTCATGTACCTCATCCTTGAATAGTTACTAATTTATTCCTTCCCAGACATATTCTAGGCAATCCCATTTGCTGTACATTTCTAAAATCTAGATGCTTCCTTTTACCTCTCAATGAGTTGGTTCATTTGCTAGATATAATTACTTGGAATATTATTCCTAGATACAGTGTTTTTGAATCAGGGGCTTAGCTAACGGATATCTTCCTAGCCTGCAGCAATTGACTTAAATCAACATTTACACTATCCTGGAAAAAAATTCCTTCTACATTCAAACTGTTTCAACTAAGATAATTAATTGAACTCTTAGACTTCTAAGTTCACATTCCAAAAAGAACAGTAAAATAATTATTCTTGGACCTGTTAAAACATGACTAAATATTTCATTAAGATATAATTATAGGACATCACTAAGAAAATACTTCAATATGTCATGTTTGTTTAATTATATGTATAAACTGATGTATGCAATTACTTCTTAAACATAAACACATATTCTCTTTTTATGTTTTTTGTTGTTGTTGTTCTTGCTGTTACTGCTGGTAGTTTGAAGGCCCTTAAAATACTTCCATATAGCTTCTCACTATTTAAAAACAGGAATATAATGTTTATAGGTATGAGATCTGTGAGAGTAGGATTTGCTTAAGTCACAGTGGAAGGAAGGAAAGAAGGAAGAAAGGAAGGAAGGAAGGAAGGAAGGAAGGAAGGAAGGAAGGAAGGAAGGAAGGAAGGAAGGAAGGAAAGAAGGAAGGAAGGAAGGAAGGAAGGAAGGAAGGAAGGAAGGAAGGAAGGAAGGGAGGAAGGGAGGAAGGAAGGAAAAAAGGGAGAGAAGAGAGGGAGAGAAAGAAAGAAATTATAAAGTAAGAAAGGCTAGTGAGAGTTGGGGGGAAAAAATAAACTGTGTCTGAGTCCCTTGATTGATCTAATTATTACCTGAGAGAACAAAACCTGGGAACCTTGAAGAGAAGGAAGTATAGAGAATGGAATTCATAGGAAAGTTTAAAGAAATTGTATATTAGTCACCAAGGTGCTTTAATTAAAAAAGGTAAAAAGGACATTCTTCCCCCTCTGAACAAAAGATCCATTGAAATGGAAACTAATGATGTCTTCAGGAAAATAGAAAGGGTTTGATGCGGAAAATAACTCACATCCTACACAGTAATATTTTGTTATTGGCAAACAGAAAGCAATAGTTCAGAATTTATCAAGCTTATCAGTTCCACCTAATTAAGAATATAGCCAGAGGATATAGTAAACAAAACTCTCATAACTCACTTCTGAGCTCCTGGCCCCAGTGAAATCTAATATCCTTCTTGAATTGTGCTTGGTGGTCTCTGCTCATCTTGACCTTCTTCCGAAAGGCAGCCACATGGAAACACTCTGCTCTGCTAAGGCCAAGGATGGAATTATTTAGAGATCTCATTCATGCCTATGACAGATTCTGTGTCCAGCCACCACATTGCCAGAGGATGCATGAAATTTGTATGTGAGTCTTTAAAAGGATAGGTCTATGGAATCTGGAGGAGGATAATTAAAGAATGTCTATTTCAATTACTGCCACCAACTCCACTGCATGTGATTCCAAATGAAGGCCCGCATTTCCCCAGAAACCCTCTCCTCTCAACTTAGAAGATGTTCCGGTGTGAAAATCACACGTTCATCAGGGTGCTTGAATGGAGGTCAAGAAATGTTCTCTAAAGCTAAAATTAAAAACTGTGGAAATAAGTTGGCAAATGAAAATTCAAATATTCTCAGGCTCCTTACTTCTTCTCACCTTCTAGCCTTGCCCCAAATTCTCTATCTTTCCCTTTGACAGTCACTTCTTATCTTTTTTTTCTGTGGTCAGAGATGTCGTCATACATTGAAGCCCTCGAGGCCCAATGAGATGGCGTTTGGAGATGGAGCCTTTGAAAGAGAATTAGAATTAGATAAGGTCATGAGGGTGGGGCCCCAATACTGATAATGGTATTCTTATAAGAAAAGGGGAAACCAGATGCCCCTCTCCCTCCCCCAGGACACATAGTGAAAAGGTGGCCATCTGCAAGCCAGAAGGAGAGCTTTCATCAGAACCCAACCATGCTGGCACCCCGATCTGACTCCCTGCTTCCAGAACGGAGAGAAATAAGTGTCAATTAAGTCCTCTAGTCTGTGAATTCTGTTATGGAAGTCCAAGCAGACTAAGAAAGAGAGATGCACTTAAGGAGAAATGGTCGGTCACCTTCAGGCCAAATCATCCTCAGGCCATATCTATATGTCATATTGAGGTAAGGGTGTCCAGAGGAGCCAGCAGCCAAAGGAGCAAGGCAAGATGAGTCAGGCAGGCAAGACATCTCTGCCAAGAGGGGATATGACTGGAAGGGCATGTTGACACATGAATTGGGGGCAAGAAATCTACTTCTCAAAGGAAGCAAATGCAGGGAAGTCAGGGATGGGAAAACAAGTGAAGGGATCAAGGAGTACAAATTGCCAGTTAATAAAATAGTCATGGGGATGTAAAGTACAGCATAAGGAATATAGCCAGTAATATTGTAATAACCATGTATGCCGTCAGATGGGGACTAGACTTATCACGGTGATTACTTCATAAGGTATATACATGTCTAATCACTATGCTGTACACCTAAATTAATATAATATTGTGTGCCAACTATAATTTAAAAACACATGTTAAGGGAACCCACACAAAAAGAAGTGAATGGAGCAGAGAGTAAGCAAATGCTGGGATGTCAGTGGTTACACTTGACCAAGAACTCAAAGGACCAGAGAAAGGGACCCAGAAGAGGGAAGAATTAGAGATAGACACTGACTTGTCATAGAAGTTATTTATACTCAAAACATCCTGGACCTGCCTCTGGACAAGGTTGTCGGGGTCCTGTACTCTACAGTTTGGGATCCTCTACAATGTCTTCGCATTGTAAGTAGCCTAATAAATGATTCCTGGGGGTGGGTCTTGTCCTATATGAGGTGGTGATAACCTGGAATCATAAAGTCTAGAAACTCAAAAGGAAGAGAAATGAGAGAGATTACTGAACCACCCTTAGTCATGCAGATGAGGAAATTGATACCCCAAAAGAATAAATGATATCCCCACTGAATTGCACAATTAAGAGTTACAAAACTGGTTAAATGAGAGAACTTAATGCCCACGTCAGTACTTCACATATTACCTCATGATATCTTCCCGGACATAGTGTCTGGGGACTATTACACATTACTTTGGCTTAGAATTCAGCCTCTTCTCCAGGCACTATCTTGCATCACAGAATAATTCCTTAATGGAGAAGCACCATGGGGGCCAGATTATGAAAGATCTAGATGAAAGCTTATGGAATTAAAATTTGTCCTATAGGTCAAGTTCTTTTTTAAAAATATTTTTTATTAATTTCAGAGAGGTAAAGAGAGCTAGAAACATCAATGCTGAGAGAGAATCATTGATTGGCTGCTTCCTGCATGCCCCACTGGGGATCCAGCCAATAATCCAGGCATGTGCCTTGATAGGGAATTGAACCGTGACCTCCTGGTTCATGGGTCAATACCCAACCACTGAGCCACTCCAGCTAGGCAGGTCAAGTGCTTTATATAAAAATGTTAAAGGCTCCTAAAAGTTATAAGTAAAGAGTGTACATATGTGTGCATGCAAACACATTTGTCAGGGAAGAACTTTTTAAAAAAAAATCAGTCTCGCCGAAACCGAGACTCAGTGGATAGAGCGTTGACCTGGGAACTGAAAGGTCCTGGGTTTGATTCTGGTCAAGGGCATGTACCTTGGTTGCGGGCACATCCCCAGTACGGGGTGTGCAAGAGGCAGCTGATTGATGATTCTCTCGCATTGATGTTTCTAACTCTCTATCCTTCTCTGTAAAAAAATCAATAAAATATATATTTTTAAAAATCAGTCTCATATATGTAAATAACCACCATTGTAGAAAAAGGGTAGTTTTTTTTGTTTGTTTGTTTATTTTTTAGGGGAGTTCTTAAAGAAAAGTTTTTTGGTTTTTTTAAATATATTTTATTGATTTTATACAGAGAGGAAGGGAGAGAGACAGAGAGTTAGAAACACCGATGAGAGAGAGTCATTAATCAGCTGCCTCTTGCACACCCCCCACTGGGGATATGCCCACAACCAAGGCACATGCCCTTGACCGGAATCGAACCCGGGACCCTTCAGTCCCCAAGCCGACGCTCTATCCATTGAGCCAAACCGGTCTCGGCAAGAAAAGTTTAAAGCTGGAGAATGTCATGACCTAGAATCTTTTCTCCTGGATTACAAAGAAGTTGGGATTCTGCTTCTCAAATAATACTTTTAACAACTATCCTTACTTACTTTTCAAGAATCTGAGAAGTTTTTGTCCCTTTCACCCTCTCAAAACAATAAATATTACCTAACTGTTAGAAACTCTGAGTGAGCAAATACTTCTAGGAATTCTTCCTGTTTGGAGCCATCCTGTCAAGATGAGGAGTCCCATTCCCAGGCCCCAGTGTGCCGAGGAACTTGCTCTGGGCAGGCAGAGGGACAGCAGAGTTCAATTTCACCTGATGTTCTGGAAAACCACACTCCAAGGACCGGTTGCTTGCTTCCTGTCATCTGAATTTTCACCATGTGTGACAGGAAAGTGTCCTGTTCCTAGGCCATCTGCAGAGTTTGCCCTCAGCACAATTTACCAGGAGGAGAAGTTTGCTTTCCTTAGTCTCTGCAGCCTTTCTGTCTGCAGGCTTTTAGAAATTGAGTCTGACAGCTAAGTAGTTCGTGGTCTTCAAATTATATTGCTTGTCTCACTGTAAAAAATCCTCCTTTTAACCAAGCCCTTTCCTCCTGTTTTATTGACATCTCCTGTTCCTCCTCTCTGTCATTTACATGCGGAGAAGTAGATTCCCGATCAGGCCTTTGGAAATTTACATTAGTGTGTTTCCTTTCTTAAGGGGGCTGAGGCTAAATTTATCTCTAGATGCACAATAAAAATCTTTATCAGGAGGTAATATTGTCAATGAACTTCTTGGAGAGGTGGGACATTTTCTGAGTGCTTAAAATCACACCGGAGGGTCTGCCTCTAGGAAAAAGCTGTCTTGCCCAGATGCACCTGTACGCTGAACTCCTGGGAATTTTCCTGTAACAGAAAACAATGTTTGGAAGGAAAGTGGGGAACCCTCACTCTAAAAGAGTTACACAGCAATCACCACAGAATCTCCTCAAATACATATTTTAAATGTTGACAATCCTTCTCTAAGTATTAGTATGTATAGATGATGAATCAATCTACTTAGCACTATTAAAAGGCTGAAGAAGAAAATTTCAAGAAAATGTTTATTAAAAAATGCAGATGTTGGCTCACAGTTCCACCCAGGCATGTAAAAGATCATTTTACACCAGGACTCCCACAAGGAACCCTTAAGAGCCAGGAATCACAGGGCCATTCTTCATACAAGCAGAGAATTGTTTTAAATCCCTTCCACACAATTTGCACAAGTCCTGCTAATGCAGACCATACTCATTTGAGTTCAGTAAAAAGCAAACATAAAACAACTAAGCCTCTTCAAGAACATTATTCCTTCACTAACCTTGAATACCATTTCAAACCCTGGAGAAGCCCGAAGCCAAGCCCCAGATAACTCTCCTTGGTCACTGGGGAATGCTAGACTTCACCTTGATTATTTTTTTTTTTTTAAGTGGCAGCCTTCTGCCACCCCCAATTTAAATCTGAAATGGTTATTCCCATGTTACGTTATCCTGGCCAGAGAGTATGGCCAAGTTTTCTGTTTTTCTCAAGGCTGAACAAGTATGGCTTACAAAAATTCAGTGTGACGGAGGACTTCAAATCACTTTGTGTGTCTTACTGTAGATTTCTAACATTGTAATAAAAACATAATGTTTCTGTGAAATCTAATTTTGACAAACTAGTTACAAGCAGCAGGCATCATCAAACAGGAAATTCCGCAATTCATATAGACCATTTGCCCACTTTTTGCACTTTGGAAAAATCCTCAGTGGGATTGAGCTTTTCCAGTTTTCTTCTACATCCATTGTGTGACGTGCAAAGGTCCTCTCCTGGCTTTAACTCCATTATCTTGACAAAGGACTCAGAAAACTGCCCTCCCCCCAGGGAAATAGAAAGACGTTCTAAAATGGTCTTGTGTGTTTTTGGATTCAAGATGACAGAGGAGACATGATTGTGGGCCCTTCTCTTGAAAATAATCCCTAAAACCCCTAAAAGACAAGTCTGTTTACTGAGACTGGAGGACATCTGTTACAGAAACAACCATGCAAAAAGACAGAAGGAAGCAGAAAAATGGGGATTACTTTGCAGAGGAGGCAGATTCAAACAATGTTGATAGGGGTGCTGAGCAATAAGCCATTTTGCAGGCCAGAAACCCAGGAAAGCTTAGGTTTTGAAAACATTGGTTTCAGCATGAAGGAGGTACACGTGAGATAGGAGATAAATGCAGAAAATTTTCTGGAGTTCTGTGTGGAAAACCAGCTGACCCTGATCTCCTGCTCAATCCCTATTGAGGAAAAACTCCTAAATGGAGAAAACTTCAAACAAATACCCTCCCCCTCACAAAGAAACCTCAGAGGGAATAAAAACAATGCAGAAAGCAGACGAAAACTTCAAGATGAAACAAGAAAAATATTCTATTTAATAATGATCATAATGGCATTTAAGAGCGCCTGGAAGTTAAAAATATGAGAGCCAAACATAAATTCAATAAAGTAATTGGGAAGATGAAGCTGACTTTAAAAAAATGTTAAAGTTGAACAATAGGAAGAAAAGGTCAAGATAATTAAGGGTTAGACAAAAATGTCCAAAGCCCAAATAATAGGAGTTCCAGCAAAAGAAAACATTGGGAGGACATTATAATAACACAAGAAAAATAATCTAGACCTGAGGTAAATAAAGCTGAATCTCCAAGTTCAAAATGTCCATTGAGTGAACATTTTTAAGTATGACGACATCAAGATACATTATCATGTTTCAGAACACTAGAAACAAAGAACAGACCTAAACCCTCAGAGAGGGAACCTAGGATACATGCAAAGGAGTCAGGACAGCATTGGGCATTGTGTTAGTCTGCTCAGGCTGCTGTAAAAAACTCACTGATTGAGTGGCTTAAATAACAGAAACTTTTTTTCTCACAGTCTGGAGGCTGAAAGTCCGAGATCAGCATGCTAGCATGGCCAGACTCCTGTGGGGGCTCTCTTCCTGGCTTACAGACAGCCACCTTCTTGCTGTATCCCCACTTTCTTCTGTGCATGTGGAGAAAAAGAGTTCTCTCTCTCTCTCTCTCTCTCTCTCTCTCTCTCTCTCTCTCTCTCTCTCTCTCTCTCTCTCTCTCTCTATCTCTCTCTCCCTCATGACTTCTTCAACTTTAATTTTCTTCTAAAAGCCATGTCTCAAACAAGTTTGAGTATAGCCCTTCCACATATGAATTCTGGAAATTTTGTCTATATATAGCAGGCATCTCAACAGCAACAATAAAAGCTAGAAGATAATAGAGAAATGCAGAGGGAACATTAGGCAGATAATTCCTCACAACAGTGTTCAATGGAGACTGCAATTATAAAATATGGCAGATGTCCACCACCCACAAATTTACATAAAATAGTAACAAACCCTTCCTACTGGCTTTAATTTTGTTAAAAAGTGATGTATCTAAAGTGAGAGGGGAGACAAGAGAAGGGGAAGGAAGGTATAAGACCTAAAATATTATGCACCAAGAAAGGAGCTCAGTAATATCTAAGACTGATTGATCAGGTATAGCTTTATAGGTTGTGGCAATGTACTCTAAAGTGATGTCAGTACTCATGCCCTTGTATACTCTCTTCCTCTTAAGGGTGAGTGAAAACTGACTGGCAGATGCAATTAAGGGAACGAATTAGTATATTTCAAGGTAGATTATCCTTGTGATACAGAATAATCAGGTGAAAGTCTTTAAAGAGAGATATTCTGGTGAAAGAAGTGAGAGGACCAGGTGGCAAAGGACATTGAGTAACCCTGAGGAGCTGAGAACAGGCCACTGCTGACAACCAGCAAAAAAAAAAAAACAAAAACAAAAAAAAACAAGGAACTCTGTCCTACAACATTAAGGAACTAAAATTAGCCAATAAGCACATGAGCTTGGAAGAGAATTCTAAGATCAAGAATGCAATTCAACTTAGCTGACATCTTGGTTGCCCTGAGCCAAGGACATAGTGAAGCTAGACTCAGATGTAATGAGCTAAGAAATGCATGTTATGTTAAGAGATTAAGTTTGCAGCAACTTATTATGCAGTATAAAGTTGATCCTGGATTGAGTTAAGATTTTGGGGCTGTTGGGATGAAATGAATGTATTTTGCATGTGATAAGGATATGGATTTGGGGCAAACAGGGTCAGAATGCTATGAACTGAATGTTTCACCCTCCTCATTCCTATACTGAAGCTCTAACTCCCAGCATGGTTCTATCAATATTTGGAGATGGGAATCTCTAAGGAAGTAATTAAGGTTAAATGAGGTCATAAGGGTGGGGCCCTGATCCAACAGAATTAGTGTCTTTATGAGAAGAGACACCAAAGAGCTCACTTTCTCTCCAGGAGTGTGCAGGAACCAATGAAAGGGCATGTGAAAACACTGCGAGAAGACAGCTATCTGAAAGCCCAGGAGAAAGTCCTCACCAGAATCTGAATTGACCAGAACTTTGACTTTAAACTTCTAGCCTCCAGAACTGTGAGAAAATAAATATCTCTAGTTTGAGTCACCAGTCTATGGTATTTTGTCATGGTATCCCAAGATGATTAACACACAGTCCCATGCTCAAGTGCGCTTTGTAGTTGAATATAATGATTTTTAAGTTTATTCTAGTTACTTAAATTTAAGAAGTGCTTTTAAAAGAGGAAATACACTTGGATTCATGGAAATGAGCACAAAGAAAACAAGATCTTCCTTAATATAATACAGGAGTACAACTTAAAATTGCTATTGCTAAGTGAATACACATGTATCGAGAAAAGAGCTAATATAGAGACAAGAGCTCAACAAAGCAATTATCTGATAAGGATGTGCACTAACAGTTTCACACTAAGATGCTGATTGAGGCATTACTTATCCTGGCAAAAAACTGGAGACAAGCTAAATGTCCAATAATTAGATTAGTTAGACAAAACATGTCACAGCCATACAAGGAAATACTATGTAGTCATTTAAAATCAGTTTTAGAAGAATAAATAACACCTTCAGAAAACATTAATGAACAATATTAAGGGGGAAATGTCCCAAAACAATAGGAGCAATAAAATTCCAATTGGGAGTATGAATAATATATGTCAAAATGCCAATGGTTATCACTAGATGGTAGAATCAGAAGTAATTTTAGTCTTTTTTGGGGGCTTTTCTGCATGTTTTAAATAGTCTACGATAAACATCTCTGCTTTTGTACGGCATATGTACCTATGTTTTTATGTGGAGCCCACATTATGATAATTTGCTATCATTAGTTGTTAGATAATTTGACAAGTCAGTTTCTATATTTTAATACAGCAGATAAATCCTGATTTTGTGGCTCTCAATAGCACAGTCCTTTCTTCTGGTAGATGAGAAGTGTCAGTGGGCACTAAATCTTGCTAATCATGAAAGCAAAGGGAGTGGTGGTCACAAGCGGTACAATGGAAAGTGTAGGAATCCATGCTAGGGCTGCACTAAACTGCCCAACAAGCTCATGCCATTATGAATTGCTTCTAAGGCTGGAAAGTATGTTAACACATAGAAAATTGTTCTAGTGTGAACCCTCTTGTTCTTTCAGAGAAACCTAAGGCTTTGGGCAATGCTTTCTTCCCGTGATTTAAAGGCAATTCCCAAAGAAGAGAAAAGTATATCCTGGCTTTCCCAGACTTCCTGATCACTCATCCCATTTTTCTTGTTTCTCCTTACAGCCAAGAGCTGACTCCACTGAGAGAAGAATACCAAGTAGCTAACGAGCTGTCTAAAAGGAAGGTAGTTCCCAGAAGTTAACTGTAAAACTATAACAGTAATAGCCCATTTGTTTTTAAATTTTATCTCACCAGTGATAGCTGAAACTATTTTAATAACCACAGACTTGACTCATTAATTCACAAAATTATTTTTAAAATTTTGTACCATTTTAATACCGATTGAAAACCATCTAGCCTGTTAAGAAGGGCAGGTAAGTAGTGTAGACAGTAACCGAAAAGCCTGCAGTCATCTGGAAGTGGTGTTTCTGTCTCACAAACACGGAAGGTGAGTATGCTGTATCAGTGATACCCGAAAGCTTCTGTGTGAACCATCACATAAATGATGTCTGTCTCTCGGCCTTCCCACGTACCAGTGTCCCCATGCCACCCGCATTTGGGACTATCTCTTTCCAATTCATCTGGAGACCAAGAATCCTACCACAGAACTGCCTGGCAAGTAATTCAGGAGATTGGGATGTGGGAGTGGTGCTCCATGTCTCTCAACTCAACTCCTGGAATAATCCTGATGAGGAAGGCAATCTTCCCTGCTTCTCACCTCCTCTTCCAGCTCAACTGCCTCTCTCCCTCTCCCGCCCCCAATCACCTCTTACCAAGCAGCAGCCTTCACTAAACTTGTAGGGCACCTGTCCTCAGGTGTAGGGTGGACTGTTACATTGAGGTGCAGCAGAGGGTTATGAGCAGCCCTTCAAACAGGCTCTGTGCTCACAGCCCTCTAAACCACAGCAGCATCTACCCTGCAGCAAACCTCCAGGGGGAGAGGAGGAGCGTGCCCCTCAGAAGAAGGCTTCAGAATAGAGAGACTGTAGCTGGCAAGCATGTTGATCTAATGTCTATTGACAGAAACTCCAAAAGCAAAGCTCAATAAAATCGGTTTAGCTAGTGGGGATACACAGAGGATAAAATAAAAAAGTATTATATGGGCTTGAAAAGGTTGACAAACACTGCAGCATTGCAACTCAAATTGAACAAAAGAAAATCTAATAACTTATAGGGAATAAAATCATAACATGCACTGAGCAATCATTTAATAGCAATGTGGTATCTTTCTGTAAACCTCCAGTAATACCACTGGGAATAAGAACTCCAGGTAACATCTTCACAGCTCCCCAGTTCTTAACACTTCCTGAGACATCTTCTCTCTGGGGACTCAGCGGGGCTGAACCTCTTTATTTATTTGTTGATTTTTGAAAATGGGAAAACAGATTAAATGGTGTGATGTGTTGAATTGTTTCCTTCCAGACGATACACTAAAGTCCCAATACCCAGTACCTCAGTTTGTGATCATCTTTAGCAATAGGGCCACTGCAGATGTCAATCAGGTTAGAATGAGGTCATATTGGGGTATCTTGGGACTTAAATCCAATATGATAGGTGTCCCTGTAAGACAAGGAGAGACATGGACTCACAGACACACAGAGGAGAAGCCATGTGACTCCAGAGGCAGGGATGGAAGTGCTGCATCTACAAACCAAGGAACAGCAAGATCTACCAGAAGCTGAGGAAGACTGCTTCCCCAGCGCCTGCAGAGAGCATGGCATTGCCAGCTCCCAGACTCTGATGTCCAGCCTCTAGAACTGTGAGACGATACGTTTCTGTTGTCTTAAGCCACCCAGTTTGTGGTTCTTTGTTATTGCGGTCCCAGGAAACGGATTCAAACGGTAAAAATCTTGTGAGCAACTTTTCTCCAACAATTTATAATTAATGCAATCCATCCATCATGCAATTACTCTGAGAATTATGAGGAGTAACGGCAGCTGGTGAGCTTTCTGTGCATAAAGTACAAATGAGGCAAGTGTTTCATTATCAGAAATAAGAGTAGTGAGATCCTCTGGTGATGACGTTCAAACAGATGGATGCCCACTCAGCAGAGGTGCTGGAAACAATTTAAGATTTTTCTACCAAGGGCTGGACTCTAGAAACACCCTGAAATGTCTCACCAAATTCTATGCCTCTGTCCAGGAGCTCCCCCAACGAGAGGTGTGCAGAACCCACGTGGAATCAGCCCAAACCTTTCTGGTCATGTCTCAAAGAAACATGCAAATGTTTGGCGGGTTGTGCCAGAAGGCCTGGCATATGCCCTAGTCGTTTATATCATTTCCACCTGGAAAATATTCTAGGCCTCCGACATAGATCTTTTCCAAATGAACAGTCATGGATTGTGCACTTGCCATGTTCCAGATTCCGTGTTATTTTCCTTTCACACTTATAGTCATATTTAATATATGCAATTACTCTGGGATGTGCTTTGCTACTGTGACCAAGGTACTATGATAACAACCTTTCTAGAAAGACAATGCAGCTCCCCTCAAAAGCCATCCTGCATGGGTAGATAAATTATGCTCTGGTTCGTGAGTCGCTTTGACTTTGACCCACATTGATGTTCACTTGCAGACACTAGCCAACCTGGGATCTTATCCTAATGACTGCAGAGGGGGGCCAGGGAGAAGTTCCAATACCAGAAATTGGAGTGGTGCTGGCAGACCACATCTGGGACCTGCAGTGGTGGAGGATGCAGGACATTATTATTCAGTCTCCCTCATGTAGACTTTCCAGCAAGTACCCTGCAAACAGATGCTGTGCGGAATACACAGTGATCTAATTAAGGGCATGGGCTGTTTTTCTAAAAGGAAAAGCTATTATTATCCATTTTAATGGTAACTGCTTGGCTTGTGTAGGACATTTTAAGAATTTCTTACAAAATCAGAAGATACACATGATTTTTTTGTAAAACTATAGACAGTATAAAGAATCATGCAATTACTAACACCTGTGTTCCCACTTCCCCAGTTTAACAAGCAGCTGGCAGTTTCCCCTCCTCTGATGTAACTGCCAGGGTTTTAGCAGTATCCTGAAAAAAAGACTCTATTGTAAGTCTCCAAATATACAAGGCTGAGTTGACTAAAACCCGCCAAGACCTGTGGAAACTATAGAACAAAATGTGTCTTCATTCTTCTCATCTGGGAAACCTACCTACCCTCAGAAGTTCCAAAATCACAAGGTTTAAAGGCTTCTGATGACCCAGCAGAACAGCCTTCATCCTCATGTGACTTTGAGTTAGAAACCCCTCAGTCCACCCAGCCAACCTCTCTGAGGCCCATGGCCAGGTGCTCCACCAGTGGGTTCTCCCATCCTGCATTCCAGCCCATTCTCCAAGCTCAGCAGTACCAGGTGCAGAAGTAATACTGGAAGTAAAGGTGAAACCCTGGAATAACAGAAGCCCCAAACCCAGAGCATGTCTTTACTGGGTGCTGGTCATTTGCATGCCAGAAGTAGAATCATTCACAAACACTGACAAAATTCTACCCAGAATGGCACAGAACTGAGCTCCACATATACCATGAGAGCTCTTGGACTGGGACTTCCCAAAAGGCTCCATAATCATGCTACTGGGACCAGCTTTTCCCATCGGAGCTGTAGCCTGCCAACACTAGGACCAGTAAAAATACCCTATAGCCTCCAGTAGTTACATTTTCTCAAGATAATCATTCTTTCAAATACCCTTCTGTCTGTTGAGCATTCTAGAAGATAAAAGATACATCATGAATATTTGCTTTCAGAAAAAGGAGTCTATTCCTGTGATCTGATGGCTAAGAAAGTATTCCGTTTTTAAGTTTAGTTTAAAATGATCAGTATTATTAATATGGCCATCGATTAATTGGTCATAGATTCTTAAAATACTTTTCGTTAATGTTGCTGATGTTACAACATTTAACCTGTGTCCATCAACTGATGATGGATAAGTAAAATGTGGTATATCCATATAATAGAATATTATTCAGCCATTAAAAGGAAATGAAATACTGATAAGAGCAGAAACAAAAGGCCACATATTATATGATTCCATTTATATGATATATACTGAATAGGCAAATCCCTAAAGAGAAAAAGCACATTAGTGGTTGCCAGGTGCTGACAGAAGGCATGGGGAGTGCCTGCTTAATGGGTTAGGGCAGTGGTCGCTAAACCGCTGCTCATGAGCCACATGTGGCTCTTTGGCCCCTTGAGTGTTCTAATGCCACTTCTTCAAAATAGACTCCAGGCCGAAAACTGACTTCTGATCATGGGCCACAAAGTTTCAATTGCACTGCACGTGTGTGCCTGCATGTGGTTTTTTGTGGAAGAGCCACACTCAAGGGGCCAAAGAGCCGCATGTGGCTCTCGAGCCACGGTTTGCCGACCAGTGGTTAGGGGTTTCCTCTTGGGGTGATGAAAAGTTCTGATTTAGATTGTGGTAATGGTCACAGACATTATGACTGTATTTAATGCTACCAAATTGCATACTTTAAGATGGCTAAAATAGTCAATTTACATTCCAATAAAAAAAAAAGATTTAACATATATTTATGTTCTTTGGTATGTTACATGAAATACATAATAAACTGTTTAATGAAAATATTTGCAAATGGGTGAAATGTGAGTGTAAGTGGAATGTAAGAACCTCCACACTGAGCACACACTCAGTGGCTGAAATTGCCACTGACACCCAACTCCTGGGACCAGATAGCTGCACTCCTCCTCACCTGACAATCCCCTCAACTTCTCTTGTTCTCTCCTCCTCCACATCCAGCAAAAAACAGGTCCGAAGTTAAATTGCTAGTCACAGTTTGCAATCAAACACATTTAGAAGGACAAACAGCGCTTGTTCCTAATGTATTCTAGGGACTTGATATTCTGAGAGCACAGGATGATTTCTTCACACAATTGAATTTTTTAGGGTCTGTCTTCTAGACCATTTTGTTGGTTTAAAATACACCATTGCTCAAGAGTTGTGAAGTCTGCTGGTGTGCCTGATGGAGGAAGAAGGGCAATGGAGTTCATTGTGCTGAGATTTTTCTTTTCTTTAAATCACTTAAATTTCAAACTACATCTTTTACTTCTTTCAACAACAGCAAGCTTTAGCATCTCACTTGCTTCTCTGTGCCTAGGAATGAAGACTAGCAATCTTAATACAAAACATTAACTCAACTGAGCTGGCCGGGCAGAGGAATAGATCTTCAAAACTGCAGTGGCAAGACCTTGTCTGAGTTCCCTCAAGTCACAATACAACACAGCAATTATTATATTGAACCAATAGCATTTAAGACATAAATATATCTATGCAGAAACCAATTGCAGCGGCTCCTCAAATAGATGACTTAAGAAACCACTCACTCAGCTGATGGGCCCTGGTGCTAAAGGTCAAAATAATAGGTTAGATTAGAAAGAAGTGCCCAGATGCAGAGCAATCACTAACACCTCAGAATTGCTTATTAGAGTTGTGATGGCTCTTATTTCACATGCGAAGAAAACTACATTAGCAACCAGATGGTGAGTTTTTTCTCCTGCTGGACTTCCTAGGGTTTCCAAAGACTCTCGCCTAAATTAGTTCACTTTCTCTGGCCAGCCTAATGAGGTTCCAGCTAGCTGACAAGTCTGAGTACAAGGAAAAATGGATTCCAACAGATAAGCACCAAGTCTTTATTGGTTTTAATAAGAACAGAGGAGAAAGAAAAAGAACAGCTTAGACTTCAATATAATTGGTACCTTTGAATCTCATTTTCTTAACTCATGAAAAAATAAAATCCTAGGTCTGGGAGGGATACCAGAGGTCAGCTATTCAACATGCTGGATTTGTTATCTGCGGTTATACAACAAATTATTCCAAAATGTAGTAGCTTGAAATGGCAGACTTTATTATCTCACCGCTTCTGAAGTTCAGGAATCCAGGTGCAGTTTACCTGGCCCCTCTGCCTCTCACAGGCTGTAATCCCAGTATTGGCCAGGTCTGCAGTCATCTGAAGGCTGGAGTGGGGAAGGATCTGCTTCCACATCCACTCCAGACATGTTGGCAGGCGTCAGCTCCCCCTGGACTGCTGGGCTGTTGGACCGAGAGCCTCAATTCCTCACGAACTGTTGGCCAAAGGCCTTACTCCATTCCTCACCACGTGAGGTTCTCTGTTTACCAGTTCACAATATGGCAGCGGACTTCACCAAGCAAGCAAAGGAGAGGGCAAGAGAGGAAGTGTGAACCAAACAGAAGTCACGTTCTTTTGCAAACTAATGCCAGAAGTGATATCCCACTTTTCCTGTTTATTAGAAGTCACGAGGTCCATCTCACACTTAGGAGGGGCAAATTACACAGGGCATGCATACTAAGAGGTGGAATCATTAGTCCTATCTCAGAGGCTGCCTGCCACCTGTGAACAGCAGATACTTCTGTCTTCTCTGCAGAGTCCTTACCGGCCTATGCTTTAACTTCTGCCATGAGGAGCTAACACACTGTCTCTTGGGGTGCCCACCTCATTTTCTATTTCAAAATCTGAACTACTTAAACAGTTCTCATAGTTAACTGTCTTGCCACTGCTTGGACCCTGAGATTCCATTAAGTACCCGGAAACGGTTAAGAGATACTTGAGTTCAGATATTTGTAGAGGAGAGGTTTAGAAATGGTAATTTTGCTGATGAGGTCAAATCTGGGAAGAGAAGCCATTCAGTTATAAGGGGAAGTGCTCTCACAACCACTGTCAGCAATCGCAAGCCCCTTGAGTATGAGGGGCAGGTGGGTGAAAGGAGGGCAAGCACCATACAAACCCCACTGCCAAGCCCCGCCCCCCAAATCAGCCCTGTTCTGGATTTTCCAGACCACTTTGCAAATGCACATGGGTTTGTCTGCTTGTTCTTTATCTTCTTTTTAAAAAATATATATTTTATTTATTTATTTTTTTTTTTTTACAGAGAGAAAAAGAGACGGATAGAGAGTTAGAAACATCAATGAGAGAGAAACATCAATCAGCTGCCCTGCACACCCCCCACTGGGAATGTGCCCACAACCAAGGTAGTACGTGCCCTTGGCCAGAATCGAACTCGGGACCCTTCAGTCCGCAGGCCGACACTCTATTCACTGAGCCAAATCGGTTTTTTGGCTGTCTGCTTGTTCTTAAAGCTACTGGAGTCGCTTAGACCACTCTGGACTGCGCTGTCCTTACAGAGGTTCTCAGGAAAGGTGCCAAGAATAGTTGCCTGGTTCAGAAGCAAGCAGCACCCCAGAGCAATCTGTAAACAGGGAGACAGCTCTGGGGACAACTGAGGTAAGGACTTTCAATCAATCAGGAAAAAAAAAAATCAAAAGTCAAATGATTGCAACCAAAACTAGGGCACAGTCACATGGTGAGCCTCAGAGGCCTTGATTTCCCAAGAGGATGGGTTGCTGGTCAGAATGGGGTGGATATGCGTACCTGTGGAATGGAGACAGGCAGCCAGAAGGGCAAGAGGGGGCCTGTGCTCCACATGCACCCTATTCATCCCATGTCAATGGTCCTATCAAATATTTCTTGTCACTCAGACACATTTAAAATGGAGAATGCAGGTGGGAGATGGGTCGGGGTGGGGACAAGAGGGAAGACTAAAGAGAATCTTCCCATGAGCTTATTTCTCATTCCATCTCTTGTATGGTGTCAGAATTCTGTGAACTGCATCCTGAGGCCTAAGTGAGTGGACAGTAACATTACTCACTTGCCTAGAGTGCGTGTGGCTAAAAGCTAACAAACTTTTAAAAATTTATCTAATGCGTTGGTAAGAATTGACTCAGGCAGACAAGGGCTTGAGATGGAAAACTGTAGCACTTGCAACCTGGGAGCAGCAAAAATACCACCTGAGTCCAACTCCTGGAAAGATTATTTTCGATCAGAACAACGTATGATGGTTGCTTGTGGATGTGCTAACTGGTTTCTGTCACTTTCCCTTTGTAGTGTCTCTTTCTGTGGTTCACACTCTTCTCAGGAGTGAACTGTGACCGAACCTCTCGTCTCCATTCTGCGGGGTTGCCCTGAGCTGCCGGGGTGACAGTCAGCACCCGGCTTCCATTTTTGTGTTTGGCTGAATCATAAGGATAAGTAACAAGAACCACTCTGGTGGTTGTCCCAGTACCCTGTAGCGCATTCATGGTGCTCCTTTGGTCTCAAATACCGAGTCACCAGTAGACAATGATCACAAATCATCACGGGACTGCTGAGGGCGCACAAGGGTGTGTTTCTCCAAGATATCCGGCTGAGAACCAGTCAGCTTTTGTCTTTTAGAGATACATAAATGGTAGCATGTGCAGGGATATAACAAATGTGAACTCGAACTTGCACTTAGGCTCCAGTGGTGCTTTTTAACAAATCTAAAGTTGTCTGGGAGTGCAGAATGATTTGCAAATAAACCTAAATTAACACATGAGCTGTAGACTGAGGTTTCCAGAATCCAAGGGAGCTCCAGGCCAGCCAACTGTCATCTCCCGTCAAAAGGGCCAATGTACAATACATCCATACCATCCACCCCGCAGAGCAGGTCTGCCATATAGGTCAAAAAATGCAAAAAACAGAAAATTATGTTTCAAGTTTGAATTTATAGGAAAATTAAGGTGCCTAAAACCAGTCCAATCCTCACTCATCTACAACTTCAATTTTTCTTTTATGAGCACCATACTCTGGTTCACAAGTAACTAATGAAAATAAAGCATTTTATGCTTTTTGAAACGTATTTGCTTTTTAAATGAAGAACCTATCAGCAAACAAGGAGAAGGGGGTCACAAAATGGTTTCTTCTTCATTTTTCCCCACTAGAAGAAAGTGTGTGGTAGGCTTCTCCAAACAGGGGCTGAATAAATCCTCCAAGTGGTTCATCAGCTGGTTTCTCGTGCAATTCGAGATTATAATAAAACTGATCTGTGCTTCTGTTCCTGCCTGACTTAGTCAGTTACTAATTGTAATTGACTAAACACCAGGCATCACCTCACACATGTCAACACTCATTTTTATCACCATCTCAGATCCATTGTGTTCTACAGAGAAGCATGGCGGGAAATGTTCAATGAGTCACCAAAACATGGCAGACCTGAGGTCGATCTCATGATCCAGAATATGAAGCCAGATGGTCCGAGGGCCAGGGCACAGGAGCAGGGAGCTGAGGTCAAGCAGGTGCCGCAGGATGAATGAATGAGGTCACTGAGGAGAGCTGCTGTGACTAAACGTTTTTAGTGATGAGTGAGCACCGTTCCTCTGAAGAGCCAGAATTGGGCCATTTATGAGGCAGGGAGGTGTTAAAACAGGTTTGATCTCACACATTGGCCAACCACACACACCCCCTCTGAACATCTTCATTTCTGATGTCTCTGGTCTTTCTAAGTCCCACCCTTGCAGTTCATTGCTTTGGGGGATGAGGGAAGGAGGGGTATGAGACAATCTAACCACGTCACTATCAAACAGGATCTTCTTGAGAAGCTGGCATGGAGAGAGGTTAAGTATCTTGGCAAAGAATCTTCTGTATTCAAAAAGCAGATAACAACTAGACCCAAGGACTTCTGATTCCTAATCCCATGCTTTTTCCAAGGCTATCTAACTATCTTTATTAGTATGTGCACACTGTTAGGATACAACGTTTCTCCCATTGCCTTTTGGTGATAAATATGAGATTGTGTCATGTAGGAGCATCTTCAAACCTAGGCCCAGGAAACACTACTGAGTAGAGTTCTATGAACCAGGGACTACTTGAAGACCTAGAAAGAGAAAGGCAACTAAGAGATTTTCCTTGCAATCAAGAAGCTTGCTCAGAGGGGCAAGACACCCCTTAACCAGCCCCTGCACGAAGATACATTTTCATACATTCTCCACAGCACCCAGTTTCCTTGGCTTCTCTTGAACTGCCATGTGGTTAACCCTTCCACTACAAGACGCCTCGTTATTTATGAGCTTAGGTCTCTTTTCCTCAACCCCGTCCCCTCCCCAGCTCACTTAGAAGGGCACTGGGCCCAACCGACAACCTTTGTCTCAAATCTCTGCAAGAGGGAAGAGGCTGTTAGCAGAGCCTGTCCCCATCCCCATGAATTCACCAGGACAGATTTCTTCTCTCGACACTGTATTTATTACCGGGGCGTGAAACACAAATCTGCAGATGCCTTTTCCACTTGCCTGCTGTTAAGAGCCTGCTCAATAATTTAGCGCTCTCGCCCTTAAGGACATTTGGTTTCTGTTGGCTGTTGCATAAGACAGTGCAGATGAGTTCTGAGGTCTCCCGGATCCCTCCCACCCTCGCTGCCTCCCTTGCAGTGAGTTGGCTTTTGCCAATGTTGGTTTGCAGCTGCAGGAGCAGCAAGCAGCTCCTTAACTCTTGGGCAGCCACAGCCATTACTGCTCTTTCACAGACATAGTACTGTTCTCTCTCCCCATTCAATTATCACAGCAAATGGATGGTTACTTACAAAAAAACACACACACAAAAAAAACAAAAAACAAAAAAAGCTGTCACAATAGGAGGCTAAACACTGGCAACAGATAAAACAAAAGGAGGCACCAAGCTCTTTAATTAAGGTTCAGGAAGGCATGTGGATCTAGCTTTCAGTTACCCTGCTGTGCCTCTGCCTGATTAGCTACAATGCATCTGCTCGGTTTCCTGGTATCCATCTGCACTGCTATAGAGAAATGTATTCAGCTGCCCTAATCCTCAATAAGATGGCTCACAGGCAGCAGCTGTAGGTAGAATAATGGTTATGCATGTCGACACAGTGTGTCTTGCTGTGCTGACATGCAAGATCACTCCACCTTACACGTACCTGGGAGTAACCCATATGCACACAGCCAGCCCCAAATGGAATGCTTACTCCCAGGCAACCTAAAGTCCTAGGATGACTGGTTTTGTTGCTGTAGGGTTTAAAGCTGGAAATATGCCTCATCGCACCCTTTTCATAAGGCCCACTTATCTGTTCTTCCATGACTCAGGCCACAGAATTCCTCCTTGAATAGATTAAAAGGACCATGAAAATTTGGACGTATCTGCACATGACAACATAAGGGACTTTTCATTTCAATGTGTCATGAACATGCATCTGTCTGTGTGTACAAGGGTTCTTTCTCATCAAGAAAACAGCAGCCCAGACAGAAGTGGCCACAAGTCAGCGCTGTGTGGACAGAGCCTTCTGTGCAATGAAAGTGACGTCAGCCCCGTGTGATTTTAGTTTCCCCAATATGCTTATTTGCCTTGTTTATAAAAATTCTTTAGCACAATGTGAATCCTAAATTCTTTACTAATGTGTCATTTTGTAATTCAATTACACTAATTCCATAAATTCAGATCCATAGGATTTGAATCAGCTGAGCTGACCCTATAATCAGTTGAGATGACTCAGACATCTGAAACTTGAAAGTTTTTCCTAAAACTGATGAAATCTAAATAAAATCTAGAGTGTAGTTAATAGTATTGTATCAGTGTTGGTTTGTTAAGTTGGACAAATGTCCGGTAATAATGCAAAAGGTTACCATTAGAGGGAACTGGGTGAAGGGTGTATAACAACTTTCTGTATTATCTTTGCAAGTTTTCTACAAATCTACAATTATTCCAAAATAAAATATGCATTTAAAAATTAAAAATATATATATTTTCTTCAGCTGAGTGTAAATACAAGCAACATTTAGTTTAAACTGGGTGTTACAGCTTTCAGATTAGACAAGGTAATAGAGAGACATGGGTGAAAATTCTGCAGCAGTCAGGAATTTAATGTCCGTTCTCATTGGATCAATTCGTCACAGCCTGGACACTTTGTCTTTCTACTGTCTTAGGAAGGACCTCAGCTGTAGAAGAATTTCTCGTTCTTTGGAGAATTCCAGATTGCGTGCCTTGAACTAGGAGGACAGTAATCAGTATAAAATGCCAGGGATAAGATAAACTGCAGGAGGAATTGTCCTTATACAAAGTGACCAAACTAGGAAACCTAGGTGCAACGCTTTGTAAAATCTGAGAGCTTATTGGCAAGCATGGACCAAGAATTGCTTGTCACTGCATGCTAGATTTCCCACTACTTGTTCACACTAGCATATCAATTAGGGTTCAGTTTGGTGCAATTATCATCAGCCTCCTCCTCCCTCTCCCCTCCCCCCCCCCCCCCCCCACACACACACACACTTAACCACCTTATGGAACTCATAGTGGTAGCTCCAAAAGAGACTTAGAAATGGCCTGACCCATTCTCCCCCTGGGGCCCAGAGGTAGATTTTCAATTAAAGGAGGAACACAGGCAGAAGTACTTTGAATAAATTGCTGCATAATTATAAGGTATAATTACTAATAATATCATGGCCAGCCACTTGTCCAAGATCACCCAGCTGCTTAGACCATAGAAGATTCTAAACTCCAAAGAGCCTGGCCTGGGTCTTTGTAATTTAATTATGGACAGGACCGAATCCCACATGAGGAAGTGTTTAATAAATAGTCAACCCAGGGCAGTGTGGGCGCTTTAATGCCAAGCCAGCACGGGCTCACTTTCTTCTTCGGGAAGAGCGCAGCCCGAGGAGAGAGCTTGTTTACCAGTTTGCGGAGGGAGCTCAGGAAGCTTGCGTTTATTCCTGGGGGAAGATAATGTAACTGTGATAAGCTGCTGTGTCACATCAATTTAAAAGTAATTTTTCTGAATTAAGAGAAAATTGAGTGGGGAAAATGCTTCCTTTTGGAAATGTAATTCCCAGCGGAGTATTTATGCTGGTACTCTTCACAAGTACGCAAGCAATAAGCTGCTTCGAGGGCCAAGGACATCAGCCAGGACAGGGAGAAGTCAATCTTAAGGCAGTCAGTCATCTTCCTCCCGGTTTTACCCTTCTCCCCTCCCTGCCCCCCACTCCTCCTGATCTCACCCAAACCCAAGCCAACTCCTTTAAAAGCAGATAAGCATAAAATAATCAAGTTCCATGCTGAATATCAACAAAACCCATGGTGATGAATGGGAATAAGGAGAACATTTCATTTCATATTTAAAATGTTAAATTGGGTGCTTATAATTCCCCTGATTTAGCTTTTTTAATTAAAAAATTCAAGCTTTACTCAACATTTGCATATTCATGCCTCTATAATGTGCACTGATTGCATTAAAGGCAGAGAAAAAGCATGTAAGTGCAGCACAAATCTAGTTACTCATCAAGTGCACCATCTATGTGTGCATAGATAAATATTTCCAAACAAATTAGCATACACCCGGCACAGGTGCTCTGGCCCCACAGCTCCAACCAGCTATTTCAATCCTACTTTTCCTTCCATCAAGTTTCAAGAGTAAGAGCATCAGTTTAGAAATCTTATAATCTGCAGAATTAGTGGGTCCCTTTGCCAAAGTCACTGATCAGTGACTAACTTCTACCAGCAATAGCCAGGTGTGGGTGGGGGGACATTCAACTGCACACTTTATTAAAAACCAAGAGGACAGCTTCCATCAGTCAACAGACCCTCCAATGGATTGTGTTTGTTAGTCATAGAAGGGGCAGTCCCCGTGACTGAGGAGTAAATATCACTGACCAAGCATAGGAGACACTTTTAATAGCCCACCAATAGTCAGTCCCCCCTGGCTTCTTAATGAAATAATTATGACTACGTTTGGAGGTACAGCATGCCCAGCTCTTAGAAGTAGGCCATGTTTTGTCTAGCTAGATGTAAAAAATAAAAATAAAAAAATAAAACAAATCCTACCCCTGGGTCAAATCTAGCTCCGCCACCTGATTTTATAAATAGAATTTACATGTCCACTCTTTTACCTGTTACCTATGGCTGCTTTCACAGTCCAAGAACAGGTTTAAGTAGGTGCCACAGAGACTATATGACCTGCAAAGCTTTAAATACTTACTACTTGGCACTTTACATAAAACATTTGCCAACCCTGGTCCAAGCCAACTGCAGCCAACTTCCCAGCTTCCCTTGCAGCTAGGAAGATGTTACCAAGGGCTACTTTGGGATAACAGAATAAGTAATACATACAGTCACTGAAATAAGAATCATGAAAAAGTATCAGATTTGGGGAGTGGAGTACAGGAGGGAAGATGTAAGTGCAGGACATTTGAATATGTGATTTGAGGTACTTTTGGTGAAGCCAAGTAAACACTTCAATATTCAAGTCTAGATTGAAGACCTCTGCGGGGGCCTGATGTGGCAGGGATCTCCCTTTTCCGTGTCCCGCACGGAAAGAGAGATGAATGAACCTGTTCTAAGTGGAGGCAGCCAGGGATTGAGAAATAATAGAAATAAAGAGAGAAGACAGAGATAGATTTCAAGCTGGGAGCTGGGTGAGCCGTCATCCTGTCTGCTAGAGAGGCAGGAAGATGACAACGACCCCTCCCAGTGCATTTATTTTATACCCCAGTACCAGAAAGCGACATCAACTTATTTGCATTCTTAAGTAGGCCCTAGCATGCTTGGATTTACATATCTAGTCCCATCCCTGCCCACACCTGGGCTGATATGAAGGCCAAGCTGACAACATGTACGCCGTCTTGGGGAAACATGTCCCCAAAATGTGGCTCTGCCTACGCCTTAAGTTCAACTGACGATAATTAAGGAAAATTGGCCATGTGCCTTCCCAGGCAGCCCTCTACAGACCTCTGAGGTCAACTGCTTCTTTAACTCAAACAGACTCTTCTTGGATCTTCCTCCTTGCAAACTGTTATCTCTAATAAATCCCCTTGACCACTACTTCCTCATAACTCCTTCCTAACTTTGTTTCTATGGCACTACTACCTTTCACTGCTCCTTCTCTCTTTTGCCTGCCCACATTTGTCCTTCCTCCCTAAAGTGGGAAATTCCTTTAGTATTTATCATCAAGTTTTTTGTTTTTTTTTACCGTCCTCAATATTGTCTTACTGAACATTTTTTCATCAGTCTCATAACTTTAAGTAAATAGCTCCCAGATTGGCATTTCTAGCCTAAGCTTTTCTCTAGCTCTTGGCCCATTGTTAACTGTTGTGAATCCCTAAATAGGTGCCAACTTGGCAAATCAAGCTCTATGCACTTAAAATATTTATTTCTCTTCCCTCAAACAGAGAAAAGGCATAGAGTGTGAAATTGCTTGTTTTGAGTCCTGATTTTGAGCCTTACTTAGCTGTGTGACCTGTAGCAAATTTCTTCATTTCTCTGAACCACAGTTTCACCATTTCCATGTAATTCAAAAGAGGTGCAAAGTCCCATTCATGGGTGTACACAAGAGGAAACTGCTGATGTGGAATAAATGGTGAGGGAAAGCTGGGAAGGCTTTGAGAAGATGATAGTATTTGAGCTTGAAAAGTGTGGTACCTTCAGGGATGCGTGCCCTTCTTTTAGAGGGCCCATGTGATTTAAATATGAGAGTGCACATGGCTGAGCACACCCTGGCGTTGGCCTCCCGCTGGGGAGGAGAGAAGAACTGCGGACCATCTTTGCTTTGGTCCCATGCTCCCAGCAGCAGTGCACTCTGGCTCAGTTCCAGCCGCTGCACCCATATACATAGCCTGTGGGAACTGGTGGTGTGTATCAGACTCCCTTTATCCTCTGGCCGTTCCTGAAACCTGAGGTTCCCAGTTAGCTCAGATTTTATCTGAGGTTTGCATCTGTTTTTCTTAGGTTTTAACTTTTCCGATTTAAAAAAACAACAACACAAAAAAACAAAACAAAAACAGAACAAAAAACACATCCACCAACAATAACAACTGTAAATGAGCTGTATAGAGAGGCAGACGTTTAGAGTGGGTTTGCATCAGGTAAATCCGAAAATACAGACAGAACTCTGGGAGTGACTCTCAGGGGTGTGCACCCAGGCAGCGGCCAGGACGCCGCACCCGGCCCTTCCCTGCGGTGGTGTAGCTCCTGCTGCTCACCCGGAGATGCCCAGCTGAACAGGAAATGGAAATAAGCTTCTGTATTCTATACTACACTTCTATTTAGTATTTGCCAAAGAGCTTTGTGCTTCCACATCTGACCCGAAATGAATCCTGTCCGAAAGAAAGCCTTTTTTCTGACTTCACCGACACTCAATGGCCAGATTCAGAATGCTTTATTCACCCCCCTTTTAAAAATCTTTTCAAGGGGCTATCATTTCAGAGACCTATGATGTGGCCCATCTATTCCTCCTCCTCCTAAACATGATCTGAGAAAGAACTAGATCAGAGAAAGAAAAAAAAAAACAAAAAACAATTGCCAAGCCAGCATAGTTCTGAGAAGCAGAAAGTAGAGATAGAATTCCTTGGCACTCTCGCTGGACTGATGCTGTAGGATTGGGAGCTGCCCGGGAAGACTGAGTTAACACAGAAGCCAAACTCCTCTCCCAGGGTCTTAGGGCAGAGTTCTTTCTTTGTAGTGATGAGTGGATAGCTCTGCCAGTTAGTGTGGGGCTGCAGGCCTGGCATTTGAACAGAAAGCGAGGCCAATCCTAAATGAAATCAAACTGTGAATAAAGAAGGATTAAAATAAAAATCGACAGCATCGCTCACAGAGCTAGTGCATGGCTCGGCTGCTCGAAAGTTGCTGCCATGATACGTCTTGGATATGAGACAAGAAAAATCGCCTAGATGGAGATTGGCTGAGGAGGTTGTAAGAAGTGCGTTTGTCTGCACTTTGCCGTGCCTATGGGGCTGGGTAGGTAAGAGGGGCGAGTGAGAATGTTGACAGGCTGATAAGTTTCTTTGAAAACAGCCTGTAAAGGCTGCCAAGAATGCAGGAAGCTTAATGTTACAATCCAAAAGCTCTACTCCTCATGCTCTATCGAACTCAGCAAGATGATTTTAAAATAACTATTTCAGAAAAGACATTGCATTAGGAATCTGGAACTCTGAGCTCCAACCCTGCCTCTGATAACTTGTTGCATGACCTTGACTAAATGCTTCACTTCTCCAGATGCATGTGTCTAAAGGGCATTTTCTGCCCAGAGGAGTGAGGACAGGCGGTGGTAGGAGACTGGAGAGGGGGTTGGCTGGGAGAGATGAGACTTGGTTCCTGGGATCCTGGGCTTAGGCTGGAAGGCCTGGTGCCCAGAGAACAGAGAACACAGAGCAGGACTCAGCCAACATGCTCCAAAAGATGTGTTAGCTTATTGCTCATCATCTCAGCTGAAAGAGTTCCACCTTCAGTGGCTTGAATAGTGGCTTTCCAAAAGATATGCCCAAGGGTTTAGCACTAGAACTTGTTAATGTGATCATCTTTAGAGGAAATACCTTTGCAGATATAGTTTAAGGGACTCAAAATCAGATTATCTTGGACTTGGCTTGGCCCTAATTGTAATGACAAGGGTTTTTATAAGAAAAAAAGCAGAGAAAGGTTTGAGACATTCACACACACAGGGGAGAAGGCCATGTGAAGACAGAGGGAGAGACTGGATTCTGCAACCCTGAGCCAAGGACACCTGGAGCTCCAGGAGCTGAAACAGGTGTGGAAGGTGCCCCCATAGAGACTTCAGAGGGAGGGCAGCCCTGCCAGCACGACTTGAGGCTCTTGGCCACCAGAACGAAGAGAGACTACGTTTCTGTTATTTTAAGCCCATAGCTCACAGTGATTTGTCCCAGCAGACCAGGAAACCAATATAACATCCTGTGTACAGGACAGCCTAGCATCCCTTTAAAAAGACTTACTTCCCTTAAAATCTTGAAGATGTTCATTTAAACCAGTTTTGAGCCCCAATTTAAATCTATCTATATATATATAATTAAAAATGCCACTTTATGACCAATTATGAGGGTACTGTAGGACTCCCTATAGGTCAGTGTTACTACCCATCCTTCACATGAGTGTGAGATTCATCAAGTCTCATTCATGACTTTGATTCAGTAATGCAACACATATCTTCTGAGCCCCTATGGTTGGCCCTGCCTAATTGAAGTGACCACCCCACACTCTCACCCAATTGCCCCCTTGCTGCCCATGATATGATTTACAAAAGCACTTGGCAGGTATGTGACAGTAGTAGGGGAAATGAGTGTGGCCCTAGTGTAACTTGAAGTTAACTGGTTGATCAGCACTGCAAGAAGAAGGGGGGGCGGGGGAGAGAGAGAGAGAGAGAGAGAGAGAGAGAGAGAGAGAGAGAGAGAGAGACTGAGACTGCAGTGTGAAGTTGCAAATAAAGATGTTTCAATTTGTCCTGAAAGCTGATATAATTATTGATGTAAGTTGCCCACTAGGCTTTCATTACTGAACTCACTCTCTGTGATTCAGGACCAAGAGAACATCAGCAGAGACCTTCATTCAGGTAGAACAGTTTTTACAGAAAGTTCTTGGGAGAGAGTACTGAGAGGAATCACATGTGGTTCACAATTTAATTGAACTATCATGGTTTGAGAAAAGGGAACTACAGAGACACTTTTAGAGGCATTTTCCTTCACCATAGAAACAAGTCATTGCAATGTTTTATGTCAATTATACATCAATAAAGCTGGGGGGGGGGGGACACAACAATCTCATTCATGTCCTCTGTCCTCATGGCCTAATTGCCTCCACAAAGCCCCACCTCCAAATGCCATCAGCATATGAATCTCGGGAGCCACATTCAGACCCTAGCAGGGAACAAGGCTGAAGACAGAGTAATTACAAAGACCCTGAAATATGTCTCTCATAGGGACCAATCTTGTCTGGGTGTCCATGGTGCCAGTCGGTGGTATGCCATCTGTAGGTGGAAGGCTGTTTGCTAAGCCACACAGGGTTAAGGAAGAATGAAGGACCGGCTGCAAAGCCCTTTTCTTGCTGCACCTCCATCCAATGCCCTGTCCCACATTCGAGTGACAATTGAGTTCTAGAAAAATAAACCAAGTGCTGGGCCCTCTGTCCTAAGCCTCCTGCCCTAACGGTCTGGTCATTTATGTATGACCAGACTTCCCGCGGTTCCTCCTGCTAGACCCTCTCACTAACGCCCAATGAGTGCCCTAAGCTGGGCCTCCCCTTATCTTTTATGTAAACAGATCTGAAGGGTAATTAAAGAAAGATGTTGGCTTTTATGGCTCATAAAGCTGCTCACAGATAGCCAGCTTAGCGCCATTAACTGTACAGTTCAACACGTCTTTCACACCTCGGCCAGCCTAAATTCAATCGCCCATGATGAACCTAAAAGAGGCTGTAAAAGAGGCTGTAATGTGAAGAGGCATGCTTGTAAGTCATAGGTTTGTGTCCCACATCCCAAACCTGGCACCTTTTGAAAATGACAAGGGTTGCCTTTTTTTTTTTTTTTAATATATTTTATTGATTTTTGTACAGAGAGGAAGGGAGAGAGATAGAGAGTTAGAAACATCGATGAGAGAGAGTCATCAATCAGCTGCCTCTTGCACACCCCCTACTGGGGATATGCCCACAACCAAGGTACATGCCCTTGACAAGAATCGAACCCAGGGCCCTTCAGTTCCCAAGCCGCCGCTCTATCCATTGAGCCAAACCAGTCCCGGCAAGGGTTGCCTTTTGAGTGTCACCCCAGAGGAGCCGTGGAGATTTGTGTCTTCTGAGAGTGCAATGAAACTGTGGGGCTGACAGAGTACCTCTTGGCCTCTGTTTATTCATTTGTAAAATAATAGGGTCAGAATAGTTGTCATTCAGTCCTTTCTGGCTCTTACACACTACGATTCTGCTAGTACTGAAGGTTCCATGAGCTTACCCAATCCTTCCCAACTCCAGATGGAGGGGGATTGGCCCAAATACTCCAGGCGACTTTTTGAATTGAGGCAACTGGACTTGACAGATAATTGACTCATTCCAGTCCCAATGGGTCCTGCCTCATCTTCCAGAGACTTCTCTTCTAACCATCTTTAAGCATGATTATCCCTTCAACACAGCCACTGGGCTTTTCCACAGGGCTGGTGCCCCAGAGCTACAGGCCTGAGAGTCAGCCCTGCTCTGCCCATGCACTGTCCGCTCCCACTGAACTGCTATATAGGATGGCATGAAAGAGACAAAGAAAAACGAAACATTATCTCCTCCATTGAGGATTTCATATTCCACTGTGAGAAAAATCCTAACAGGAAACACTGTCCTAGGAAACACTGTCCTAATCCTAACAGGAAACACAGAATCACAAAAAAACAGAAGCTAGAACATTCACTTGGCGTGAAGGAAGGCCTTCCAGAGGGGAGATGTGTGAGGAGGGTTTCGAAGGATGAATAGGAGTACCCCGCACTAAGAGGGAAAATTGTGCAAAGGCATGGAATTATCAATGGACCATGTATGGTCCCCAAAATAATAAAAATCGCAGAGGATCTAGAGCAAGTTGCCATTGAAATGACTGGCAAGGCAGATTGGCAGTGCGTAGTGAGAACGCATACCAGGCTGAGGTATTTATGTTATGCGATCAGCTACTAGTAATCAATAGCGGTTCATAAAGTCAACTTTAGCTTTAAGATGTTTAAAAAGTAGAAACAAACTTAGAATAAAGTTATGGTTTGAATATTATGATTAAGATATGCACAATGCCCAGGATAACACTGGACATACAAAAGGCTCTGAATAAATGCAAAGAGCGTAGGAAGGGAGAAACCACAAACACAGATGATGAGATGGTGTTTATCACTTGTCCCAGTTTTCTAGGACCTTGATTATTCCAGCAATGAATACAAAGATGGCGTTACAATGATACAAAGAGAAGGTATTTTTCTCAAAGAGAAGACTCTATGCTGGTAGGTGCTGCCCATGGGTACTCAGCACTGTGAAAACTGCGCACAGGCCAGGTGGCTGCCGTGCTGCCCAGGATGGAGCACACCTGCCTGGGTCCCATCCGCGCTCCCTAGCAGCTGGGGATAAACCACAGTCATCCATTCAGCTCCCACTTAGTGAGGGCCTGGCCTGACGCCCTGTATTTCATGGCTGATGAAATGACTATGTCATCTCTAGAAGCAAATGTGGAGGTAGAATTATAAGATAGAATTATTTTGAAAAATTAGGAAGTCAGGTAACACTTCCTCAGATTTCTTTTCCCTCCTCTGTCTCCTTTCTTCAAACACTGCAAGTAAAGGAACCCTTAAGATGAGACCTAGTTTCAAATGCCAGCTCTGTTACTTACTCACTTGTGAGCTCAGTCAAGTTACTATATTCCTCTAAACCACAGTTGATTTTTTTTTTAAATTGGCTGTTATAAAAATTAGATAATGGGTAGAAAGGGCCTAGAATAGCATTTATAAAATAAGTTCTTAAAATATAACAAACTTGCTGTGCTCCTCTAATCTCTAAAGCCTTTGGATGAATTCCAAGAAGGGCCAGTGTACATATAGAGTGTGTCCGGGGGGCACTTTCGGGAATTATCCAGGAAACTCCCTCTTTAGATTTGGTTGCAACTTGACTCTGACAGCCAGATCTATGTTCTCAATGTCAAAACTTCCTTTCATAGTAATTAGCAGTGAGTCTCCAGCTTTATGATCTCATTCATCTTTGCTGTAAAACGGACTGTGTTTCCCCAAAGTGACCTTAGCTTAGCCTATCCCTAATGCAAGTGTTTGGGCCAATGGTCAAGCTCTAGAAACACGTTCAAGTTATTTAAAATCACTAACAAATCCTCTGGAATGATATATTCTGCCATTGATGAAATCATCCAGCTCAAATCTACATGAAGCAGTAATATTTAATTTTAATTTCTATAAATTATCAGTGAGTGGGAAAAAATAATCTCATATTTGTTCTGACCTCTTTTTAAATTCAAAGCAGGCAGGTTGTGGACACAACATGCTCTCTCACCCTTCCAGAAATGGCAGGGTATCAGGACCACAGACAGGATTCATCGAAAACAAAATCCCCTGTTAGAGTTTGAACAGCACACAGACCATCCCTGGGAAGAAAACTCATTAAATCCAGAAGGGCCGCTCCCTCACCCCTCACCCTCCCCACAGCACACTCATACCCACTGCCCACAATTAAAATGTGCAAACCTCATCCAGCTGCCGAGAGGGCCCTCACACAGAGAGGGGATGGAAGACATAAAAATGTTCAAGGTTGGAAAATTCCTCACAAAGTCCTTCACAGATCTACATCAATTACTGGTATTTTACAGGCCTGTAGAGATGAAATTATTCCTTTTTCTTAATCGCTGTCTTTGAACAGCTTCCTCTCTGTGGTTTGTCTATAGGGCCAAATTCCAGCTGTTAAGAGCAAGCAGGGCAGCCACAGTTGCTCCCAACCCAGCACCAACCAATGAGCTTTCTGCTAAGGAGAAGGCTTGCGCTGATAGAGTAGTTCCAAGTCTTGCCTGCACATGGAATCACCGCGCGGGTGTGAAAAACTACTGATGGCTCATCTTACTCGCAGTACAGTGGTTTCAAACTTTGCTACATATTAGACTAATCTGGGGAGCATTTAAGAGTCCTGAGGCCAAGGTTTCACCCCAGACAATGACATTTTCTCTGGAGGTGGCACCTGCCCCCCTTCCCTAACCCCCAAGATAGAAATCAAGACAGGAGGCTAAGCAGATGCAAAAGGAGGGGCTTACTGAAACAAAGTGGAGGGAAAGGAAACAAGGAGAGAGCTTGATGCAGCACTAAGAAAGAGTATAGCTCCCCAGTGCTGCTGGGGTCTGGCTTACCTAGGGCTCAGTTCTTCACGCAGGCGCAGTGTAGATCTGCTGCCCAGGTTCCCAGTGAGCTGGTCTCCACCATGCATGCACAGCGAGGAGCTCTTCGGGGTGTGCCTGAAGAGAAACTTTAAATTTATCCAGGAAAGATAAGTTTATTTCAAAAATGAAATGAAATAAAATGAAATAAAATAAAATAAAATAAAATAATAAAATAAAATAAAATAAAATAAAATAAAATAAAATAAAATAAAATAAAATAAAATAAAAAACATTACTCTCCCCTTAAGAGAAGCTCAACGGTATTTCCTAAACGTTTTTTTCCGGTGGTTCCCTGGTGCAGCCGGCTGAGAACCAGCGTGCTACAGATTCCGGTGGGAATGTCAGGGTGTGCGCTGGCAGTGAGATTTTAAAGCTCCCTAGGAGATTCCCATGGGCTGAGTCCCGCCCTTTCCAAGCCCTGAGCAGTTGGATCAAACAAGGATGAAGGAGATGTGCCCATCAAGGACACACTCACATGAAAGGATTCTGCAAAAAGGACTCAGATGGATACGATTTTGGCATCCACTGCTAGTTGCCTGCATCATATCCATGTTTCTCTTTATTTACTAATAGAATACCAATTTTGTTCTGATGACAATGTGCCCAGTTTTAAAAAGTCACATTTCCCAGCTTCTTTCAACTCCGAGTCAACGTGACAAACTTTAGATCAATGAGATGAGCGGAGGTCCGAGAGCGAGGATTCTGGAAAGGCTCTCTAAAAGGAGCAAACTCACTTGGAGGTGCTTTGGCCTTTGGCATTTGCCTTATTCCTGCCTGAAGCACAAATGGGAGGCTGGAGATTAGACAGCCATCTCACAACCAAGAGGGCACAACTAGCACACGCTGAGGAATTCCGAGCAGAAAGCTAGAAAGAATCCGGGATTGGGCAGCCGTAGAGAGCCACCACCCAGCTTATCTACAGACTTCTAGTAGGTGAGACAATTATCCCCAAATTCGTTTCAACTCTCCAGCCATTCATATTTCTGTGCTGGATGATATACCATCCAAAGAAGAAAGGGGCAAGATCGGAGAAGCAGGTAGCCACAGCAAAAGTAACAAGGAAGTCAAGGTGCAGAGTGTGAAGTGTAAACAAAGAGGGAAGAGACAGAGGTAATGCGGCAGAGAACACTTGTCTTTGAAGGCTAATGCCATTACTTGGAAATGCCATTACTTTCTTTACCTTGGTTTGTCTCTTGTTAGTCCCATGACTCTTTATTAGTTTTCTTGAATCTGGCTGCTTGTCAATGTTCATGGTTCTAGAATTAAGGACTGCCATTCATTATGTGCATGTGTAAAATAATATATAGAGGAAAAACAAGTGGGGCCATTGGTTTTCTAACACTTTTTAGCACAGAACATTTTCTTTAACCCCCATCCCTGAATATTAGTTTGTAGGGTTTTCCTTTTTTGAAGTAATCCTTACCCACAGATATGCTTTATTGGAGATATAT
Organism: Pipistrellus kuhlii; assembly: GCF_014108245.1. Lineage (NCBI taxonomy): Eukaryota > Metazoa > Chordata > Mammalia > Chiroptera > Vespertilionidae > Pipistrellus > Pipistrellus kuhlii. Next base: position 124,653,719 of record NW_023425515.1, on the reverse strand, counting down.
ATATATATATATATATATATATAGAGAGAGAGAGAGAGAGAGAGAGAGAGAGAGAGAGAGAGAGAGAGAGAGAAAGTGTGTAATTGGGGATACATTCCAACTGGGGGTCAAACCCATAACCTAGGTATGTGCCCTGACTAGGAATCGAACCCACCACCTTGTGGTGTAGGAGACAACACTCCAACCAACTGAGCCAACTGACGAGGCTACAATATTATTGGTTACATTCCCTATGCTATACTTTACTAGTACATTCCCATCACTATTTCGTAACAACCAATCTATACCTCTCAATTCCTTCACTGTTTTCCCCCAGTCCCCTCTCCTCTGCAACCATCAGTCTGTTCTCTATATTTATAAGTCTGTTTCTGTTTTGTTTGTTCATTTATATTGATCTTTAGTGGAGTCATCTTTTTTTGTAAAAACAACATCCATAACCCTATATTCAATTTCCTGTTTTTTGTTTTTTTTTTCTCTAATGAGGAGTGAGAATTAGATCAGTTGTGAAGAATTCTGGGTGCAAAAGTCCTTCTACCCTTGCACAACTTTTCCCTCTATTATAAGACTTGCCATTTTTGTGAGCTACTCACCTTTGTCATGTCTTTACAAAGCATTCGACTTAGTTTCCATTGAAATCATAAGCACACCTTGCCTTCTTTCAAACTCATATTTCACTTCCCTAATTGGATTTAAGTAAACTACATAGTCATAGTAAGTAAAATGGCGTTTGGGGGACAACTCACCCACCTGTTAGGAGCAGAAGTCGCGGCCTCGTGCACTCATGCAGGGTCCGCTGTTCCATGGCGCTCCGGAAGGAGAGCTGGCCAGCAGCGTCCGTTCCGTGGGGGCTTGCTATGGGAGCTGCTCCGAGCTTTCCAGTTTGGAAATGTGTGTTTTGATAAGTGGTGTTTATTGCTTTGGGACTTTGTGTTCCATGTGTTTCCTTCTCTTTTGATTTTTTAAATTTTTGCCTCAGTGTACAGATGATAGTGTGATTTGTACTGTAATTACTTAGAGTGTGCACATGGGAAAGTGGGCAGGGCTGAGAGAGCTCTGCTGTTTCTGGCATTTACCTGCGTGATAATTCCGGCATTCCTGCGTCATAGCACCAGAGCCTTATGGGAATTGCTATCCAGACAGGCTAAAGGGGACACTAGGAGCTTTTGTGAGTCTGGGAGATCTGTGAAATAGGACTTTCTCTCCCATTGGCTACTATGATTTTTGCTAATAAAATGTCTGCCATTTCCCATGCATACTCGATAATAAGCCTCAATAAGAAATCTTCCCAGTGCTGAGTGTTCTCCTCCCTTGGTGTTGTGTGGGGGTGAGGGGGTGAGACATGAGAGAAGGAGGGCTGTGTGTGTGTGTGTGTGTGTGTGTGTGTGGGGTGGGGTGGGTCACAGTCATCTTGATTCATTTTGCAGAGCTCATGAATGCTGCTGTGCTCTATGAGACCAAAACAATTCCGAGTTCTCTCTCTCTCTCTCTCTCTCTCTCTCAGAAAGCCATTAAAACAGCAACAAGATGCCATGATACAACTATTAGAATGGCTAAAATAAAAAATAAATATAAATTTAAAAAAACCACCCTGATAATACCAATCACAGGGGATAATGAGGAGCAACAGGAACTCTCGTTCATTCCTGGTGGGAATGTAAAATGGCACAGCCCCTTGGAAAATAGTTTGGCAGATTCTCACAAAACTAAACATACTCAAAAAGACAGGGTGTAATAGTCGACACAGCATTCCCTTGCTCTATAAGACCCAGAAATGGTGCTCCTTGGCATCCACCCAAATAAGTTCAAAACAAATCCATACAAAAACCTGGATGAAAATATTTATAGCAGCTTTACATGTAATTGCCAAAATCTGGAAGCAAACAAGATATTCTTTAATAAGTAAATGTATGAATAAACTGTGGTATATCAATACAATGAAATATTATTCAGTGATTTAAAAAGCAAAAAGACATGAGTGAACTTAAATGCTTATTGCAAAGTGAGAGAAGCCAGTCTCAGAGGCTACATATTATGTGATTTCAATTTTTATAACATTCTAGAAGAAGCATATAGAGATGACAGGCAGATCAGCAGTTGTCAGGGATTCAGGAAGTAGAGGTCAGGGTTGAACAGATGAAGCACAGGGATTTTTAGGGCAGTGAAGCTATTCTGTGTGATATTGTAATACTGAAGACATAAAACATTAAGCATTTTGTCTAAACTTGTAGAAAGATATGGCACAAAGAGTGAACCTTAAGGAATGCAAATTTAAGAAACTAATTCTGGAACTCAGAGAATCCAAGAATAGGATGCAAAAGTGACAGGAAGGATTCTGAGTGCATCCCTGGTGTATGAAGCAATCTCACTGAAGGTGTTGGAGGAGTAATTAGGGGAGTACCTCCCTGACTAACTTTAGAAATGAGTGGATGCTTTAAGACTAAGGTTATGGGAGCTATACCAAAGAGCTTCCCACAGCACAGTGGGGCAGGCTAACAGTTCTGGCACTGCTGTAAATGTGTTCTGGAACTGGATAGTTCAGTTAACGGAGAACTCATAGATGGGATGGAGAGAGCCAGATTTCTCAGTACTAGAGTGAGAATTTACGTATAAGCAAGGAGAGGAGGCTGGGAAAATACATATGGTAATAGTTTAGAGTTGAAGACAAGAGTATGAACTCATACTTTTTAGTTTCATTTAGACACAGATTATTGCATAGGGAATGTCTGTAGAAATTCATATATACAAGGTATAATAGTCTACACATGCATTTCCTTGCTCTGTCAGCTGAGAATCTCAATGCAATGATAGCTTAATAGCAAGGAACAGACTCAGCACCCAGATCCTGGTTTTAAATACCATTCTCCAAGAAAAGGACCCAGGGCTCCTTGGAGAAACAGCTGGTTCTAGGCCTGGGGCAAGAAATATGCAAAATGAGCCCAGAGCACCTTGCAGTCCCAGGAAGGAAGTACCGTGTTTCTCCGAAAAGAAAACATCCTCCGAAAATAAGACCTACCTACAGGTTTCCTTCTGAGTGAAATATAAGGCATCCCCCCGAAAATAAGCCCCCCTCACCCCCCCAGGCTCTGTCTCAGAATGAAAATTAATTTATCATAAACTGGTCCCTAGGGCCTCCCTGACTGGCATTTAGCAACCAGTGATGTTACGCGGAGTCCTGAGGTCACTGCTGTGTGGAGGCGGAGCACGCGGGGCGGGAGAGAGGAGGAGACTTTTACAGATGCATGTAGAAGAACAGGAGGATTAGAGCAGACGGGAGGCGAGGGTGGTGAGTGCTGATCTATCTCTGGTGACACTATCTGATGCTCCCGGCTGCCCTCTTGATGACTGAAGGGTCTCAGTCAGTGGCAGACCCTGCTCCAGCCCAGATCCAGACCCCAGAAAGCCCAGTGACAGTCTCCAGGCAGGCCCCAGGGGGTAAATGTCTGATAAAGGGGTAGGGGGTTGTCTGGTGAAGGTGTTCAGTGGCACAGGGGTGGGGGGAGGGGGATCACTTAAAATGACACAGGAGGATCAGAGGGGGCAATCAAAATAACACAGGAGGATCAAAAGGGGTTACTAAAATGGTAATCCCCCCTCTGATTCTCCTGTGCCATTTTGATTCCCCCCTCTGATCCTCCCTGTGTCATTTTAAGTGATCCCCCTCCCCCACCTTGATACCCCAATTCCTTTTTTTTTTTAACTCCTAGAAATGAGCGCAAAAAGAAAAAGCTACTTCGTGGAGTACAAGAAAGGAATCATGGAAGACTCTTGGGGCCAAAATCTTACTGCTTTCTGCAGAGAAGATGTTGAATATCTCATTCGTCCAAAAATGGCGAGCAGAGTATAGTAACCTCATTGAACAAGTGGACAAGGGAAATGCTAAAATACTCAAGTGTGGATCAGGTCGGCAGCCATTATTTTCCGAGCTGGAAGACCTGATCTGTGAATGGGTTGTTGACAGGAGAGCAGAGGCTTTGGTTGTGAATAGGGCTCAGATTTAAGAATTTGCCCTTGCAATGGCACCACAGTTTGACATAGCCTCTGAAGACTTCAAAGCATCACAACGCTGGCTGGATAATTTCCTTCAGCGAAGTGAACTGTCTTTAAGAAGATCTACTGGTATAACATTGTTTAGGTTGGAAGATACTCAAGTTATTAAGTGAGGACTTGCATGCAAGTCCTTTATTGATGATGCTGACTTCTCTAAATACAATCTTTCCAGCATGATTGCTATGGATGAAACTGCAGTGTTTATGGGCCAATCATCTCAAACAACAATTGAACAGCTGGATGTCTCCTTAGTGTACATTCCCTCCACTGCTTATGAAAGTGAACGTGTTTCCTGTATTTTTGGCAATTCATCTGAATGGCACAAAATCCCACCTTTAATCATTTCTAAGGGCAAGAAGGAAAAGATTGAACATGTTTTGGGCATTTTTATTCTTGAAACTGAAAAAGCCTGGGTCACACAAGCAGTTATAGAGAAGTGGGTCAATTTAATGCTGCCGCTTGTTATGCAAGGGAGCCAAAGAGATCTGCTAGTCTGGGATGCAGCCAGCACTCACCACGCTAAAGACATGAAGACATTTCTTCACGAAAGAAAAATAGATCAGATAATGATTCCTGCAGGAATGACAGCCTATCTCCAGACTCTTGATATTGCAATAAACAAGCCATTCAAAGACAATTTGCACGTGGAAATTAATGACTACATTGAAAAGAGAATGGAGAGAAATCAGTGTGGAAACTTTGTGAAACCTAAACTGCAAGAAGTTGTGACTTGGGTGAAGAATTTATGGGAGAAAATCACTGACAGTTGCATTGCAAATGCACTGCAAGCAGGCTACCTTGACAAGAAGTACTCATTTAAAGACAATGCTATTGCTAAACATGAAAGATTTGGTCCACTGATTCTGAAAGAAATGGAGTCACAAGAAATTCACCAGAAAATTCAGGAATTGGATTGTTATAATGAAGTTCCAGAAGATGATGACATGATTGTCATTGAATAAATGAGTAAATTCTTGATACTGTAGGATTCACAGTTTGTCTGGTTTGTGTTGACAACTACCGTACTACTGTACTATATACAGGTAATAAATTTCCTTTATTTTCATTTAACAATGAATGTGTACCATATCCTTCTTCATGGAAAAATAAGACATCCCCTGAAAATAAGACCTAGCACATTTTGGGGAGCAAAAATTAATATAAGACACTGTCTTATTTTTGGGGAAACAGGGTTTATCAAAGGGGCATAGGAATCATCATAAAGATTCCCAATGCCAACACCTGGAACAATCGGAGCAAGAAAATAAGTAAAATAGTATTGGGTTTTTGCCCCAAATGTGAAATAAGCAACCATGAGTCCATACTGATATAAATTACCAAATAAATCAACAAATGGAGAGAAAAAATTCCAGAAGAACCCCGAGTTCTTCATGCAGATACTCTACTCTCATGCAGTTGGGGTTGTGCACAGTTACTTCCTTACAAAGATGCCCTTCATCCCAGAGATGGAAGCCCTGTGGTTGGTTAACACATCATCCGAATGACCTCCAGCTGAGCTGGCCAAAGTTGGCCAAATGTGGAGAGGGTGAAATCTGCTTTTGTCTTTTTTCCTTTGGGCTTCTAGAATATCCTTCAGCAGAACAGAGGGGTTTCTCTCATCATGGAGCTGATGAAACTCCATCACATCAGGGAGGTGATTCTATCTTGTAGCAGGGGCTGCCAGAATGTAAACTGCCCAAGGAGCTTGCTAAATACTATGAATATTTCTGGGCTGCACCCCAGACTTCCTCAGTTAGATGGCGAGGGTCAGAGAGAGTGGAGGGGAGTCAGGGGCCAGGAATCTGAATTTAAAAAAGTGTCAGGTTACTTCTGTCATTGGTCTATTAAAGCTTGAGAGGACATATATAGAAATTGGCTATATCGCTACCACATCAATAAAATGTTTCATTTAAGAGAGGACATAAACAACACCACAAGGAAAAATATTAGTCTATTTCAGAATGGGGACATTCTATAACACACCTACCTGATTTCTTTCACTAGACAATGACATAGATAAAAGGAAGAGAGATGAAAACTGACTTTAAGGACACTTCCAATATAAACTAATTGAACACAATGGATCTTATTTGGATTATGATGCACACAGATCAGAGGCAAGACAGAATCTTAAGTCTATTGTGGAAAAGTAAACATAGACTATTGATTAACACCAAAAAGTGTTAATTTTGCTAAGAGGGCTATATAAAAAGATGCTGCTCCCTATTTTTAGTTATATACTTAAGATTTGGGGGTGGGGGGATTGCATGATATCTGGTATTGGTTTTAAAATGCTTCTTTAGCATTTTAAAAGTGGAGCAGTGGGTGTGGGGAAATAGGTGTGATGGAAGGTTGATGGCTATTGAAATGGGTAGTAGGTACATTAGTTTTGCAAACTTTTAAAGCAAATTGTTATGAGGATCTAAGAAAATGGAAATGTAACAGAATCAAAGGTAGACTTCTAGAAAGGAAGGCAGCTTGACAGTTCTTTAAAAAGTTAAACATAGAACCAGCGTATGACCCAGCATTTCCACGTTTATGTACATACCTAAAGTACTGACACCAGGGACTCAAACAAATGCTCATTCATAACGGAACTAGTCACAATAGCCAAAAGAGAGAAACAGCTCAAATATCCATCAACAGATAGATGGATAAACAAGGTGTGGTAGATACATACAGCTGAATACTATAATATTAAGGTATAAAAGTTATTCATACATATTCATACATTCTGATACATGTTTCAACATGGATTGGAAACATTTTGTTAGCCTGGCTGGTGTAGTCAGTGGTTGAGTGTTGACCTATGAACCAGGAGGTCATGGTTTGATTCCCAGTTTAGGGCACATGACTGGGTTGTGGGCTCGATCTCCAGTAAGGAGCATGCAGGGGGCAGTCAATTGATGATTCTTTCTCATCATTGATCTCTCTCTCTCTCTCTCTCTCTCTCTCTCTCTCTCTCTCTCTCTCTCTCTCTTTCTCTCTCTCTCTTTCTCCTCTCCCCTCCCCTCCCCTCCCCTCCCCTCCCCTCCCCTCCCTTCCCCTCCCCTCCCCTCCCCTCCTCTCCTCTCCTCTCCTCTCCTCTCCTCTCCTCTCCTCTCCTCTCCTTCCTCTATGAAATCAATACAAGTTTATTTTTAAAAAAGAAAATATTATTCTAAGTGAAATAAGCCAGACACAAAAAGACAAAGACTGTACAATTTCTATTTGAGGTATGTAGAATGGGCAAATTCATAGAGATAGAAGGTAGAAGTTACCAGGGGCTGGGGGAGAGAGAATGAAATTTTATCGCTCATTGGGTACAGAATTTCTGTCTCTGTGATAAAAAAGTTTTGGAAGAAGAGGTGGTGGTTGTGCAACAGTGATGTACTAAATGCCACCGAAATGTTTCATTTAAAATGGTTAATTTTATAAAATAGTTACTTTTATGTTATGTGTATTTCACCTCAACTAAAAACTAAAAGGTGTATACTAGCCAGCAGGAGGAGGAAAGATTTTGAGGGGCCATGTCAAGGTCCCTCCCACGACCTCTTGCAAACATCCGGTGAACTGCAGCTCTAAATTTTGCTACTGTCTCCACGACCTATGGAAATGGTGTATGAGCAAGGGAAATGTAACATCCATAGGACACTGTGTTTGATAAGCCTGCAAAACATTTTATCCACGTGAGCTTCTTTGATTCCTTAGCGGGAAATTTTGCGTGTGATTAAATTAACTCAGGTCCAGTGTCTTTACTCAGGAAATACTCCTATTGAGGATTAATTGAATTAAGTCCACAGAATCAGACTGAATTTTAATACATTGTAGATTCTTATTGACACCGTTATGCTGTTTTAGAATTAGATCTGTCAGATAGTGGCATAAGGGTAGCAAGAATTGTCAGCATAAATGCCTTCCTCAAATACAAATAGGGCCTCGTCAAAGTCCGGAGACGGTCTTGACACTAAGTCAGCTAAAAACACATTGAAAAATAAAAGGTGTCCTACCTCTGTGCTCACTGAAACCACTGGTCCAAGTCTCTGTCTGGTGTTAAGGGATAATTCTACATAAAAGATGGATGTAAGGATTACATTCCATGGATAACTTAATTTCAGTCATTTCTTTGTCATTGTGTGCAATTTTGCAGGACAACTTTATTGTCTTTTTCCCCTTCTAAATCTAATTTCCATCCAATGTCCCAAATTATTTGCATAATTATTTCCCCCTGGACTCACTTCACGTCGTCAGAGTGTGGACAATGGCAGTGAAAATGAACAAACGGTACTTTGTCAGGGGTTAGCTATCGTTGGTAACCTGGGGTGTCTGAGCTGTTGGAGCATGTGGACAGGTAACAACATGAGCTAGATAGAACGGTTGTCTTAGAAATTTAAATTTCTCATCATCTGAGTCCTCCTTTGTCTCAGGAATGTTGATGTAGTCATTCTAAAGCTAGGCTTGGATTTGGGGCACCAGGTGATCTTTTCATTAAATAGCTTTTTTTTAATTAATTAATTTTTTTTAATTTTTTTAATTTTTTTTTTTTTATGTAGCTTAAACAGATTCACTATTCCCAGCATGGACATAGGTATAGCGAGGAAATTCTAGAAAAAGTCTTTCAAAAAAAAAAAATGCTAAATTGGAAAATAAGATGATAAAATCACACAGTGTGATATGGTAACTATAGAGAAAAGACCTACTTTATATAATTTCCTCTGGAAAATTGGTCAGAGTGAAACCAACCCAGGGTATAATCGCACACTATGAAAATGAATGAGAAAAAAAAGAGAGAGAGAGAAGAAAATGAGTGAGAAGCTTCAGCATCCAGGCCTGTGCCACAGAGCTGGACCCGTAAAGGAGGGAATGAAACCCGGATCTGGGGGAGAGTCTCTTGCGTGCCCCATCGAGGCGCCAGACCAGCAAGAAATTCGGGAGTGGAACAGTGTTCCTGATTACTAGCAACTCTCGTTCGTAGGTGCTGCACATTTCTTCGTCACAAAGAAAGAAGATGCGCTTGCTCAGGCGTTTTCATGTGTAAACTCACACCAGAGTCCCACGAGTTCAGTTAAAGAAAAAAATCAGTGGGCTGATACCCTTCTCTGCTAGATGACATCTCTCCCTAATTTCAAATGTGAGAGTGAGGCCACGGGGAACGGAACGGCTGTCTAATGGACACTGACCGGAGCCCTACATGCAGGCGGGGTGGGCAGCCGCGGGGGAAGGTGGGCTGCGCCCAAAGCGGAGGGAAAGGCTCGCTCCGGGGCAAGTTGGCTTTGGTGCCACGGCTCTTTTTTTGGTTTTGGTTTTTAACCGAGTACTGTAAACCTCAAGTCCAGAGACTTCTTCAAGCCATGTTTAGTGGAATTTGTTAACATTTTCTGATTTTTCATTTTTTAAAATGGCAATCTCCTTTGTATGGAAAGTGACAGATTTTCCATTTGTGATATAAAGTGTTGTTTTAAAATAGATGAATTTAAGTTTCCAAAGTGATTGGTTAAAAGCAAACTATGTTTTTTTCTCATTGATTTTGAGAGAGAGAGAGAGAGAGAGAGAGAGAGAGAGAGAGAGAGAGAGAGAGAGAGAGAGAGAGACTTGTTCCACTTATTTATGCATTCACTAGAGGCCCAGTGCATGAATTTGTGCACAGGTGAGGTCCCTCTGCCTAGCTGGCAATCAAGGCCTATCATGGGGCAGGCCGGCCAGCGGTGTGGGGAAGGGCCCTGGGAGGATGGCTATGGAAGCACACTGACCACCAGGGGGTAGCTCTTGTGTTAAGCATCTGCCCCCTGATGGTCAGTGTACATCATAGCAACTGGTCAACTGGTCATTCGGTCATACAGTTGTTTAATAATAATGGTCACTTAGGCTTTTATATATATATAGATTGGTTGATACTTGTATGTGTCCGGACCAGGGATGGAACACGAAACTTTGATGTATCAGGACGATGCTCTAACCAACTGAGCTACCCGGCCAGGGCTGAAAGCAAACCATTAAGTAAACAATTCCATGGTGGTAGAGGCTGAGAGACAAAGCCTGCTTGTCAGTGCCGGCCAGTATTAAATCAGCAGCCCTGAGCCATCAGCACCCTGGAAGGAGGGCGTTAGGAGCCTCAGTTGACAGAGAAGAAAGTTGACCTTTAGGTTAAATTCGGTTGTGAAAGACCATTCAGTGAGAGAAGCTAGAGTCGGGTCAGATCTGGGGCCGAAGCTCTGTGCTCTGCTGCCTGGGACTCCGCGCTCAGGGCTTCCTCGCCCCCCAGTGGGGCTGCCGGGCTGCGTCTGCGCTGTGAGAAGGGCACTGCCCCCGGGTCCTGCCAGATGGGAGCTCAGACGTTTCCCGTTTCCTTTGCTCCTCGTTTGGCTTCATACGAGAGCCAGGACCCGATCTTGTGATCTCCATCCCTCGCTGAACACTTCTTCCTCAGGGAACGCCACTTCCCCTCCATCCTCATGGAGACACCCACCTCCCACAGCCTGGTGCTGCAGCCAGGTTCGCTGGGAGGAGGCGGGACCTGCTGACCTCCGTGCGAATTAAAACACCGCACAGGGCCCACATTGTACAGCTGCCAGGCCTCCGCACCCACGAGGAGGAGCTCCATGGCCCGCCAGGCCTCAGCCGGAGATTAGCAGCTTGCAATCACTTTGACAGCGTCCGCTGCTCCATTGCAGACCACGGGGACCTTTCATTCCGGCCTGTGAAATTGTAATTGCTGCTCAAGGAGAAGCGGGGAACCCTGGGTAATGGCCGCCATCCGGCTCGGTGTCAGAGTTGCCCGTGGCTGCCACATCAGATTTTACTTGCTGTTATTCAAAAATCACTCCAGCTTTCCATACGGGCAGCTGAACTGGGGAGTGAGAGTAAATTAACGGAGACTGTCAGCAGCTCAGAAGAGCCCAGACAGCAGTGTGACAGAGGTGGGCGACCTCCCATCACAAAAGGTAACTTTTCCTCTCTCTCTCTCTCTCTCTCTCTCTCTCTCTCTCTCTCTCTCTCTCTCTCTCTCTCTCTCTCTCTCTCTCTCGTTAAGATAAAGAGTTTCACAAACAAATTTCATTACTTGGGGTATGCAGCTAAATGATGTCATTATTAAGCAAAACAACAACAACAAAAAAATGATCTGGTTCGTGGCAGGATAAGATTAAAAGCTGCCAATTTCTATTCACTCTTTCCTGGAAAGAGTTGGGGGGACTGGGGGTGGGGGGTGGAAAGTGGCCCAAAAGAGTAATTAAAATAATGAAGATAGCAAGTCCATGCCAGGTTGGTGTTCCCAATGGATTAAAATTCCCTGCTATCAAAGTTAAACTGTCTGAGAAATTGCTTCCTTCGATGTGTGGAATAAAGAGAATTTGGAGCTGCCGCATCTGATCACCAAGCATGTAGGGATGGGAAAGTTACCTGCAAAGGAAGGGGCCTGCCTCCCTGCACACAGAGGGGACTTCCGAACAAGTGCTAAGTGTTTCTGACATTAACGAGGGTCAGAAAGGAAAGAGAAGGGGCTGAATATAATTGCTTAAGAAAATATAGTGTTTTGTTTTAAACAGAAAAAATGTCAGAGTTGGGTTTTATGTATCCTCATTTGACATTTGGGGGGCAAATTTCATGTATCAGAAATTTCATGTCATCTCTCCCCCAGTCCTCTACCCCTATCTCCCCAGAACTCGGGCCCATCTCGCACCTGACTGAAACCAGGCCGCTATTGGCAATCTGGTTGGCACCTGCCCTCTCAGTGTACTTCGCCTGCTTAGCCTCGCTCTTCACTGGGCTCCCCTTCCTGTAGAAAGCTCCCATGGACCTGTCCTGTACGCTGAGATGTCCTTCCTATACTCGGATAATCCCCTGTGTTCCTGGCCTTGAGTACTTGTGTTACTGCCTCCAAATTGTCAGATTTTTTTCTTTTTAATCCCAATGTCAAGCACAGTGTTTGCCACATAGCATGTGCTTACCAAATATGTACCAAGTGTCTTTCCTCTTCGAAAGTCTCTGCCAGAATCCTCTAGGACTTGCTACTCCCAGTGGCATCACATGACCTTGAGCACCTCCTAGCTGCTGAGCTACCTGTGTTCACAGACTCAGTGCATCTGCCCACGCCCTTGCCCGTCTGCTGGTACATGGCATGCACACGGCACACCCCACGGACGCCCGCTGAGAGCAGTAAAGCAAACTGGTGGAGAGCAGGCTTCTAGAACCACAGGCCTGGGTTATAATCTTGACTTGGCCACTTATCAGCTACTGACCTCGGACAGGACACCTCTCGCTGCCTTCGCTTCCTCATCTAGAATAATGGTTCTTTCTTCAGGGCAGCTAAGGGGGTTAGATGAGCTCCGTGTTTGGGAAACTTCCTGGCTCTGTAAATGGCAGCTGCTGTGAGGAGGGCGAGATGGGGGCAACCAGGTGTGGAGGATGGAACTATTTGCTGCTGCTGTTACTGCTGCAGCACCTGCTTGGCTACTGCTTCAATTGGCCTTGACTCTTGTGCCGACCCAACCAACCTTTGAATGTAATTTCTAAAACTGATGACGAAGAATGACCGTGACCGCAGCTCTCTCCAAAGGGGTCATCCAGGACCCTGCTCCGTGTTTCTGTCCTTTTCCGGGTCCTCCCATCATCTCCATTCCTGGGTTTTAGCAGCATCAACTTCCTGTTCCTCTCTGACCACGGAACACACACTCCAATACCATGGCCCAGACGTGCCTTCTCCTTGCCTCAGACAGGACTTCCTGCTCCGTCACAGCCCCAAGTCTTAACCCAACTAGTAATGTGAGCAACTGTCCTTACTAATAGAGGATAAGTTAGGATGTCGTACCTTTTATGTTTTGTAGAATGTAAGGCATCATTTATGGTAATAGAATTAGGGGGTGAAATGACCAGCCCTGAGACACTGGGCAGTTGGTGATGTGGCTGGGGGGATAGGGGGTTGGTTCCCAGCTGGCTGTACTGTGCGACCACAGCTGCTGCAGGGAGTCTGCCCGGTCAGAGGATCCAAACCTGGTCCAGAGTAAATGGGGCCATAGGATCAGCCAAGGGGGGAAAGAAGAGAGTGTGCATTGTCCTGGGCATGGAGGAGCAGGGATTCCAAATCTGGTGCCTAAAACCAAGAGCAGTGATCACCATATGGCAAAGCACAACACACTTGTAAGAAGATCTATAAACTCGGGAGCATAAGGAATATGAGTTTTTTTTTGAAAACCCCACTAAGGTTCTTTATCTAGCTCAGCTTTCTCTAACCGCATGCCAGTGAGGAAAGAGTCAATCTGGGTCAATTCCATCCCGCACCCGCGCTGCATTCTCTCTGGGGTTTGGACTAAGAATGCAGAAGCCGGAGGCAGCTGGCACGGGCGGCACAGGCCTTGTCTTAGTGTGCGGGGAGCCTGGGAGGGCACGGAGGTAGGATACTGTCCGGACATGGCTCTCCACCCAAAGCATCTCCACACCACAGCGGACAGTCGGGGTCCTTGCTTAGAAATGCTGCAAGCTAGAGCGATAGCTTTAGAAAGTCACTCAACTCCTCCTCACCTCCGCTTCTCCATCTACAAAGCCAGCGGGCCCACCCTCACGGTCTCTCTGAGCCCCTCTGGCTCTGGTTCTCGGCTGACCTGCAGGGCGGTGGCCCCTGCCTTTTCCAGTGCGCGCTGGTCCTGGTGAAGAGGAGAGACACACCGACTCCCCTTCACCAGCGCAGAGGAGGAGCGGGCTATCTATGCACCCTCCTGGGGTCTCAACTCAAATGGAAACACTGTTGTAGGAAGTTTACACCCCTGGCACATTCCGGAGAAGCAGAGGCGGCTTGGGATAGATTACTAGAAGGCAGCCAGCCGGTGGTGACTTTCTGGGAATTTATATTTGTGACTTCAATGTTGGGTTACCACAAGTTTTGCTTTTAATATTAATTGGAGTTACTGCCATTCCTCAGATAGACTGCTTGCCTTTGCCACATAGCAGGAGGGAAAGCTGGTGTTAAATTACACACCCTTCCCCCCCCTTCCCCCCCCCCCCGCGTGCACACACACACACCACGTTCCTTTGTATGTCTGAAGGCATTAAAAATATTTTTCAAGCTGAAATACAACAGTTTTAGCTACTGAACTTATAGCCTGTGTAATTCTTACTGCCCAAGGCAAGCTGGTTTGATAAGATTAAATTTTTTAGATTGGCATCTCACCAACTTTTACTTTGTGTAAGATTGTTTTGGAACTTTGGACCTTTCTGATATCAAATATCTGGAGGATGTTGTGTTAGAGGAAAAAGAGAAGAGGGTCTTAATTGGAAGCCTGAGAATCTTACCCTACATGGATGGGGTTAGTGATCTTAATCTTAGGAGGACTGTGCGAAGAGGAAAACTGTTGGAGAATCAGAAATAGAAAAGATGTGGAATCATGAAAACTGGGAAGTGGCCAAGGGCAATAGCCAGAGCCAACTTTCCTTTGATGGTTTGCAGATCACTCTCTTCATGGACACAAAACCCAAGCCATCTTGAATGTTTCTCCTTTTAAAAGTATATTTCAGAGGGAAGGGGGTGGGTAGGAAGAGATTAGCCATTGAACTCATATGCATGTGTAGCACAGCCCATGGACAGACAATAGTGCCAAGGGAGAGGGAGGAGGGAGGGAGCAGGGGTGGAGGAGGTCAATGTGGGGTGGGGGCAGACATCTGTAATACTTTCAACAATAAAGATAAAATTTTTAAAGGAATATGTTAAACGATCTTTTACTCTCTCTGTATGGGAGCAGACTCCATAAGCCCCATCTTTGTGTTGTTCTATGTTTGACTCTGATTTTACTCTCGGATATGGAGGCCAAGGAGACATGGTACTGATTGTCCTCCATTGTTTCTGGGTGAGAGACTAGGCTGTGATCAGGTTTACTCACTTTGGCTCAAAACATAATGTTGAGACCAAATTAGAGTCTTGTGTTTCTGGTCTTGTAGGCATGACACATTTTAACACTTCAATGAGCCCATAGTCAGGAACTAAGAGCTGTCCTGTGAAGTTTGGAGTCGAGGGTCCTGGCACTTGAGTGGGTTCTGGAGCAGCAGAAGCCTCCCCTCTTATCTCAAGCAGGGAAGGTGGCGGAGATCACACTGGCTACACACCACCAAAACAAACAAATTAACAATCAAACAAGAAACCCGCAACATAAACCCACCAAGGACTTAAAAATAAAAAGCTGATATCATCTGCTCTCTAAGATCAGGCCTGGGATAATTACTCCTGGTGGCTTTTTGGTTAAGTTTCAAAACCATTTATCAAGAATAGAGCATACCAATTCTTTTTCTTTCTTTCTTTCTTTTTTTTTTTTTAAAGCCTACCAATTCTTAACCGAACAGGAGTATTAATAGAATCTGAGATACAGGAGATCAAAATAAGAAAGCTGAGCCACTCATTTGAATTGCAGGCGATAAAGCAGGGAAAGCAGCAGGTGCAGAGGGATGGAGGGTTGCTAGGTCCCCAGAATCTACTAAGTGTGAACGTGACAAAGCAAAGATTAAGGATCAAAGATGCTGAACTATATAGATAGAAGCTTGACTCCTACTGAGGCACTTTCTTAATTAAAGTAATGATGGGATCCACACTTTATTATGTTATGTTACAGCAACAACTGTAAAACAAGCCCTCAGCATCGGCAATACCAGTGTCAGGAACAGAATGACAGAAACCACCACCAGCTGGCTACGCTGAGGCTTAGGAACAGCTCTCCCGGAAATGGACAGATTTACAAGCTTGGCAGCAATTAAAAACTCAAATGCAAGGGCGGAGATTTCACTCTCCTGGATACTTGCTTCACTGTCCCTGAGAAAGTGACTATTACATTGTTTGTTTCCAAAGAGTCAGTTTAGGGGAAGGCGAGGGGAGCCCCTGGGTCTGGAGCATCAGACGGAGAACAGCCATCTCCACAGAGTCACTGCTTCTCTTTCCAGACGGGAATCTCTCCCAGGGCCTGTGAAGTTAGGAGGCCTCTTTAGGACAATAAAGAAAGTCTCCGCTCCTCAGAGTGGCGTCCCAACCTTCCACCAGGTAGCCTGAGCTTATTGTTAGTCTAATTTCCAGTTACTCCTCTAATAGATCCTCCAGTCTAGCTACACTGTTCCTCACATCCACCATGCAACTCTATACTATTCGATAACGCCTTTTTTTACTTTGGTAAAATATGCATAACATTTATCATCATAACCATTTGTAAGTATAAAGTTCAGTAGCATCACATACATTTACAATGTTGTATAACCATCTATTCATAGAACCTTTTCATCATAACCGACATAAACTGTACCCATTAAAAAATAACTACCCTGTTCCTCCTCCTCTCACCTGGTAACCCTTATTATACTTTCTCTCTCTGTAAACTTGTTTATTCTAGATATCTCATACAGGTGGTATCATTCCATATTTGTCTTACTTTGTATGGCATAGTTTATGAAGCATAGTGTTTTCAAAATTCATCCATGTTGTAGCATGTATCAGAACTCACTCCTTTTTAAGGCTGAGTAATATTCTATTGTGAGTAGTTTCTACACTCTGTTTATGCATTCTTCCATAAATTGACATTTGGGTTGTTTCCACCTATGGTAGGGTGAAGAATGCGGGGGAAAGGGGTGGGGAACAGTTGGCCAGAAAGGAGTAGGGGGCAAGTCAGTTCCTTATTCTACGGCCTTCCTTATCCTTCCTCCTCTTCATTCCTCTACTCCTTCACCCCTCTCCCGACCTCCTCCTCTCCGCCTCCTCCTCCTCCTCCTCCTCCCTCCTCCTCCTCCTCCCTCCCCCTCCTCCTTCTTCTTCTTCTTCTTCTTCTTCTTCTTCTTCTTCTTCTCTTCTCTCTCTCTCTCTCTCTCTCTCTCTCTCTCTCTCTCTCTCTCTCAATTTAATAGGAATAAAATTGCTGACCATATAGTAGGCTTAAATTTTGAAGAACTACCAAACTATTTTTCACAGTGGCTGCACCATTTTACATTTCCACCAACAATGTATAAGGGTTCCAACTTCATATCCTCGTCAACATCTATGTCTGCTATTTGCTGATTTTTTTTTTTTATGGCAGCCATCCTAATGGGTGTGAAGTAATATCTCACAGTGATTTGATTTGCATGTTCCAGATGAGTAATAATGTTGAGCATCTTTTTCATGTGCTTTTTGGCCATGTGTGTATCTTTGAAGGAATGTCTAATAAAGTCCTTCAGACATTTTTTAATTGGCTCATTTGCTTTTGGGTTGTGGAATTATAGAGTCCTTTATATTGGTGGGCTAAGTGGGCTTACAGTTGTGAGCATGCAAAACACAGAGTTAATTCTTATACTATTTGTTAACTATTGTATGATTTTCCATGCAAAGAACTGCAAACCTTTTTGCCTACCCCTGTGTATTCTGGATATTTTCTTGCATTATGTAGTTGTCTTTTTGCTTTCTTGATGTTGTCCTTTGATATACAAAGTCCTTAATTTTAATGAAGTTCCATCTATTTATATTTTTCTTTTACTGCCTGTACTTTTGGTATCACTTCTATGAAATTGTTGTCAAATCCAATTTTGTGAACATTTTCCACAATGTTTTCTTCTAAGAGATTTAATTTTAGATTTCAAGTTTACTTAGGTATTTTATCTATTTCAACTTAATTTTTATGTGATGGAAGGTGAGGGTCCAACTTTATCTTTTTGTAAGTGGATAAACAGTTTTCCCAATACATTGTCTTTTCACTGTTGAATAGTCTTGGTTTGGCATTGTTTGACCCAGTGATCCCACTTCTAGGAATGCATCCTAAGACTCCTGAAACACCAATCAGAAGTAATATATACACCCCTATGTTGGTAGCAGTGCTATTTACAATAGCTAAAATCTAGAAATAGCCTGAGAGCCATCTGTAAATGAATGGATAAAAAAGACATGGTATATTTACCTGGTGGAATACTATGCTGCTATAAAAACAGAAGGATCACTTACCCTTTGAGACAGCATGGAAGGACCCAGAGAATATTATGCTAAGCAAAATAAGCAGTCAGGGAAAAACAAATACCACATAATCTCACTTACCTGTGGAATCTAATGAACAAAATAAATTGATTTATAAAATAATATCCAGACACAGAGGTTCAGACTGATGAATCTCAGAGGGAAAGGGGAAGAGATTAACCAAATAACTTATATGCATATATGTATAACCCATGGACACAGACAATAGTGCAGTGAAGGACTAGGGTTGCTGGGTGAAAGGGGTAATGGGGGAGAACTGGGGGACATCTGTAATACTCTCAACAATAAAGGTAAATATTTTTAAAAATGAAAAAAAAAGATTGTATATGTGAGGATTTATTTCTTTAATGTCTATTCTTTTCTGTTAGTCTTTGTGTCTATTATTATGCCGTACCACATTGTTTTAATTATTATAGTCTTGTACACTTTGACCTTGGGAAGTGTTTGGGAGCTTTTCCATTTTCTTCTTTTTTCAAGATTCTTTTGGCTATTTGAGGTCCCTTACAATTCCATATAGGGTTGGCTTTTCCACTTTTGTAAAAAAAGCTGTTTTAATAAAGATTGTATTGAATCAGTAGTTTGTTTTGGATAGTATTGACATTTTAACAATGTTAAGTCTTCCTATCCATGAACATGAGACACTTTTTTATTTATATATTTTAAAATTTTTTTCACCAATGCTTTGTAATTTTGAGCATATGAGTTTTTCGGTCCTTTTGTTAGCCTTATTTCTCAGCATTAATTATTTTAGATGGTATTGTAAATAAAATTCTTTTCTGATTTTTTGTTTTGTTTGTTTGTTCATTGCTGGTGTTCACACAACTGAATTTTGTGTGTTGATCTTACAATCAATTTTGCTGAATTTGTTAATTAGCTCTAGTAGCTTTCTTATGGATTCTTTGGAATTGTGTCTCTCTCGGACCATGCCATCTGCCAGTATTATTTTACCTCTTCATTTCCAATTTGGATGCTTTTTATTTCTTTTTCTTGGTTAAAAGCTCTCACTAGAATTTTCAATATAAATAGTAGCAGTAAGAGCAATCACCCTTGCCTTGTTCCTGGTCTTAGGGAATAAACGTTCAGCCTCTCACTTCTTGAATATGATATTAGCTGTGGATTTTTTATAAATGCCCTTTATTGTGTTGAAGAATTTTCCCTCTATTCCAATTTTTTTTTCATGAAAGATTGTTGTATTTTGTCAAATGCCTTTGCTGTGTCAATTGAGTTAATCACACTTTCTCCCCTTCATTCTATCTATGTGTTTATATTAAGTTGGTTTTATGTTGAACCAGCCTTGAATTCCTGGGATAAATCCCACTTGGTCATGGTTAATAATTATTTTAATATACTGTTGAAATCAATTTGCTAATAATTTGTTGTGTACTTTTCATTTATGCTCATATAGAATATTTGGTTTGAAATTTTTTCTTGTAGCATATTTATCTGGTTCTGACACCAGGGTAATGCAACCTAATAGAATGAGTTAAGAAGTGTCCCTACCTCTTTAATTTTTTGAGAGTTTGAAAAGGACTGACTAAAGTTTATTATTCTTTAAATTTTTTGCAGAATTCACCTGGAAGCCATCTGGTCCAGGACTTTTCTTAGTTCATACTGTCTAGTGTTTAAGGGAAGAAAGTCTTGTTGCAAGGCATTTTCTTAAAAGGACCAAGCTCGACAAAAGAATTTTCCTGAGGATCCCTACCAATACTCCTAGTTTAATGTTATGCTTCACTCACCAAATATGGATAACTTCTGGTAATTTCAAAACAAATCACACCTCTAAGAGTAGAGATTATCGCACAAATTCCTCCTGTAAGGGCAAAGATTCACAGGATTGCAAGAGGAATTACTTTCAGGATTGCCATCAGAGACATTCCAAAGGGACTCTTTGAGGGAGATAACACTCAATTTAAGATGGAGCTACAGATTATAATTAGGCTCTTTACTTTTGTGAATGGTATGCTTTAGTTCACAAAAGTGAAGTCCAAATAAAATGATTCATAAATGAACAACATGCTTTATATTATAATAGATACAGTATTTGAAAAGCTTTTGGTCTGTTTAAAAGACACATTATTTTATTCCTTTTTATGGAAATTGAGGGTAAAAACAGAAGTTAAAAGCTTAAATCTTGGAATCAGACAGTCTGGGATAACATCTATAGTTGTTATGATTAATTATACATATTAAAAGCAGATGAGATAAACCAAAAAGTAAAATTCCTAGTTTTTTAGGCCTCTAACTTGAACTTTTCCCTTACTTTGATCTAAGGTTTTTTTCCATATATACCGTATTTTTCGGACCATAAGACGCACTTTTCCCCCCCCAGAAGTGGGGGGGGAAAAGTCCCTGCGTCTTATGGTCCAAATATAGCCTACACATATACTTTAAAAAAAAAGTTTTTTTACTTGCCCGGCTCTGTGTGGTCTCTGTGTGCTTGCCCGGCTCTAAAATGGTTCTAAATGCTGCTGTTTACTTTACAGGGTTGATTACATGTGTTTATGACTGTGATGTTGGGTTTTAAAGCACATAAAATATTTTAGGACACTATTTGTTTCAGAATCTTTTTTTCTTCATTTCCCTTCTCTAAAAACTGGTGCGTCTTATGGTCCGGAGCATCTTATGGTCCGAAAAATACGGGGTGTGTGTGTGTGTGTGTGTGTATATATATCAATATATATATCAATATATATATCTATATATCTATATATCTATATATATATATTCCATATATTTATTTGTTCATAATTCACTTGCCTCATCAGTACACATAAATGCATTCAGATGCCCATTAACTAGGAAGACATAGAGACCAAATGAAACCCTTTGATTTAACTGCTACACAGTCCACAGTTGGGGTATTTTGGCTAAAGAACTCTAGGAAATAGTACTGGTAGGAAGTAATTGACAGAAAACTAATGAAGAATAATAGTGTCTGCATTTCCTTTTACCCCCAAGGCAGGATGGGGGAGGACATGACTTCCAGGCCTGCCTATTAATCTATTTGCTCTTTTCATCTTTGGGCATGGAAAACCTTCTTGATCTAAGATCGGCCACCCAAACCTGCTCTATGCCATTTATTAATTTGATCTCCTCAAATACAGCTGCAATCCATTTTCTTTGAATTTTTCTTCCTTTGCTTTATTTGTTAGAATTAGACTCTAAGTCATTGAAGCAGGAATCTTTTTATTTCATATATAATTCTTTTTGGTAGTCATGTACTAATATCAGAATTTAAAACACCTAATGTTATTTGTAGAATTGGTTTACAGGCTTTAATGGCTAAAGTAAATATGAAAAGGGGAGAAATTATATATGCCAAAGACACAGGATTGACATATGATGAGCTGATTTAATCTTCCAATGATCCTGCAATGGAATCATGCCCTTATTTTACACATGAGAAAGTGGCCTGCTGCCATTGAAACCAAACCTTTACTGATGTCAAAAATCTCATGCTCTTTCCCTATCTACCTCAAATTTGTATTGAAAACAACTGAGATATGAATCCAGTTGATTCAGGTCCTTAGCTCCTTCACAGTTCCTTAACTCAAATTTATGGTTTGAATACCATAAAAATCAAGCTCCGTGGGAAGGCAAGTACAAATTTATCAAAGTTTGGCATGAATTCTCTAAATTAGGTTATGTCATAAAGCAGAGGTTCTCAAGCTTTCTTGGTTCATGTCATCCCAAGGCCAAAACAGCTACCCATTCTGTTCATTAAATAGGCAGGCCCTACCAACTTAATTAATATATATGTCCTCATTCTATCTAATAAAAGATTAATATGCAGCTGAAATTGGTTTCGCTCAATGGATAGAGTGTCAGCCTGTGGACTCCAGGGTCCCAGGTTCAATTCTGGCCAAGGGCATGTACCTGAGTTGTGGGCATGTCCCCAGTAGGGGGTGTGCAAGAGGCAGCTGATCGATGTTACTCTCTCATCGATGTTTCTGGCTTTCTATCTCTCTCCCTTCCTCTCTGTAAAAAATCAATCAAATATATATATATATATAAAAGATTAATATACAAATTGACCATACCTCTACTATACCCACAAGCCATACCCACCAGTCAATAAGGAGCAAATATGTAAAGAAACCCAACCAAGATGGCTGTGGCCATGGAGAGCAGGAGGGAGGTTTGGGTTTCCCTGGCAATGGAGGAAGCCAAGCTTTTGCCTGCCCTTGCTGGCCTAGGCCTCCACTCAATGCTATAAAGTTTCAATGATAGAAGATAAATAAATGCCAACAAAAATGGCTGTAGAGAGCAGGAGGCTATGGATGCCCCTGGCAATGGAGGAAGCCAAGCTTCTGCAGCTCTGGCCAGCCTAGGAATACTCCAGGCTACTAAGTTTCAATTATAGAAGATAAATAAATCCCAACAGAAATGGCTTCTGCCACAGATTGAGCAGAAGGCTTGGCTCCACTCCAGGCTACAAAGTTTCAATTATAGAAGGTAAATCCCAGATCACAGGACCTCAGCTTGGGTTGCTGGGGGAGCATGGCTAGCCTGCAAACCACCACAGGCCCCTTGCCCAGGCCGCACCACGCCCCAAGGGAACCCCCACCCTGATCCAGGACATACTTCAGGACAAACCAGCTGACCCCCACCCATGCACCAGGCCTCTATCCTATCTAATCCTATCTAATAAAAGAATAATATGCAGATTGAACATCACCCAAACACACAAGATAGCTGCCCCCATGTGGTCAAAGATCCTGCCCCCATGTGGACACAAGATGGCCACCACAATATGGCCAGCAGGGGAGGGCAGTTGGGAGGGACCAAGCCTGCAAGGGAGGGCAGTTGTGGGTGATCAGACCAGCAGGGGGTTGCAGTTAGAGGTGACCAGACCAGCAGAGGACAGTTGGGGTGATCAAGTCTGCAGGGGAAGGCAGTTAGGGGTGACCAGGTCGGCAGAGGAGGGAATTTGGGGGTGACCAGGCCTGTAGGGGAGGGCAGTTGGGGTGACCAGGCCTGCAGGGAAGGACAGTTAGGGGCAATCAGGCTGGCAGGGAAGCAGTTAGGCATCAATCAAGCTGGCAGGGGAATGGTTAGGGGGTGATCAGGCTGGCAGGCAGAAGTGGTTAGGGGCAATCAGGAAGGCAGGCAGGCAAGCAGTTGGGAGTCAGCAGTCCTGGATTGTGAGAGGGTATTCTGATTGCCTGTTTAGGCCCGATCCTGGGACTCTCCAGGGGTCCCAGATTGGAAAGGGTGCAGGCTGGGCTGAGGGACCTCCCCATCCCCATGCATGAATTTTGTGCTCTGGGCCTCTAGTATCTTATAAAAAGTTTTTAAAAGTAATACATGTAAATTAAAAGAAAATATTTTATTTCAGCCTAAAACTGTCATCATTACTTATTAATAGAAACTGTGCATCTGTTGGGCATTGCACAACTCTCAAACCTTGGAATAAGATCACCTTCATGTCTTGTTCCACATCCATTTTCACTTGATACATCAAAGCAACTGCTGAAAACCCACTTACAAACACAGGGCATCATCAAAAAATGTTGTGAATTCTAACGTTGAAATTATGAACTGTTTAGAGCTAGTAGTAGTTTGCATGAATCTAGCAGATGTTGCTGTGTTGATCTTGAAGATTTAAGATATAAATGGCATTCCTGTGAGTACATTGCAGCACCCTGGGGTGCCTCAGGGACCAGGCAATTCTTTAGAATATATTTTTCTTTTCCTTTTTCTTCTTTCCTTCCCTTTTCTTCCTTTCTCCCTTCATTTTTTTCTAGTTTAATAATTATAAAACCTCTTGAAGCTTCATTTATAACTCAAATTCTCTCTCCATGACATAATATATACTGGAATTTCAACCAGAAATGAAGTCAGTAGAAAAGCATATGTTTTAACTGAACAACATATGGAAATCTGATGTTTGTAGACATGTTTTTCCAGCAATAAAGTTTTTAGAAAAGAATTCTTTACATTCTATAGACTATCTTCTTTTTCTTGATAAAGAAGATAGAAAGAAAAAGTGAGGGAGGGGAAAGAGAGGGAGGGAGGAAAGAAGGCAAAACTTGATGAATAAATCTTCTTTATTAAGTGCATCCTGTACACTCACATTCTTGGAGCAGGACAACACTGAGAGGACAGAGCTGCCCAGAGTCCAGGCATCCACACGGTCCTTCCCAGATACAGATCTGTTGGCACAGTCAAGTTCAAGTGGAAAACAGGGTACAAGGGAGCAGGAAGAGTGTAACAGTGTAGACACGTGGGCTTTAGAGTCAGGCTGTGTTCAAGTCCTGCCTCTATAACTTAGTAGCTCTGAGTACCTTGGAAGTTACTTAATTTTGTGGATTTTGGATTTATTTTCATTAAAATGGAAATAATACTTATCCAAAAATTGTTTTCTGAGACTGATTAACACTTGCAAAGTGCACTTCATAACATTTGGCACATTTAACGGCTAGACAGTTATCAATATTATTATTATAACTAGAGGCCTGGCGCATGAAATTCATGCATGGGGTGGGGGTTTGTGTCTCAGCCCAGCTTGTACCCTCTCCAATCCAGGACCCCTTGGGGGATGTCCAACTGTTGCAGGAATTGGGCTTAAACTGGTGGTCAGACATCCTTTTTGCAATCCAGGACTACTGGCTCCTAACCTCTTGTCTGCCTGCCTGCTTGATTGCCCCTAACCACCTCTGCCTGCCACCCTGATGCCCTAACTGCTCTCCCTTGCCAGCCTGATCACCCCCAACTGCTCTCTCCAGCTGGCCTGATTGCCCCCTGCTATCCACTGATGGCCTGATCACCCCTAACCTCCTCCGCCTTGGCCCCTGCCACCGTGGCTTTGTCCAGAAGTATGTTCGGAAGGCGTCCGTCCAGTCTAAGTAGCATAGTGCCCTTTTATTAAGTATAGATAGGGCCAATTCACAGGTAGGAGAAGGCAGAGGTAAGGTCTGCCAAGAATGGCAAGGGTAGAGAAGAAGAAATGGTGGGGAGAATGGTGGAGTTCATGTCAATAAATGAATTGCATCCAGAACTCTGATGGTGGGAATGTAAATTGATACAACCAATTAAGAAAACCACTTGATAGTACTTACTAAAGCTGTGCATATGAATATGACCAACTAAGCAATTTGACTTCTAGATTTATGCTCAACACACAAATGCTTACATATGCGCACCAAAACACAAGTTTAGAGCAGTACTATTCACGATAGCCAGAAAATTAGAAACAACCCACCTTAGGATGGCTAAGTACAATGTGGTAGTTCATACAGTAGAATTCTATTCAGCAACACAAGTGAATGCACTACTGTTACATACAACAACCTGGATGCAACTCACAAGTAATGTTGGGTAAAGGCAGACAGGGAATATAGTACATGCTTATGTACTATAATGATGCCATTTTTATAAAGTTCATGATCAGGCAAACCAATCTATGGTATTAGAAATATGGGTAGTGATTACCTTTTGGGGGGCAGAATCAGTGTCTGGGAAGGTGCATGGGGGCCTACTAGGGCTCGTTATGTGTATTCATTTTTTGAAGATCCATCAAGCTGTCCCCTATGACTTATGTATTGTACATTTTTACCTGGATGTTTTTTCTCTAAGAGTTTACCTTTTGAAACAAAATGGGCCAAAGTATTGAAAAAAATCTTGCTGTAAATTGAATGTTTGTATCCCCCCTACCTACAATTCATATATTGAAACTCAAGTTCCAATATGATGGTGGGAAGAGAGGCCTTCAGGTGGTGATGGGGTGTTGAGGGTGGATCCCTCCTGAGTGGGATTAGTCCCTTTGTAAGAAGAGACCCAGAGAGCTCCCCTGTCCATTCCACCACGAGAGGACGCAGTCAGAAAACAGCACCCATGAATCACAATGCACCACATCTGCTGGCACCTTGATCTTGGACTTCCCAGCCTCCAAAATTGTGAGAAAAATTTACTGTTTATAAGTCACTCAGTCTATGGTATTATTACAGCAGCCTAGGACAGACCTCTTTATAACTTTCCTTTTAAGCAGAGAGGGCCACATTAAAAAAAAAAAAAAAAAAAAAAAAAAAAAGAAATAAAAAAAAAAAAAAGAAAAATTACAAAAAGATTTTGGCCCTAAGAGAAAACATGAAAAGACAATATGAGGCCCAATAGCAGCTATATTTACAAAGTGCAGGTCAACAGTCCTATGGTGACTGACTTTGTATGAATCAGGATACGTTAGGTTATAACTCCCTAATCTCAGTGGCTTAACACAAGAGAGCTCCTTCTTGTTCTACACATGCTAGCAGGGGCTCTGCTCCTCATGTTCACTTGGGGACCCCACCTGAGGGGGATTCATCCAGGCACACATATTAAATTTATTGGGGTGACATTGGTCAATAGGATCTATAGGTTTTAGATATGGATCTCTATGTTACAAAATCTTTATGTCACACCATGTACCCACCACCCAAAGTGAAATCATCTTCTGTCACTGTCAACATATATTGGCCCCTGTCACTCCCCATCCTGCTGACTGTTTTTAAATGTTATTTCCTCTTAGACTCACACACCAGTTTCAGGAGAAATGTTCTAGCTCATTAACTGATGACATAATTAAATTTTAATTTGGATTTCTTACAAGACACATAAAAGGCTGAAATATTTTGCAATAAAAGGAAGACCTGAACCAGGGTGTGGGCTTAAAGATGAAAAATGTCTTATGGTAACCACAGGGCACCTGATTTCCCTGTGCTGATACAATCCAAATCAGTTCTTTAAATTCTGATGATTTCTTATTACACCAATTCCTTTCATTATGAAAGAAGCCACTTCCTTTAGTAAAGGCCAATGATGGCAGGTAGAAATAAACCTTTGATGCAATCAATTAAAAATGTCCAAAAGGGCACAGTGTGTTTCTGACTGATCCCGTTTTTGAAAATTCATGGCGCTAAGGAATTGGGTACTTCCTCACTTCTCCACCTGCGGCTGAGAGTCCTTTCAGTGGCAGAGTTGTCTATCCACGCCCCCTCCCCACCACCCACACACATTCTGAAAGGACTGAAGGTCCAAAAAAAGGCTTTGCCATAAACTTTTCAAGAACACATCTGCTGTGAGAAATAAGATGTTTGTAGCCTTGGGACTCTGAACAAAGCATAAAGAAGATGCATTTAAAAATGTTTATTAAAGGTTGGAAAGTCTTCCCACATAAGGAAGAGGTGACCAGACCCACTCCACTGCATGTCAGGTTCTGACATGAAGATTGACGGTTTAAAGAGGATGCAGCCACTTGCATTTCTTGCTAAAAATAAACCAAGAGGAGCTTAATGTAAAAGATAGGCTACGGCAGCTGTTAGGAAGTTTGAGCTCAAATAACCAGTGGGCCCCACTCCATGTGAGACAGGGTGAGCCTCGCCAGAAAGTGTGGCTAAAAGGCGGCAAGGAGGCCAGTATAAATGACTGCCCTTTGAGAACTGATGTGGTTGCTTCCTGTTCACTGAAGACTTTAATTAGGAATTTATTCTTCTTCGCAGATGCTTCATTTAGCTGTGTTTTAATTATAGAGCTTGACAAAAAAAGCCAAAAGAAGAGCAAGGAGGGTGAGGCCCACAGACACCATCAGTGCTCCGTCTTGAGGGAGCCTTTGCAGCCACAGCCCCACTCTGGAACCAGCCAAGACGCCCTGGGACGTGGAGCTCAGGGGACCCCCATGCCTGCTTCTGAATTCCTAGGAAGAGAGAGACACAGAAGAAAATAATTTTAAAATACAAAGAAAGCCTCATTATGATATCAATCAAGTAATGGGTCCCAAGAAGGAACTTTTTTTTTTTTAATTGAGATATAACTGACATATAACCTTGTCTTAGTTTCAGGTGTAAAGCCTAATGCTCGGTGTTTGTATATGACCACCCCTGTAAGACCACTTAACATCTATCACCGCACATAGTCATAGATTTATTTGTCTTGTGATGAGAAGTTTCAGAGCATATATCCGTTTGAGTTAGTATTTTCGTTTCCTTTGGAAATATTCCTAGAAGTGGAATCGCTGGATCATTTAGCAGTTCTATTTTGAATTTTGTAAGGAACTTCCATACTGCTTTCCACAGTGGCTGGACCAATTTACATTCCTACCAACAGTGCACAAAGGGTTCCCTATCCACATCCTTGTCAACGCTTATGTCTTGTCTTTTTAATAAGAGTGATTCTAACAGGTGTAAGGTATATCACCCTGTGGTTCTGATTTGCATTTCCCTCTTGCAATCTGGGACTGGTTGGGGGATGTAATAGTGTGCAAAGCCAGACGGT
This sequence comes from Pipistrellus kuhlii, assembly GCF_014108245.1. Taxonomy (NCBI): domain Eukaryota; kingdom Metazoa; phylum Chordata; class Mammalia; order Chiroptera; family Vespertilionidae; genus Pipistrellus; species Pipistrellus kuhlii. The sequence continues at coordinate 124,625,485 of NW_023425515.1, read as the reverse complement.
CAGGGAGGAGCCTGAGCTCAGGCTGGGCGGGAGCACCACACCGCTCCTGCTCACCCTGGCCCTGCAGTGCCTGCTGCTGCTGCTCTTCATAGCACTACTGCGGAGGCGGGAGAGGCTCGCCAGCTGTATGCCTGATGTCTGGTGAGTGGTGCTCCTGCTGTGGGAGCACACTGACCACCAGGGGGCAGCTCCTGCACTGATCATCTGCCCCCTGGTGTTCAGTGCATGTCATAGCGACTAGTCGACCAGTCTTTTGGTTGCTTAGGCTTTTATATATTGATATATATATATATATATATATATAGATAGATAGATAGATAGATAGATTGAGGCCACAGAACCATAAGGATCCAGTAAGAAAAGTGTAGGACAGGCTCTATGCAAACATTCTAAGAAGCATATTTATGGACACACCACATGCCCCGCAGTGCTCTAAGTACTCTACATCCCCCTCTCCTTTATAATACCCAACCTCCTAGGGAAGTAGTTCACATGAATAAATCCCAATTTTAAGTACTCACCCTGTTTACAGATAGTAGGAATAAATGGTGAAGTGGATGAGAGGCTGGGCTTTAATGAAGCTAAGGTTAGCCTTGGCAGTAACCTATCATTGATAATGCAATATCTACACTAATAAAAGAGAAAGATGCAAGTTGGATATCACTTCATGACGCCTGATTGCCAATCAGGAGTGAGTATGTAAATTAACCCAACAAAGATGACAGGTTAATTTGCATACTCAGGCACTGAGTGGCTTGGGGGAGGGGGGGAGAGCAGCCGCTTGCACACGTGTCAGTGCTGAACAGCCTGGGTCCTAGGGATGGGCGTTCTTGGGACCCAGGCCTCTCTGAGCCTATAGGCCCATGTGTAGGCCTGGAGTGGTCAGGGTCCCGGAACGACCCCTGGCCACTCTGGGCCTATGTGCACAGGGCAGAGCAGCTGGGGGCGGGGCGGGAACATCCCCAGGACCCAGGTGCTCCAAGCCTTCGCACGTGCAAGTGGCTGGGGCAGGTGGGAATGTCCCCTGCAGCGCAAGGGCAGACAGCAGACTGTGGGGGACCGCTTACCCCTCGCCAGGTGGCAAGGAGCTAGCAGTCCTTCGTAGCAAGTGAGCAGACAGCAGAGCCCTGCTCGCCCCTGGCTGCGGCAGTAAGGGGCAAGCAGTCCCCCACAGGGCCCCCACAGAGAGCAGACAGCAGGGCCCTGCTTGCCCCTGGCACCGGTGGTGAAGTGCAAGCAGGGCCCCACAGAGAACATACACTAGGCCCTGTGGTGGTATCAAGCAGGCAGGTCTGCAGAGAGCAGAGAACCACAGGGAGCAGGCCTAAACCATCAGTAGGACATTCCCTGAGGGCTCCCAGATTGGAGAGGGTGCAGGTCTGGCTGAGGAGATCTCTCCTCCCCTCCTCCGCCGCCCCCCGGGCCCCTAGTAAAGAAATTAAAAAAAAAAAATCATGGCAGTACCTAATTATTAAAATGACTATCAAGATCAAGACCACACAGACTTTCCCCCTTCTCTGCTACACAACCTCAGGAAGGCAATGGTGTTATTTTAGGTTAGTCTATGGAAGGACTGTTCAGGAGAGCCAGCCTCAGGTCGGGCGCACTCTGCACACCCGCCTTGCAGTTCTGAGCCTTGTTGAGTTTGCAAATGTGACCTGTAGATGGCACATTCCCGAGTATTCTCTGAACATACGCAGACATACGTGATCTGCTCGCATTAGAACATGTTGCAAAATGTGTTTTAATGAGGAACAGTTGGTCTGGTTCTGCTCAAATAAAAGACATCTCGGTAAGAGAGTTGCCACCTGTCTTCCCATCTTGCAGTGCAGCTTCTAAATGAGCTCTTCTGTCCCTGACACCTGCAGGTGTCACAGGGCCCTGAAATCACAGGCCACGTGCCAGCTCCCTTCCTGAAGTTGACAGGCAGCCTCGGTCCTGTGCTCGATGTCATTCCAGATAGCAGGACACTCAGTGGAGTGAGGGTGACACGCTACCTTTCCCCACTATTCTTCTAAACATTCCTCAAATTGGGACCATCTTAATATCATATAACCACGTCTGCCTAATTATCTCCATATCAAAGATGCAAGTATTTTCTAGTTTTTCTAGTCTATGTAAATAATGCCCTATGCATTGTCCATGAGCATTAATGGTACGCTGGCTTTAATGGCCTCAGCAATTAAATGTGGAATCAATTACATGTTTTCATTTGTTTTGAGAGGACATTTACATTTTAAAACCTCTGTCACAGAGTTACATGATGACAGCACAGTATTGTCAAGCCCTTCTGTATCACTTTTGGGCATGCACAATTCTGAATCAGATATTATCCTTATGTCATTTTTCCTCCCCCCTCACTTCAAATGCATAATTGCTGTCATTAGAAAAGAAAAAAAAACAAAAACAAAAAAAAAACAAACAAAAAAACCTAGCACACACACACACACACACATCACTAATCACTATAACCTTGATTTTTTAATCTTATTTTGGTGATAGCATAGTAAACACCAGGCTTTGCTAATAAGGCCAGACATGAATTATTAAACTATCTACCATATGATCAAATGCATTTCAGATTATATTCTGAATAATTCTGCCTTGACATTCACCAAAGGGGAAGATCTGACGTGCCCTGCAGGGTCTCCGTGAGCCCCCCTTTCAGAGTGCCCAACCCTCTGACTCGAATTGCACCAAATGGAAAAAAGAAATAATCCAAAGCTTGCATCTGCCCATCACTTAATTATTGCTTTATGTAAGACCTCGCTTCATCCGACTTAGATATGAAAACAACACAGCTCCCAATGTTTTTTAATGGATTCAAAATATTTCTCATGTGTAAAATCTTCTCATGGCTCAAAGGCACTGTTTGAGCTCCAAGTGGACGCTAACAGCAATAAAGAGAAATAATTAGATAGCTCATAACTCAAGATAAATTAGAGTTTAGGATCTTTATTTTTAACAAAGCTCAGACATATAGCGTATGCAGGAAATCTATCAGACCAAATATGTGATCAAGGAAAGGAAGTTTTCTTAAAACATACATTATGCAGTATAGCGTACTATCAGAAAAGAACCTCAAAATCTCCTGATTTTTGAAAGACTTTAAATACAAAATTACCTTCATATCCAAAAGCTATCTTGATCATAATTGCATTTTATCGATACGCTGCAAAATATAAATTGAAGGAAGCCCCTCCTACGGTAAGCATCCCTAATGCAAACGGCTGTGTGGGTCCCATATAACAAGGAGTGGACACAGGTGGCCGCTCAGCGTTTGCAATGCCTTCCCAACCCTCTAGTGGTGGAATTCTATCTGAATACCCTCATCTTCTTTGAAGTCCTCAATCTTTAACTTAGCACCAATGTGCATTCAAATGAGTTTACATATTTCTAATTTTTGACTTGTTACATTAATGAAAATAGGGGGGATGTTGCAGGACAAAAGAATCAGATCTAGAATTAATAACACAGTGTAGAAATCTTTGCCAATAGTACTGCATTGTCATGTGTTTATACGTAATTTCTCTAGTTCTACAAAAAATGAGAGGTTGCAAGCTTTGCCAAAGGTATGCTATCAGAGATCTGGCATCTTAGCTGGAGATACATTTATTTTTATTTCTTTACTAGAGGCCGGGTACATGAAAATTTGTGACTCTGGGGGTCTCTCAGCCCAGCCTGTGCCCTCTCGCAGTCCGTGACCCCTCAGGGGATGTCCACCTGCAGGCTTAAGCTGGCAATCAGACATCCCTCTGGTAGCCCAGAAGCCCTTGTGGGATGTCTGACTATGGCTTAGGCTGTGGAGGAGGTGGGAGAAGTTCCCACCATCGCCACTGCACTTGCAGCCATCAGGTCAACTTGTGGCTGAGTGGAGTGCACTGACCACAAGGAGGCAGGTCCAGCATTGAGAGTCTGCTCCCTGGTGGTCAGTGCACGTTATAGCAACTGGTCGTTCTGCCCTTAGGATCAATTTGCATATTGCCCTTTTATTATATAGGATTGTTACTAAATTTTTTCTTCTCAACAGAGGAGTTTTTCTTATTAGCCATACTTAATAAAATTATACTAGAACTTATGTAGGTCTCTCTTTTGCTAACTAAGTATCAGCCATAGATGTAAGACAAGTTTAGACACACATACACACACACACACACACACACACACACACACACACACACACATACAAAACCTTGAAATAAAGAAAGAACCAGAAGGCTCACATAGAACTATGCAGTTTCTAATCGCAATGTTCATACAGTGCCAGAAATCTGAACTCATCTATTCCAAATTATTGGCTGGAGCTAAGCACTAGTACAAACTAAAGCTGCTCCGCAGGTGTGACAAAGCTGAAGGAAGAAAGAAAAAGTTAACTGGGTCAAGATGCTCCACTGATGATGAAGTCCTTTAAATAATCTCTTCAACCACAACTGAAACATCCTCCTTCCATGGAGTATACACAGGAAGCTGTGAAGTAGGATGTTGAGGAACATTACAATTGCGTGTATTAAAGTTAATCTTTAAGTAATCAATTCAACTCAAAATAATTACTCCTAAGAATTTCTTTCAACTAGGTAACCATGAAAGTGTGTTGGCAGATGTTTGTGCTTTAAATGAAAAAGAAGCCATGATGTTAACAGCTATTACAATGCAACCCTCTCATCCTGTTCCAAGTACCATTTTCTATGACACCGGAGATATGGTTTTAGCATCAGTGAGCTCCATGAACTGCATAAAATGAATAAAGGAGATGGCAGGTACTTTGTTTTGTCTCAAAGAGTCTCATAAAATGATGAGCTAACATGTAAAATGTTTCCTATAATACGCCATGATATTCAGTTTGGAGAATTGAGATAAACTAGTTAAGAACATGGTACATACTAACTATAATTATACTAAACTCAGTCATCTAGAGAAAGTTCACATCTCTAGACCTTTTTTCCTATCACTTCCAAAGTTCCATTATGTGTACTTCCAAAAATCCACTCCAATGAATGCCTATTTTCTCTTTAAATTTTTATTTTGAATATAGACAGTTTATATAAAGAAAGAACAACAATCCTATCAAAGTAACTTAAAATAACTGAAAGATTAACACTAAGAAACTTAATAATTCTATGACTATAAAAGTGTAGTGGGCAGCCTCTAAAACAGCCCCAACAACCCCTACCTCCTGATATTCACGTGCTTGTGAAATGCCTTTCCCTTGACCATGGGCTAAATGTACTGACATGCTTCTAATTAACACTTGTCATAAATGATGGGGTGTCACTCCTGAAATTAGATTACAAAAAAACTGTGGCTTCTCTCTTCCTCATTCTGTTTGCCTGCTCTGTGGGCAGCCAGCTGCCAAGTGTGGACTGCCCTATGCAGAGCCCCATGAGAAGTCTCTGAGGGAGACCTCTGATCAACAGCCAACAAAGAACCAAGACCTCAATTTAAAAACCATGAGAGACAGAACGCCAGCATCAACCCACAGGTAGACTCAGAAGCACGCCTTCCCCAGCTGAGCTCTCAGTTGAGACAGCACCCCGGTTGACACCCTGACTGCAACCTCATGACAAGCATCAAGCCAGAGGCACCCAGCTAAGCAGTGTCCAGATTTCTGAGTCACTGAAGCTCTCAGATAACAAATGTTTATTGTTTTAAGTTGCTAAATTTTGAGGCAATTTGTTATACAGCAGGAGATAACTAACAAAAATATGCCAGGTAGAGGGCTAGAAAATGATTCACATGTACGTTTAAACATTATTTGTAATGGAGGCATTGCAGACCAAGGAAAGATAGACTTTCAGTAAAATTTTCTGGAATAATTCATTATACACTCATAAAACAATGAAATTTGCCTCTACCTACCATGTTTAAAAATCTATTATAGCCAAAACCAGTTTGGCTCAGTGGATAGAGCATCGGTCTGTGGACTGAAAGGTCCCAGGTTCGATTCTGGTCAAGAGCATGTACATTGGTTGTGGGCACAACCCGGTAGGGAGGCGTGCAGGAGGCAGCTGGTTGATATTTCTCTCTTATTGATGTTTCTAGCTTTCTATCCCTCTCCCTTCCTCTCTGTAAAAAAATTAATAAAATATATATTTTAAAAAATCTATTACAGATAGATTGGTTTCTTACCTAGCAAAGGCAAAACTGGAAAAATTTAGAAGACAATACGGGCCAAATATCTGTCTAATCCACAAGGGTAGGAAAATAGTTCTTAAATCACAAAAATATCCACAGTCCTATGAGCACCAAAAATAAGTTAAAATACAAGCCAGAAAACGGGAGAAGACATTTGCTTCACTTATAGCTTATTTTACATAAAGAAATCCTAAAAATCAATAAGATGGTATCAATTCAATAGAAGAAAATGAGCAAAAGATTTACACAGACTCTTTACTGAAGAGGAAATGTGAATAAATAGAGAAAGAAACCAATCAATATATTAAAATGTGCACAACCTCATTCATAATCAAGAGAAAACAAGTTAAAAACACAGTGAGATACCAATACTCCACCATGTTGGCAAAAAGTAAGAGGCCTACCAGTCTAAGTGTGGATGAGAATGCAGAGGCATCAGACCAAGTCAACACCACTACGGGTGGGGATCTAAATAAACTAACACAACCACCTTGGGAAACAGTGGTGCTGGGGCGTTATCTGGTAAAGTGGGAGTGGTGCACACCTGACAACCCCACAATCCCACTCTTGAGTGTGTCACCAAGACTACGTTGCAAGTACGAGTCAATCTCAAGTCCCCATCATGGCTGATGGGATTTGAGTTAGAAGCTCTAGCATGGTTTAAAGTAGAGAAGGAGGTGGGGGAGGGGCTGGTCAAAGGTAGAATGAAGTACCCCTGGGGTGTGAGGCTCAAGCTGTGGGGCCAGGGCTTCCTGAGAACATTAGCTTTCCAAGCAGTTTCCTAACAACGGGTTTCTTTTTTAAGATGGTTCCCAGTAACTAACCTACCTCTTCTCCTTTAACACTCCTTCTTTTCTTTCAATTCCTAAGGTGTTCCTTGCCACCTTTTAAAAGATTACTGGCCAAGGTGGAAAACAGAAGGGACATAAAGGGCCACTCAGTGGCCAATAACACATCTTCTCATTTTTCATTTGGGTTCTATGGGATAAGATCAGTTCCTGTATTCATTTCCTAAGGCTGCTATAACAAATTACCACAAACCGAGTGGCTTAAAACAACATAAACTTATCATGTTACAATTCTGGAGCTCAGCAGTCTGAAAGGAGTCTCACTGGACTACCATGAAATGAGGTGCCGTCCTCCTTCTGGAGGCTCTAGGGGAGATCCACTTCCTTGCCTTTTCCAGCTGGAATTCCTTGGTTCCTGACCCCCTCCCATGGTCCAAAGTCAGAAATCTATTCACTCTGACCTCTGATTCTCTAGCTACCCTTATACTTTTAACAACTATCTTGATTACACTGGGCCCACCTAGATAATCCAGGATAATCTTTAATTTATGGTCAACTGGTTAGAAAATTTAATTCCATGTATGAAGTAACTCCTGGGTCACCATGGAACTTAGCACATTCACAGGTTCTGGGGAATAGGATGTGAACATCTTTGGGGCTGTTTTCCTGACTACTACAGGCCCCACGGGTGATAATGTTGTGTTGAGCCATAAGGTACACACATCTCAGAGAAAAACACCATACTCTAGTGCTGTCGTCAGCAAACCATGGCTTACGAGCCACATGTGGCTCTTTGGCCCCTTGAGTGTGGCTCTTCCACAAAATACCATAGCCTGGGTGAGTCTATTTGGAAGAAGTGGTGTTAGAAAAAGTTTAAGTTTAAAAAAAATCGGCTCTCAAAAGAAATTTCAATTGTTGTACTGTTGATATTTAGCTTTGTTGACTAATAAGTTTGCTGACCAGTGCTCTAGTGTACTTAATGTTTCCCAATAGAGGAGCATGAGAAAATCTCTTAATTTATACTAACTTTTACATTTTGGATTGCTTATGTAAAAATGAGGGTTTTTTGGTGTGTGTTTTTTTCTCTCTCTAAAAACTAGATCCAATCCTTCCAGTTCTACAACTCAATATCTAAAAGTAAGACATTGAGCTATAGAGCTGGAGTGACTGGATCTAAGCTTCAGCAGAACGTGAACCTTGTGGGACTACAGAAGCAGGGTGGAGAGATGTGCAGCCCACAAGCAAAAAAGCCAGGATTTCATAGTACGTGGCAGAATGGATATATTCAGGGTCCCAGTTCTTCAGACGGCCTGTATCTGTGCCTTCTATCACATAGCTAGGTAATGTTCTTCCTGGTCTTGACCATATGACTTACTTTGATCAGTGGGATGCTATAAAAAATAGAGCATGCTGTGAAACTGAGCATTTCTGTGTGCTGTTCTTCTTACTCTGCCTTCACCATGAGAACATGCCCTAACGCCTGTTTTGGATGAGATCTAGGGAGCAGAACAGACTCATCCAAATCATCCTCGCTGAGGCCATCTAGCTGAAGTACTGGGCATGCCAGCCAGCCCACCAAAGTGAGAAGAAGGTTACTCAGGAAGGTCTCACTGATAAGGTAGTCTTTCAGCAGAGACCTGCATGAAGGAGACGGCAGGCATGTCACACAGGCATCTGAGAGAAGCACCTTCTAAGTAGAGGGACTAGCAAGGGAAAAGTTCCTCCTGAGGGAGGGTATCTGCTGTGTTTAATTCAAGGAGCAGCATGAGGCCCGTGTAGCTGGTCCACCATGTCTAAGGTGGATAATGGTCAATGGAGCATGAGGGGTCAGGACACTAAATCCCATAGACCATTTCAGGACGTTGGCTTCCACTCTGAGCATGAGTGAAAAACCCTACATATTTTTATTTTTATTTTTATTTTTTTATTGTGTTAAGATATATATAACATAAAACTTATCATTTTTGCTATTTTAAGTGCACAATTCAGTGGCATTAATTACAGTCATCATGTTGTACAGCTATTATCACTGTCAATTCCTAAGATTTTTTATCACCCCAAACAGAAACTCTGTAACCAGCAAGAAATAACTCCTCATCTCCAACCTTAGCTCCTGACAAGCTCAAATCTATTTCCTGTTCCTATGAATTTGCCTATTCCAGATCTTTCATACAAGTGAAATCATAAATATTTGTCCTTTTTTGTGTTTTGCTTCTTTCACTTAGCATAATGTTTTCAAGGTTCATCCACATGGTTGAATATGCATCAGAATTTCATTTCTTTTTATGGATGAAGTTCTACTGTATGTGTATATCACAGTTCATCTACTCAATGATTGATAGACCCTTGGGTTGTTTCTACCTTTTGATTATTATGAATAATGCTGCTATGGACATTGATATACAAGTACCTATTTGAATGCCTGTTTTAGTTTTTTGGGTACATGTGCTAGGTCATATGGAATCCTGGATGGGTGTGAGCTGAAGACAGACATAATCTGATCTACATAGAGGTAGAAACAGGGAGACTGATTATAGAAAAGAAAAAATCACCTCTTGAAGAAAAAGATCTGTAGCAAATAATGCTACCATGTTCCATAGATGCTTTGAGGTTGTTCAGAGGAACTAGCCTCATCTGAGGGTTAACAGAATAGACAGAGCAACTCAATCAATCAAAAGGGGGAATCACAATCACAAAGTTTTAATTTTAGGCAACTATACTTCATAAATGTTGTTGTTGGTTATAAATGTGCTTACAAAGACCAGTGACCAAGTCCTCTTCTCATGGTATATACACTGAGTGGCCAGATTATTATGATCTCTGAACGCATAATAATCTGGCCACTCAGTGTGTATGTGTATGTGTGTGTGTGTATTCGTGCATGGGTAGGGTCCAGCCAGCCTGGCCAGGGGGAGGGGACATGGGCGGTTGGCCAGCCTGCCTGCTGTTCAAACACCTGGTCTAGGGGACAATTTGCATATTAACCTTTTATTATATAGGATATACAGTGAGTGGCCAGATTATTATGTGTTCAGAGATTATAATAATCTGGCCACTCAGTGTATGTGATGTGGGTAAAGAGCTCATGTCCATAGACATGGTATTACCAGTACCGTGATTCACTAGCCCCAGATAAATCTTCACAGGCTATCACCATGCCACCAATTTCACACCACATATTCACTGATCCCTTCCTATATGCCAGGTACTGCTCTGAATGTTTTCCATGCTTTATCTCACTTCACTGTCAAGATCACTCTATCAAACAGATTTGATTGCCCCTAATTTATAAAGTGGGAAACACATCTGGAGAGTGACCAACCAATGACCACAGTTGTAAGAGATATACAAAATTCCAAATCCACACAGCATGACCCCAAGCTCCTGTGCTCAAGGGAAAACTTGATTCTTTTGAAATGGATGTTTGCAAGAAAGAAGTCCTTGGAGCCAGGGCCTCTAGGAGAAAAGGTCAATGATGACAAAATATACCTGCAATAGTCCTTTGCTTTTCTGGCCCCTGAATTTCTTGCAAGTAGTGGCAAATGTGAAAGGCACTGCATCCTGTTTTTATAGATTGAATTCCTATCAGATAACTGTCACCTTGACATATGGCTTGAATATTTATGTTTCTCAGTAATTTTGTAGAATTGTACTGAGGAGACAGAGGGACAGGAGAAAATTTGTTTCTCCAAGGCCCTTTAACTTTAAAACACCGAAACTATGCTCAAAACAAAGATATTCATGGTTCTATTATTTTAGGCACAACTCAAAGTCAATACCCCTGAGTATGACAGGAGAAACAAGCTATCACTTTCATCACGAGAAAGTAAAAGGAAAGAAAACTAAAATTTATGGTTAGAAGCATGCCGGGCTGTAAAGTACACATCCTTAACAGCCCCATGAAAAGAATTTAAATTTGCAAGATTACTATCAGTTTAAAAAGGGGCTTTTGCAATCTGCTTATCGAGATGTCAAATGACTTCAAAGAGCAGGTTGGGTGGCTTGCCTATGATGACTTTAGCCTTTGAAAAATACATTAATTTCCTAGGTTGAAGTTAACAGAAGATTTCATAATAACCTATTTTTGTATTCTCAACTTTCCAGCCTCTGGTTGAGAAACCATCTCATCCACCCTGCATACCACTGAAAGCCAAGTTCATTCAACAAATATGTACTGAGCACCACATCTGAGCTTGGTACAATGCTAGGGCCTGGAACTGGTGATGAAACAGACAGGTAGCCCTTCTCTTATGAGCTTTTCTTCACCTTTACACTCGGGCTCAAAAACTTCCCAACATGCATGGTAGAAACTTCCTAGTATTCACTCTTATGTTCTTATTCATACAGAAGAATGTATTTCCCAAGTTCTTGAAATTAGGTGGGGCCATGTGAGTAGTTCTGGCCAATGGATGTGAAAAGAAATACCACATGCCATTCCAGTGCCGAGGTGGAGAAAAGCCTGGTTCTTTAGTAATTCCCTTCTTGCAGTCAATCTGGGGCCCGGAGTGACTGTGTGGAACAGACAGCTCCGGTTCCAAACCGCCCACTAAATGCTACAGATGTGCTGTAGTATGAGCAGGAAATAAACCTTTGTAATATCAAGCCTGAGATTTCAGAGCTAACTGGTTATTTCAGGACAGCTTAACAGCTGGGCCCTAAATTACCATGGACTAATACATGTGTTTTATTGTTTAAAGTATTAGTCGAAAGTTTTCTATTTGACTTCAACATCCAGAGGCTCCACTCATTAGAGAACATGATTTTCCACTGCCTTCCCATTTGCTGAGGGATGCCCAAATGAAGTCTGATTTATTCCTATGCATTGTGTCACTTTGTGAACAATTAATTTCTCATTAAAAAAATTTCCTTTTTATCTGCCTAATTACCCTCAAAGTCCAGTTCTAATCTCACCATGTCCATGTAGTAGAAATTATTTGAATGCTCTCTCCACACAGACAGTTCTCCACAGAACATAGATTCTAAGGAACATTTCCCATCCTCCTTTGTCCCTGAGGGTGCAATGTGAGACCTAGGTTCTATATTCAGATACAACACATGTGAGATGCTGATTCTGAAGCAAGTTCCACGAGGAAGCAGACAGGGTTTGGGACCTCTGCTTGCTGGGCAGGGGGTAGAGGTAACATCTCCTACCAGCAGCCTCTGTGTGGTTATGGATATTATTTTCTGAAAAAACTCAGAGTCTATTTCACAGCTCTTCTAACAATTCTGTGAAGTATCTAGTGTTGCTTTTTAAACCCCTCCTGTTTAAACTCAATGAACTGGTCTCTGTTGTCTGTAAAGAATGCAGACATACATTTCCTGATAACACAAGCATTCAGAGGTCGCCTATCTTCTATCTTCCAATTGTTTAAGATCTGATGTCATCTAATTTGGTACTTGATATGTTATAGATTTTGTTTCCATCCAAACCAGGACACTTTGGGGAGTGAAAGAAAGGGCTCTGTTATTATTTAGATGAGGACAAAGGTTATGAACTAGTCCTGTCCCAGACAAACCAAGACACACTGTCATACCTGTCACTTATAAATGAAAGACATTTGAAGGAAAAGTAATATAGTAAAAATCAGGCATGAAAGACACCTGGCACTTGGTTACATCATCACAGGAGATAACATTCTCCTGGAGTACCCCTAGACCCAGCCACCAGACACCGGCTCAGATGACCGTTCAGGTCTGGAGGTTTCTGAAATATGGCATTGCTTTTCATAAGAAAGCTTTTTCCATTTGGCACTTTTATGATGAAGAATAACCTTTGTTCTAATGTATTCATTTAGATTTGGTAAAAACATCACCCATCACACTAACCACAAGAGTAGTTATGCTGCACAGGGTGGCTAGTGAGCCTACATAAGACCCTCTCTCTCACCCCAATACCTCCTTAAAAGTGTCACAATAGACTGACATTATTACCAGAAGAACATTCAGACTAAAATACCCTCAACAGTCAAGAATCGCTTTCATGCTGAAACCGGTTTGGCTCAGTGGATAGAGCGTCGGCCTGCGGACTCAAGGGTCCCGGGTTCGATTCTGGTCAAGGGCATGTACCTTGGTTATGGGCACATCCCCAGTAGGGGGTGTGCAAAAGGCAGCTGATCTCTGAGAGAGAGATGCTTCTAACTCTCTATCCCTCAATGTTTCTAACTCTCTATCCCTCTCTCTTCCTCTCTGTAAATAATCAATAAAATGTATTAAAAAAAAAAAAAAGAATCACTTTCATTATTTCTATCTCCAATATTTAGTCCAGTGCCTAGCTAATATTAGGTTGAATAATGTTGACATATAAGAAGCCAGGTGTGACCTGCATGCTGTATGTTAATGCATTAATATATTAATAATTCTTCTCTTGCCCTCAGCCCTTCCTTAGTCTAGGCGTCTGCTCATGCCTTTGAGGCCCCCAGTGTGGGGAGAGCATAGAGAGGCGGGAAGGCCCAATACCCCTCTTAAGATGCCTCTTTGTGAGTGTGCACAGCAATGTAATGAATACTTCATGTGTCCTAGGTGCCTTGGTCCAGGCTAGAATAAAAAGTTGAGATAATACAGGTAGAAAGCCTTAAAACTAGGCACATAGTAGAGGCTTACTAAATGGTAGCTATTATTATCAAGTCAGAATTAGTTCCTTGGTGCAGGCAATTTCCCTCACCAAGCCCCAGCTATGAGTCCCAGGAGGAGAGAAATTATCATCAGTGGTTGTACAATCAGTGAGGGAAGTGAAATGAAAGCTAATTGTTTAGCATCAGCTAGCTCTGCTGATACTTTGGATGGCACTCAAATTGGTACATGAAAGGTACTGCAAACATAGCAAACACGTTTTGAACTGACATAATCACACTAGTTCGGCTGTAATGCCCAATTAAAACACAGCTCAGCAGCACAGAACTGTGAATCCCAAATATTTCCTAATGGGCCTGCAAAAGAGACTAATTAGATGCAATATGAAAGAAATGCACTAAATATTAAATGTACTGTGGTATTAATTGTTGGTGACACCACTTTAACATATGGGCAATGGAGAAGAAAAAGACACTAGAAAAACTGCTTGGGACTGGAGCCAATAACTTTGGGGTGGAAGGAAAAGAGGAAGGAACACACCCTCATTTGCCTCTAACACGGTTAGCTGATCTGTTTGAAATTAGAACCACTTTCAACTGTTTTAACTTAATTATTAAGCCATTTCTTAACCTCATGGATGCAGTTTTCATGTGCTTTCAAATCTGGCCCTGAACTAATAGGCCCTTTCACTTCAATGGTTTTGGAAATGAATGTGAGATGGCGAGGAAAGCACTTTAACAGTGCTTTTCTAAGGGTCAAAGCTCTGAAAATACAGGATAGCCTGTACATAAAACTCAGTGCACCTGCATATCCTGCTGGCCTTTGTCTGGTAATGAGGCGAGCCATGCCACCCTGGCAGACTTGTGCTTTCTTTCTGAGCGCAGTGGGCTGTGCTGGTGCTGAGCTAACTGCTCAGTGCATCCATCATTAGGATCAAAGTCCCCTAGACCAGGAACAGGAGGCAGCCGGGCACTGCAGGGCGCCTTCCCTTCACTTGTGAGGACAGAAAGGTAGGTTCAGCTCTCATTCTACAATAACTCTCTGAAAAGGCGGCATAAAGAACAAGAGGAAGAAATGTCTGTCAGAAGAACAGCCAATGCTCTAAGGTTGTTCTTGAGTCTCTGTTACTTTGTCACTCTCATTATATGAGGAACCTCCTAAGATGGCCTGTTTCACCTGCCATTTTATAGGCAATCATGGCTGATAATTATAGCATTTGAATAAAGGGTTGTGCAATTTTTACTTTCTTTGCTTATAGTAAAACAATGCCTTGATATATATCAAAATTTAATAATGATAATATTAGTAGTAGCCAGCACTTATTCGCTGCTAAGCTGTTTCCATGCAAATCCTACAAATTAGGTACTATTATCCCTATTTACAGGATAGAGAACAGGGGCAGAGAGGCTGAGTAACTTGACCAAGGTCATTTTTCTTATAAGTGGTGAAACAAGTATTCAAACCCAGAAAATCAGAACCTAGAATCCAATGCTCTTTTTTCATAAGTATTTTTATTTATTTCAGAGAGAAAGAGAAATGGAGAGATAGAAACATCAATGATGAGAGAGAATCATTGACCAGCTGCCTCCTGCATGGCCCCTTATTTGGGGGATCGATGGGGGAGGGAATCACGCCAAGCCATACCAATAAGCCACACCAGCCAGGCTAGAATCCATGTTCTTAACTGCTATATTACTCTACAGAATGAAAACCAATGAAAGCAAAGTATTTTTTAAAGTAAAGGAAAAAACTTAAAATAAAAGCCAGGAAATCACAGGTTTTTAAAGCTATACTTATTGAACCCCTCCATCAAGTATTAATACAACAACTTTGCACCAGGCACTTTGACAACATTATCTAACTTACTTCTCTGTGAATCAGTTATGTCCATGTCACAAATGAAGAATCTGTGATTCAATAAGTCAGTATACAACATCACAGGAATCGTTATTGCAATTTGAACCCAAAGCTGACAGACTCCAAATCTTGACCTCTTTGCACAAAGCCATCCTACTTCTTCTTTCTTTAAAGCAATTCTTTATTACTAGGAATAAATTCAAAAAGAGAAAAACTTTGGAGTAAAACTGACTACTTATAAGTTTAGAATTGGGTGAGAATTTTCTTTTTTTGTCTATTTCTACCAGGCACAAAATAGCTCTGACTTTTTAAGTACTGATTTTAGAAATTGTAGGAGTTAAGTGATTTGTTAGAACATGGGCCATACAAGGAGAAAGAACACAGGAGTGAAATGGGTCAGCCTTTATGAATGGGCAGTGTTCCTCTTCTTTCGTCTAACTCAGGCAGACATGCAACTCGAGTAGCACTTGTAACAGCACATGAAGAAGATTAATACTGTCCATTCTCCCATCATTTTAATTTTCTCCTCTCTCTCTCTTTTGTGTAAGCTTACTTAGGTATATAAAAGAAAACTAATGCCCAGGAATGACAAACAAGACTCTTGCAATTCAAAAGGCAAGGGGTACAGGCCTGGATTAAAAAACCCAGGCTAATCTCACACTCATCAGGATGGCTACTACCAAAACCAACAAACAAAACCCACCAGAAAATATCAAGTGTTGGCAAGAATGTGGAGGAATTGGAATCCTTGTGCAGTGTTTGTGGGAATATGAAAACTGTACAGACATTTTGGGAAATGGTATGATGGTTCCTAAAATAAAATAAAAAGTGTAACTACCAAATGATCTAGTAGTTCCACTTCTGGTTATGTACCCAAAAGAACTGAAAGCAGGATCTCAGAGATATTTGTTCAACCACACTCATATGAGCATTATTACTAAGAGCCAAAAGGTGGAAGCAAGTCCAGTGTTCACTGACAGAGAAATGGGTAAACACAATGTGGCATATATAGACAATGGAATATTACTCAGTCTTTAAAAGGAAGGAAATTCTGACAAGTGCTACAACATAGATGAACCTTGCGAAAGTTATGCTAAGTGAATAAGCCAGTCAGAAAAAGACAAATACTGTATCATTCCTCTCATATGAGGTTCCCAGAATAGGGGCTGGGGAAAGGGGAGATTGGGGAGCTATTTAATGGGTATAAAGTTTCAGTTTTGCAGGATGAAAAAATTACGGAGAGGGTGAATGTTCTTAACACTCCTAAACTGTACACTTAAAAATGCAGTGTGATGTATATTTTACCGCAATTCAAAAATAAAAACACAAGCTTGAAAGGTGCTAAGAACTGGACATAAATCCTGGCTTGTCTTTCAAACCCTCTAATTTTGTGACTCTGGGTAAGTTATTTATTGAGTTACTAATGCTCAGATTCCTTATTTGTGAAATAGACATAATAGTACCATCCTCATAGGGTTATGAGGATGACATGAGTGCATATGTGCAGATATTTAGTGTAGTACTGAGCCCATAATAAGAACCACATAAGTGGCATTGAGTCATAGTGGTAGGCATGGAGTATTTAGCCAATGGTGGAGTCAGTATTGAGAGAGGAAAAAATCCCTTGCTTTCTCTCAGAAGGTCACATGAGAAGGGAAATCCCCCTTTTGATTGTCTCTCAGCCTTGAAAGCTCAGAAATGAAAATTCACCCACAGAAGAGACCACATTGATATGACATAGAAAACCAACTTTTTAACAACACTTAGAGCGGGCTGACCAACCGTTTTCTTCCTGCAAGCAGATTTGCATACGAAAGCAAATGATAATTAGAAGTTTGCCTGGTAAGCATGAACTCAACAAAGGGAAGTAAATGCAAGGAAGCTCTAATGGCACCAGGCTAAGGTAAATGAATGCCATAATTTTCAAACTGAAATGGACTTCAGACTTTTTGAAGTCAATTGGCAAAAGTGCCCTCTGCTCTGGGCTGCAGGTGATGGCTGCCATTGTGTGCTTCCAGACCTTCTTTGTTTACACTGACTGACCGCTCCTACCTTCAAATATCCTAAACGTTGCAGTCAATTCTTATAGGCCTAGGGGCTACTTAATTCTGTCTTTTCTTTGACCAAAAAGATGTTGGATCTTATACAGGGCAATTCATCTCAAATACTAGAGCAATATAGCCTAGTAAAAATATTCATCGAGTTTGATGGTTACCAGGCAGTAACCATCAAAATATATTGTTTACTGAAATAGCAAAATTATGTACAATTTATCTCAGAAGGAAGTGACAAACATATGTACATGTATTTTTTTATATTGTTAAAACAAACCATTGAGAGAATAAACTGAAAACGAAAACAAACAAATAAAAAAATGCTTAAATAGATAAGGGAGGTAACCAGGTGGAGAGGGAACAGTAGGAATAGAAGGTAGACTCCTCAGAACATACCTTTGTAGATTTAAATTTGTAAAAAAATTTACATAATTATGAAACAAATTTAAATTTAAAAATTCTAAAAATTGGAAACAGAGCAAAACAAATTATCCTGTGTATTGCTTTATTGGCATAACCATAGGGAGAGGAACAATCTCAGATGACTAAGACCATTATTTGCCTATAATCCCTAAGAACAAAAACTTTGAAACCACCATGACAGTTTAAAGTATTTTTAACAATCACATACTGGTGGTCGATCATGTTGGTATGATTATATGAGACAGTTATAGGAGTACTAGAGGCCCAGTGCACAAAATTTGTGCACAGGGCGAATGGTGTGTCCCGCAGCCCAGTTTGCACCCTCTCCAATCTGGGACTCCTTGAGGGATATCCAACTGCCTGTTTATACCCGATGGAACCAGGCCTGAACGGGCAGTCAGACATCCCTCTCACAATCCAGGACTGCTGGCTCCCAATTGCTTCCTTGCCTGCCTGCCTGTTTGCCCCTAACCTCTTCTGCCTGCCAGCCTGATCAATGCCTAACTGCTCTGCTGCAGGCCCAATTGCCCCTACCTGCCCTCTCCTGCTGGCCTGATCACCCCTAATTGCCTTCCCTTGCCAGCCTGGTAGCCCCAACTACCCTCCCCTGCAGGCCTGGTCATCCCTAACTGCCCTCCCCAGCTGGACTGATTGTACACAATTGCCCTCCTCTGCTGGCCATCTTGTGGCGGCCATCTTGTGTCCACATGGGGGCAGCCATCTTATGTGGAGTAATGGTCAATTTGCATATTACTCTTTTATTAGACAGGATTACAAGATAAAGCAAGTGAGTGATTAAGTTACATTATTGAGAACTGGGATTTTCAATGCAGAAGAAAGATGTTACAGACGTAAGACAGAAAATTCCTGAAGATGACATGGATGACAGCATGAATTGGGGTAAAAAGAGGAAATTATCAACTATCAGAGACTTCAGGACCTACATAAAAAAATTGAGGGACCAATCTGATGAGCCTCCACTGTCTAAAAATGCACCCATTTGAGCACCAATTACCAGTATAATTACGACAATGGATAAAAAACACATCAAATATACAGAAACCTATATATTCATAGTGACATGTAAAAAACCCTCACTGGTTAGTTTTGGAAGACGCTAGACAATCAACTCAACTTTTGAAAACTGGTAAATAGAGAGAAGGATCAAGCCCTTTTCTCATCAAGGCTGTAGAAACTATACTTCACGGTGAACAAAAATTGTGAGAAAGTTAGTCTTCATAGTAGTACGTTTGTTTAGCTAATACACGAGGAAGGAATGATGGAATCAAAATGCCACTATTTGCAACCCATCTTGCCTAATGAATATCAGCCAACCACTAACACCATAAAGGCAGACAACCAGACATTGTCATACGCCACAAAATGGAAATGCATAGCATCATATGGAATAATCTTGTAAAAAACTCCAATCTGAATCTGATTAAGCCTCAAATATAACTACTGATTTATAAAACAAACAGGCAATGCAGAACCCCATTAAACTGTATGAGAGGATGCAATTAGCAAATTCCACACTGTGGGAAATGCCACAGTACAAACAACCTGGTTTCTTCCACAAATAAACTGCAGTGCAAAAAGGGAAACGAGAGAGCAGACAGATTAAAAATGACTTCGAAGACACACCAAGTAATTGCAATGAATGGGACTTATTTGCATCCTGATTCAAATAAACTGTCTTAAAAATCTGAAAAATTTGAATATTGCTGGATAAAGAATTAATGTTAATTATCTTTAGATGTAATAATACATTGTAGCTATGTTTTTATTAAAGGAAACTTCATTTTGTAGAGATATTTTCTGATATATTTAGATGAAATGGAGTGATAAATGAGATTTCCTGGAAAATAGCCGGGAGGATGGGCTGAATAAGGGCACAAGTGACATAAGATCAGCTGTGAGTCGACAATTATTAAAAGTGGGTGATGAGTGTGTGAGGTCCTCGTATTATTCTCTCCACTTTAAAAAATATATATATATTTTATTGATTTTTTTTTTTACAGAGGAAGGGAGAGGGAAAGAGAGCTAGAAACATAAACATTGACCAGCTGCCTCCTGCACATCCCCCACCGAGGATGTGCCCACAACCAAGGTACATGCCCTTGACGGGAATCGAACCTGGGACCTTTCAGTCCGCAGGCTGACGCTCTATTCACTGAGCCAAACCGGTTTCGGCTATTCTCTCTACTTTTCTGGACAGCATATTAATTTTCTAAGGGAACCACATTGAACAGGCTATGTTATCACAAATTAGGGTCCACAAGAGAGCATGGTAAAGATATCAATGCTCTTAATATCTACAAACTGTGTTTTTCTCAAGGTTCCTATTCCTCTGGCACCTTTCACTAAACAATTCCCGCCCCACTTCCCTGACACCCACCCACATTCACATACGACTTTTGCCTATTTCCACCATCATCCTATCAAATAAAAGAGTAAAATGCAAATTGACCATCACTCCAACACACAAGATGGCTGCCCTCATGTGGCCAAAGATCCTGCCCCCATGTGGACACAAGATGGCCACTACAAGATGGCCAGCAGGGAAGGGAAGTTGGGAGGGACCAGGCCTGCAAGGGAGAGCAGTTGTGGATGATCAAGCCTGCAGGAGAGGGAAGTTGGGGGCAATTGGGCCTGTAGGGAAGGGCAGCTAGGGGTGACCAGGCATTCAGGGGAGGGCAGTTAGGGGCAATCAAGCTGGCAGGGGAGTGGTTAGGGGATGATCAGGCTGGCACGCATAAGCAGGCAATTAGGAAGGAAGGCAGTCAAGCAGTTGGGAGCCAGCAGTCCTGGATTGTGAGAGGGATAGCATCGGGCCAAAACGGGCAGTGGGACATCCCTCAAGGGGTCCCAGATTGGAGAGGGTGCAGGTCCCAGATTGGAGAGGGCCACACCACCCATGCACGAATTTTGTGCATCAGGCTTCTAGTCTGTATATACAAAGAGCCAGTGTCCATAACATCCAAAACAACCAAAGACTCAACCAAACACCAGGCTGTGAGCACAGCATGCTGAGCAAGCTGAACTGTTGACCTCTTGGAGAGAGGAGGGGACTTGCCTGAGTCTGCCTCATGGTACCCTGTATCCCTCCCTTACCCACCACTGTGACTACAAATTGGGGAGGGCCACCTCCAGGCCCAGCCCTAGGTCCCTTGCCCCCACCCCAGGCCCAAGAGCGGCACCAGGCAGGGGAGCCCAGGGGTCTAGGAATGCAGCAGGAGGGGCCAGCGCAGCTTGGGGGGGGCTATGTTTACACTGCCAAGTTCCCCGCTTCCACCCTGGCCCCTACATTCCTTCTCTCTCCCCTCGGAGGCCCAGCTCCTGCCTATGTGCTTGCCTTGGCAGGCCTGATTGTACTGGGCAGTGAGCTGTGGTGATCCGGACAGCCACTTCCTGGGATGGAATGGCTGGGCCGTGGTGATTCATGAGGGTGATAAGGCCTGCAGGGCATACGCAGCCCTCAGGCAGTGGGGGTGGCTGGCCAAATCGAGTCTGGCTTCGGTGGGGCCAGCGAGACCCTGAGACTACCCCAGCCCCCAAAGGTTACCGGCTGGATGGTGGCTCAGCGGTGAGCGGTGTCTTCATGCATGGTGCCCGGGGCAGCTGTGAGCTGCTGTAACCCCACCCCACACTTCAGGAAGAGGGAGGAGGCTTGTGGCCACTGTGGCCTAGGCTGCACCGCCTGTGCCGCTGCCTGCCAGGCTGGCAGGGTCCAGAGTGGGTGAGTTGCTCCCGCCACTCCCCCATCCTCTCCCGTTGGTGGAACCCGGAGAAATGCTCTGGGTGCAGGGAGGGGACCTCAGCAGGAATCCTCCCTGCGCAGGGAAGGGGCCTGGCCTGGGCCCAGTGGGGAGCTTAGGAAGTCTGGCTGAGCAGGCGCTGGTTCATACCAACACTCTGCCATCTTCCTCCAACTCTCCAAGTTAGCCCCCTTGCCCCACCTGCCCTGGGAATGGGCTCTGGGCGACCTCGAGGAAGAGTACCCTGCAGGGCTCAGTGCAGAAATACCAGGGCAGAGCTACTTCTGTGTCTCAGTGAAGTCTGCACCAGACCCAAGGAGGAAATGGAGAGGGGAAAGCTGGGAGGTGTGAATTCCCAGCACTTTCGCCACTTGAAAACAGCCCTGCTTGGAACGTAAGGTGGATTTACGTTCAGCTGAGCAGTGAGGGGGCTGAACCCCACTGTTGCTGGGTTCCTGTCGGTCCAAGGTCTAAGTGTCCATCACAACAAGGAAAAAATGGAGGGAGGTGCCCAGAGGAAGGGAGGACAATTGAAGGAAACAGTGTCTAGACTTTTCCCACCCTTTTCTCTCTTTCCACTGCCTAAAAGCCCCAAACCTGTTCACAGGTCTGTCTCCACCTTTTAGTCCCCTGTTCGCCAACCACAGAGGAAAGAAATAAGGAAGGAGTCAGTGCTGCCTTCAGAAAGTATCTATATACCTGATAGACCGGTTGCTTCCCGCAGAGGGAGGCAAGACTGCGTGGAGCGGGCCTAAGCCGTCAGTAGGACATCCCGTGAGGGCTCCCAGACTGTGAGAGGGGGCAGGCCGGGCAGAGAGACCTCTCAAGCCCCCCACCCAATGCACAGATTCTTGTGTACCAGCCCACTAGTTTTTATAATAACCTTCTTAAGAATTACTGCTTCCCATTCCCTTCTTTCTGCTAAGTCTCCTGAGAGTTTCCAGACAAAAGTTTTTGACCTATCCTTTCTTTGATTTTTATACATATTTTAAATATTTTTATTGATTTTTAGAGAGAGAGGAAGGGAGAAAGAGAGAGAAACACTGATCATCTGCCTCCTGCACACCCCTACCCAAAACTGAACCAGCAACCTGGGCATGTGCCCTGACCTGGAATCAAACCAGCAACTTTCGGTGTACAACACAACACCTAACCAACTGAGCCACACCCACCAGAGCTCTCTGATTTATATGTATCCCTTTGAACTCTATTGGATAACTTTTATATAATCTTTTTCTAAAATAAATTATCCTTCAATGATACTTATTCAGAAAAGTTCCCTATCAGGTTGAAGGTAGCATTTTGGCTCCCATCGTCCCTAATATTATTCAGACTAATTTCATCTATTTTTCCTATTCTCTTCTTTTTCTAGTCCTCCATTCCTCTACCCAAACTGAAAAGAACAGTAATCATCATAAAAAGATGTCACTATGTATCTTTTCCACTAGAATATCATTTCTTAGAGGGCAACAACCTTTTGACTTTATTATGGCTTTCTTTTTCCATCATGTTCTGGGTAGGGATATGCAGGAGGCAGCTGATCCCAAGGCCATGCTCCATCCACACATTATTTGAAAATACAAGGTCTATTTTCATTAATGTTTATAGAATTTACAGTCCTGACACAAGGTAGGCATTCAATCCATTTTTATCAAATGCAATATTTCAATCACAGAATCTCAGAGACAACTGAGGTTCAGGGAACTTGTGAGGTTCACAAAAGGTCACAAAAACCTGTTACTGCAAATGCGAGGATTCTATAGTCCGGAGCGCGTGACCCGCCCGGGCTCTGCTTCTCTCCCATCTGGTGTCCTCACCATCTGATCAAAAATGTCACAGGGCCTACAGTCAGACTAAAGAAGCCCAAAGTAGCAGGGACTAAATACTTAAAGATTAATCGGAACATTCCCAATTAAGAAAATGCATTTACTAGGGAAAATAATTTATAGCACAATATTTTGCTTTAGGTGCTTTGGCCTCTCCAGAATTCTTTTAAAAATATATATATATATTTGTATTGATTTCAGAGAGAAAAGAAGAGGGAGAGAGAGAGTCAGAAACATCAATGATGAGAGAGAATCATTGATCGGCTGCCTCCTGCACACCCTCTACTGGGGATCGAGCCCACAACCCTGGCATACGCCCTTGACTGGAATCGAACCCAGGATCCTTCAGTCCATAGGCTGATGTTCTATATACTGAGCCAAACCAGCTAGGTCTCCAGAATTCTTTATGGTGTGTGTAGGGAAGGTTATCATATCAGAAAACTCAGGAAAGCCCAGAAAATTCAGAAAGACAGAAATTCAGTTGGGATTGGTTTTCAAGCACTGAGTAGATGATCCTCACAGAGAAATTCACTCTCTCTCCTGCCTCTGCACACCATGTCCAGGGTAAAATGATGAACAAAACTGAAAATGTCAGAACCAGGCCATCTGCAGAGTCTGTTCTTTCCAGATGGGACTACGTGTGAAAGGAACAATGGTCACTTAGTACCTGCTAACCATGTTCCAGGAATAGAATTTGGTAGCTTATACACACGAATGAGTGTATTCCTTTCAACAACTCCAGGAGAGAGACATCATCATTCCCACTTCACAGACTAAACTAACACTCAGGAGCCATGTGCCTCCGGTCAACTGGCAAGTCTAGATGCAAACCCAGGTCCAGCTGAGCCCAAGGCCATGCTCCATGCACACGGTTAAGCTGGTTCTTTGCATTCAAGAGTGCCAGCATCTTTATCAAGTTCAAACAGCCCAAAATGTCTGAGACATAATTATAACCCCTACCATCTACTTCTTAAGCCTACAAAAATGGAATCTGTTCTCTTCTTGCTTAATTTACTTTAATTCCTATCATCAGCCAAAACATTTTAACATCAGGACAAAGTCTTTGAAGAAGGCTTTTCGACCCTGAGTTTGGCATATTTTTAAAGCCTTTAAAGCTGACAAACAATGAAGCATAAAGCTATGCTCCTTAATTTATATGAAGCCACGCGTGGTGATAACGGACTTGCCTGATGTTTCCCTTAAACGTTAACACCCAATTCAATATTCCTGACCCTGGGCCTCATGCACACTGTGAGACCATTCCTAGGACTCTCCTGGACCATCGCAGCTCAGAGGGGGACCGGTGGCACAGGCCTGAGCGGGGAGAGGAGAACAGAGAAGGCTGCCCGTGGAGCTTAAGTAGGGCTACTGTTCTAGAGAGGAACATAATGGTAAAGAAATGAATAAGAAGGCACTACTTTTTCTGATTTCTGTATCATTAAAGATGATGTTTTAAAACTCCATCCTTGCCAAAACCGGTTTGGCTCAGTGGATAGAGCGTCAGCCTGCGGACTGAAAGGTCCCAGGTTCAATTCCCATCAAGGGCATGTACATTGGTTGCAGGCACATCCCCAGTAGGGGGTGTGCAAGAGGCAGCTGATCAATGATTCTCTCTCATCGATGGTTCTAACTCTGTATCCCTCTTTCTTCCTCTCTGTAAAAAATCAATAAATATATTAAATAAATAAATAAATAAAAAATAAAACTCCATCCTTTTTAATAGGCATATGTGAAGGAATTAAATCAGGCAGAGCGTTTGGAACAATAATTTGCCAGTTACTACCATTTGTTGTGATTTTTTTTATTGTAGCCATTTAAAATTGAGCTTGTAAAACACACTGTGGAGAACAACAGAAGATAAGCCTATTTCTTTAAGCATTTCTGATGTAAAAGCCACCTTTCTAGCAATATCATTTAAATGCTGGGTTTCACTGTTCCCTCTTAGCCATCCACCCCAACCAAGTATGATTTTTTTTTTTTTTTTTAATAACAGTAAACATTAGTGGCTATGCTTATCAAGTTTTCCAGTTCACTCCTGGTTGAGCAGGATGACACACTTGGCAGGGTCCAGACAAAGGCGAGTCTGCGTCATTCCGTTATCAGTCACATGCGATGCACACAGTCCTCACATGTACTTGTCAAGCTCATGAGGGGTCACTCAGGTTTGGACACCAGAGTGTGTCACACTCTAAGTGAGAGCATAGATAATGGTACCCTCTTTGTCCCTACTCTCAAAGTCCAATTAACATGCCTTGCAGTATATTTTGAGGGAAAAGATAAAACATATATTAAAACAATTTTGGAATTATATGGCCAGATAAATACCACTTATCTTTTTTCCGTACATGAAGTCATTGCTATATACTTTTCTTGAGTGCTTAACAATTGTGCTAGAGAAAGGACATCAAATGATGCTTAGAAATGTGATACACATTTTCATTTCACACTCCATCAGCTTTTACAACTGTAGTTCAATGAAATGTAAGAGAGAGCTTGGCAAACAGCCATATTTACCAAGGTATAAAATAGTGGTCAGGTAACTGTTCTATTGAAATTTTAAAAAGTTTCGTCCACATGACTAAAACAGATATTCAGCTAACACCATGGAGCAGTGATTTTCAACCTATGTGCCATCTCAGGCACTCTGGTGTATGCAAGAATTTTTAAAACACGCAATACCTGACTATTCAGTCAGGGCACTGACCTCTTTTCCCTTAGATTGTCAAATAAAAAAATGACAAGAGCCTGCCCGGCCAGCATATCTCAGTGGTTGAACAATGATCTATGAACCAGGAGGTCATGGTTCAATTCCTGGTCAGGGCACATGCCCGGGTTTCAGGCAGCCAATCAATGATTCTCTGTCATCACTGATGTTTCTATCTCTCTCTTCTTTTCTGAACTCAATAAAAATATATTAAAAAAATTATACCCCCTTTTTTTGTGAGATTGACATAAAATACATTTTTGTGTGCCGCAGGATTTTAGTAATTAGTGTATGTGTGCCATGAGATGAAAAAGGTTGCAAATCGCTGCCGGAGAGAAAGTCACCATAAGCACATATACTGACATGATTTAGTGCCTGTTTAACTATAGGTTTTACTATATTATAAACAGCTTCATAAAGCAAGAAACGATGTCTTCCCTCACCCGATTCCATTCAGGATTTTACTGACACAGACACACACCAGATCTGACCATCTTTGGTGTTATATCTTTCACTTGAAAATAATGGCGTTTGCCTTCTGCACCTAGACCAGAAGCAGAAACAGCTGATTCCCTTAGTAGGCAGAGAAGAAGAAGGAAAAAAAAGCTAAAGGCACCAGCAGAACTGCATCTTTCTAATTCAGATTTCAAGGACTGCAGCCTCCTGCAGACACAGAGAGGGGCTGTGAAATACAGAGCCATGGAGCCACCGTCCGAACACTGTGCCTCCCCAGCTGCTTCTTACTGGCAGGGTGGAGGGGAGCACCTTTTACTCACCTCGGTCAAGCCTGAGACTTCTCCTTTGGCTAATGGTTTGCTGATGGATGGCGTGTATACTTTGGCGTCTGCTACTGGCTGTCCTTTCATAAAGTGCTTTCCTGATTCATAAATGTCCACTTCGACCATTTTCCCCATGAATGTGGGGTTCTTTGGCACTAAAACCTTTAAAAAATGTTCAGAAGGCTCAATTTTAAAATAAACTTTTAATTTTAGAACAGTTTTAAATTTATAGAATTACTGCAAAGGGAGCAGAGTTCCTGCACAGCCCATACTCAGTTTCCCCAGGAAAACAGTACACCAGTCTGCCGGGCTGTCACAATGAATGAGCCATTATTGGTGTCTGACTATTAAGTGAAGTCCCACTTTATTCAGAATTCCTCAGCTGTCAGCTAATGTCCTTTCTATTCTGAGATCCACCCCAAGTGGGCTCTATCTTCCAGCTGCTCCAGGACCTGGGTGGGGACCTGGGGGGAGGGCAGGCGCTGGGAGGGGCCGCGCACACAGCCTCCTGCACTGCGGGACGCCTGCTGTCCTCAGGCATGCGGGAGGCAGACCTGGGAAACCCCAGCAGGCCGCCAGTCACTTCTGGACAGGCCTTTGATATTCTGCTCTTGGCTGTCCCGTGCAATGAAGGAAACCAAGACAACACTGATGAAAGCCTCCTGCTTTTAATACCTTCCAACTTAGCTATCAGAGTTCTGGTTTGAGCAGACACTTCAAATGAAGGCCTGCATGTTTGTGTGCATGTATATGTGTGCGTGTGTGTACGAGTGTGTGTTTTTGGGGAAGAGAAAGAACACTTAAAAGCAACCTCTTCAATATCCCAAACATGGGTAACATGGAGATAAAAAGTTCCTTTGACTGGTTGCCATTCAGTTCTTTTGCTCTGTAATAAAACGCATGTATTGTGAGCGCTAACTGCACATAGAATCAGCTACTTTGGAAGGGTTCATAGGAAATTGTCCTATGGTCTCTTTCCACTAGAGATTTCGGGTAAAAGCACTTGTTTACCTCGAGCAAATCTCTCCCCTGCTTTGGAACTTACAGGTAATTTTTATGCATTATATCTCCCTCTATTTTAGGACTAGCTACTGGCCAACCGTTTAAAGTTGGGATCCAAAATAAAGAGACTAATTCTGACCCAGCAAGACTTTGATAACTTGATGTAATCTTTCCTTCTGGAACTCATCTCAGTAGAAAAATAATTCCTGTGAGATCTCTGTAACTTAACTGTAAAGACAAAAAGGTCAGAGGAGGCAGAGGCTGCACAGCCGGTTTCTCATAGGCCGCGGTGGATCTCGGTCCTTTTGAGTCTGACTTTCATGACCACTGAGTCCACCGCTTCATCAAAGTGTAGGAAGGTCACCTGGGTGGTGAGTTACTCACGGTAAGCAGACGGACTAAGAGAGCTTTAGTATCAGAATATGAAAGCCCCTTTAAATCAATTTTTATAAGACGAGAAAATCTCCAGAGTAAACTATCCCGGGGAGATCTGGTGTGATTCTGGGGGAAAATAACTCCCCTTGATCTGCTGCCTTGATCTGAATGAAGGGCTCAGTGTTTTTCCCCCTCCGGTTTTAATAATTGGAAAAAGCCCGGCTGCTTTAAATTGGAGGAAACAGCTAATGAGGCATGCCATTGCCTTTAAAATGAAGGGGAAAAAAGTTCCCCGCTGAGGCAGAAACCCAGATGGCAAGAGAAAGGAGAGGGAAGAGGCAATGAAAATACAATCAAGCTCCTCCCCAGGCTGAGCAGAGAGCAGGCCTGGGTAGGAAAGAGGCTTTCTGGAGTCAATTAATGAGATGGAAAGTGGGGAGAGCCTCGGCTCAGACACGAGTGCTGGAAATCCTTCTTCGCCAGTGACGGTTGTCTCCACAGGCCCGGGACAGGGCTTGTTTAGTCTGGGTCTGGGAAAGCTCCCCACCTTTCCTGAGGACCCAGGCCCGTCAGAGATGGCTCCAGGTGGCACATCAGTGCCCGAGGCATCTTAGCTACTGCTTCCCTGCTCGGGCGCAGTTGGCTGGCTGCCCTTGACTGTCCCCTGCATGACTTGCCCACAGTGGTCTTATGAGCCTTCCCAAGCTCTAATGATGGCCATGACCCATAGAGAAAAATCCACTTCTCATTTGATCTTAAAAGTTAATACAATCCAGGACCCATGAAATCCCTGTCCCCATGCAAGTCCCCCACCTGAGAGGCCATATCCCATCCCCATATCGCAATGCCCCTCGAGGAGGCCTGCTGTTTCCTTCAGTCACTTTCCAATGGCTTTACCTCCTGGGCAAGTGGAGTCCCAAATGCCGAGACACAATCTGGCTACTGGGGGAGGCAAGGCAGGCTGGCTTCTTGGGCTGGAAAAGAGCCCCTGCAGTTGGGTTGGGAGAAAATTCTCAAGGTAAAGTTGTTTCGGTCCTTACACTGTTCTCCTCACACAATCAGAATTGAATCCAAGGAATAGACTTTTTCCCTTTGCACCCAGCATTTTTATCAATTGGGAGTTATAAAAACAAATATGAAAACTAAACAGAACTAAAAAAAACCAACCAACCAAGAAACCTGCAGGAGTGCCTTGACAGAGAGGAAATCCCTGCCCTTCCCGCTGATGCCGCCCATGCAGACATCCTTCCTGCCTCTGGACAGGGCTCTGCCAGGCTGTGGGGATGTTGGCAGGAACAGCTGTCTGTTCCAAACTCCCAAAAGCCTAAGGCTGGCCCCCTCAAAGACTAGTGAGGACTGAAATACACGTATTCCTTTATGTCTGATGTAGCAAATATTAAATGACTGCATTGAATGACTAAGCCACGAAGATAAGGCCCATATCAGTTCGGCTGGTTGGATGCTATAAAATGCCTTGCTGCACAAGATTCTATAACTCTCCTCCCTTTTAAGTTCCTTTTGCTTAAGCAGACTTACTTTCAGAGCTCTTTTTCATTTTGGAGAAAATTTAAGAACACAGAAATATCTCTTACCTGCTCATAGAATCGATTATGTGCAACATAAAACTTGGAATCAAAAGATTCTTCTGTTACTAACACTTGTTGTCTTTCACCAATCTGGGGGAAAAAGGGGAGAAAAAAAGGAATGATACAGGCAAACACCTAAGAATTCAAAACAAATGCCATCCCCGTAAGTAGTATCCTCCTGAATTTAAAGTAGGCTCTAAATTGCTAGTTACTTAACAGCTAATAAAGAATCACCTATTCAAATTTCCTGAAAGACTTTATTAACTATTTGGTAATAAAAATGAGCCTGGTATGAAATCTTGTATTCTTAACTATGAAACAAAACTTGATTTTATTTCCTCCTTCAGCATAAGATAATTAAGGCTTCTAAGACTTAGAAAAATCTTCTAAATATCACTTTGTTTCTTGAAACAAGGCTGCACAACAAGCCAGAACAAGCTGCTTCTAATCCAAATTCATGAAAATATTTTGGCAATATGAAAGAGTAGTAATAAACATTAATTTGAGTTATGGGGAATGTAACACTAAAGAAAATGCTTCCAAAAACTAGTCATTAAGAGCTTGCATCTAAACATTTCACATACTATTCTGAAATTGCTCATTAATTCACACAGCTATTTACTTGTCATATACATTTTCTCTGTCACAGGCAACTGACTCCTCTATGTTGTAGCCATGACCTCATATTCATATTTTTAAATAGAAATACAACAAAAATAGGGGACTGTTACTTCTCTATAGGATCAACCTATATGTATCTGTATTTATTATCTAAGCACACATTTTCAATAACCAAGAAGTTAAATCAAACAAAATATGGGATAAAGAAATGTGACTTCTAGAACATTTCCAAGTTTATCCCACCGTGAAATGTAACACATAAAGTATCAATTACTGATTTTTACAAAATGTCTGATGTAGCAAATATTAAATGACTGCATTGAATGACTGTGCCCTGGAATTACATTTGCTTTTGTTACTTGGTAAATATAACCCTCCATATTAAAGCACATTGGCATGAAGATTTAAAAAAGCAATCCCCAGTTTCATAGGTAGGGACTTGCCACCACGTTCAGGCAATTCCTATTTAGGAAACATAAACACAGCTGCACTAAATAGGCCACCAATACAATTGAAAACACACCCTCTTCTACGTGCAATGCCAATACCCCAATACGCCATACTTTGCTATTTTTTTACTATCCCATTCAAAATGTAGCCCTTAGTCAAAGATTGTAAGATTTCTAGGGTGACACTTATCAAAGACTTATTTCACTTTCTGAAAAGTAGTAATAGTTCCTGCAACACTAATTTCTTTTAAAAATCAATGGCAACAAAAGAAAGTTTCTGAAACTTCTGCTTTGAGCTTTATTAAAAAAACAAAAAAAAACAAAAAAAAAACACACACAAAAAAACCCCTGATGAATACTGGGTTTCACTGAAGTATGTTTTTCTGTAAAAAACTTAGAATGTTTGCATACATTTCACAGTGTGAGTTGCTTATAACTTAGGATAAGTATCTCTCGATGGTTCTTAAGGAAATTTGCAATTACACTCCATGTAACATTAAGTTTTCACGAAATTAATCTAACAATAATATGGGATTGCAGAGACATTGAAACCGAATGCTGGTTCTTTCTTCTTGTTGGAGTGAATGCAATCATCGTTTTTGGACTATCCTATTTATCTGGACATAATAATGATAATATATACACAGAATTAGGAGACTTGCTATGTTTATACAGTAGAGGGCAGGGCTTTCAATCAACCATCAGAGAACTATTTGTAGGTGAATATTTAATTATTATTTGCCAAAGAGATTCAGGAAAACTGCGATGTGCAGTTATTTATAGTGGCAAACAACTCTCCAGTCACCCTTTTTGTCTCTCAGCCATGGATATCTCATCTCACTGGTGAGGCTTTATACTTCTTCAGAGAATACTGGGCAAAAACAAGCATAAGAAAGCTAAGACCTTGATCAAAAGCTGCTACAATCTATCCCCACCCCCTAAAATATGAACAAAAACTAATACATGCAATCCTCAATATTTTTGTAAGATTAAAGTTTCAATGAAGTGAATGTAAAATACAATACAACTTTTAAGATAATCAGCTATTTCAAATAACCTTAAAACAACAATGATGCTAAGGAAGGGAACTCTGGAAGATGCAACTTTGCCTTGGTGACAGTGAAGAAACTTATGGGCTAAGGACATGTATAATAAACCTCACATTTTTTTTTTTTTTAATGAGCCACCTCCCCCTATACTTTTCAACTGTCTTCTCCTTTCACCTAGTGTGGTTAAAGAACTGCATTTAACAAGAATGAGGATGGTCACCCATCTTTGCCTATCAATACCTGTTTTCTAGCAAGAAATCCCAGTCTAAAAGGAAAAAGCCAGGGAATCTGAAGAAAATAAGGCCACCTATATCTTAAGACAATAGGACAACAAGCACCCATCCAGGTATTATGTTAATGACTGAGATAATCCACTAGAAGTGATCAAACCAGTCTGTCTTACATGTCTCACCTGGCATTCTGATATTCCCCTGGGAAGTAGCTTCTATGGCTACCTCACTACCACCGAGAGAACCTTCCCTAACAACTGGACCTACTGACAGAAATGCAAGGTTACACCACCGGCTTAAAACAAACCCTTTTCAGAACCAGATTACAAAAAGAATGCTATGTAATTTTTAAAATGAACCAACTCCTGCAAATATATAAGGTTGAAAATAATGTTTTGATGAACTTTGTGACTAACAGCAAAATATGGCTATTCAGCAGAGATGATTAAGATAAAAGAGGAATTGTTAACTTTAAGTTAACCAGAATAGTCAAGGCTAGGAAGAAAGGGGAAGCTGTATCATACTCAATAGGCAAAAACTATAAGCATTTCCCTTAAGATCAAAAACAAGACAGTACTGGAAGTACTAGCCACAGCAATCAGACAAGAAGAAGAAATACAAGGCATCCAAATTGGAAAGGAAGAAGTAAAATTGTCATAATTTGCAGATGACATGATACTGTATATAGTAAATTCTAAAGACACCCCCCCAAAAAAAATACTAGAACTGTAAATGAATTCAGTAAAGTAGCAGGATACAAAATTAATATCCAGAAATCAGTTGCATTTTTTATACTAATAATGAACTACTGGAAAGGAAAACTAAGAAAACAATTCCATTCACAATTGCTTAAAACCAATACCTAGGAATAAATTTAACCAAAGAGGTAAAAGGACTCTACTTGGAAAATTATAAGACATTGAAGAAAGAATTAAAGAAGATACAAATAAGTGGAAGAATTCACATCATTAAAATGTCCAAACTACCCAAAATCTACAAATTTAACATAATTCCTATCAAGACATCAATGGCATATTTCACAGAACTACAACAAATATTACAAAAATTTATATAGGACCACAAAAAAAACCAAATAGCCATGGCAATCTTGAGAAAGAAGAATAAAGTTGGAGGAATCATGCTATCTAATATCAAACTATACTATACGACCATTGTAATCAAAACAGCATGGTACTGACATAAAAACAGACAAACAGATCAATGGAATACAACAGAGATGCTTGAAATAAACCTACACCTTTATGGTCAATTAATATCTGACAAAGGAGAAAAAAACATTCAATGAGTTAAAGATAGTCTATTCAATAAATTATGTTGAGAAAATTTGACAGATACATGCAAAAAAGTGCAACTAGACCACTTTCTTACAGCATACATAAGAATGCACTGAAAATGGATTAAAGACTTAAATGTTAGACCATAAAAATCCTAGAAGAAAAAAATAAATTTGCATAGCAAAGGAAACCATGACAAAATGAAAAGACAACCCAATGAATGGGAGAACATATTTGCCAATGATACATCTAATAAAGGGTTAATATCCAAAGAACTTATAAAACTCAATACCAAAAAAACAAAACAATCTAATTAAAATATGAGCAAAAGACCTAAATAGACACTTCTTCAAAGAGGACATACAGATGGCCAATAGACATATGAAAAGATGCTCAGTGTCAATATTATCATCAGAGAGATGCAAATTAAAGTGACAGTGAGATATGTCCTCATTGGGAGGAGGGGTCCGACTGGGTGAAAAGATGAAGGGATTAAGCAATGTCATAGACAAAGACAAGAGTATGATGAGTGCCAGAGGGAAAGCGAGGTAAGGGAGGTTGAAAAGAGTATAGGGAGGATAAATGTTTCTTGAAGGAGGCTTGATTTGGGGTAAACAGTCAATACAATATCTAATATTACTATGGGACACTCAGTTTCCACTGGCAAAGTTTGACCTTCAGGACATTAGTCAGGACTTGTGAAAGTGGCTGTCTGTCCTGATACCTGCTTACACAAGCTAGGCATACTCTCCTTCACTCATCAAATATCAGTGGAGAAAGCAATGTTTCTGAGGATGTGCAGAACTTCACTTAGTCTATCTACACCTGACTTTAAAAGACATTTTATGAAAACAAATTATAAAAAATAGTCTTGTAAAACAACCCATCCATCTCACAGAGTGGGTCGCTGGAGTGAGGTAAGGCGCAGGACCCCGCTGCCCCAGGTCCCGCAATACTGGTGACCTGGAGTTCCTGGGCACTGGGGCCTGGCTAGGAAAAAATGAGGTGGTACAACTTTCTACGACTTGCTGAAAAAATATGAGGAAAGCTCTTAAGCTTTTCTTTAAGCCACAATGGCAGAAAACTTGACAATTTCCATAAGTTGACAACAAAGGTAAAAACCTGAAGGGGGCTTTGCAATCTCTGATTTCACGGAGGGGAAACTAAGGTCCTGTCAAATGCAGAGATTCAAGCAGAGGCAGAGAGAAGGAAAAAAAGTCTGGGGCGATTCCCTCTACTTGATCCTCCTATTCAATTGTTAGCTGTAGAGAACACACAACATCATGGATCTAATTCTGCAGCATGTGACTTTTCTTTGAGTAGAGAAACACCTGTGACAAACAAAAAACAATGCTTTTTAAATTCAATTTTTGGGTAGATTTTTCAGTACTATTACATAATCAGCTAAGCTGTGTTATTTGTGTCACATCTCTGCTTAAATTTTCCCGAGTGTCTCAAGTTGTGAGAAACATCACTAACCATATGGCAGATAACACACACAAAACACATTAGCGTTAAAAAAGCAGTGGTTTCCAACAGAATTTGGTCCCTCAATGAATGCTCATTCAAGTACACTCTACTTCTCCATTTGTCCTAAAACAAACAATATTCTGCATGGCTATATAAGGATTTCAAGAGAGAAACTAAAAAGAATTGCTTCAAGACAGGAAAACAATACCAAAATTAAAAAAAAACAAAACATTACAGTATCTGGGACTTCACTTCTAACCCAGTAAGAAATGTTACTGGTATAAATACTCCTTGGACTGGAAGAAGCAAAAAGTTTATTTTGAAGTTACATCTGACTTTAAATATAAACTTTACATTACATTTACTTTTCTCTTCTTTACTTTTCCCCCTTCTCACTTTTGTTTTCCTTAAACAGAAAAGCTGAGATGTGGTTTTGCAAAATAATTTCAATTCAATTTCTACTCTGCACCGTTAGACGAGGTTAGAGTTCAATATTTCAGAGTATCTGAAAAACATTCACAAAGGACAGATGACTATCTGAGAACTGGTGTAAGAGAAATAATTTATTTCTTGAAAACACTTATAAGAAGGTAAAAAAATTATTTGCTTCCCATGAAAAGTTTCTAGCAATTAATTTTTCTGTCCAATTGCCTGAGGGAAAAATAGAGATTAAAACACACATATCAAAAAGCTCGCTCTCATAATTATGTACATCAAGTTCCTAATAAACTTGAATTCTATCTCTGTTTATCCTACGAGATATTCTGACATGCTACCATGCTACTTCTGCAGCTATGTGTGCTTTTTTGTTTTTTTATTGCAGGTACTAAAAAACAATTTTTCTACCTGACTGGCTTCTGAATACATGACTCTGGGAAATGTCAAATGTCCTTCTTTAGTTCCAGTCAAATTAGTTTTTTATTTTTATTTTTTCCCCCAAAGCTGTGTGGAACATGTTAAACACAAGGCTGTGACCTTAAACTCTGAAATAATATTTCTAGTGTCTGTGCAAGAGCCTGCCCTCACATACACCTTCAGACTAATTACTGCGGTGTAATGTTGCCAGTGAACCACCGTAATTACACTCAGAAAAAAAGTATGGTCTTGTTCTTTTCTGGCTAATGAAAATGATAACCTTTCCATTTTGATCCATCATTCACAGCAGCAGAACACATGATGCAGGGTCTCCAGGGTATACAGCCATTTTCCGGATTGTTTATGTACACTTCTGTTTTCTGGCCCTGCAAAGCTAGAATTAAAGAACCAGCACACTTATGCTAAAGACGGTCAACAGTAATAATAGCAATAACATTAAAATTTAATATCCTTATTCCACAATGCTATTCAATAATGAAATAGGGCCATGACACAGGAATGTGTGTCAAAAATGATGATAGCATAGAAAACAAGTAATGAGACTCGTAGGCCATCGTATTCAAAATGCTTGACGTTAGTTTACTGCTCTAGATAAGGGTTTTTCAGAGATGTTGGACAGTTTATTGTCAAAGTGGCTGGCCTTGTATGTGACTTTTAAACTACTTCAGAAAATACATTCTATTAGATTTTTAATAGATTTTAAATAGTATCTTCTGGTTAAAACACCTTCTTCAGCTTTACTTATTATACAATTTAATACATTCCAAATGGAGAGAATGTTCCTTCAAGTATTTAACATATATTGTGTGTGTGTGTGTGTATATATATATATATATATATATATATATATATATTTTATTATTAATTGCCATGAGCATCTTAGTGGCCCTATTATTCCTTCCTCATATTTCAGAAACAACGTAAACATGAAGGACAACTGAAAAATAATTTGACTTTTTAAAGTCCTTCCTCCCAAACAATGACACGAAATATGAAGACCAGACCCAAGGTGGTTCAGCTGGATCGAGTCAGACTATGACATTTCTTCTGACATCAGCCAGGTGTGCTATTTCTTCAAACACCGGCTAATATTTTTTTCTAGCCATGTGCTCAACCCAGTAAGAGAAAGACAACCCAAGGGAGTCTCTTCCCAGTTGGAGGCAGAATCCCATCCTTAATGATAAAGCTATTCCATCTGCTGGCTGAGAGCTGGCAGGAAAGCACAGGAACAGTGCTTTGTTGATCTGGTTGCAGCAATTTTCAGCAGCAAAGTTACACGGCAAAGGCCAACCTGATCCCTTTCATATCAGAGACCTATAACTGAGTGCTGACTGAATTCCAGTTCAAAAAACAGCCAACTCTGAGCCACCTGCTTAGACATTTTTGGTATTCTAGAACATTTTAAGGGTTACCTACATGGTTTTGGTGGAATTTTTTAAGATCTTTATAAGAACACACTACATGAGGTCCACTCTCTCTTAAACCCAAGCAAGTTGCCCTTCCTTATCACAGGCCTGGCCTAAGTATGTAGAGCCATTTTTTCCCACACCAGGGAAACTCTAGGCAGTACAGGAAAGTGCTCAACCTTATAACTATCCAAAGTCCTGTGGGCAGTAGTATCATCGATAAGATCCTATTAATGGAATGGCTAAGTGGGACTATGTGTGGAACTCTTTTTTACTAAAAGGGGTTTTAAGATTGAACAACTGTCTCCATCACTCCCACCTTCCTGGTCTTTTTTTCATTGGTCTCCATCAGTCATTCCTCAGAAGCCTGCGCCAATCTCCTTTCAGGATCTTTTCAACAAAGCACAAATGTGACAGGTACAGCTCAGAACGACTGACAGATTGCCTTCCTGACTTTAGAATTTTTGTTTCACTAATGACACAATAAATGATCCAGATTACAAAGAGAAAGGAAGAAAGATAGACAACCGACTTTTAGAGATTTAGTGTTCGTGTAATCTAGTAATATATGGAATTACTTGCAATTCTCCTCAACCTTTGCCCAAAGCCCTCATTCCAACAGCCCTGGGAGATGATTGCTGAGAGCCAGGTATCTGCAGTCTCCTACACACCAAACATTTCATCCAGGCAGCGGAAGACAAGAACCCAAAGAAAGATTCAGACATTCGGAAGAAAGAAGGTGTGGATGTGGTGAGGACACTCCAATTTTCTTTGTGGGAAAAGAAGGCTCCTTTTCAAACATTAAATTATAGAAGAGGAAGGATAAGTTCCAGCTGACCCAGGCTCTAAATGTGAATTTTTTGAGCTATGAATTCAGAGCTGGCAAGGTTGGAGGAATTAATAAGTTTGAAATTAATTTAGTTCGAAAGCTTCATTTTACAGAAGGGGAGACTAAGGCCCATTAGAGATTAAGTGATGTGGTCAAAGTCACACACCTCATATGGATTTTATCCCGACATTTGTTTTTGAGCAAGTGCATTACTGATTGACTCTAAGTCTGCACCACGTAGTACAGTGGCCACACGTGGCTGTTGAGGACTTAAAATGTGGCAAATCCCAATGGAGATGAGCTGCAAAGTACACGTCAGTGTAAAACACACACCAGATTTCAAAAAGTTAACATAAATAAAAGAATGCGAACTATTCATTAATTTTATTTTAGTACATGCTAAAGTATTTTTATATACTGGGTTAAATACAATATATTATTAAAATTAATTTCACTTATTTCTTTTCACCTTTTTAGTGTAGCTACCAGAAAACTAAAAAAAAAAAAAAAAAAAAAATAGGTGTTGGTTCACACTATATTTCTATTGGACAGGCTGCTCTAAAACATTACTATCTAGTTGTTGTTGTTTTTAAAATATATTTTATTGATTTTTTACAGAGAGGAAGGGAGAAGGATAAAGAGCTAGTAACATTGATGAGGGAGAAACATCGACCAGCTCCCTCTTGCACACCCCCTACTGGGGATGTGCCTGCAACCCATGTACATGCCTTTGACCGGGATCGAACCTGGGACCTTTCAGTCATATAAGTTTCTATCCACTGAGTCAAACCGGTTTTGGCAGTTACTACCTAGTTTTTAAGAATTTAACAGAAACTACATTTCACTATTTAGAAGGAATCATATTTATCATTTAAAAACATTTTTAACTTAACATCATTTACTCTTAATAGCAATAATTATGTAAATGAAACACTTTAATTTTAGTAAAGAATGCATATATGTCTATAAATTGTAAAGGCGGGAATTTTGAATTGCTAAAATTTTCTTTTTGACCTTTAAATTATTGCTTCTATCTTTCTGGTTGACCACAGCCTCCCCCAAAGCTAAGCCATGATAAAATGCTTGTTATTTTTAGGGAAATCCAGGCATCCAATGAGAGGATATCTAAATTTTCCAGTCTGTCATTTCCCATTTTGGATAGCTACAAAAGCAACCATATAAAAAGCAACGGTATTTCAACTAAAAAGGCAGAAATCGATCATCCTCAAATTCATTTTTTCAAAAGCCCCAAAAGGATGTCCAAAACACGTACCACCATTGGTAAGATAAATCTTTCATTATCAACCCTGTTACCAAAGAACTCAGCAAGCATAGATGCGAGCAATAAATAACACATGCAGTACACACCATCTTTCAACCATTTGCTAGTTGGGATTGAGGCTGAGGAAGCAGAAAGGATTAAGCCGAAATCAAAGACAGCCCAGCTCTAAGGGTGTCTAATTAGCATAACAAAAGACACTGCCACAGTCTTTGGGCAGTGGGCAATACATCTCATTAAGAAGACTGAATAACAATTATTCTCTCTGCTCCCTCTCCCCACCCCCACCCTTCTTGGCTCAGCTCTGGGAGACCCTGAGAGCTCAGCTTGAGAGCTTCTGCTTTATTGGCCTGGCATTCAGGCTGCAGGCTGAAGAGCCCACTTGTGTTCCTGTGCACCTGCATCTCAAAGCTTGATCCTGACTCCCTCTCCCGCTGTGAAGATGTAGCTTCTTCAAGCACACACAAGTCCTGCTATGCAGTTTATAGGTGTATAATATTGAGAAATGGCAATGACGACCTACATAAAGGAATACGAGTTCCCCCTAAAATGTCTTTATTTAAAGAAAATTGATCTATTTGCTTCTCTCCATCTATTGTTTTTCCCTTTTATTATTACTTCAGTCGCAGAGTTAATGAAGCTAAATTAAAATTCTATGAAATTTTATTGCACTCGTAATTAGCTGTGAGCACATGCATGCACACACACACACAGAGACACACATACATATACATATGATGCAATTTAATGGGAGTAAGTTTGATTCAGTCTTATCCTCTTTCCCTATTTCCTCTTAATGATAGACAATTGAGAAAACATGGAACTCAACAAAAGAAAATTGAGGTTGCAGGTAAACATGTGGGCAATTTTTATATAAATTTTAACCAAGAATAAAAGAACATTCTTCTAGGATGATTACTAAGAAAGATGAAAGCTTCAAGTAAATCTCTGCACTTTTCCATATCAATCCACTTTGGGGGAAGAACTGACTGAGAGGGATCGGGAGAGAAACGAATGAAGCTATTTAATCCACACAATTTCCAATTCTGCACGATTTTCTTTGGTTAGAAACAAAAGGAATCTAGTAGTTATGAGGGCTGCTTTGATATTTTTTAAAAACCCTCTTCTGCCAAACACAATATTACGTAACCTGCTTAAACCTGAAGACTGCCACTTCTGCAAGCTGCTCTAGGAAAGTTTGTTTATTACAGATGTAAACAGGAACCTGCAGTTGTTACTGAGGCTAAATGCAGAAACGAGCCAATTCACTTGAGTAGCTGGGAAAACCTACTGAACCTATTTAGTAAGACTGAACTTTCCAAACTGCTGTAAAGTTACTGCTCTGCAGGAACTTAGAGACCTTGAGAATATTCGAGTCTTTAACATTACAGACTGGAGACATAGTGTGAGACATTGTAATGCTATACAGATTCTGCATGTGGCATTATACTGTTAAAATAAAACTTGCGACATCACCCAGATCTTAAAAGCCTTTCTCTATGTGGCAACCTACTCAGAATACAAAAGCCAGCTGGTTTCTGCCTGCCATCCTACAAGTAGAGTGGATTTTCTTTTAATCCTCTCTCCTACTGAATGTCTCCTGTTTAGTAGATAAATCACACTGTAATTAAAAAAAAAAAAAAAAAATTCTTGCCTATTCCCACCCTACAGTTTTACCAAAAATAGTATCTAAATGTAACACATTAATAGAAATTCTATACTGCTTTATATTTTAAAACACAGTAATTTTGATTTTAATGCCCAATCGGTGACAGACCTTTCAGTGTATGGCCTTCCATCTTACGTAAGGGCTTCTGGGTCCATTAGTGCAGTCTCCTTCCCTTTAAGACAGAACCTGAGCCCATAAGACAAGAGCTTGGAGAGCGAACATTAATTAGGGGGTCAAGAAGCCTTCAGTTCACCTCTTCCACTAACTAGCTCTTTGACTCTGAGCAAATCATTTCACTTTGGGGGTCCCAGTTTCCTCATCCAAAAAAGGGGGAGGGGACATTTGAAATCAATAACCTATAAGGCCACTTGTGACACACACATGCTGTGTTTCTACGTTAAGTGTTCCATCCCGAGGCAGGGCCCGCAGGCTGTCCTGCAGCGCACACTGGCCCCGTGGGGGAGGGGAGGGTCTGCCGCCAGCGGCTGTGGCGTCCCAAGCCAGGCCAGGCCTGTCACTGTCTCATCACCACTGGTCCTGCCTTTCCTTCTGGAGCTGGCACCGTCTGGGATTAACGATGG
Organism: Pipistrellus kuhlii; assembly: GCF_014108245.1. Lineage (NCBI taxonomy): Eukaryota > Metazoa > Chordata > Mammalia > Chiroptera > Vespertilionidae > Pipistrellus > Pipistrellus kuhlii. The sequence goes on along the minus strand of NW_023425515.1, from coordinate 124,583,877 downwards.
CTGCCCAGTGCAAGGATGAATGAAAGAATGACTAGAGCAACATTTCAGGGATTCAGTTTACCTGTCTGAAAGAAATTATCAACATAATTGCCAGGCTTGAATCTGGAGTTGTCTTCAGATTACAACGTATTAATAGCATTCCGGAGTCAGTGTGGGTGCTGGGAAGGCTTGACTAGAGTTGGTAAATACAGCCGAGAGCACTCTTACTGTCAGGAATAACCTTCAAAATCTCACGCATCTTCCATTTACTCAGAAGCTAGTGCTGTGAGCTGAAGCACATTCCTACCGGATATCTTGATTCAAGTAGTCAGGGGAAATTTTTAATTTCAAGTAGAAATCTGTCTTGGGGCTCTATCTAATTACTGCTTCAGAACTGTTAGAAAGCAAGGCTGGATGGGTAAGTGTAGAGACCAGGTCGTTGCTAACCAGCTAACAAAGTGGATGCTGCGGGAGGAATGTGGCGAGCATGGGGAGCAAGCTCAGCAGTTCTGCTGGGCATGCTGTCCCTGGAGGAATCTTGCCTGAAAAGCAGAGATAACTCTTGTATTCCCTTTTCAAAGCCATGACTCAAAAGGATTTCAGAGATGTAAGACAAAGCATATTTAATGGGGAGAAAGGAGGAAAATGGCCAATATTGATAAACCCACAATTCATTTTTTCAGGAGCTATTGGAAAGATGAATCATGCTAGGGGAAAAAAGCCTGAGCAGCTTCTTGTCATTCCTAAAATATGATCCTGCGCCTGCCTGAAAGAGTTAAGGGTGTATAAATATTTATCATTCTTCTTTCAGAAAGATAAGAAAAATTCCTTTTGCATACATGAATTTCAGATTCCTGAGCAAGCATTAGGATATAGTCAGGGGCCCATCATCTTAATGAGGATATGATAATATGCGTGTGTGTGTGCGTGTTTAAACTTATATGTGATTTTAAAAAAAATTAAACCCTACAGATTTTGAGTTTATACTTAGGCACACACAGACCCAAGAACAGTTACTGCTTTTGGAAGCATACTGATGGGATGGATGACAGGAACCAGCGGAACCAGGGTGAAAGGTTCATTGAGAGTGATAAATAGGATATGCTTTTCTTAATGTTTTGCAATTGCATATTCAATACTGCAGGCCAGTGAATATGCATTTTAACTGCATTTTTAAGAGAGCTTCCAGATTTTAATTACAGATTAAACAGTTATTTGTAAATCAGCACCACTTCATTAGCATATCAGAATCACAATAAACAATGATTCTCTGTCACTAACTAGTATATAGGACAGTGTGAATTTATGAACAGTCCATGGCCTGGCACTACAGCAGGAGAAAATATCCTATTTACCTCGAGTAAGGTGATACCCTAAAATATTTTAAGGGAAACATCCCAGATGAAAGCTCACAATATTCTAAATTCTATGAGACTAGAGATTGTATTTCTTTTATTTGTAGCTATATCCCTAGTGCTGAACACCATGCCTGGCTCACAGTAGATTTTCAATAAAGATTTGTTGAATAAATAAATGAAACAACCAGCCCTCTTACAAGTATATAGTTAGATTTTTTGTACTTATATGATCATGCATTGATATTTTTTGCCAAATTGGAATAAAATCATCAATGAGGATATTTTCAAAGGATTTAATTTTATAATTTCTTCTAAGGAACATAGAAGAAATGCATTTTTTTTTTTTTTGCTCTGTTACCACCTTCATAACAAATAGAAGCTGTAATAATCTTATTTCACATAGTAATTTACTTGTTTTTACCAAAGACTATGTTTTAGAGCAGTTTTAAGCTCACAACAAACATGAGAGAAGGGTGCAGAGATTTCCCATATTCCTCTTGCCCCTGCACATACATGCCCATCCTCCCCCACAGAATATCAAGGTAGGTTCATTAACAGCAATACCTGTACCACTTTGGTGAGGGATGCTGATTCCCTCATCAAAGTGGTGAGGTCCCTTATTTTTCATCTCTACAGATACTTTTGTTGTTCTCAGCTAATAGATGAAGAACACAGAGAATTTAGGTAACTTGCTCTCGGCTACTTTGTGAGTTAGACATGGCTCCTGGGAGCCCAGCTCCTAGCTGTGTTTCCTGCAGCATGCAGTGCTGCGCCACCACTTTGCTACTTATTTTGTGTCTGGTATAAGGCACAAAACAAGCTCCTAAGAGAAAAAACAAAGCAATATAATCACCACACAACACAGTGAAGCAGGGAAATAGCAGAAGGATTTCCATTATCATCATTCACTAGTCAATAGAGAAAGAAGGAAAAGAATTAAAATATGTTTCCAAAATAGCCACCTAGAGTTCTATGTTTTGTGTTAGATTACAACATATCAAATATAGAACTGCTAATGTCAAACTGCAGATTAAGAAAACTGTTTTAAAAAAATCAACTTATGTTTTTTTTGTGAGCTGATTTCAAAACTGACTTCATAATATGAAGATGTACTGGACTTTCACAGAAACCAGGAAATTTTGGGGAAAAGGAAGTCAGATGTATGGTACATGCTTGTTTACCAAATCACAGAAGACAAAACCACAGGAGGTTCTTTAAAAGATGTACTTGTTCCCTTTGTGGGAATACATAAGCTGAATAAAAATTCATAAAGCAAAATTGAGAGCTCCATGGACCATTCACAACCAGGCAAAAAGTATTGTACTTGGGAAGAAGCTTTAAATCCTAAATGCAAATCCAGTTTCCTTAACAGTTATTTCAGAATGGTTGAGGGTTTCTAGAAATCAGTGCAAGGTTAGATAATTGCAACTGGGACCAGACAGCTAACTTCTGCTTGCTTCTAACAACTTTTGGAGCTGTAAAGGCCTAGCTTGACCAAGCTATTGGTGTATCCCAGTTGTGTATTCTAGTTGATACATTCTTTGGTATCACAAGGACTAGCAAGTGTTCTAAAACTTAAAGGATGCAAATTTACTGTTTCAAATAATGGTAGTGGTGGGAAGGATTCATAAGAAAGTCCAAGCAAAAAATTCAAGCAACAGATGGAGAAAATTTGATTCCACTCTTTATTTCTGTTAACCACAGACATCCCTTAATATTACTTTTGTTTCTGGGATAGAATGGTTTACTTATTCCTCACCAAATCCTGTACAGGGTAGGCAGTGACTTATCTTCACTCCATAGATAAGGAAACTAAAACCCACTGGGTACTTTTAGCTAAAGTTACATAGTTTATAACAATGTACTTGAGGTTGAATGATTTCATTTAAAATAAATTTCTAAAGTTCAGAGTGACAGACATCTGTTACTTGAAATATACATAGACAGATTTGTGTAGCAAATTAAAAATGCTGTTTTATGAACCTAGCTGGTTTTGCTCAGTGGTTAGATTGTTGGCCTACATACCAAAGGGTCTAAGGTTCGATTCCCAATCTAGGATATGCACCTGGATTGCAGGTTTGATCTCTGGCTTCAGTTGGGGCATGCATGGGAGGCAACCAATTGATGTCTCTCAGTCTCATCCATGTTTCTCTCTCTCTCCCTCCCTCCCTTTCACTCTCTCTCTAAAAAAAAAAGGAAAAAATATCCTCGAGTGAGGATTAATAACCACAATGAAATGTCATTTTTTGAAGTTGACAGTTAATAGCTTAAAATATTCAGTCACAAAAATTGTGTTTGTTTTTAAATAAATACAAAGATATGTTATTATGAATAAATGATTATCTCAAAATTCTTGAGTTTGCCAAAAAGACACTTGGTAAAAAAGCATGAAATGAATTTAATGTTAAGCATATTAAAATACATCCCTCAACCCCAGCATTTCCTAGAAAACACAAGGGAAATACTTGCCTCTAACTAAGCATCTTTGTTGAGCATTATTCTTGAGGATAAACAAGACCCCATACTGATACACTAGGAAAGGAAGGAATCATCTGACTATTAACAAGCAATCTCATGATAATGAATTGTTGAGTCAGGGCAACTGATAAGCCTATTGCAAGTGATGGTTCCATTATGGCCCTATTCGTCCTCACACCTCACTTCATAGTAGCAGTACATGCAGGTTTTCCCCACTTTCAGTGGAGCTACAACATAAATGATGAAGGATTTACAAAGAAACAATGGGCACTGGCTTTGTGCAAGAATTTTATCTTATAAAAGATCCTTAAATGTATATACCCTGTCATATTGTTTAGAATGATGATAAGAAATGTAGTTTCATGACTGTTTCTTTTTCTCTCATCTTACTCTTTCCCAGCACAACAACATGGCCTTGGGTGCTGCTATATGGCTGTCACTTGACTCTCCATTTCTCATCCTCTCTACCACCCTATGCTTCTGACACTGGCCTCTACTATTCTTTAAGTTCCATTTTCTTATTTTGCTGACAGAGCAAAGTATTGAAGGCTGATAAAACTGGTTGAGTGCAAGTGAGATTCTGACTTTTATTTAGATAAACTATTTACCTTTTCCATCTATGAAACAGGAAAAGCAAATATCTAATTACCTTAGAATTAAAGAAACATATATAAAAATATCAGTTAAAGTACTTTGCAATACATTTAAAAATTTTACTTCTCCCATTGGTTAATTCATCATTTCTGGTTAGGTTGCTAAGCTTTGATACTTTTTAAATATAAAAAATAAACTATTACTCTAGCCCTGGCCAGGTGACTTAATTGGTTGAAGCATCAACCCATACACCAAAAGGTCAAGGATTCCATTCCAGGTCAGGCACATGCCCAAGTCAGGGTACCTCCTATAGGTACCCTGACTTGGGCATGCTGATGAATGTTCTCTCAAATAACTCTCTCTTTCTCTCCTCCCTCTCATCTTCCCTCTCTCATCCGGGTAAGGATCCTATCTAATAAAAGAGTAATATGCAAATTAACCATTACTCTGCTACACCCACAAGCCATGCCCACCAGCCAATCAGAGCAAGTATGCAAATCAACCCCAACCAAAAGGCTACAGCCACATGAGCAGGAGGGAGGCTTGGGTTTCCCTGGCAATGGAGGAAGCCAAGCTTTCCACACATCCTGGCAGGCCCAGGCCTCCACACAAGGGTTCAAAGTTTCAATTATAGAAGGTAAATAAATTCCAACAGAAATGGTGGCAGCCACTGAGCTGGAAGAGCAGGAGGCTAGGGTTTCCTCTGGTGATGGGGGAAGCCAAGCTTCTGTAGCGTTGGCCAGCTCAGGCCTTTACTCCAGGCTATGAAGTTTTAATTGTAGAAGATACATAAATTCCAACAGAAATGGCTGCCGCCAGGGAGTGAGCAGGAGACTTAGCTCCACTCTAGGCTACAAAGTTTCAATTATAGAGGATAAATAAATTCCAGATACCAGGGCCTCTGCTTGGGTCACCTGTGGGTGTGTGTGTGTATGTGTGTGTGCACGTGGCTGGCCTGCAAACCACCACAGGTCTCTTGCCTAGGCTGCCCCACACCCCACCCTGATCTGAGACACCCTTTAGGGCAAACTACCTGGCCCCCAACCATGCACCAGGCCTTTATCCTATCTATTAAAAGAGTAATATACAGATTGACCATCACTCTAATACACAAGATGGCTGTCCCCATGAGGGACCCCCCCCCCACCCTGTGCACAAATTTCATGCACCGGGCCTCTAGTTAAAAAATAAAAATAAAATATTACTCTATGTATTTATTTTCATTATCTTTTTGGAAAATCATCAAATATATCTGTAACTGATGATTCTTAAATTTCCTTATAGAACAGATGATGGAGTAGATCTGACAGTCATTGTTGAGACAATGTATCTTATTGCTAAAAAAAATCAGTTGAAAACCTTAAGTACTACCTAGACAGGTTGATGAGCATATGATACTCTTTAAATCAAGCCCTTCATTTTGTAAATCAAGTGCCTTGGTTTTGTTCAAAACACCTGCTGTCCTCATATATTCATTTTAATTGTTAATAGAAAGGGAGAAAAATCATATAAGTTGAAGTTTTCAAACAGAATTAGGCTGTTAAATCAAATCTATGCAAAATTCATAATCATTATAAACTAGAACCAGTTCTTTTATAGACTTGATAACAGATATATTCTCTACAAAATGAAGTGTTTGTGTATGTGTGTATGGGTGATGTTCAATTTATCAAAAAATAATTATCATGATATATAAAACTATTATAAACATGAAAATAAGCCAGTGTATTAAAGTGGAGGGAAAAATCCCTTCAAAAGTAGAAGGGAAGAGACCTAACTTTAAAAAAATGCAGTACAGGTGTTTTATAGAACTTCATTTTATTCAAGTCTACCTAAATTAACGAGAATACCAATATTTCTAAAAAGGCATATTTCAGTGTGATTCTAATTTAAGGAGCCCCGCCCCGGTGTTTATATAAATAACTTAAATGAGAAATTGTGGATTTCAAATCATAATTCTTCTCTAATAGTCAGGGGACAGAGCCTTCTTTTCCAGGAACAAACCCCACGCTGTGAAGACTTTTGCAGACTTAGGGGCAGAAGGGAAGAAGACCCTTCGCCTCAGCTGTCTGTGCCTAACATTTCACATTCTAGTGCTTGCACCATCCTTCAAGAATTGAGGCTATCTAGATGTATGAATTCAAAGCAATATTGTTACTCCTTTCTTTAGACTATAATTTACCAAACAAAACAGCTCAAGCCAATGAAGAATTTCACCACTGGGGATATGAGCTGCATATGTAGCACGTTTGCCATACTTACACATCGTTTTTGAATGCCAGCCTTTTGCTGCCTGTTTCACTCTTTGGCCTTGCAACAGGAACCTCAACTTCATCATCACAGACACAATAAACAATCTTCAATTTTAAATTGATTAACGTATAGAAAAAACGGTCTTCTCTTTTAGAAGTATTTTACATGCATGAAAAACCTAAATCAAAGCTTTACATCTTTAATGCTTCTCTTATCACAGAGTCTGAAATGAAACACACATCTATTCCATCTAAAGATGCATGATATTCATTTATTTTTTTCTCTTTTTACTTAAAGGTGTATAGCAAGTGCTCTGCAAATACTGCTAGTTCAATGCCCAAAACAACCGCATGCAGTAGGGACTTCCTCATAGGAGTCTGAGGCCCAGCGATGCCAACCAAGGGGTTCCACACCTGGCCATGGTTCCACACCTGGAAGGTGACAGGCACAGTCTGAGTTCACACCCCGCAGTGTGGCTCCACAGTCTGAGCTTCTAACTACTACGTCACACTACCTCTTCAACCTTTAAGTAAAATTACAGTTTTAAAGAGATGTCACAAGTGCTTAATTAATCCTAGCAAGTTGTTAACTACCATGTAACCTGCTATGGAGTGAAAGTGGTCCCTTTTTTTATTAAAAGAGCTTTGCTAAACCAATATGAAATCTTCACAACTTTAAGAGTTAAAAGTCAAATGCTACCTTTAAAATCATCAAGGGATCTTATAGCACGGATGGACCTGGAAAGCATTACGCTAAGTGAAGTAAGCCAGTCTGAGAAAGACAAGTACCATATGATTTCACTCATATGTGGAATCTAATGAACAAAATGAACTATAGGTAAAATAGAGGCAGACTTACAGATAGAGGTCAGGCAGACAGCTGTCACGGTGGTGGAGGGATTGAAGAAAAAGAAAATAAAATAGAAAAAAACTCATGGACATGGGCAACAGTGTGGTGATTGTGGTGTGTGGGTAGAGGAGGATATAAGGGGTATAAATGATGATGGAAGGAGACTTGACTTGGGATGGTGAACACAAAATACAGTGTACAGGTGATGTGTTGTGGAGTTGTGCACCTGAAACCAGTGTTATCCCAGTAAAGTCCATAAAAAAAAAAAAAAAAAGTCACCAAGAGACCAAAGAGACTATGTGGTTAAAATGATAACTTTGATGTTCCTTTATTTATTAGTCATTCTAAACCTGTCAAGTTTTTAAAATGGATAATCAGTACCCAACAGAAGATACATAGCTTTTGGGAATGAAAAAAAAAAAATAAGTCTATGGAGGAAAATGTAGATGCTAATTACAGTAGTGCCTCATCCTTCATTTGTGGTTTTGCTTTCTGTGGTTTTAGTTACCTGTGGTCAACCATGGTCTGAAAATATTAAATGAAAATTTTCAGAAACAAATAATTAATAAATTTTAAAGTAGGCGCCATTCTGAGTAGCATGACGAGATCCTGAGTCTTTCCGCTTCATCGCCACCAGAATGTGAATTATCCCCCTTTGCCAATGTCTCCACAAGGTATACTCTCCCTGACCCTTAGTTACTTAGGGGCAGTCTTAGTTAAGAGAGAGAGAGACCACATTCACATGAATGTTAATATAGTACATTGTTATAATCGGTCTATTTTATACTCAGTTATTGTTAATTTTTTTTACTGTGTCTAATTTATAAATTAAATTTTATCACAAGTATGTATATATATGAAAAAACATAATATATGGCTCAGTACTATCCACAATTTCAGGTGTTCACTGAGGGTCTTGGAACCTTCCCCGTGGGTAAGGGGGGGACTACTGTATACCCTAAACCTAAGCTATATGGACACCACAGTGGAGCACTGAATTTGCCTCTGAGCTTTCTGAAAGTCAAGCAAAAAACCCAGCATGGTTACCTAGACGAGCTCCGTTGCTACAAAAACAGGAGGTGAAGGGCCTCGTTTGTAAAGAAAACTTAATAAAAGAAATAAATTTATCATTTCAGTAAATTTATACTTTTAGTAAAGATTAGTAAATAAATTTTATAGTCAGGAAACCTGTTTTATCACCCTTGCCTAGGAAAGTGCTTTGTATGAAGGAGCTGCCCAACAAATGTCCTTTAAATACAATGCAAAAATATATTGCCACAGAAGAGTAATTTTTGGCTGTGTAAAAACAGTTTTAGGACCACCATCAATGCTCAACTGGATTAACAGCCAATTGTAATGGAATTCTTGCCTGTGTTTTATGTCTCTCTGGTCCATTTCCCATAATCCATCTAGAGATAAATTTTAAAAACTCAAGTCTGATCATGTCATGTCTCGACTTAAAACACCACAATAGTTCTGTATGGCTCTCAGGGGAAAGTTGCCACATAAAGCACTACTCTATTTATTATTTTTTTAAGTCAGCATACAGGAGGCTATATAATAATATGTCAAAACTTACTTAACTACTTTCCCATTAATAGACATTTGGCTTGTTTCCAAATTTTGGCTATTCACAATAACAATCTCTTTGGAGACATGGGTGAGCATGTGTCTAAACAGAATTACTTAGGTTGAAGGAAGAATATTTATTTATGATATTCACATATACAACTAAATTGCCCTCCAAAATGGCTTTATCAATTTATATGTTCCCACTTAGTACATGAGGGTTTTCTTTCCTACACTCATCAACACTGTATATTATCAGTGGGGGGAAAACAAAACAAATAAAAAAAAAACTTTGCCAACAGGAAAGATGAATAAATATTTTTGTTGCAGTTTTAATTTTCATAATTGCCAGTGAGATGAAACACCTTTCATGTTTATTGAGTGCTTTTGCCACTTTTCTCTTCACTTACAATGACTGAATTACAATTATTGCAAATATTTTTTCCTGTTATGCTGGTTATCTTTGAACTTCGTTTATCATGACATTCATTATATTGAGTGTTTACTGTTTGGCAGTAAAATTCATCAAAAAACCCTGTTGGGCTTTTGATTAAGATGATATTGACCACAGAATAATATAAGGAGAATTGACATTATCATTATATTAAATGTCCTATCTGAGAATGTGTTATGGTTTATAATTTCAATATTATCTTTTATATTCTTCAAAAATAATCAATTTCATTACTAAAATCTTAAAAATTTCTTGTTAAATTTATTTGTAGGTATATATTTGCTTTGTTGCTACTGTGAATTATATTTTTAAATTATATTTATTTATAATTTATCTTAAAATTTGTTTATTTTAGTTATCTCTCAGTCAGGAAAACAAATAAATATATTCTGTATACTTTATTTAAAAAACCAGATAGGGATAGTAGGAAAACAATTTAGAAATGTATTTAATCTTTTTTATAACTAAAGTATAATTGTATTGAAGAAAGAAAGGAAGCTAGAGTTAAAAGAAGCTAATTTATAATTTTGATTTTAAAAAAGTCCAGAGAATGACAGTGTCTAGTTTTTAGAGAAAACAGCCTAAGGGTGTTCCAGGTCTAGCTTCTTACTTAAGTCATCTTTATATTTTCTAAAATCTTAAAAAAGCAAAGTGGTTATACAACTTTCTTTAATTGCTAGTTTAGTTTTAAACAGTCTTTGCTGTCAAAATAATTCTTTATCAGGTCTCCTCAGGGATCCCCAAACCAAGCTATATTCAGCTTGGCTGGTTGTGCGGTGTGGCTTCTCCCTAAGAAAAGCTCAGACATTCCTGCAGCTAAACCAAGTTCTATAAGCTATCAGATAAACTATGTAAGTGTGTGTGTGTGTGTGTGTGTGTGTGTGTGTGTGTTCTGTTGTTGTTGTTTTGTTTGTTTTTTAAGAACAATATAATGAACCTAATTTGATAGTACTTAGTTTCAACAGTTAACTCATGGGTAATATTGTTTCATGTATTACCACCTCTTATCTCCCCAGATATTTTTTTCTTTTTATCTTTTGATGACTTTCACTTATTAGTCCCACTGCGCCCACCTCTGACTCTGGTACCCACCATTGCACTTCGCTGCAATGAACATGCATCTACCTTTTCAAACTACTGTTTTCATTTTCTTCAGAAAAATAACCAGAAGTGGGATTGCTGGGTCATATGGTAGTTTAATTTTTATTTTTGAGGAACCTCCAAACTGCTTTCCATAGTGACTGTACCAATCTACATCCTACCAACAGTGCACAGGGTTCTCTTTTCTCTCTTCATCAGCACCAACACATATTTGTTGTTTTTCTACGATTCTGACAGGTGTAAGGTAACATCTTACTGTGGTTTTGATTTGCATTTCCCTGGTGATTAGTGATATTGAGCATCTTTTCATGTACAGTATCTGGTTAGCCATCTCTGTGTCTTCTTTGGAAACATGTCTAGATCTGTCCATTTAAAAAATTAGATTGTTTGTCTTTTGCTGTTGAGATGTATGAGTTATTTCGACTATTTTGGATATTAGCCCCTTATCAGATATATGATTTGCAAATATTTTCTCCCATTCAGCAGTTGCCATGGTCTTTTGCTGATGGTTCCTTTGCTGCGCAGAATCATTTTAGCTTGCTATGGTTCCACTTATTTATTTTTGCTTTATCTTTTGGTGTCAGATGAAAAATATCATTGCCAAGACCTCTGCCAAAGAGTTTCCCACCTATATTTTCTTCTAGGAGTTTCATGATATCAAGTGTTCTACTCTTTAATTCATTTTGAGTTCATCTTTGGGTATGGTGTAAGAGAGTTGTCCAATTTTCCCAATACAATTTATTGAAGAGACTGTCCTTTCCCCATTGCATACTATTGGATCCTGTGATATAAATTTTCTGTGTGGGTTTATTTCTGGGCTCTCTATTCTGATCCATTGATCTATGTGTCTATTTTTATGTTACTATTGCTTTAATTACTACAGTTTTGTAATATGTTTTAAAACCAGAGAGCATGATGCCTCTAGCTTTATTCTTCTTTCTCAAGATAGCTTTGGCTATTCAGGATCTTTAATGGTTCCATATAAAGTTTAGGATTATTTGTTCTATTACTGTGAAAAGTACCTTTGGAATTTTGATAGAGACTGCATTGAATATGTAGATTACTATGGATAGGATGGATACTTGAACAAGATTAATTTTTCTAATCCATAAGCATAGAATATCTCACTTTCTATTTCTTATTTAATTTCTTTTATTAATGTCTTATAGTTTTTAATATAGATGATCCCTGACTTACAATAGTTTGACTTAGAATTTTTCAACTTCACAGTGGTGTGAAAGTTAAATGAATTCAGTAGAAACTGTACTTTGAATTCTGAATTTTGATCTTTTATGGGGCTAGCAATATGTGATACATTACTCTCTCCAGATGCTGGACAGGGGCAGCGAGCTGCAGATCAGCTATATTATAGCAGAAGGTTAATAATGGTGTATCCATTGTGTAGATAATTTTGCCTAACTGTATGGTAATGTGAGTGATTGAGCACATTTAAAGAAGGCCAGGCTAAGCTATTATGTTCCTCATTTTGACTTGGAACACAACCCCATCGTAAATTGAAAAGTATCTCTCACTTCCTTGGTTAAATTTATTCCTAGATATTCTTTTTGATGCAACTGTAGATCGGATTATTATCTCAATTTTTTTCTGAGAGCTCATTATTAGTGTGTAGAAACACAACAGATATTCATGCATAGATTGCATCCTGTGACTTCACTATATTTGCTTATCAGTTTTTACAGTTTTTTATGAAATATATATATATATATATATATATATATATATATATATATATATATATATATATAAAATCTCCATACTTTGGCAAGGTCTTCTAGTACTATGCTGAATAAAAGTGGCAAGAGAGGGACTTCCTTGTTTTGTTTCTGATCTTAGAAGAAAAGCTTTCAGGTTTTCATCATTGAGTATGTTAGTTGTGGACTTGTTATATATGGTCTTTATTATATTGTGGTATCTTCTCTCTACACAAACTTTGTTGAGAGTTTTTATCATAAATAATTGTTGAATACTGTCAAATGTTTATCCTGCATCTGTTGAAAAGTTCATATAATTTTTATCTTCCGTTTTGTTAATGTGGTATATATCTCATTGACTTATTTGTGAATGTTGAACCTTTCCATCACTCTCCCTTCCTCTTTGAAATCAATAAACTCTACATGAAAATAGTGTATCATCCTTCTAAATGTATGGTTGAATTTGATTTACTAATACTTTGTTGAGGATTTTTATGTCTATGTTCATTAGGAATACTGGCCTATAATTGTCTTTTCTTATGACTTCCTTGTTTAGTTTTGGTATCAGAATAATGTTGGCCCCATAAATGGATTTGAAAGAGTTATCCCCTCTTCTATTTTTTGGAAGAGCTTGAGAAGGATTGGTATTAATTCTTTGAATGTTTAGTAGAATCCACCAGTGAAGCCATCTGGTCATGTACTTTTGTCTGTTGGGAGTATTTTGATTATTGATTCAATCTTCTACTAGCAACCTGTCTGTTCAGATTTTCTATTTTATCACTTAGAGTGTCATTTTCTGTTTAGTTTTGAGGGGATCTTGGAGCTGGATCATAATCAGTTGTCTTATTAGTTTTATAGTTACTTCTCTTATATTTCCTGTACTTGTTTGTATACTTGTCCGTATTATTGACTAGACTAAAATTTTCATGTGAAAGAAGACTAGTTCTACCTTTTCACTGTTATAGTCCCACTACCTGGTACAGTTCTTGGAATACAGTGGGCAACCAATAAATATCTGTTGAACTGAATGGAATTAAAATGTAAATCCAGGTTTCTCTTTTCATATATGGGTATCAATGCATGTTCATTTCTGTCTACAATGATCAAACTTCTTAAAGAAATTAATTTAGGATTCTACAACCCAAAAACTTAATGATTGCCTTAAGAAAACACACATACACAAATTAAAAACCCTTTCCTCAATAATCAGTGGATCAAAGAGAAAAGTAAAACTCCAAATAAGAAAACTTAAAAATAAAAAATATCGGAACACTATACACTTGACATGGAAAAACCAATATTCACTTTAGCAATTAGAAAATTAAGAATAACAACGCCAGCTGAAACTGGTTTGGCTCAGTGGATAGAGCGTTGGTCTGCGAACTGAAAGGTCCCAGGTTCGATTCTGGTCAGCGTACATTGGTTGCGGGCACATCCCCCGGCAGGGGGTGTGCAAGAGGCAGCCCACCAATAATTCTCTCACATCATTGATATTTATATCTTTCCATCACTCTCCCTTCCTCTCTGAAATCAATAAAAACATATTTTAAAAAACAGAAATAGAAAATACAAAAAGAGGAACAATCAAAGAGCATAATTGTGGGGTTCACAAAAACAAAATACAATAAATCAATACTAAAACAGACAAAACTTGAGTAAAACCAATCAAGAAATAAGAAAGACAACTGACAAAATGAGGAATGGAAGTGGTATGCTAATAACAAAGGAAATATTATATACAACTCTATGATAAAAATGAGAAAAAGAAAATCAATGAAATGGGTAGTTATTGTAGAGATGTATTATAAACAATGACTCAAAATAACACCAAAATGCTTGCAAGAAGTTGAAAAGGTTACAAAACAATTTCCTCTTAAAAGGTTCTAGGCAAGAAGCTTCTTGGCAGTGAACTCATTTAGACAAAAAAAAAAAAAAAAAGAAAAAAAGAAAAAAAAGAAAAGAAAAAGAAAATCTAGTGCTACAGAATCTGATCCAGAGCATAGAAAAAATCATGCAAATTGTCCCAATAGGTTTTAGGAAGCCAGCATTACTATGACTGGAAAAATCTGAATATGAAAAAAAGAATAACAAAGACAAAGATTTCTTAATCTCAAAGTGATGTAATTTCATAGATAAGAGAGAACAGGTTGTGAAGTGTGAATCTCTGCTTTCTTAATTACTAGCTACGCCACTTCCCTCAGGAAGCCCCGATGGTGAGGATTAAAGGACATAATCCATGTAAAGCATTTAGCATCATTAGAGCAACAATATTTGAAGAGGAAGACTTTCCACAGTTCCCTTAAAATACGTAACAGTTGCATTGTGTCAGTATGCTTACTTTTCAGAGGGGAAGGGTCACGGCTTCCCTGAGATTCTTAAGTAAATCATGGCCCCCAAGGTTAAGACCCCAGTGCCATACCCTGACCTTACCTCCGAGTGCAGATGCAGAACAAAAGGCTAATGGAACATAAGGAAAATAACTATAACAGCAACAACATGGAAAGAATCATTCATCAATGCAAAAAACTAATCTTTGAGACTGAAGGCTACTCTGGGTGAGTGTACACAGGGCAGCTTTTCTAGAAAGCAATTTTTAGAATCTATCAGAAAACCATAATCTAATAATATCTGTACTCTTTAACCTAATAACTGTGCTTCCAGGAATACATCTTAAGAAAATGGCCATTGAGACAAAAAATGTGTATAGATGCTCATTATGGGGCAATTTATAACAATAAAACAGAAACAATCTGAATGTCCAGCAACAGAGAGATAGTTAACAAATAATTCATCCATTCAATGGTGTAGTATGTAGCCATTAAATGCAGGGTTTTTGACAACTTCAATGACACAAAACAATGCTCACAATGTTTTTTTAAAGTAAGTTAACCAGTACATGCAGTATAATGCTAGCATTGCAGAATAAAATAAATGAACATAGCAACATAGTGTAAAGGAAGGAAATACATGAAAAGGCTCATAATAGTTAACTCTGGGTGGTGCGCTTATCAGCAATATATAATGCTATATAATAAAAGGCTAATATGCAAATTGACCAAATGGTGGAACAACTGGTTGCTATGACACACATTGACCACCAGAGGGCAGATGCTCAATGCAGGAGCTGCCCCCTGGTGGTCAGTGTGCTCCCACAGAGGGAGTGCAGCTTAGCCAGAAGCCAGGCTCACTGCTGGTGCTGGCGAGTGCAGCAGCAGTGACTTTCTAAGGCAGCGGTAAGGGTGTCCGACTGACTGCTTAGGGCTCCCAGACTGTGAGATAATGGAGGCTGGGCTGAGGGACCCTCCAACCCCCAAAGTGCACAAATTTCATGCACCATGCCTCTAGTATAATATAACATAATAAAATATAATACATTATAATATAATAATATATCTATCTTTTATGTATTTTATAAAACAATATATATATTTTTACTTCTCAGATATCCTAAAATGAGCATTTTAAAAACAATCAAATAGAAGATATTTAAAAAAATCTTACTAATAAAGGTGGGTAATTGAAAGGCCCCTCAGAATCACTGCTCTCTACATTGTAATTTCTGCTTATAACACTGTTTCAGCTTTCTGTTTAGTATTGAGGTAACTTACAAATACTGATGATCAATGACAGAGCTGTAAACAGACTCCCACTTTACTAGCACTCTACAACCAGCTGGTGCTGGCTAGCAATGTAATGTTTTGGGAGGTTAGACTACTATCTTCCTCAGTCTCTGGAAATGGCATGAACGTTTCCCTACCTAACATATGAAAAGAGCAGTGAGGAATGTTCATTGCATCAATAACATTTTTAGAAACAGTGTCAGGTTTCTTTTATTCCAATTTTATAAGGAAAGAAAACCTAAAAAAAATCATTAGGTATATCATACATATGAAATAAAATGACTAATTTTCCCTTTAACTCCATTATTACATGATGTTTCACGACTTTCCCAGTCAACCACTCCATTTCCTATAACCATGAAATATGCTGGCTGGCATGCTTTAGGCATCTTATCAGACTGAGCTGAACACAGCACACACTAAACTTCAATGCATACACCACAGATCATTACTGTCTACACTATTACTTAGCTTGTCCCACTGGTAGGCATGAATTCATCTACATTCATAAAAAATTTGGTGGCTTTTCTATCATTTTTCTTCATCCTGTCAGAAAACTGACAAATCCACTGCGGGTTATACTGGTCAGTACATATCACTTTTAAATTACATAGGTTTTGGGTGGAGACACAGATGCACAGCACTTGTAATATCTGCTTAGCTCTGTTATTATTGTGAGGTGGATTTTCTAAAATATTCTAATTGTGTTTTTTAATGTCCAACTTGTACACTCATCTTATTTTGCTTCTTCCATATTCCTTTCATCTGAATAAGATTGTCCTGCATACTTTCTCTAAACAAATAACTTCTTCCTTGCCATTCACATGACTGCTCATGTCATCACTGCCTGGGAACTTTGTCCTGTAACCCAAGAGTCCTATCAAAATTAAATCAGCTCCTGGCATGGGGGGAAAATAATACACTTGCATATTTATGTTTTGGTGCAGGAGAATGTTTATAAAAATCAAGGAGAAAGAGGTATAGAAAAAGAGAGAGAGACAAAAAGAGACAGAAATAATAAGCAAGATAGAGAATTACAGAAAAATATTGAAGTGCCATTGGTTTGGAGATAAACATATTACCTAAAAGAAAACTGTTAAAGCCTGTTATTAACCTGGGCTATGGGTACATCAGAAAATAGCTTTTGTAGCTTTTTGAATTGATTTTCAGAATATTTCCTTTAGCACTTAAAAATAGATAGAATATTTTTTTAAATATATATATTTTTTATTGATTTTTTTACAGAGAGGAAAGAAAAGGGATAGTCAGAAACATCGATCAGCTGCCTCCTGCACACTCCCCACTGGGTATGTGCCCGTGACCAAGGTACATGCCCTTGACCAGAATCGAACCTGGGACCCTTGAGTCCGCAGGCTGACACTCTATCCACTGAATCAAACTGGTTAGGGCTCGAATATTTTTTATTTTGAAATCACCCCTATCAACTCCTCCCAATTGTGAAATATTACTTTCTGATTTGTAAGACAATAGCTCTGAGTCCAAGGATATATCCAATTAAAGATGAAAAATTTTCCTCCTGTGTAGCTATGTCAGTTAAGTATCAAATGTCCTTCCCAATAGTGAATGGAAATGAATCTCTGTAGCTTCCATGTTACCTACAGACACCTGCTCAAAGGGGTTGTTTTTCCAGGCTGGTTGACATTTTAGGACCCTGATGAAGATCCCATGTTGCTTTAATCTCTATGCCCTTTCAACACTGATGGAACAGCTCGACCGCCTGGATGTGACCTGCCTGGAATTTGGCTCTCGCCAAGAGTAGAAAGTTGAGTTCATCGATAATGGAAGTTGTCTACCACCTTTCCAAAGAATACACGGATTCTGGACTTCACTTTGTGCTTCTGTACTCAAGTCACTAGTCAGTACGCCCCTTGGAGTCAACTGCAATATTTGGCCACAGCCAGGATACCCCAAACATGCCCTGGAACAGAACCTCACCATCTCTCAGGCTTGCTGTCAAACAAGAATGTAGCCATTTGAAATCTCGTCTACTTTCTTGGGTATGCATGACTAGAGGCTAGTGGCAACAGTTTTAAGGATTTCTAAAGACATCTGTAGAATGAGATGAAAGAAGGCCTCAGAAGTTCAGACATATATTCTGATATTAGCCTGCAGGCCCTTGTGTCTCCTTGAGAAATGCTTATGAAGCCTCATGGTAAACACATTTTATTCAATTAAATAAAAATGGGATCTATGACAATCCTAATTCACTTCAATGGCAATGAAGAATATGTTAGACAAGATGCTGTCAAGTCACCATCATGTGTAATGTACTTAGAATTTTGGTCACTTAATTAATTTATAAGCTTTGCAGTAGTCACCTGAGAGTGGGTATTCTCATTGTGTCAAAGGAAGGTCACAGAATTTATTTTTATTTCTACCCTTCCATTGGCAACTATTAACTAGTTCTCTGTATCTATGTGTCTGTTTCTATTTTGTTTTATATATATTTTAAATTCCACATAGAGGTAAAAATCACATGGTATTAGTCTTTCTCTTATTTCACTCAGCATAATACCATCTAGGTCATCCATGTTGTTGCAAATGGCAAATTGTAATTCCTTTCTATTGCTAAATAATAGTCCAGTGTATGTATGTGGCAAATCTTCTTCATCCATTTATCTATTGAATGACATCTAGGTTGCTTCTATATCTTAGTTATTACTAGTAATGCTGTAATGAACATAGGAGTGCATATATGTTTTAGAATTAGTGATTTTTTCCTCCCAATAAATACTCAGAGGGGGATTAATTGCTGGATCACATGGAAGTTCTATTTTTAATTTTTGAGGCAATCTCTATATTGTTTTCCATAATGGCTGAACTAATTTACAACCCCACCAATAGTGTGCTTGGGTTACCTTTTCTCTACATTCTTGCCAACACTTGTAATTTGTTGACTGATTAATGATAGCCATTCTGACAGGTGTGAAGTGATACCTTATTATTGTGATTTGCATTTCCTTGATGATTAATCACGATGAGAATCTTTTCATATGTCTCTTGGCCATCTTTTTTTGTGTGTCCTCTTTGGAGAAAAGTCTCTTTGAGTCCTTTGCTCATTTTTTAGTGGATTATATTTCTTTTGTTGTTAAGTTTCATGAGTTCTTTATGTATTATGGGTATTAATCCCTTTAACAGATGTATCTATTATCAATACCTTTTTCCATTCACTTGTTGTCTTTCATTTTGTTGATAGTTCAGAATGTATATTCTTGACCACAATGAGGCAAAAAAGTTCTTTTTTTTAAAAATATATATATTTTATTGATTTTTTTACAGAGAAGACAGGAGACGGACAGAGAGTTAGAAACATCGATGAGAGAGAAACATCGATCAGCTGCCTCTTGCACAACTACTGGGGATGTGCCTGCAATCAAGGTGCATGCCCTTGATTGGAATCGAACCTGGGCCCCTTGGGTCCGCAGGCCAACGCTCCATCCACTGAGCCAAATCAGTCAGGGTGAGGCCAAAAGTTCTTAAATAATTCTGGTGACACAGACAAAATGATAAAGTTGAGTAGCGACTGCTAGAAAAGGTCCTCATGGCTACTGTCAGCTAGTTGTTGTCTTTGTTTCTAAGGTAATTAAATATTTTCTGGTATTTATTAACTAGTCCTTCCATGGTTCGTATGAATCAGTCATGGTTACTTTGGGAGGAACTGTCATTACAAGTCATTAAGTCAATCAACTATCCATTTTGACAGTGCATTTGGCAGAAATGTTTTAGAAAAGCAAGCCAAAAATTAGAATTTAATAGCATGGCTACTCAAACTCCTTACCTGGCTTAAAAACACTACAAAATGAAGTCCAAATTCAAAAGTACTAGAGGGTTAACAAAAAGCTTAACATAGCCCATGCTAGACACTCAGCTTGTCCAGCCATAGCGCCTGAGCTGCTCTTCTGATTTCACATCACTCTCACCTACATTAGCATGTTCTCCTCACAACAACTATCTGAAGTATTATCTTCAGAGCACAGACAAGAAACCCAGGCTCCCGGAGCTAAAGTGACTGCAAGTCTCCCAGCAGCATGGGCTTCCCGTCTCCCACTTCCACACCCACCCTCATACTGCACGTCACTGACGAAGATATAAATGGATATTTAGGAGCAGTGCACAGGACAAGGTGGGGTACAATGTATTTAGTAGCTCCTCTCAGTTGGAAAAATCCAAGTTTCAAATAGCTTGCAGTAGGTCTAAAATTTTCCCTTTCAATAAACTTCCCAATTTTGCTCTCTTTGATTAATCTAATAAAATCTAAGCCTTTGTCCATAAAGGTTTTCAATACAGGCATACCTCATTTTATTACATTTTGCTTTATTGCATCCCACAAGTGCTGCAGTTTTTACAAATGGAAAGCAAGTACCTCCACCAGCAAAAAGATTACAACTCACTTGATCACAGCGCCTGAAACTGAATCTGCAGTACCTCTGAGGTGCACCTGCCTCTAAGTCTGCGAGAAGGACGGCATAATGTTTGACTGGGTTGACGACTAGTGTCCTAAAGGACCTGGCCTATCAAAAAGGTATAATTGCAATCAGCCTTAACAAGTCTGCAGGTAGTGTCCCCTCCCCGCCACTCCCGAAGGCCTCCTTCGTTTCTTGCCTGGCATGTTCTGCTGTCTATGTTGTCCTCAGTCTCTCCCTCCCTTTCCCTTTTTCAGCCTGAGTACTGGTAGGGGGCTATTCTTTACAGAGTACAAATCTACTTGCCTGACACCTTTTAATGGGTCCTCTGCCACCCACAGGATTAAGTCCGAATCCCACCTGCTTGTACATTTCTCACCTCTTTCTACTCTGATATGTAATACCTCCTTGGGCAACACTGAAGAAGTACATGAAGTTCTCTGAACATACATCTCTCTCATGTATCTGTACGCCCACATTTGGACTCTTTCCTAATTCAATTATTGGGCCAACTCTCAATAACAGATCTGTACCAGGCACTGGACAATGTGACCCTCCTCTCATGAAACAAAGGGAACATGAGATTACCCTTGCTGTGGTCAGTTTCTTTGCAACAAGATTTTAGTCAGGAAGGAGTGGTACAGGGTAGACCCTGAAGAGATGCTTGGGGAGGAGGAGAGAGAAAGCATAGCTTCCACCCTGATTAACCCCAGGAGAGCGGTCCACACCTTTCCTTCCAGTTCAAAGTCTTCAGTGTGTGCTAAGGTCATGAGGCTGAATAAGCCAGATCCTTTACCTGGTGGCACTTTCTAGGTTAGCAATGGCAACAGACATAGGAGAGAGATTCTCTCAACTTCATGTGCTTATCATGCTGATGAGGGCAGCAAGCCGGGGACAGAGCAGAGACTGGCGCACAGCCATTGGGGCTGGAGATGAGCACACGTTTCAAGGATGAACACAAGGTAATAGGTTTATAAGGTGAGGAGGCTGGTTCAAACAGAAAAAAGCCTGACAGAGGACAGGGCTCTATGATTTCATCCTAGATGCTGAGGATTTTTTGACTCCGTATTTATGAATATAAACTTCGGGGTTTACCCTGTACCATCATTGATAGATTTTTTTTTTTTTTTTGCCTGGCTAGTACTTTTAGAAATGAATGCCATCAAGCCAGTTTAGCTCCAGGAGAGGGGATGGTGGGAGATGATGATGGAAAGTAGGCAGGTACAGCTCTCGGCCTTTGTTACAGTGAAGGCCTGGAGCTGTTTTAGCAGCTAATGGAGGGCGCTGCCTAGGTAAGACATGGTTACAGCCGTGTTCTGGTGAGATCATGGTTCCTAGTCTTTCTGAACACTAGTAAAATGGTCAGGGGGTGAGGGGAGCAAGGTAAAGCTGCTGCTTCTTCTTTTTTTCTTTTCTTTTCTTTTAAAATACCCAGTTTGTGTATAAGATTAATACTTCTTATTTTACAAGTAGGGACATACTGCTTTGAAAATTTAGTATCTATGATCACAGTCACTTTATAATAGGAAGGATATTAAAGAAGAATCTTTTATATAGTAAATTTAAACTTACTGTATTGTATTGCCCTTATTTTTAGGCCAGATTGCTGAAAACGTCATCCTGGACCAGCTGGCACTTAATAGTCCAATTGCTGGGCCCTCTGGGATAGATCATTCTGGGATATAATTTACACAGAGCTACAGGGGCAAGACTGGGGGCAGGGAGCCCAATTAATAATTAAAATGATAGCATTAGCCATAGCCAGTTTGGCTCAGTGGATAAAGCGTCAGCCTGTGGACTGAAGGGTCTTGGGTTTGATTCTGTTCAAGGGCACATGCCTGGATTTTGGATTTGATCCCCAGGAAGCAGTCAACCGATGATTCTCTCTCATCACTGATGTTTCTCTCTCCTTTCCTTTCTGAAATAATATATATATATATATATATATATATATATATATATATATATATACACACACACACACTTAAAAGATTTTTTTAAATGATAGCATTATTTTAAGACAAAGTTTAGATAAGGTTTGCTTAGAACTCAATCACGTATACCCTTTTCTGATTTCCTCTAACAAATGTCTGGGATTAGGAGCCTCCACAGAATAAGGATTTTGGCTAGCTGGTTAGAGAGCCCTTGAAAGAGAATGGAAGTGACAGGGTAGTAAAGAGACACACAAGCAAAGGGGGAGAAGCAGCAATTGAACTGAAGATAGAAGAGCTACTCCATCCCCAACTACAGAGATTCTCTGTGGCCCAGATTGATGTCTGTTTTGCAGTACTGGGAAGCCTAAGAGGCTAGGACCCAGCTTATGAGACCAGTGATGAACACCAGCCTCTGCATCACTGAGAGGTATCAAGTAGAGCAGGGTATTAACCAACCCCCGGGAAGAGCTGAGGCACTTAGAGCCCAGAAACCACCACTCACCTCACCATCTCAGGCGAAGCAACCTCTTCCCACGGCAGCCCTGAGCAGAGTCGGGGAGGTGCAAAGAACCATTCGCTACTTCATACAGCAGGCATGACCTTAAAAACACATTCTGAGTGCTGTCAGGTTACATCCTAACAGCGACCTGTGTGTGAGGTAAATGCACCCGGGCGGATTAGAACAGATGGGTTCAGGTGTGATGCTAGTAAATGAGCTATCAACTCAGCCTTACTCCAGGTCCTTAAGAGCAAACAAGAGGCAGAGAAACTACAAATTTGATGCTAAGCCTGCCTGGGTCAGGTGGTTTTTGGTTTTATTTTCAACATTGGGGCAAAATCTCCATTCACTGGAATCCTCCCAACTCACATCCTGGGCCTCAGCAAACGGTGGAATGAGTCTTACAGTGTTGGGCCCCATGAACTCTTTTTTCCATCAAAGGCACAACTTTCAGTACTAGGGTCTCTTAAACTTACAAACATTGCCTCTGTTGGGGAAATGCTCATTTTTATGATCCCAAAGAGTTGAAGCTTAATGGAGAAATAGGAGCCAAAGTGGAGAGAAGATGGAGGTGTAGCCTATTTGTTGTCCTGACAACCACACCACCAGGAAATACTATTGGATATTCCTAGACTTTGGGAGAAAGCAGTAAATTAAAGCTCATAATCAGGATATTTTTAAAGGTAAAATTTCAAGGAATTTTGTGGTGTCAGTAAAATTCAATACATTATAGTATCCATAGATAGAATTACCAAAGAAGTTAATATTTACAAAAAAAAAAAAGATTCTCAAGAATCAAAGATACCATACTCACTAATACATTTAGGCAGAATTTTAAAAACAAAGGTTAAAATGGAAAGATGCCCTGTTTGACCAGAAGGCAGCTGTCCAATGTTACAAACCATCCAGAACCCACCACTGAGTCCTGGAACTGTCGTAATATGTTTCCTGAGTCAATAATCAAATTGAAAACCTTTCTAAGATTTAATTTCATCTGGCAAATTGGTCACTTACGTTTTTGGAGTTTGAAACCAATCTCTCCCTTCCTATCCAGGCATATCTCAACCTCAAACTTCTACTTCCTGCAATTAACACTGTTTCAAGAAAATATCAGTACAAATGAACTCATAGAAGCAGTGTCTGCATTACTCATTAAAAGCCTCGTGACAGGCACAATAGATCCTAGCATTCAAGTGCTGAATTAATGAAAATGGCACTTCGTACTCTCCATGCAAACATGTCTTTCCTTAGCACCGTAGTTTAACTTCATTCTAAATGTAGCTTTTAGCAGAAAATGTCAACAGTTATGAGCCATTTGAGATTTAGAATCTGAAACTCAAATTATCAAGCCTTAATAGAAGCCAAATAAATTCCTCTATGTGTTATATTATGTCTGCTTAATTACTCCAAGCCCATAAAGGAAGCAATGCAGAAGCAGAGCCTACATGGCAGCGTTACAGAGGAGTGATTTTTGAGACTCTTTCCTCTAAATTTCATTTTTATGTGTACACTTAAAAACATAGATTCAGAAACATTATAAATCTGAAACATAGATCACCCCTAGTATTCAGTAGATAAATTCTCTTGGGAGGCAAAAAGTGATTAAAATCACCAAAAAGTTGGTTATCGTAAACAGTATATTCTCAGTTCAGTGGGCATCTCTTCATTATTGCTAACAGTTTATCTCTTACACTGATCAGAAAGATACACAACTTGCTTGTTGAAACAACCATTCCAATACTGTTTCTATGCAACACAAATAATCTCTCAATGAAGCATGGAGTCACCATTACTTAGAAAATGGTCTTTGCTTATCTGCTGCTGTTTAGAAAAAAAAAAAATAGCAAGTAACATTATTTTTATTCTGATAATGTTAATCTTAAATGTTAGTAGTATCTTTGTAGGGAAAGCCAAAAATGTTCCCTTGTCAAGCACACAAGGAGGAGAGGCCCATCTATATACACTGAGTGGCCAGATTATTATGACTTCTGAACACATAATAACCTGGCCACTCAGTGTATATCCTATATAATAAAAGGCTAATAATGCAAATTGTCCCCTCGACCAGGAGTTCAACCAGCAGCCAGGCTGGCCAACTGCCGATGTCCCCTCCCCCTGGTCAGGTTGCCGGACCCCATCCATGCACTGGGCCTCTAAAATACACACATACACACACACATACACACCTCAAGTGGCCAGATTATTATGCACTCAGAGATAATAATCTGGCCACTCATGGTATATAAAAGGCTAAGTGACTGACTGTATGTACATCTGACTGTCCGATTGACCAACCAGCCAGTACATATGACTTGTATTGGCAATTTAAAAATAAATGCTGTCTTTCACATGTATGATACATGTAACGCTCTTGCTGGCACCTATTGCACACATGTGTTTTGATCTGTCATTGTTGATCATGAATTTGTTTTTTGTTTGTTTTTTATTTATTTATTTATTTTTTAAAATATATTTTATTGATTTTTTTTACAGAGAGCAAGAGAGAGAGAGAAACATCGATGAGAGAATCATTGATCAGCTGCCTCTTGCACACCCCCTACTGGGGATGTGCCTGCAACCAAGGTACATGCCCTTGACCAGAATCGAACCTGGGACCTTTCAGTCCACAGGTCATTGCTCTATCCATTGAGCCAAACCGGTTTCGGCGAATTTGTTTGATTTTTAAATATATTTCTTTATTGATTTCAGCGAGGAAGGAAGAGGGAGAGAGAAACAGAAACATCAAAGATGAGAAATAATCATTGATTGGCTGCCTCCTGCAGGCCCCCTATTGGGGACTGAGCTTGCAACCTGGGCATATGCCCTTGGCCAGAATCAAACCTGGGACCCTTCAGTCTGCAGGCCAGCACTCTATCCACTGAGCCAAACTGGCTAGGGCTGAATTTGGTTGTTTTTGTTGACATTCTGAAGCTTAAAGAAAGCAGTATCCTTGATAGAATATGTCTGAAAACCAACTATTGGCACAATGTACCTCTGAAGCTCTGTGGTGACTATTAATAAATCACAAGGACAAACTTTAGACAGAGTAGAAATATTCCTACCTGATCCAGTTTTCAAACATAAGTCAGTTATATGTTGCTTTCTCTCAAGTTTGAAGAGCATGTGATGTTGAAGTTAAAGTTGTAAATACTTCATCAAAAGGGAAATTAGTCAAGTACACTGAAAGTGTTTTTACTCTTAATGTGGTGTACAGCGGAATATTAGAATAAGTTTAATCAATTTATCAGTTATTGTTTTATCAATGTTGTTTTTATATCATGTCTTTGTTGTTGTTATTGTTTATTTATTAATCAATATATATATTATTTTCATATAAATTTTACCAATTTTCTTTCATCTCTGACACTTCTATTATAGAGAAAGGACAAATAGCAATATTAAAAGATTTCTTTTATTAATTTCCTTTCAATGAGCATGAATCTGTGCATTGGGCCACGAGTACAATATAAGGCTGCCATAATGTCTGAACCTCAGAAGAGCAGAGCACTTACTCTGGACTGACATGCAAGGTCAGCCTGGTGTGACCAAGAGATCATCTTCCCCTACACCCTGACCCTACCTTCACCACACTTTTAGCCAACAAAAGGGGCTTCCTGTGTTATAATCAACTCTTATTTTTCTTAATATGCATTTTCTAATTTCCCAGAAGCTAGTTTCTTGACTGAGATAGCCACTTTTAAAGTAAAAAATGTGTCCTAAAACTATAGTAAATAAAAAAATCACTTTTTCCATCAAAAGACAAAAGATAGAATGAAAACAAAAAGGTAGGAAACTCTGATGCCATTTCTTTTCTTTAAAATTGAATTTATTGGAGTGACAATCACTCCATCCAGGTTTCAAGTATACAACTCAACAAAACACCATCTGCACACTGCACTGTGTGCCCAGAGCCCAAAGGGAAGTCTCTTTGTGTCCCCATTTATCCCCCACTTGCCCACCTCCACCCACCCCCTTTCCCTCTGGCTATCACCACACTGTTGTCTCTGTCAAATGCAGTTTCAAAGCCAAAAAATTCATATTGATCTTTCTCTGAAACTTCCATACTGGGTAGATGTGGTTTAAAGTGGATTGCACAAATATTGATAGACCTACACACACTGCCCAAATCAGCAAGGAGCTTCCTTAGAGAACTACCACAAGTGGACAAAAGCAAAAGGTGATCCAAAATCACAGATCCTATACATCTGCTGCCATGGGTTTGTTTGTTGTTTTTTGGTTGTGTTATTAAAATAATTAGGCTCATTGCAAAGATCTTTTTTAAGGGAATCAATAGTCTTCTCCTTTTGTCTCTTACATATCCTCACACCTAATCACAGCTGGTGGAACTAGAGGGAAGGTTTTGAATCCCAAACCCTGCCTGTAGCAGGGGTCTACACTGAAGACCACAAAACAAATTCACAAAGGTAAGATCTTCACTGAGTGTATCAAAGAAACTAGGCATCACTGCTAAGAGTGAGTGTCTGTGAGGACTGTATAAATCGCTGAGGACATGCTTTCATAAAATGGAATATATTACAGATGTGCACTGGGCTGGCTCTGCTGATGTCATGGTGAGCAGAACCAGATATGGTCCCTGTCCTGATGAAACTTAGTCTATTGAGGGAGATGAACCATGATCATGTGATTACACAAATGTAAACTGGTAATTTCGATGTGTGTTAAAGAAATGTCTCTGGGAGTGCACATGTGCTGATTTGGCCTAGTCACAGAAGCCTGGGAAAGGTTCTCTGAAAAGCTCTGGGGGTGAGATCTGCAAAGTGACCAGGAGCTAACGGGGTAGAGAGGGCTTGAGGGGACAGAATAAGGCCAGGTATACCTGGAGTAGAAAGAGCAAGAGTGAGTGTGGGAGTCAACACTTGGAAAGATTTTGCCTTTCCCCCAAAAGAATGGAAAGCCATTGAAGAGTTTTAAGAAGAAAAATAATATAATTATAGTTGTTGGCATAAAGAACACTCTAGTTGCCCTTTGGCAAACATATCTGAGAGGGAAACAACAATGAGTGCTTAGGGGCCAGTGAGAAGGGATGGCTATGCAGTAGGCAGGAGCAGAGGGGCCAGAGTTGATTTGAAATAGAAACAGACAAGGATTTCCTAGCCTGTAGTCAGGGAGATATTTCACTATTAGCTGATACTCTCTTATACACTGGGAGGGGGGGGGGGGGGGGGAAAGAAGTTGCATTCTGTCCCAGAAATGAAATCATCTTTTGCCCTGTTGACCTTTTCCCTGGAAAGACAAATCACGTGTAATTATATATACAATACTGTAATTATCTAAAACTAAAATACATAATTAGATACACAGGTGTAAAGGTTAAAAGTTGAAGATTTAAGAAATTAAATGGGAAATTGATGTGCATGTTTAGTTATTCTGGACTGAGTTTTAAAGAATACAATATTTCTACTTATCTAAATTAAATCACTCAGATTATAGACCACATACTTGTAGTTAGTGATGAAATTCACACTAAGATCCCAGACCTAACCTGTCAACACTTCTAGAAATGCTATCATCCATGATTTGTGTGTAGTTACTTGTGTCTCAAAAGAAGAGAAATGGAAACTTGTAAGCAACTAACAGATTTCCATACGACAGTGCACCGCAGTGGTCCAGGAAGGGAAACGGTGGGGCACAAACCCACCCCAGGCTTTAGGGGAGAAGTTCCCTGGTGCCTGCAGTTATCTGGCTCACAGCCTACATTGCCATCCTCTGAG
Source organism: Pipistrellus kuhlii (assembly GCF_014108245.1). Classification (NCBI taxonomy): domain Eukaryota; kingdom Metazoa; phylum Chordata; class Mammalia; order Chiroptera; family Vespertilionidae; genus Pipistrellus; species Pipistrellus kuhlii. Next base: position 124,555,321 of record NW_023425515.1, on the reverse strand, counting down.
CTGAGCCCTGAGTAGAGCAGGAACAGCATATCAGATCCTTGCAGATGCTGAAAGCTGAAGGCGGCGGAGAGGAAAGCTTTGACGTCTGTCACTGGAATGACAGGACAAAATGGACTGCAATAAACAACAGGGCGAGCAGGATAATTTGATACAGTGGGACCTTAAGCTTCTCCAGATGCTGAGCTCAGCTTGGGACGTGAGATAAGAAGACAGCATTTACCCTCTTGAATAAAGTAGGGGTGGGTAAGAGCAGGAAAAGAGAAACCTCCTCGTGTAAATAGAAACCAGTTCACACACATGCATGCCCTCAGATACACACATCAACCCCCATATGGGTAATAGAATATATGCAATACTCACATATGTTACAAACACACATAAAACATCATACTTATGTGTACGTATAAAATATAACTTATCTGCCGGTCTAAAATTCAACGAGGAAGGCCAGAAAAAAACACACAAAAAACAAGTGCTTGTGAGGAATCTTAATGTGGAAACAGCACTAGACCAATATTGAGCTCACTTAATATCATATTGCTCCACAACTATTACAAATAGAATGCCTCTGAATAACATTTCTTTTCCAAATAAACAAGCACATGCAGACACAGATTTTGACTGTGAAGATTTAATTCACAACAGAAGGATGTTGCTTATGGAGTGAGAAGTGAAATCACAGTCCCCCTGGGCACACCCAGGTGCCTGCCAGTTTTCCGTAACAAGGCTGAGTGATGTGCTCCATTCCTCAAAGACTGTTTTGTCCCAATGAGGCGAGCTTGGGTGACAGTGAAACAGAAGCACCACCACACTACTGACTCTGGTGAGGATAGCTCAGAACTCACAAAGCAGCTTGCTTTCCTGGTGAAGATCCTGACCTTGCTTTTCTTTACTTAAGTCAAAAATTTACAAAGATGATAAACAAAATAAGACACCAACACAAGCATATGATTTTGTAATTATAAGATACATTGTGCTTGCATAATCAAGAACAATGAGAAAAGACAATCTTAAGAACAAGAGCTAACATTTATTAGCTATTATGTTATTGTAAATGGCATTAAGCTGGAGACTCTACATTTATCTTAAAACCCTGCAAGATGATTGTTATTAGCCTCAATTTAACACGACTGGCTCAGAGCATGGAAGCAGAATTTGTCCAAGGTCATAGGGCTTGAAGTGATAGAGCAGGGCTCAAGCTCATGTCTCCTGAATTCTGCCAAGTTCAAAAGCCATATGGAAGAGATGGGCTTATATATATATATATTTTTAAATATATTTCCTCCACACATTTGCAAGTCCTTGATACATGCTGCCAAGCTGCCTTCTCACAGATTTTATGAAATTTTATTCCCAGCAAGATTAATAAGTACTCATGCATGTGAAATGGGTCTCTTGAATACAATAATCACCAACTTGCAAAGTAACTTATAAGTGAATTAACTCAGTCAACAAATACTTATTAACCTTCTAAATGTGCCAAATTCTGGGGAGATAGCAAGCAGGTACAGTCCTTGCTCTTACAGAGCTTTCTTTTTATCAAGACAGAAAATAAAGGAAGTAATAACAATAAATTGTTCAAAATGCAAGCTTGGGACATCATGTCATCATGGGACATCATGCTGTCATGGGACATCATGCCATCATGGGACATCATGAGAATGATTAGGCTGGAACGGTATCCAGAGGTGGAACTGCAAATATTGGGACTGATGAGTGTCTTTGGGACTGATGAGTGTCAAGGTCAGGCTTTACTGTGAGCTCCTCAATCTAAGTGCTGCCACCCCCCAACATTCCCCTTACCGCCTACATTTGTTTCTAGCTTGAGTGGAAGTAAAACAGAATACAGCTGAGCCTTGAACAACAGGATTGAATTGGGTCCACTTACATTTGGATTTTTTCAACAAATACAGTAAATGTATTTTCTCATTTTTATGGTTTTCTTAATAACACCTGTTCTCAAATTTATTTTATTCTAAGAATATGCTACATAATACCTATAACATACAAAATATCTGTTAATTGTCTATTTATGTTATCAGTATGGGTTCTAGTGAACAGTAAGCTATTAGAAGTTAAGTGTTGGGGTAGTCAAAAGTTATATGTGAATTTTTGACTACGCAGGGGTCGGTGCCCCTTATCACAATGTTGTTCAAGGGTCAAGTGTACTTTATTTAAAAAGGCCCATCCCAGCTATAAAAGAAATGACTTCTTCAACCCTTCATACACACACATACACAATGATTAAAACCAGAACAATTCTGGAGAAAAATTAAGTAAAATAAAAATTAGGAAAAATATTTTTCTAGATGATTATGCAGATTTGAATGATGGTGTTTTCCATAACTAAATTTCTAGATATTGTAATCAATACGGAAAACAATTCTCAGGAATATAAATGGCTACCAAAAAAAGGTCAGCAATAAGTGGCCTAAAGATTTTAAAAGGAAGCAATCAAAACACATAGTAATTACATTATCAACATAACATCAACCCTGCATTTTAATATTTTACACAATATAGCATTTAGTAACCACTGAAGCTCACTTTTACATAGTAAGCCACTTTTCCATTTCATGTAGAGAAGACCCAAATGGTTAAAACTTTAACAATTATATCTAATGATTATATAGTTACACCATTGCCTTAGAAACAGCACCACGTTTTTCTTTCTCAAATGTATGAGGATATGAAAATATATCAGGACTTGATAAAATTTTGGTCCTTATTAGGTGTTATAAAGAAGGAATACTTAATCAATTTTTATTCTTTAGAATGAGTTTTACATGAATAATTTCTTTGTAATTAAGTTTTAAGCATATATATATAAAGCAAACCCAAATCTATCCTATAGATGTTCGCATAAGTATAGGTAATGTATGGCATTTATACAGTGCTCACTACATGATTTTCTAATATCTTCACGTGTTAAATTTATTTTATCATAAGACAATGCACTGAAAAACATATTTCCATTATTTTCATTTAATGGATGAGAAAACTTAAGCACAGAGCAATGAAGTATCAACCCTTTTCTAAGAGTACACAGCTAGTAAAAGGCAGAGCTGAGAATCAAAGCCAGGAATGAATACATATGAAATTCAGATGTCATCTGGACTCTGCCTGCCCTGTTAGCTCTAAGCTCCAAACTTCCACACCTTATCCAATGAAAAAAGTTCATCGCGCTTCTTGCCCTGGTAGGTGTGGCTCAGTTGGTTGGGTGTCATCCTGCACTGAAGGGTTGCTGGCTTGATTCCTGTTGTAGGCTTGATGGGGTGTGTGTGTGTGTGTGTGTGTGTGTGTGTGCAGGTGGCAGCCAATCAATGCTTCTTTCTCACATCAATGTATCTCTCTCTCCCATTCCCTTCCTCTCTCTAAAAATCAATAAAATATTCTTTAAAAAGAAAAAACAGTTCAGTGCCCTACTCCTAATGACTTAAAACATCTAGGGTACTGGCATTCTCAATGTCATATCTAGCTCCTAACTTTTGGTCTTCTGACTTTCTTTTTAAATTAAATGCATATGGAATATATGCAAACTGAGTATCAGTTCCCTCCATTTCTCCCCTCTTTTATCACCCTTTTTCTCTTTTATACTAAAAGAATTTCCTTTATTGTTCTATTGCGGAGCAGTGGGTTCTATCTTTCATGGCATTCTAGCGCATGGCCTCAGGTTCTACTTCCTTTTTTTAAGAGGAATTCTGTTGCTAGCTAAGAGAATATCTTTCTCCCCATATGTGCACACAAATATGGGGGTGAGATAACCTACATTAAGATTGATATAAAATATTGCTAAAGATAATCACGCAGCTGCCATAATAGAACAAATCTGACATATACTCACTGACTGATCAGAATAGAGGCACAGGCAATCCAAGTTCAAATGACATTAGGTTAAATTTTTTTTAAAGGTTTAAGTAAATCCATACGGGAGTAATTATTTTTCTCTGTATTTGAGAATCGTGGTTAGAAATGGAACTGCTTAATGATGAAATGAAATCACATACCTTCACCCTGCCAATGTGGCTGTCAATATATGTATATAACAAGTGCTTAAAAAATCATGTCAAAATACTATTAGAAGAAAGCAGGTAGGGATATAATTGGGGGCATATACAAATTACTAAATCATGTGTATCCAATACATATAAAAATGAATTTTCAAAACATCACCTACTCTGACACAGTGAATATAAATTATTCACATGCCCTTCTATACTAGGGGGGATTGGGATTAAAAGGAGTTGGAGAAGAAAGGATTCAGAAATAAATTTTAGAGAATGAAACAATGATTTATAAATTACTGATGTCCTAAGAGCCAAGCAAAAATGTTTCTTAAGCAATGTTATGCAAGGCCAACTAGATTGCAGTGTGTCTGGACCCCCTGGAGCTGGGCAGTGCCCGGCCTGAGTGGCCACATGAGCTGGTCTCTATTGAGGATATTCTGTCAGATGACCACGAACAATAAAACATTTCTGCAGCCAAAACAAGTTTGGCTCAGGGGATACAGCATTAGTCTGTGGAGGTCTCTCAAAATGTCTTCAAAATAACTGAAGAACAACTGCATTGAGCACTATATATATAACTTACATCATAATTTGGGGCAGAGAATAATTAAGAGTTCAAAATGAGCAGTCTAGCTAGTCTAGCTGGTGTTTGCTCTAAGAATGGCATACATGGTTTGTGCCTTGGGAGCAAGGACTGTCAGTAGTAGTCGTCGTGTCCCTGACTTTGACTCACTAAATGTTTGCTGCATGAGTGTTTGTGGAGGTGACAGGCCAAGTTACCTGTTGAATAAGTTTGGCAGGTGCCAGCTTATTTAAGAGAAGGAAATCCATCTTATTCAAGAGTAACCCTTATTACTGGGCTCAATGCTTGGTACCTTTGAGTGCTCAATTCATGGTTAGCAATTTTATAGCAATGAGAGAAGATAGCAGATGAAAGTGGAGATTATTACTACACCCATCTGAAATAAAAAAGAAAGGAGTCCTAGAAAAGGGGAGACATCATAACTACTGGGGGAAACTGGTGGCATCCCAGGAAAGCCTTGAGGCCTGACTGAGAGGTGAGGGGAAGGAAGAGCTTCCTGAAGGAAGAGAGCAACCACTTCTGGAACAGGAAGGAAAGGAAAGATCATGAATGAGGCACATAATTATTCGTAAGGGGAAAGGAAAGATCATTAAATAAGTCACAGAGGTCTCCACCTTCTCACTTAATGAAAATGACAATACCCGTTCACAAAGCACAGAGGCAACTGTCAGCAAAGACTACCCCTATTCCTCAACAGGAGTGAGGATAAAGTGACGAGGACCTGGGCCTTGGGAATGGAAAGGGCTGCAAATAATCAGGGTGTGTGTTTGGGGTGGGAGCGACATGCCAGGAGAGCTGGGAAGTTAAAAAAAAAATATATTAGCTAGGAACCATATTTCTCAAACCAATGCTTTGATTGTTCAATAATTTTATCAAGAACTGTGCTAGGCACTGTGGAGGATTTAGAGAAATGTAAGATATGGCTCTTGTCCCTGAAAAGTTAAATAACAATCCAGAGATACTTCATGGTAGAATGTGAATATATGCCAAAAAAAAGTGGAAGAGATAAAGGCAAAACACTCCATAATAAAAACTATATTCTTTCATTGTTATTTCTCTTATATTAAATTCTAATAATTATTTTCTCTACTTTTTTTTTCTTTTCTTTTTGTTGTTATTAGTCTACAGAGTCATTTTCTGGCTTTCATAAAGGAAGTTATTTTGATAAGTATTTGAGTTCTTTGTTTTGTAAAAAAAAAATAGCTTCCCCTTAAGGTTTACTGAACAAAGCAGATCACAAAGTTCTGGCTAAGCCCAGGGTGGCTTCCTAGGTAGACTGACTAGACTCTCTTTAAGAAACATTTTTTGTGTGAATGCATGCCTGCTCCTCAGAGTCACCCAACCAACAGAAACTGTTATTACCACCCATCCACACTGAGCTGGGCCTGAGAGGGTTAAACTAAAAATCAAGTTATTGTTGCTTCTCTTTTGGTTCAGTACAGCCTTTCCGTAATTCTCTAGAGCTAGGCAGCTGACAGCATGGATTTTTATTGAAGAAATGCTGTGACATTTGTTCTAAATGTCACATTTCTCCCCCACAAACTAAAAATAGCACATCACCATACCCCTACCCCTAATAAAATTGTTGGCTTGGAAATGACATTGATAAGCAAAATGAAGCATATAACCTTTTCTACCCTTCTCTATAAATGTTTTATTTATTCCTGAGTAACATTTGGTATCTTTTGTAGGCTGAGATCAAAGGGACAAATCAGTTAATTTCACCACTGAAGTTGTCTTTACAGTATGGAATTGTCACTTTTAAAACATGTTCCAGGCAGGCACTGCTGTCATTTGAGCAGTGATCTAGTGACTGACAGAAAGTATGTGTAGAAATAATGTGTGCTCTCATAGTAATGTGACATTTTATGAGCAGTTTGACTGTTTTCATTACTCTGATTTCAGGCTGGTGAAGAGTAAGCTAGAAAGCCAGCGATGGAATATGGAAGGCCTGTCAGGATGAAGTTGATAGGACAACCTTGAAATCAGGCTGCTGTATTTAATAAGACGGTGGCAATTATCTGAAAGCACTTTAAATATTAAGTTGACTTGAATGCTCAATCTGATCAATCCCAAGGTCACTGGTTTCATTGACAAGAGTGGATACCTGAGATGAAGAGCCTTTCAAGCACACTTTATAGATGCTTTGGGTATTCTTGCCTTCATTATCCAACTAGGTTTTGCTTTAAGGGTGAAGATTTAGTTCCCAGGAAACTTTCATCACAACAAACTTTATCTCTGAACCATTCTGTTCAGTCATGGGATGCTGTTAGAAATAATGCATTGCTGTCGAACACAGTCCTGGACTAAAATCCACGAGCGCAACGTTCTCTGAGGAATCTCCAGGAATTTTGCTTTCTAGTATGGTAGATAAGGCATACCTGTGTACCTTGCTTCTGAATGCCCAACACTCACTCAATGTGTGCTGTTTGGTAAATGTGCAGTTAATGTGGGATTCTATAGATCCTCACTACTCATTTGAAATGAATGTTCAGGACACACAATTTGGAATTCCCAAATTACTTCAAGATTGGTAGATAGAATGGATTCATTTAAAGAGAAAATTTAGCCACATTCCCAGTATTTTCATTTTTACATGACTTTTTTACTGTCAGTGTACACAATCACTTTTAGGAAAGCCTGAAGCTGTCATTCTAAATTTTCAATTACATTTATTGGCCTAAATTAGGGCTGCAGCTATAAACTATAAGGTTTCTTGGGAACTTGAGGATTCACATAGTAAGGTTTAGAATATATAGTCAACAAAATTGCAAAGTCAAAGACTGCTATAAAAAAATTATTGCAACCAAATAAGTTGAGTACTATTTCCACTCTCTACTATCAAAATAAAGTTACTAGTATATAAATACCCATTGAAAATATTTTTTTTTTGTAAGCAAATTACTACATTTCTGTAACTCCTAATTTCCCGAATGCTTGCTTACACTGTAAGCCTCTCAAGGGAAGCTTCTAGCCTAAACATTTGTAGTACTAAGCATCCAGTATGTGGCAGGCAAACAATATTTGCTGATATTTCCTTCACAATACCAAAGCTAATGTCTCTTATAATTACAGATGTAAGTAAAATTTCATCCTAGTATTCTAGAACTTAATTAAAATTTTAGTCTTCATTTCACATAGTTATTATTTTTTATTCATGGATGGAAATCTTTTCCATCTGAAAATTAGGTATACTTTTGGTCAATAGTCTGAAGCTTGCATTGTGTCTTGCCACACCACCCTACCCTATCCCCTCAATATTATTTTCTATTTATGTATTTTTATCAGTATAGCACCACACTTTGAAATGACAATCAAATGCTTCAAAAATTGCAGTTGCATCAAAATAAATGAATAAATAAATAAATCCAGGAATAAACTTAACTAAGTTACTCTAGAAACTATAAAACAATGATGAAAGAAATTAAAGAAGACACAAATAAATTGAAGACTAGATCATGCTCATTTATTGGAAGAATTAACATTGTTAAAATGTCCATACTACCCAAAGCATTCTACAGAATTGCAATTCTTATCAAAATACCAAAGCCATTTTTTAAAGAACTAAAACAAATAACTTTAAAATTTATTGGGACCACAAAAGACCCTGAAGAGCTAAAGTGATCTTGAGAAAGATGAACAAAGTTTGAGGTATCATGCTCTCAGATTTCAAAATACTAGTATATTACAAAGCAATTATAATCTAAACAGACACATAAATCAATGAAATATAATAGAAAGCCCAGGAATAAACCTTATATAGTCAATTAATTTACAACAAAGAAGACAATAATATACAGTGGGGAAATATACAATAATTGGTGCTGGGAAACTGAACAGAAATGTGCAAAGAAAAAAGAAAAAGATTGGACCACTTCCTTATACCATATAAAGAATAAACTCAAATGAATTAAAGATTGAAATTTAAGACCTCAAACTATAAAACTCATAAAAGAAAACATGGAAATAAACTCTTCGACATTAATTTTAGCAATAGTTTTCTTATATTCCCCTCAGATAAGGCCAATAAAAGTATAAACAAATAAATGGAACTACATCAAACTGAAGAAAACCATCAACAGAATGAAAAGACAACCTACTGAAGGGGAAAAGATAATTGCAAATAATATATCAGATGAGGGGTTAATATCCAAAACATAAAAAACCTCAAATAATTCAATATAAAAAATATAAACAATCTGATTAGAAAATGGGCAGTAAGCTTAGCCATTTCTCTAAATAAGATAAACAGATGACCATGAAAAGATACTCAAAACCACTAATCATCAGGGAAATGCAAATCAAAACCACAATGAGATAGCACATCACACCTGTCACAGTGGCTCTGATAAGACAAGAAGTAGATATAAGAGAAATCTCATACTGTACTATTAGGATCTCAAACTAGTACAGCCACTGAAAAACAGTATGGAGGTTCTTAAAAGAATTAAAAATGGAACTACCATACAACTCAGCAATTGCCACTTCTGGTTATCTGAAGAAAATAAAAACACTAATTCAAAAAGACACATGCCCTGTGTTCAACACAGTATTATTTACAATAGCCAAGATATGAAAGCAATCCAGGTGTTGCCCTTATCTGAGGGGACATCAATAGACAAATGTATAAAGAACATGTAATATATATATATATATATATATATATATATATATATATATATATTTTCAATGGAATATTACTCAGCTATAAAAAATAAATTCTTGTCATTTCAACATCATAGATGGACCTAGAGGGTACTATACTAAATTAAATAATTCAGATAAACAAAGATAAATGTCTTCATTTATATGTGGAATCTAAAAACAACAATGACCAAAGCACTTAAATGTAAGATGGGAAACCATAAAAATCGTACAAGACTCCATAGTCAGCAAAATAGCAGACATATGTCTTAGCAATATCTTTACAGACACAGATCCTAGGGCAATGGAGACTAAGAAGAAAATAAACAAATGGGACTGTATCAAAATAAAAAGCTTCTGTTCAGCAAAAGAAACCATCAACAAACAATAAGAACATATTTGCCAATGGTATTTCCAATAAGGGTTTAATCTCCAAAATTTACAGAGAACTCATACAACTTAACAAAAGGAAGATAAACAACCCAATCAAAAAATGGACAAAAATAAACACTTTTGAAAGAGGACATACAGAAGGCCCAGAGACATATGAAAACATACTCAAAATCACTAATCATCTAACAGGCGTCTTCAAACTACGGCCCTCGGGCCACATGCGGCCCGCAGAGGAGTCTGATCCGGCCCGCCAGGTTTTTTGGGCAGTGAGCGCAGCCGAGGTGTTACAGTAGGAATTAGTAGTTCATATAGTCCGGCCCTCCAGCTCTCTGAGGGACCGTGATCTGGCCCCCACTTTAAAAAGTTTGAGGACCCCTGAAGAGATCCAAATCAAAGCAACAATTCGGTACCATCTCACACCTGTCAGAATGGTTATCATCAACAAATCAACAAATGACATGTGCTGGCAAGGATGCGGAGAAAAAGGAACCTTTGTGCACTGCTGGTGGGAATGCAGACTTGTGAAGCCACTGTGGAGAACAGTGTGGAGTTTCCTCAAAAAACTAAAAATGGAACTCCTAACTGACCCAGTAATCCCACTTCTAGGAATATATCTCAAGAAACCAGAAACACCATCAGAAGGAATATATATACCCCTATGTTCATAGCAGCACAATTTACAGTAGCTAAGATTTGGAAACAGCCTAAGTGCCCGTCAGCAGATGAGTGGATTAGAAAACTGTAGTACATCTACACAATGGAATATTATGCTGCTATAAAAACGAAGGAACTTTTACCATTTGCAATAGCATTATGCTAAGCAAAATAAGCCAGTCTGAGAAAGATAAATATCACATGGATATTTATCTCATATGTGGGATATAATGATCAACATAATTTGATGAATAAGAATAGATCCAGAGATAAATGGTGGCAGGGGGTTGGGTAGAGGGCGGTTAGAGAGCCGAAGGACTTGTATGCATGCATATTAGCATAACCAATAGACACAGACACTGGACCATGGGGGCTTGTCTGGGGTGGAAATGACTTGGCGGGGCAGTCAATTGGGGGAAAAGGAGACTTACGTAAAACTTAAGACAATAAAAAATAAAAATAAATAAAAAAATGACAACAATAAATGAAAAAATAAAAGGAAACAGAATCAGGTACAAGAAAAAACTGATGGTTGCTGGAGGGAAGGTGGGTAGGGGGATGGGTAAGAAATGTGAAGGGAATTAAGAGATACAAATTTCTGGTTATAAAGAAAGTAAGTGATGAGGATGTAACATATAGCACAGGGAATATTGTAATAACTATGTATAGTGATAGATGGTTACTGGGTTTATCATGGTGATCACTTTGTAAGGTTTATAAATGTCAAATCACTTGGTACACCTGAAACTAATATAATATTGTATGTCAACTATACTTTAATTTAAAAAAGATATGAATTAAATCACTAAAATATCAGAAACCCAAGCCAATAAACTACTAAGTCAAAGGGAATGCCCTGAAAACAAACAAATAAACAAACTGATCATTCTCTCCAATTTTGGAAGCATAATCAGTGTGTTTTTAAAAAGCCTGAAGTAGTTTTTCAAAAAAGAAAACGTATAATTTTTGTAAAGGTACAAATAACTTATTTGAAACTCAAAGCTATAGTACTGTAATTCTGTGTATTGTTCAGAAAATACAAAACACTGAAAAACAGATGCTTTTGAATTTCAGAAAATAATTACATACCCTACATATATTTTGTATATATGAAGGAGATTATTGAGGTATTTGACTACTGGTGGTTGTATAGTCTATTAAACCAGATTATCTTAAAAAGAGAGAGAGAGAGAGAGAGAGAGAGAGAGAGAGAGAGAGAGAGAGAGAGAGAGAGAGAGAGAGAGAGAGAGAGAATGAATGAAGATAGTGTTCCCACATAAATGTAGCTACAAAGTGGGGCACAAAAGGGCAGCACCACGTCCCATGCTGGCTATAGCAGCAATGGGTCTTTCAAAAAAAAGAGGAATGGCTCATGGCATCTTAGCTAAGGCATAGTCTCTTCCTTGGATTCATTCATAAACACTCCGAACTTCTTGTCTGCCTTTCCATCCCCCTCCAAAGCAAAACATTTATTAACTGAAGCTTCCAACTGTGACAGAAATTACAGTCATGTTAATGGTACAGATGGTGTAAGAAATGCAATCTAAAAACATGATTAGAAAACTCAGGAGCTAGGTAACCCAAGTTCATTGCAGATATGGCTGACCAGACATCTATGAGGAAGGAAATACACATTTTTGGATAATTAGTTTGCTTTTATCCATCCCTGTAATTAGAACATGCTTTTTCCCCTTCTTAATCCTAAAACAGTCATTAGATTTAATAAACCTTTCTAGATTGCCACAAATGAGAAAATGAATTAGTTAAAAAGCAAGCATTAAGCTGGTATTAGCAATATGATTGTAACATTATGTGAATAAAAATGTTTTGTTTAATTATTCAAGATTAAATACATTGTTTTATTACTTGTTATAAAAGAATATACAGATTTTTCCCTTCTTCCTTATGTTGGTTCATAAGGTAGTAAAATATTAATGCTGTCTCTGCAGATTACATCCCACCAAATGGAAGTGATTATTAATCATTCTTTCAAAAGAAAAAAATCAACCCTAATTAGCTTCTTCTCAAGTCAAAATAGAGTCAGAATCCCACAATCCCACAAGACTGAAGGAGAGAGGGTGGTCTTGGTTGCAGGGCACTAGCTGGGAAGCTTGGCTTATATAACTTTCAAGCTCCTGTGAATTGGTTCTGGAAACAGACCTGCAGGTGAGCCTTTGTTATTCTTATTATTCTAACTTCTAAGCCTTTGTGTGGTTGTATGATTTCTCAGGGAATCCAGTATGGATTTTTAACCCCACAGGCCCCATTAATCTCATCACACTCTACTGCCAATATGGTTAGAAAACCAGTTACTCATAAGATGCTACTGCTCAGATGATTAAATGTTAAAATCATTAAAAAAAAATGTTTTCGGTGATTTCATAGAGGAAGGGAGAGGGGAAGAGAGATAGAAACATCAATGATGAAAGAGAATCATTGATTGACTGTCTCCTGCACTCTTCCCTCTGGGGATGGAGCCTGCAAACTGGGCATGTGCCCTGACCAGGAATAGAACCACGACTTCCAGGTTCATTGGTTTATGCTCAACTACTAAGCCATGCTGGCCAAGCTAAAATCATTTTTTAAAAGTGAAAACAATCTATATATATATATATATAAAAGGATAATATGCAAACAGTCCCCTTGGGAGTTTGGACTGGCGTTTACGGTAACTGCTTGCTATGATGTGCACTGACCATCAGGGAGGGCACAGAATAAAGGAAGGCCCTGATGGTAGCTAGGGAAGGGAGGCTCCAGCCAACAGCTATAAGGCCCCAATCAGCCCTGATCACCGGTCAGGCCACTAGTATAATAATTTCATGCACCAGGCCACTAGTATAATATAAAGCTGAGGATCCAAGCTTTCCAGTCTTTCATCATATTGAACATTCTCTATATTAAATAAAGTTACTCTTTGTTGTGTGTCAAGTATTTCAATAAAATGACTTCATGAATTAAGAAAATAATCCAAGTTGGATCTCATTTGGATCTTGTGATATATTAATACTTATAACAAAACACTATCAATGGACTATCATTGGATGGCAAGTTCTAGGGCATCTGTGTTTCCTCACCACCTGCAGCCCATGCTGGCTACAGCAGCAATGGGTTATGGCCTCCAAGGCCCCTGCTGCTGCCTGGCTTTCAAAAGAACAGATTCAGGCATAAATCAGATGGGAAAGTGCAAAGGAGAGTAGGTTTACTTTGATCATAGGACAATGGCAGAGATCTGAAAGAACCTTGGACAGGAAGGTACTTAAAGAATGTCTTAGAGGAGGCTGAGAGAGGACAATGGGGGGGGGGGGAGGGGAGAAGAGGACATATGTAATATTTTCAAAAATCTAGATAATAAAAGAGTAATATGCAAATTGACTGAACGGCCAAACAGTGGGAAGACCATCTGGATGATCATGCTATGACACCCACCAGTGCCAGGCCAGCCAAGGCAGGTGCGATGCTATTGGTCAGGGGCCCAGCCATTACTCATGATCACCCTGCAGAGGGAGGCCCAGACCACCAGCCTGCAGGGCAATCGATCAGTTGGGGGGGGATCCACGATCACCTCAAAGAGGGAGCCCCAGGACACCGACTGGCGGGCTGTGGTGGGTGGGTGGGGGGCATCTCTTTGGTGCAATTGATCACAGGACTCCTAGACTGTGAGAGGGCACAGACTGGGCTGAGGAATCCCCCCACCTTGAGTGCATGAATTTCGTGCACCAGGCATCTAGTAAAGAATAGAAAACAAACAAACAAAATAATGTCTTAGAGAAACCAGTCTACCTCAGGAATACACTAGAGGCTCTAGAAACGAATGTACATATTTCACTCCTCACTCCAACATTCATAAGGTTAGGAGGGAAGGAAATGGAGTCTAGTTGGGTTATCCCACATTTGTTCTGAGAGGAACCTACCTTGGAATCTGTAGAATATACTAGAAAGGTTGATGTCAGACATCGAAAACATTTTTCCCTCCCGACTATGGGACATAAAATAATTTTTATGAAAGAACGATGCTCCATGGAACTAGTCAGTCAAGTCAGCCACATTATTATTTTAAGTTCAGAGTAGGAAAAAGCCCAAGACCCAGCAAGTCCTAGTCCCTGAACTCCAAAGCCCTATCTGAGGATACATTTTCTTTTATGAGGCAATAGCATTGCATACCGTCCAGACCCGTTAGGATTGCGAAAGGACACAGCAGGATAAGAGCAGTTTAGAAGTGACCACTTCTAAGCCAATTTCCATGTGCACTTATTTGATATAGATAATGTTGCATTGCCTTTAGAAAATATCACTCTTGATGTTGCGTAGTGTCAAGCACCGCACTATAGGATCAGCCACAGGTCAGCCATGGTTTTAGGTAGACACTCAGCTTCCAGGGCCGTGGCTGCCACGTTGCAAAATGAAGTAGTTAGATAAGATGACCTCTATGAGTCTGTAAATGACTTGATTTCACTCTATTTCCTAATATCACACATCACAAATCTGATTTACTGTTCTTTGTTGAGATTAACTTCGAATGCTCCCTAAAAAGAAGCTGGGAATTAAGTTAAGAATAAACTGCTTCTTTATAAATGAGGTGGAATAAAAGAGACGTGTGTTAAGATGGATGTTTGACCTGAAGGTTAATAGAGAATTCCAGTTTTCTGGGATGTTGCTAACACAGACTCACAGGAGAGAAAAAAAAGCCACACGCAAAAAAAGAAACAAAAAAACAACCTCTTTCTCACAATAACATTACAAAAATTTTGGAATCTTTTTTAGAGGAGTTACTACAAAGGAGATATTTATTCTAAATGTGAAAAGATCAGCTTAGTAAATAAAAACATTTACAGTTAAAAATGTTATAGACTTTCTGCTCTTCGTCATTAAGAATAAACATGAACATCTGCACACTTTCAGCACTTAGGACGCTGCTCTGAGAAGGCACACGTGACTGTCCGGAAGGACGGAGAGGCTGGGAAGCCTGGGCAAGCTAACCAGCTTCCACTCTGCTGGGCAGACCTGCCGGGAGCTCGGGGAGAGATCGAAATCCTGCAGCTCCAGATAGCCTGACCTGAGCACTAGCAAAATGGAGAACATGCCCACCTAGCAACACGGGAAAACTCACTTTGGACATGTGATGTAGCTGAAGTCACTTTGTGTAAATCTCAGACTTAGCACAAATAAGAATGGTTCAAACAGCACATCCTGGAAAACATGTGCAGTGATGGCATTCTCCTGCCTGCCTCTTCACCACAGCCCCAGCTTGTCCGGTCTCATTTCCTTCATTTTCAAGAACGAACAGTGATTCAGTTCGTTCAACCCCATTGCAGAATCCATTCCCAGTGTGTGATACGAGGGTTCCTGGGTTCCTGCTACTGTACTGTGCACACCCGTGCTAGTTGCTTTGAAGACTGTTGTTGATAAATGTATGTGCCTTTCCTCTAGTGAAGGGAAAACCGAACATTTGCTTGCTTCAGTTCCATGTCATCTGATCCTCCCTATTCTATGACTTAGTAGGACAATTTATAAATATATGCACACTATCATGGATCAGAACACTGAGGATCAAAGAAGTTAAACATGTTCAAGAGAACAGAGCTTGGTGGTAAGAAGATTCAGACGGAAAGTGCTTTGTATTAAGTGCTATACAAATGGAAGTCATTAATATGATGATTTTGGCATATCTCTATAAATGGAGACAAAATTTAAAACTTCAATATAAAATGGTACTTCAGTCTTTTCTGAATACAATATGCCTATTTTGGTGTTTTTCACCTTCAAACTCCCTTCTCTTAACCACAAAGGAGGACATGCTGCTCCTTTATCCCAAGCAGCAGGGGTTCGCAGGGTGAAGTGCACTGTTCTGTGACCTGAGCTGTTCCAGACAGGCTGTCACTGGGCGCTCAGCACAGAGCTGCAAGATATACAATCACTCTGCTGCCCGGCTCCCCAGAGACACGGGGCTGGAGAATTATGGCGCTGAGAAACGGTGTTTGGTGCAATCAATAGTCTTTCAGGTTGACTTAATGTGGAAGGAAAACAGTATGAAACAATTATGCCGCACATGAGCATTGTATGTAAGAGTGCATAGTTGATCATTTTTATGGTCTAATAAAAATGGATTTGCTTTTGTTTATACATCAGGAAACTGAAGCACCTAACACAGACTGGCAGTTGGTTAGCAAGGCCCAGTTAAAAAATAAAACCCTAACAAATTTTAAAAATAAAATTCCAATTTCTAATTTAAGTAATATCAAGCCAATTTTGTTTAAAAATAAACAAGCACAAAATTTTTGTTTGAGGCTTCATTTTCTTTCAGTAGAAAAATTAGTGGAAGAGCTTTTGTTGTGAAAAGCTAATAATAAAGGTTATATGGTCCGACTTTGCATAGATGAGATTTATTATTAGTATTACAGATACATTTGCTTTGATGAGGCAATACTCAAATAGAAAAGAAAAATAACCCTACAAAATAGAGAAATGTGGACAGAAAAACAAATTTTTTGAAATTTACTATGGTGTATTTTTAACTTTCCTAATTCAGGATATACTGACCTATACTTGGTTGCTCTTATTTTTGACCAAGCAACATCATGTTTTCAGCTTCTAAGAAATAAAATATGATTAAATGAAATATGAACTTACAAGTATGTTTCACCATCTGAGAATGAGGATTAGGCTGAATCAGCAAATTAATTATATTCCCTACATTTTGAACCTGATGGGGTGATTAGCTGGCTATAGGCTGCATAGATCATACATTCCTCTCTAACAAGGCAAATTGGATATTTATGCTTCTATTCCAAACAAAACAGACAGGCTGTCTGGCAGGAGTTTTTTTCCTACACCAGTTATAACTCCTACAAGTAAAGCTTAGGAGTTTTATCATGTGGCACTTCAGCTCTACACAAACAGTCTTTAGGAAGGTCAGACTGTTTCTTATTTAACAGACAATAAATGCACTATTCTCATTACCATCTCTAACGTCTTGTAATAATTTTGGAAAAATATGTTTCCTTGCTTGAATTTGCACACACTTGTTCACACTCATTTTTTAAAGCTGTCCTGCTAGAATCTGTACTCGCTTTTTCTCCTAAAGCATTCTTTTTGTATTCTTGCCTCTATTTTGGTTCAAATTATCAACTCAATGGCTCATCTCTAAATCTTCATCATGCCTGGCACAATTCTCCTTACGGATTTAAGGAGGCGTGTCGGCTACTACCTCCAGTAGCCAGCTCAGTGGCTGCCAATGAGGGTCCCCCTACTAAGAATCCAGCGGCTTCATTTAGGTGGACAGTACATTGGTGGCCACCAGCTCACCGTGAGGTCTGTGCTAGAAATGGCTGTGCTACCACAAACCCTGCTGCTGGAAGTAGAAACTGGGCACCCCAGTATCTGTGGAGTCCTAACTCTCCAAAAACTCCTGACAGGCTGGCTTCATCCACAAAAGCAGGTATTTTTGTTTTTTGCTTGGTACTGTAGCTCAGGGCAGGTGAGAACTGCAGTTCTGCCTTACCCAGAACTCCTGCTCTTTCTCAAGTTAGCCCTTCCCTTGGGGGGAGCGAAAACCAGAAAGGGAGGAGCAGCAGGACTTCTCGCTTCCTCAGCACCCAGCCTAGAGTCTGTGGGAAAGGAACTCATCACCATACAAGGATTGCATGCACCAGGGATGCTCAGACTACCTGTGGTGAAGACCTGCTTTATAAACGATTTATCCTCCTGCACTGCCTTGTCTTGCCTTGCCCTATCCGACCTTGCCTTTCCAAAAAATGGTTCAGAAGCACCAGTAACCAATCCTATATAATAAAATTGTAGTATGCAAATTGTCCCCTTGACTGGGAGTTGTCCAAGAGTTCGACCAGGGGTCAGGGCCAGCTGGAGGAAGGGAGGGAGGCCCTGGCAGCTGCAGGCCGCTGGGAAAAGGGAGGGAGTGCCCAGCTGGCAGCCGGCAGCCGCTGAGGACCCTACCAGTGCACGAAGCATTGGGCCTCTAATTTACTTATAAAATACAATAAAAATTAATCACTAGAAAAATGATATTAAAAAGACAAAGTATAAGCCCCAAGATTTTTAGTATAAGATTCAAGATACATAAAATCATTCTGTCAAATTCCTAAATGCTCACTCCAGCTCCTGTAGTCACCTTATTGGGGATCAATGTTTGTGTTCCTGGACTGACTGGGTGTGAGGACCACACTGAGAACAGCTCTGGCAGGGCCCCTCCTGCTGTCACGTCCCAGGGAGTGAATCAGACTGAGGCAGCCCACCCTGAGGGAACTATCTACCCTTGCACAAGGGTTCCTCCCCACCCACAGTGTCGGGGTCGCCAACATCCTAGCATGCCTCATGACAAGGCTCTTTCTGGTTATGAAAAAGGCCACAATAAATATTTTCTGAAAGAACAAATTTCTGTCTGAAAATGTCATTGACTGACCCATCCAAAAATTTATTTATTTAGTACTTAGTATGTGTCAGGCACTGGGAGAGCCTGGGACACCCACCTTGCTCTTAAGGTAGCTTCTAGTTTAGTGAAAGAGAGGGAAAGCACACAATTAACCAAAAGCACATAAAGGTGCCACTTATCCCTGTCTGAGTTTGTAAGGAGCTAAGGCTTCTTGGAGGAGACGGTGCCTGGGCTGTGTCCGGAAGGATGAGAAGACATTCACTCTGAGGAGAAAGCAGGAAAAGAGTAGAGGAAACAAAACCTGCAAACAGAAAGACATAGACTGGGCGTAGCATGATCAAGAATCAAGAAGCTCGGTAAAGCTTAAATATGGAGGGAAGGCAGGGAGTAGTGAGTATGAGGCTTGAGTTGCAGGAAGAAGGGCAAAGGTTTCAAGAGACCTGTTGTTTCTTAGCATGGTTACCGTGAACACAACCATCATTTTTGTGAAAGACTGTGCAACATTTAGGATGTTTAGCATCCCTGGCCCCGGAGCACTAAATGCCAGCACTCTGCGGCGGTAGCAGTAATCTCGGTTGAGAACCTTGAGTAAATGGATGATTTTGTAAAAAAAAAAAAAAAAAAAAAAAAAAAAAAAAAATTAAAAAAAAATGGGTAAGTCTCTCAGAAAGACACTGTGGTATCAATTTGCCTAAATTAAAGTGTTATCCCGTGCAGGGGAAGCCATATCAGCCACGTCCAAGGAATTTCCAAAAAAAATCACATCAAAATCCCAGTGTTTACATCTGACCTCTACATAAGTAATTTGTAAGTGACTTTACCATAAATTCAATTCCACTCAGCAAGTATTTACTTAGAACCTATTAAAAATGTCAACTTCTAGCCTTGTTTCCTTTAAGACCACTTGAAAATATAAGACATAGTCTCTACCCATGAGAAATTTACAATCTAGTTGCTAAAACATAATTAAGCAAACACACAAGGCTGTATATAACCCAGGGTGACAGTGTATTACTCACATGCTTCATGGAAACATTTAGTAATTATGTGGATTCCTCTTTTTTTCCTTTTCCTTGATTTGTCATATCTGACCCACATCCCCTATCAGAAGAGTTCAATGAGGAAACATAGTCAGAAGAAAGCTGAGATGATCAGCAATTACCTTCGAGTCTTCCCAATCTCTCTTTTATTAGGGATTCTGTAGAAAATACCATTTTAATTTACTTGAGAGAAACAAAGATACTCCTACTTTAAATATATACCCTAATAAATAGCAAGATTTTCATTTACTTTCACATGTTTTCTAGAAGTGAAGATTTTAAGGAAAGTCACAATAATATAGACTGTTGAATCTCAGAGGGAAGGCGAGGGGTGGGGGGGTGGGAAGAAAGCAACTAAAGAACTTGTATGCGTATATTCATAACCCATGGACAAAGACAACAGTGTGTTGATGGCCTGGGGTGGGGGACAGAAGGCAAGGGCCCACTAGAAGAGGTTAATGGGCGGGGGGGGGGGGGGGGGGGGGGGGGAGTGGGGGGGAGGGGAAGGAGACACATATAATACTTTCAATAATAAATACTTTAAAAAATAATACTGATTTTGCACTGAAGGTGCAAATTGTTTTTCTCTAGCTCTATTATTAAGTCTTTCTTAGGCTATATCGATGACCAGCTGTTACCACATCTGCTAACTATGTTGTAGGTGCCGTCCTCTACTGTCCCCGTTTCTTTCCTTGGTGACACTGTGCATTTTATAGGACCACGTGGGCAAAAGTGTAACGGACTTCTGCTTGAGGGGAACAGTTTCCAGTGACCTGTGGATCTCTTAGCTGGGGTCACAAGTCATCAAAAGTTGTATCTCAAAGGGGAAAAAGCCAATCCCCAGTCATAATTTTCAGGGATGCTATACATTGACAAGTTCCAGAAAGTCTGTTAGAAAATGGAAAGTTTCACTAAGATATGGGATAAACAATTAGTAGTGAATACTTCGGCTTAAATCCTCATCTCTTCTGTTAGAATGAAAAGAGCCTAGGAGATACTCATCTTGACCTTTTTCAATAATTTATACCTTGTAATGGATGTGTTTATCACATTCTTTTCTGAAAGCTGGCTTGACTGTGGCTGACTGGAGACAGCAAGGGGTTGTGGGGTTCATAAGCAACAAAAAGGTCAGGAAAAGAGAAAGGGAGGAGCTGGCTGCTAGCAGGGCAAACTTCACAATTTTCTTGAGGGTTGAACCTGACTTTTATACTATTTTATGTATAAAAATGGGACTGATTGACTGAGCTAATCTATGATGTGCATTTCCATTATAATGTATTTTTCTCAACTGCCTGGAAAGAGGTGAGAAATAACACATAAACATACAGGGTGGGACAAAAGTAGGTTTACAGTTGTTTGTATGGAAAATAATACCACAATTAATAAATAATAAATAGTAAGCCCTGTGTTTTAAGTGCTCACAACTGTAAACCAACTTTTGCCTCACCCTGTATTTAATAATTTTTTAAACTTTTTTTATTGTTTAAACTATTACAAATAGTAGTACATATGTCTCATCTCCCCCTTCCCCCCAATTGACCTTCCCCCAGCCTCCTTTACCCCTCCCCCTGGGTATTCACCCCTCTCCCAGTGCTTTGCATCCATTGGTTATGCTTATATGCATGCATACAAGTCCTTCGGTTGATCTCTTACCTCTCCCTGCCCTGACAACCCTCCCCTGCCTTCCCGCTGTCGTTTGACAATCTGTTCGATGTTTCTCTGCCTCTGTATCTATTTTTGTTCACCAGTTTATAGTTTTTTATTATCCATAAATGAGTGAGATCATGTGGTATTTTTCTTTCACTGACTGGCTTATTTCACTTAACATAATGCTGTCCAGTTCCATCCATGCTGTTGCAAATGAATGTAGACTGGTGCAGCCTCTGTGAAAAACAGTATGGAGTTTCCTCAAAAAATAAAAAATGGCCGAAACTGGTTTGGCTCAGTGGATAGAGCGTCGGCCTGCGAACTCAAGGGTCCCAGGTTCAATTCCAGTCAAGGGCATGTACCTTGGTTGTGGGCATATCCCCAGTATGAGGTGTGCAAGAGGCAGCTGATCGATGACTCTTTCTCATCTATGTTTCTAACTCTCTATCTCTCTCCCTTCCTCTCTGTAAAAAATTAATAAAATATATTAAAAAAAATAAAAAATGTAACTTCCATTTGACCCAGTAATACCACTTCTAGGAATATATCCCAAGAAAACAGAAACACCAATCAGAAAGGATATATACACCCCTATGTTTATAGCAGCACAATTTACCATAGCTAAGATTTGGAAACAGCCTAAATGTATTTAATAATTTAATACGTCCAAGTATCTAAACTATAGAACATATTAAATAGTTATTGTTTAGAAGGAAGGAAAAATAAGTGGGTAAGATATTTTATGAATACTTACAATGAATCAGTCTTCAGAGGTTTATTTCTCACAAAAAAGACATATAATTTTCCCTATTTGAGGTGACAAATGTGAGGGTCAAATAGATTAGGAAATGTGCCCAAGTTTCACAGCTGGTGAATGAGAGTGTGCACACTGCAAGCCAGGCTCACTTGTGCTGCAAAGCATTTGTTCACTTGCAAAGCAAAGCATATACACCACATTGTCTACATGTTTTAGCAAATATGTATTACAGAAATGTTAGAAATAAAGTTATGTTTTTAAAGGATGGGCATTTAGAAATGTTTAGGCTGTAATTGTCTGTGATTGAAATGATAAAATCACGATTTCCTCCCAAACTCTCTACCCTCTCTTACACATGCACACACCTTGACAATGTTTGTTATTATGGCTGAGCCACTGAATTTATTTGGAGAAATCATTTTCTTATGCACAACAAAATATAGATGGCAAAATCTATTTATCCATCCAGATCTTTTGGTGTTGAAGGTCACAAGCATCATTTGAAACACAAATATGACTCTACTAGTATGTGAGAGTGAATTGTTTTTCTTTTCTAATTTTAAAGGAAGAAAGGGGAAAACAAATAAAACCGCAATAAAAAACTGAAATGAGAGAGAAAGGAGGAAGGAAGAAACTCTGAGTATGAGGCAGATGTGTATTATACAGAGAGCTTCTCTAGAAATGTTTATAAATAATAGAATGCAAGTTGAATAGCTGATATTAAGACTTTCCACTCTTGAGAAAAATGTGGACACCATGGTCTATAAATTATTTGATTCCGACAAGCATCCCCCTGCCTCATCTAACATTTAGGTATACTAACCATGCAAGAGGCTTGAATGTTCTCATTCTGTGTTTCTGCCATATAAAGTTAACAAGCTTAAACAAGCATTTACACTGTCATTTTACCCTGTGTGCAGATTCATTCAATGAAGAATTGTAATGAAATAACTGTTTTAGGAAAGCAATTCATATTCATATATGTGTTTTATTAAAAAAAAAAAACCACAACCCTAAATCATAAAAATACTCTTCTGAAAGATAAGGATCTCATATATTTAGAAGAAGAGTTTAGCCTATTTATCATTTCAAGGCTTCTTCATGCTTAAACCATCTTTTGGAAACTGTAACAGGCTGTGGAAAAGGAAGTAAGTGAGGGAAGAGGAGTTCCTTTCTCCAAACCATGAATCTGCCTTTGGCTGTGAAGGCCAAGTAGAGACTGTACATAACTAAATTAACTTATAACTAGTAATACACAGGCTGACCAACCTCATTAAACATAAATCACTTTTTTTTTTTTTTTTTTTTTTTTTAAGCAAGAACAGTATCTTCAACCTGAAAATAATTGCAGCATACAAAGTTAACCATGAAAGGAGGAATTCTGAACAGCACATGTTCGCTCCCCATTATAAATGTGATGAGTCTTGGTGACCCTTTGTTCACATTAATGCTGACAAAGTCTACATAATGCATGACTGCCCCACCCTCCAACCCTCCTGATAGAGTTTCCAGCTTTTATTCCCACCAGCGTATCCTACAGCTTTGGATGTGGGGCAGGCCACGTTAGTACGGGGGTGGTGGTGGTGAACGGCAAAGGCAGACATCAGTCTGGACTATCCATAACCTTGGATGCCTTTGGGAAGAGCAGAGGGCAAATAATTTCTTGCAGGAGAGGAGAGAGAGCTAGGAAGTAATTCCTCAATAGTATCTTTATGGTCTGAGATAGAGTCAAAAGCAATCAGACACGAGAGTGCAGTACTATTAAGGAAAAGCCACTGGACAGTTATTTGGACAGGTATGTGCTCTGTTTCCTGGTTGTAATTTAAGCCAGATGTGAAATCCAACACGGTGGTGCGTTGGGACCATTATGCTCTTGGTGAACGGGCACAAGGGTCCCAGCAATGTAGACAAACCTCTAAACATGGACTTAGGGAGGGAAACGTGGACATTTTTAGGTCTTAGGGGAATGAGAAATACCATTTTCTGAGACAATTAATAAGTGAGTTTTGTTTCCTACAACTAATTCCAGGTACAAGGCTAGCACTGAATTCCTTCTGCTTTCCCAGTGGCCTTCAGTGAAACTTTTATAATGTGATTCCTTTAAAAGAGATTTGTGCTTTGCTACTAATACCATTCCCAGTAACACAGTAATTAATAATAGGGGTGATAGCGGCACTATGTGATACTGTGAAAATGAAAATTAGCTGCTCACCTCCATCCTCCCCAGCACACTGTGGGGCACTGAAGCACAGGACCCACAATATGTTATTCTTTGTCTTTCTAGTCCTAGTGCCTTGCGCACAGTGACTGAATAAACAAATGCGAGTTTCCTAAAATTTCATGCAATGACTCCTGAGTCTCATTTGTAATGTTGGCTTGAGGGGAGACCTACTACTTACAGACCAAAACCTGCTCTCCGATACCAGCTACTGTGAACAGAGGACATCTGATCCCACCTAAAGTTAGAGTGAACACAATGCACTGCCTAGGATGCAAGTCACTTTACTGATGTGGAGAACCATACGTGTGTCTGGTTGCCCTTCAGATAAGCTGGCAACATTAAAACGGGCTTAAAATTCCGTCATGATGTAAATGTTCATATATTCATGATAATGCAAAAGCATAATAGCGTAGATTCAGTAAAATGTTACACATTTTTAAATCTCTTGTGTTTTCGTATTCCCATATTTGAAAGAGGTCTCTTTGGCATTGGGGGAGCTGACTGCATTTTGCATCCAAGTCTAACCAGGACCATGGAGGAAGGGAAAGCTGTCTAGTTTGCTAACTTGCCCATCTGTTCGTGCCCTCCCTCCTGCATGGCACAGTGCTCCAATCGAATTGAAGCGCTGGCCTTTGAAAGCTGTCTCTCTGGCAGGCCTCCCTGCACAAATACATGTTTTGGTTTAAAATTCCTCCCCCTTTCAGTCCTGTCCGAGCTTCAGGATGAATGTCCTTAATTTTCAAGAAGCTCAGTCCAATAGTTTATGTGTTGCTTGAAGACGAAAATTAAATTATGTTGTATTTCACTGGCATATGGTCCTTTACAGGGGGAAAGATAGTTTTCCACCACTGCTGCAAACTCCAGAGGGAACTTATGCAAGAAGAGGAGCTTAGGCACCAGGAAACGCATGTGTTCATCATTTCCCTGGTTCTTCAATTTACGGCGACACAGGAAGAGAATGTATCACTGTGCAAAATCTTATGAGCATAACAGATGAATTTCAGGAAAGTTTAATCAACGAAAATGACAGTAGGTATATATTTATAGCATCTCAAAGTTTATAACACATGCACGTTATCTCATGTGATCCTCCCAACTAAATGTAGTTAAAGCAGGGATAATCTCCATTTTCAAGATAAGAAGCCAGATTTGAGATATTTCTTTTTTTTATATAGGAGTCTCGCTGATACCATATATCTTAGAAAGAGGGTTAATCTGGAAAGAGGCCAGCCAGTTTGAACCCATTTCAATAGCATCCAGCTGGCTGAGTGGCAGAGCCAAGATGTGAACCCTGTATTACCGTACACAGCAAAATCAGTGCAGCCCACAGAGCCCTAGAATTACACCCACATCTCCTGGACACACGCCTGTTTAGTGTAGAGCTCTAAGTCTCTAGTTTGTCAATGCAGTGTTCTTGCAGGCAGTGTGTTTTTAAAAAACCAATTACTAGAGTAAACTAAGTCATAATGGGATCTAGATTATTAGAGAAAACAGCTAAAAATAGCTTTAAAATAAAAAAATGGATGGGGTGAATATTTAATTTTACCGATTTTACTCCCAAAATGATTTTTCCATATTTATTTCTTAAACTCTTGAGATGTCTGATTGTACACGTATAGTTTCTATTGATATCATTCATAGTGCTTATGTGACTAAACCTCAGTGACATTACATTTCAGACAGAAGCGGTAGCTTACTTATTTCTCAACAAAAGCTCTGATCACCTGTCCCATTTCCCAGGCGTTATTTCACGATGGATCGCTGTTGCAGTGTGGATTACACTGTGCGCTCTGCAGCACACGAGCACTAATCTCCATTTATTCTGCAACTGTAAAATTCATTAAAATGCATGCTTTGAAATTGGGTCCCGTGCAAGAAGATGTAACCACAGAGGAATATGTGCTGTTACGACAAAACATAATTAATAAAGCGTAAAGCGTGTGTTATGAAGCTATGGTTTTAATTTGCCACCTGAAGAAATATGCTCTGGCAGTTTTGTGCAAGGTAACCTCCCTTGTACAATTTAAACCCCTACCCCCACCTCTAGGTACCAAAGGGTTATGACTAATGCACATTAAATCTCTCTCAGCCGGAAGAGGTCCTAGCAAATCTCCAAAAGCAGATTTAAGCTACTGATACCTCTGATGGTTCTAAACCGGGAGCAAACTTGGTTTGACTTGTGAATCCCTCTCCCGCTTCTCCTGGCCTCTCTCTTTTCTTTTCTGGACCTTATTACACAGCAGGGGACAGCGTGTGTCAAAGTGGGCCCAGCCGGAGGAGCACAAAGGAGCAGGGCCACATGCACCCCAGAGACCCCAGCAAACGGATGACCTACATTCGAGGCAAGTGGTTCACATGAGAAAAAGCGAGTCTGTGCTGCAGCTTGCATTTAACCTGTATTTTAAGTGGCAATTAGAGAATAAAGCCAATACGGGTAAGATAAGTATTACAGACATACATCACTCTAAATTCATGAGACATCAGCCAAACTATATATGCTCATGTAAATGTGCACATGGTCTTCTTTCTCTTAATTCCTCAATCTTCGTAAACAAATGTACTAGGGGGAGGTTAGCACAAGTGAAAACAGCATTAATGGGCCGCATATTAATATTTATGTTTTACTATATAAAGACCTTGCATACATTATGACTCTGTTCTGCAGGCTGAATGAATAACTAATGCTACATTATGTATGGGCACATATTAAACAGACATGTCTACACTTTCTTAGTTCAGGATATGATTAATGCAGCCTATCAGAAGCCAGATGGTGCAGAACCAGAACCATCAATCAAAGTGAAAAGACCACTGCATGCTATCCACAATGAGGTTCTCACAAATGGAGATTCTGTTCACAGACCCTCACTGGTAATAGGCAGAAAACGCCAAGAACATAGCTGCACTATCCCCCTGGGATGGAAAGTCGTGGCTCAGGCGTGGCTAGATAGAAAACCTGGCACAGGAACACTCATGGCTGGAGCCCCTGGCTGCTGAGCTGGGGAAGCGTGGACAAACCAAACAGCCTGTTCTTAAGATTAAAAAAAAAAAAGAAAAGAATTAGAAGCTTTTTAATTATTTTAAAATAATGTTTGCACCGATGGCAGTATCTGTCAAACAGAACCCATTCCCAGTTTGATTTAGGATGAGACAGTGCCACGTAGTAACCAAGCAGCTGCCACTGTCTGCCCGACACGTGAACTGGCATCTTGCTTCTCTCGAACAGGCTTTATTATAAATAACCCCAAATGCTTCAGTGTTACTTTGCAGCCTTTCTCCACGGGTCCGTGGGAAACAAGTTTAGTCTCTGTTATGTTTAATACTAATGACTATTTTCGGGGCAGTTGTAGGGAGAAAGGTAGTCAAAAATGTTTCCTGTTCCTTTAATAGCTTTACATAAAAATAACTACAGAAACACAAGGTGCTTTGTCTCTGTAAATGGATCATGTGTGTTTAGAAAATGTTAAATAATCCACATAAACTGTAGGATCTCAAAACAGTAAAACAAATGTATAGGTTCAAAATTGCAACAGCCACTGAAATACCATTTCAAAATTCTAATTTTTGTGGTGTTTTCGGAGGTAGACAGCTGTGCGGGTATGGAGAAAATTCCAGGAAATACAAACTTCTTGAAGAGTTATAGCACAGCAGAATGAAATACTTAACTAATACATTAAAAGCCACAAATATAAAAGGCTAATGAAAATGAAAACATTTGGAAAACCTACATGTGTTATCTAAAGATATTCCTGCTGTAAGGTAAAAATTATATTATGAACCTCAAAACTTGGCATGTGAGATAATATGGGATGAGAACAGCCTACATATATAAAAATACATTTTTTTAACTTTTATAGTGATAATGAAAAAAGAAGTGACTACACATATTGTGATAATACTTTAAGTAGAACGGTTGAGTTTAAGAACAATTTTTAAATTTTGGTATTTCTTTCTATGTTATTTTATTATTTTAAAATAGAACTGACATACTAACTTATGCAAAATTTTATTACCATCTCTTCTTTAATAATGTGAGCGTTTTCCACATTGTATAATTTTTGCCAAATATATATTTATCACTTGGGTATTATTCCACTGCATTATTATGGTTTACTTATATAAGTAATTTCATTATTGGTGGACATTTAAATGTTTCTCTCTCCTATTATTATTAATAATAATAATAATACAGTGAAATTTTGGTGAAAAGTGGTATTTCTGTCTTTAAGGTTATTTCATTCTAAAAGATTTTCAGAAGCTCAATTGCTGAGCTTACTGATATTAACTTTAAGACTCTGAAATTTATATTCTCACCTAACATTTAACTAAAATTAGTCTCAATGAAAAAAAATATTTAGAAATTTTATAGATAAAAATAACACTTTATTGCAATTTGAATTTGTATTATTTTAATTACCAGCTAGATTAAGAATATTTCTGTGGTTAAACAACTACCTTTCCTTTTTAAAAGTCTTATTGATATCTAATATGTATCATCTTACCTATTCATAAAAAGAATCACAAAGTACTCCACCTTGAAAGACTATATTTGTCTAAATACTTGAAAGTAATAAACTATATTTCTTAAAATTATTTAAAAAGAAATATTTTCCCTAATTCAGACCTTGCATACATTGTGATTGCTGTGCAGTCTGAGTGAATAACTAATGCTACATTATGTATGGGCACATATTAAGCAGACCAATAGCTACACTCTCTTAGATCTGGATATGATTAATGCAGTTTCAGGTCTCCCTTGAAACTATTTCAAATCAGTGAAAATTTAACGTAAATATGTAAATGCTCTAAGCTAAGCAGTGCTAGAATAGCTGCCTAGTTTTTATCCCCCCAACCCCCTCCGCCCAGTGTTAGGAATGTTAAATGACAGCTTTCTCAGTACTCCCTCCCATGAAATGCATCCCTGCCTGACTTTCTCTAAAACTTTGATATTGGGTAGTTAGCATCAAGTTCCTTTTGACTTGTTTATGCTGACTTTTCTGACAGACATGTAAGATGCCTTGTATGAAAGAAAAGTTGTGATCAAAACATACAAGACAACATGATCAAAATGGCCCAACAAGAAAGTGGATAATAACCGACACAGAAACTATATATCTTTCTAGAATTAGATGTAATTAGATGTAATTCAGATAAATATCCAATAAGCACCTGTCATGAAGAACTTGGTATTTCCAAAACTCAGTGATGCTTACATTTTAAGCAAGCAATAGAGTAAAATAATTAATAAAAATTGTTATTATTATTATCAGAGCCAACCAGATTTTGAAAAATTCAGAGTCATCCAAATTTACTTTGGCCCAGCCACAGCCTTTTAAAAAGAAAGTAATATTTACTTCTTTTATTCCTCTCTATGCAAACTGTATGAAATAAAAGACAATTCAGAAGCACAAATATTGCATCATACTGACTACAGTGCTTTGTGACTGCCCTTTAAGCTTTGGCATGTCATAAGCACCATCCTGAGTCATTACTTAGTCTTTTAGTCCCGGCAGGGCAGTCGGTGCAGAGGGAGACCGGGATGAGGACTACAGCACTGCTGACAAAGGAGAAGCCAGGCTCACGCCCTGGCAGGTCCCTTCTGTCCGGGCACTGGTGGTCTCTGTCATACCTTCCTCTCACCACTCTGCTTTCCCAACCCCAGCTACTTTTTCTTTGGGTGCTGACTATGGAGAGGTCTGCCAGCAAGGAACCCAGCCTGGCTAGTTCTGTGGTTTTCGGGCAATAGACCCAGCAGGTCTATACAACCACGAGCAGTGCTGTACTATGCTGTCCACTGTAACTGCTCCTGTGGTCTGCATGTGTGCACTCTGATAAGAGCCAACCAAGTCACCTGGAAATTCATGTTTAGGTGAGCAAGTCAAGTCCCAATCAATCTCAGCAGTTGCCCTAGCTGGTTCAGCCTGCGGACCTTAAAGTGTCTCCCGGATTTGATTCTGGTCAAGGGCATGTACCTTGTTTGCAGACTCCTCCCCTGCCTGGGCCCTGGTCAGGGACTCGTATAGGAGGCAACTGATCAATGTGTTTCTTTCACATAGATGTTTCTCTCTGTCTTTCACTCTCTCTTCAACTCTCCCTAAAAATCAATGAAAAAATATCCTTGGGTGAGAATTAACAAAAAAAACAAAACAAAACAAAAAATTGTGCTAATCATCAATTTAGGCATGTCAGGCTCGGTAACCAGATCAGACATGTGTACACCTCCATCATACTTTGAAATTATTTCTTTTTAAAGCTCTATGTAAGGGAATAACTATATTCCATCAACATCCCATAGTCTATGATATGCTAATGAGTCCACATACAGCTAAGTACAATTGGAAGATGCAGGTGCTGGCAGTGAAAGTGTGATTATAAGGTTTGCTCTGGCTTCACACGTTAGTTACCTTTATTACCCTCCCCGGCACAGGTTTTTCACCGTTACAATAACTTGGAGTGCCCTGGCGCCACTGTAAAGTGACTCCCCCCCCCCCCCCCCAATAAATAACAGAAAAATATAATCAGCTCAGAGAAAACCAGGGCAATATTTTCATGTTTCTCCTTTCTCTTTCCATCAGGTTAGATTTTATCTAGTTGAGAGATCTTGATGATACTTTCTAATATCTAATCACATGCATGCTTTAGTCACAAAATGACCTCCCTGCTGATATTCTTTTACAGATACACAATTAAAGTAATAAATGTTTATAGATGGAATTTGTAATAATAATTGTTATAACAACTAACACTTATTAAGCACTTACTACATGAAGAACACTGTACCAATCTCTTCAACATACATTCTTTTTCTTATTCCTTATAATAACCCCATGGGGAGGGAACTACTTCTATCTCCATTTTAGAGATGAGAAAGTTGAGCTCAGAGAAATTTAAGCAAATCACCTACAATAAACAACACATTAAAACCCAAGCTAGAGTGCTTCTCTACTGAAAACTGTCCAAAATCGTTGCAAAGCTTATTGGGTTTTGTAAATTTTATGGTACGATGGGCCATTATGCTGTTCAGTGCCCCTTAACAGAGAGATTGATGAGACATAGTCTATTTCGAGATGTGCCTTAAGAAAAGGCAAGCCCTTTTGAATGATACACTTTTCCTTATTACAGAACGAAAGCTGTGCATTTAGCTGTTTATCCATCTGCCTCTGCTTCCCAGGGGTTATTCTCACTGGAGTAGTGGCTCATCTTGTGAGCCAACAACAGAGCTCTTATTTTGCCCTAAAACACCTTTCTGTGGACTTTTTATCGAAGCCACTCCCAGGCTTCAGACAAAAACAAAACTGAAAACAAAGCTTGTTTTAAATAATGAAGGCAATGTATTAGTGAAACAGAATTACATTTTAACTGTAATATTTTCTTTGGTCAGGAAAACTCAACCAGATGAGGTAATGAAAAAAATAACAAGTGTGTCTTTTACTATAGGCTTTAACATATATTACCTCGTGTGACACAGTGACTCTGTGAGATACATAAGACAGGTATTATTTATATCTGCGTTTAGCAGACAATAAAATAAGTGACCAGAGAAAATATCTTTATCCAAAGTCAAGTGACAAAACAATAATCTGAAGTCAGTTATTCAGATTCTATTATACCATACTTCTAATGCTTACTGGTTACATTTCATTACTTGTGAAAAAATTAAACATAAATTCAATGGTAGTGATTTCTTAGATTGCTTATAAAAATAGGACATATTATGATTACTTTTGCATTCACTTCAAAAGTTCAAAAGAGATTCAAATGTTCCAATAAGACACAGCAATTTTACCATACATACATGCGTATCTACATATACACACATGTATGACACTTCAAATTAAATATATATTGCTCAAATGTTGACGGAACTCTATAAATGATAGCAGTATGATAACATGCATCCTTGTAAGCATGTGTCTGTCCTTTCTGCATCCCTTCTTCACCCCTGGGGACTCACTATCCTACATCCCTCACTCTCCAACCAGTGTGGTCTGAGTGGGTTAACTGCACACCCAGCATCTGGGATGAGAACCCTGACTGGCTTAGGTCAATAACATATTAAGTCTCAACCCAGGGAAGTGCACACAACCCGAGCCAGTCAGGTTGAACCTTCCTGGACAGTGGACTTCTCTCTTGTTTATACTGGGCAGTAGGGAGCATGAAGAGGGGCACTGCAGCAGTCTTTGCTGATGCCAAGAAGGGGCCTGATAAGAGCTGACAGAGCAAAGCTTGCCAAGTGACAGGGCAGAGAGTGCTGCTGATGACTCCGCCCGGGTCCTGACTGCAGCCATGTGTAATGCAAAATCCACCTTGACAGTTCAATTAAGAAAGCCAATAAATTATAAATATAAATGATCTCTTTAAGCCAGCATGAGTTGGGTTATTCACAACATAGTCCTAAATAAAATATCTAATAAGTCCATTAGAATCCTTAGGGATATGTCACATTATCAGATTAAGTACAATATGGGTAAAACTAGAAATTCAAAATGGAATACTCAAGTCTGCTGTTTGAACAACATACGCAGAAGACCAATTCATGAGAGGGCTGTGTGTGTGTGTGTGTGTGTGTGTGTACATGCATGAAGGGTGAGGAAAGAAGAGGACTGAGGAAATTGAGAGAGGTTTAAAAAAAATGCCAGGAGAAAAGGGACAGGGAGCTGACTGCAGATGCGAAAAAAGGATTAGGGTGGAGGGATCAGCTGAGATGGAAATGCACAACTTTAAAGTGAAGTCCATTTGCTCATTTAAAATATTTGCAAGCAATGCAATACACACACACACACACACACACACACACACACACACACACACATTGTGCAGACATGTGGGACACATGCAGGGTATTTTAAAATACCCCCAGCTATTCCAATGGGCCACCAAGTTTGTGTGAACCTCTGGTAGAGAAGCGGCCCACTCTATTAGGAGGAACTTGCACACTCTTCAGATAGCTGCAGACTATTCTCTTTAATTTATGTAAATGTAATGTAACTGGCAAAAGAAAAGATGCATTCAATTGGAAATACAGAAATCCTGTGGAACCACTGCTCGTCCACACGAGCCTTTTAATTTCTCGTGTGTGTATGGGATATGGAAGATGCTTCAGTGATACGTATCCAAGAGCATCTGTATGAAGGGCCAGACCTTAGACAGTATCACGTTGGCTCCTTAAACTAACTTTTATTGAACATCTCGGCATCAGCCCGCGGACTAGTCCTCAGAGCTTCAGACCTGTCCCTGTCCTTACCTACCAATCCTTGTCCTCCAAACGACTTGTCATCCAGGGGGACAGAAAGGCAAGGAGGCTGGGGAGCACATGAAAGGGACACCTACCCCTGGAGTGGTTGGGGAGTACGGGAAGACAGGGATGGTTTCCCCAAGGGAATGGCTGCCTCTGAGGTCTGAAGAGGAAAGATGAAACAGGTCAATGAAATAACAGAGGCTTCCAGAAACAGGGAACAGCCTGTCCACAGACACAGAGCACAGAGAGTGTGCAGCATTTGGGAAAGGCATCTAGTTCGGTAAGGCTTGTGAACACGGTAAAAGAAAGGAGCTCCTACCATGAAGGGCCTTATCTATCCCGCTGGGCTTTCTTTGGGAGGTACCTGAGGGAGGTGGAAGTATTTTATGCAGGGGATTCACACAATCTGAATTGCATTTTATAATTATCCACCTCAGAGCACTGAGAAAATGACTTGGGGGTTGGGAGGACGGTGAAAATGAAAATAGGAAAACCAGCTGGTGACAGATGAAGAAACCCAGGAGAGAACTGCCAAAGGCCTTCATAAGGCAAGTGAGATGGAGACGACGAGTCACATCCAG
The DNA here is from genome assembly GCF_014108245.1 of Pipistrellus kuhlii. NCBI lineage: Eukaryota > Metazoa > Chordata > Mammalia > Chiroptera > Vespertilionidae > Pipistrellus > Pipistrellus kuhlii. The sequence goes on along the minus strand of NW_023425515.1, from coordinate 124,521,170 downwards.
AGAAATCAGGAGCAGACTGAGAAATACTTGACCATCAAAAGCAGTGGGTAAAGAGAGGGAGGAGTCTGATTTGCAGCTGGAAGGGTGTGCTAATAGTCATTAATGCCATCCATCAGGAGCCTATGTGTTGGGAGGGGGCGGGGCAGAGAGGGAGGACGAGTTTCATACCGCACACAGGGGTCTGAGGTGCTGCCCAGAAGTTAATGCCTGGGAGCGTGTTGCATGTATGTATGGGATGCATAGGAGCACCCGTGGGTCCTCGAGGAACAGAACACTATTGTGAATGGGTACAGCAACATCAAAGAGACCCAATGAGGAGAATCCTGGAGGGAGAGACCAGGGAGAGTAATACACTGACATGCATGCATTGCTATTAACCTATTACCCAATATTATAAAATTATATACCTGAGTATCTTACAAACCTTGAGGGGAGTTTTAAATACATGTCTGTTACATATTCAAAATTTATTATGAATACTTAATTTGAAAAAGATTTTTCATCCACGAGTAAAGACCATTTGTCTTTATTTAGAAATGAGTACATTTGCAAATTACAACTGAAGCGAAAACTGGTGAATGTTTAAACCTATCAAAGTACAAGAGGGATCACTAATCAGACCTGAAGTGTTAGCAGCTGCTGATCCTCTGGGGCAGAAAGTTAGTGATAGCTTGGCAGCATTCTAAACTGTTGTTCTAGTCCCATAGTCGGCAAACTTCGGGTCAAGAGTCACATGCCCCTTGAGTGTGGCTCTTCCACAAAATACCATGGCCTGGGCGAGTCTATTTTGAAGAAGTAGCATTAGAAGAAGTTTAAGTTTAAAAAATGTGGCTCTTAACAGAAATTTCAATCATTGTACTGTTGATATCTGGCTCTGTTGACTAATGAGTTTGCCGACCACTGGTCTAGCCTCACTGAAGACTGTGAGAGTACTTCCGTGGTTCATATTAGGTTTGCTGCTATTTTTCATAGCAAATTTTCAGTGTTGACCTTAAGTTCTTTGTGTCAGTAAGAGGTGAGTGATTGTAATGTCAGATAAACTCATGGATAAAGGGTAGCTACGGTACATGAACTCAAAGACCAAATTATTTGATTTTTGTAGTCATTTCTAACTAAAAGACTACACCCAAGAGAGAAACATAAATTAAAACTATAAGAAGATCCCTTTTCCCTTCCAGGAAAGGATTTGAAAGGCAAGGAGGGTGTGGGGAACAGCACTGTTTTACATGTTGATGGGAGGGGGAATCAGAGCATCCCGCCTTGTGGGCACTTCCCATCATGACTTAAAATGCAAGCACTGTAATCCAGCCATTCTACTTTGAAAAGTGTATCCTATGGTTAACATTTATGCAGGCACAGAATAGCATGTCTGTGAGATTATACACTGCAGCCCTGCCTGTAAGATCAAAGGTCAGAAGCCACCCAAAGATCCATCAGGAAGAGTCTAGTTAAATAAAGATGGCAAACATCTGCTATGGAACATAAACATCTGTTTAAAACATACAGAACAAGGCGGTTCTTTAGGTCCAGATTCAGATTAATTCCAAAATATGCCATAAAGTGAAAAAGAAACCGAAGAATTTGTAGTATGTGAACATTTGAATTAAAAAGCATAAATCTACATAAAAACCACACATGTAGGTATGGGTGTGTGTTTGCAAAAAATAACTCTCGAGGTATATACAAACCAGAACGAGAACTTGCCTCTCAAAGGGGAGCAGGGTCTATAAAGGAGGGTTAGGATGGGACTGTCTCAGAATACATTAAGTGCAAGTATTACCCATTTTATCATTAAAACCCCAAAACAAACTTAGTAAACCCTCCCATAGCTGTGGTCATTACACTGGAACATTGCAACTATGAAATGACATGAGCAGAGCCCAAACTGGGAATTGAAGTATTTAACCCCGTATTTGCTTTGGGATAATGGGAAAGTTCTTTGTATAGTTAGGGTATACAGAACAAAAGAAAAGTAAAACACACTTCATATATACCACACATTAAATCCTAGGCCATAATTAAGGGGTTTTTTTTGTTGTTGTTTTTCCTAGAGGGGAAGAAACACACAAATAAGATATGATTCTCTCCTAAAGACATCCATAGTGTCACAGGGTAGAGGGGATATGTCAATAGTAAGTATATAACACAGCAAAATAATTTCAGTATTTGTTGCCATATTGCCCTACTGCCTCCTGGATTATAACTGTCTCATCCCAGTTAAGTGTGCCTCTACCCTAGGAAACCGCCCCCCCCCCCATGCTTCCTGAACGAAACTGAATTTTGAAAGCCTAAGTCAAGTCATAAAGACATATGCATGCCATTGTGGTAGCAGAGAACAATTCTCTGTGTGCAGCAGAAGGTGAAATTAAACTGAGTCTTAGAGGATGAATTCTGCAGCACAAAGGAGGCCTTCCCTCACCTACACAGTACAGTTGGGATGGGGAGAGCAGTAGGTTATGTGAGCTCTAAGGGCCTTCCCAGCTCTATGGTTTAAGATTCTGAGAGGAGAATGGAAGACCCAGTGTGAGCTTTATATCAGTGTTTCCAAAGGAAGGGAAGCAGAAAGAGAAGATTCCAGGTTGGAGATCCTAAGATTACAACCACAAACAGAAACATAATGGAGGGCATAAAACAAGAACATCTAAGAAATTGTGGAGAGAAATGCAAAAGGAAGTGGAATAGTAATAAATATGAATACAAAGAATGGAAGATAATCCATTCTGGTGGGAAGATAATCAGCTGGTGTTGAGACAAACAAAAAGCAATAGAAAGTAAGTGCCCCTGGAGGAGGGTGGGCCAAGCCAAACAACCTTCACTACATCAACGTGAATGTTGCTTTAAGTTAAATTAGAAAACGAGTATTGATAAGAAATAAAAACTGAGAAAAGACAAACAAACAGCTTTAAAACGATCCCCATCTAAAAAAGTCTACACTGAATTAGAGGGATTTCTGGTTTATGCATAGCAGCTGTATTATTATATTTTACAGTAATTAAAAGTGAAAGACTCCCTCTTACCCATGTGTTCCATATAATAATAGTATTAAATTAAAAAGAACTTGAGTTTTTAAAACTCCTTTATTTTCATTTGACACATGTGGATTTAAAATACCTCTGGAATTCTGAAAGGCACCCAAAGGTAGAGTGTTAAATAATGGAAAATATTAACAACCATAAAAAGAAGCTGGTAACTTATTTTCTCCCCAGATGCTAAAGCTCTCTCGCTTTCCAATTTCAAGGGAAGAGTGTTAATGCACACATTTAAAAAGCACAATGGATGCTAACTGGAATTGCGTCTTCTTAATCTTGCACAAAAACCCCAGAGAGAATGAATTACTGGCCCATGGAAATACTTTCATTTCACTATTCTCTGTCAGGAGAATTGTGGAAATTGTGCAAGTCGGAGTCTGTATGGAAGGCTGGTTATCATGTGAGATGACAGGGAGACTGGGGCTTTCCAGCTGCCTTCATAATGTGCTGAGGAAGACACAGGCCAGGCCCGGAGCCCGTCCTCAGTCAGCATCAGCCCGCACTCCACCAATCACAGGGCCCCGACAGCCTTACAACCGGAGCCCAGAGCTGGAGAAGAGAAACGGCAGTAATAGCTTCCTCATTCCTAATGGATGCCTCCATTATGTGCTTTAAGCACCGCCAGCACGACTGTTCTCCGTGCATCTCAATAAAAATAACTTCAGCTGCACACAAGTCATGAATTATATTTTATGATAATGTGCTGCTGAGAAACAAAGTGTCTTCTTCAGGGGGAACATAAAAATTCTTCTTCCTTGAAGATAAGGTATGGACACTTTTTAATTTAGCTGCTTGGTGCCTTCCAAACAGCTTTCCTGACAGACTTCCCAGGTGAAAATGCTGCCATTAGATTTTAGAGATCCAAAGTCAATGAGTAAGTTGTTTCATCTTTTTAAGTGAAATAGGAAATTCCTGAAGAACTACATCTGACATAGGTGTCAGCCTTGGATAGGAGGCCAGGCACATTATTATCAATGTGGAGGGACTAGGAACCAACTGCCTCAGGTCCTTCACATTCAACGCAGCCAAAGACTTAAGATAAATTTTTATTTTTCTCCATGTTCACTGTTTTCCTTTGCATCTATCTCAAAGCACCCAAGTGAAATATGTAGTGGACATATAACTAGGGTTGCCATATGATAAGACATCCAGTTACACATGGACTTCAGGTAAATGAATAACTTTTTAGAACATATGTCACACATGTAGTGGTCATATATTTAAGCAAAACAAAACATTATTTACCTGAAATTCAAACTGAACTGGATGTCCTGTATTTTTCTTTGCTCACTAACATATCAAGTGGTTGTATTCCAGGCAAGTCTGTGGTCCCAGTGGGGATGGGAAGGGTTTGTCCGTGGTAGTGCACATAAGGGGGGAGACACAGGAAATGGGCCTGAGTATGGTGATACATTTAAACTGGGTGCAAAGACGACAGAGGACGAGCAGGGGGAGGCTGGCAGGGCAGTGGGAGGCATTCGCCCAGGGGAACAGGTGCTTATATGTTCTCCAGTCTTGGTTCCATGCAGGTCCTCTGCCCTCTCTGCTGGTTTGTCCTCATCCCAGTGAGTTTCGTAGCGGCAGTGTATCACCAATGACAGTAGAAACCGAGACATTTTTAGATTTGATACTTTGAAAATACAGTAACTGCCATGCCTGTGTAGATCTTCTTTGACTATCTATTTTTAAATCAGTGCTTTTATACTAAATGTTTGCGAAGGATTGGATCATGCACTTTGCTTTCCCCTATTCCTACTGTTCCTGGGAGTGCCTGGGTGGGGAGGTGGAGGGGAGAGAAAATGCTACTAAATAGGACATTCGTAAATAAAGACCTGGGAAACGTTCTACCTTCTGTCATGACCCCACCTGCCTGTAAAGGGAGGTTCCAGATGCTCGCTGGTGTCCTGTTGATTGGAACAGGGCAGCATTCTCCCTGTTTCTAGCCTGCCCGATGCTACTTTCTCTCTCCAGGTATCATGACTTTGGTTCTCTCCTCAACCTTTCTCTGTCCTTTAGGTTTCAGATTCTGACTCACCCTATTCCTCTGGCATGAGCGCACCCTATTGTGTTGGTACAAAGGATTCTAATCCTTTGGCTGGAACCATGTTGCTGCCAACATGCCACATCCCCACCCCCACTGAGGGGCTGGAGAGGAAAGACAGTTAGCCTGGACTCTGTTAAAAGCCCAGTGCCCAGCAGTGCCTGATCCTTGTTTATTAGTCTCTGATGGTATTAGCCTTGATGTCCAGCTTAAATCAATCAAGTTTCCTTTGCCCCAGGCTGGTGGTGAATGAATTAGGCGGGGGAAGAGTGGAGGTGAGGGTGGACATTTTTAGGATAAGCTTAGCTGCTTAATTGTCTGCTTTACAGGGAGGTCATTCAATGAACCCACAGCGCTCTTCCCCTATTACTGTCTTCTATCTCTCCTTACTCCTTTTCACATAATGTTTCTATTTCTACTGAATGTTCGCCTATCAAAAATGAGAGTTCAGTTAGACAAGAGAGATAGGGTAAGAAGGCCACTTCAGCCCTGAGCCTGAGGTGTGTTGGTCAGTCTGCCTTCGGTTAAAGCAGTGGTCAGCAAGCTCGTTAGTCAACAGAGCCAAATATCAACAGTACAATGAAATTTCATTTGAGAGCCGAATTTTTTAAACTTGAACTTCTTCTAACGCCACTTCTTCAAAACAGACTCGCCCAGCTGTGGTATTTTGTGGAAGAGCCACACTCAAGGGGCCAAAGAGCCATCTGTGGCTCGCGAGCTGCAGTTTGCCGATCACGGGGTTAGAGCATCTTGCACTGTCAGTATCTGGTTCCTTGTGGCATAGAAGTTGTGGTCACAGGCTCTGGAGTTACACATTTCTATAACTTGTGAGATGTGTGACCTTGAGCAGTTACTCAATTTCTCCGTGTCTCAATTTATCTGTCTGTAAAATGGGAGATAATAAGAGTACTCATCTTACAGGTTGGTATAAAACTTAATGAGTTACGTGTGCATGGAAAGCTTTGGGGATGGTGCCAGTTACACGGTGTGCTTTAAACAGTTGAATAGTAACAGTAACAATAATAATAATCCAGTTGGATTCAATTCTCCTGGTCAATCCTCAGGGTAACTGGCAGAGGCAAATTCTGGCATCTATGGGTCCCTGGATATCTCATTGTAACAACACTAAACTCTCTGCCATTTACACATCCTTCCAATACCACCCATCCCTGAAGTTCTAGCAACAAAATAAATTAACTATCATGTAAAAATGTTTAATTTTTAGAACAATGTCACCATGGAAGGAAAAAGACATACATATACTACAAAGGTAGGCTCACAAAACATGATCTGCTGCTGAACTTGAATCCCAAGCTGAGGAGTGTTAGACACGAGGACAAAGCTTTGGCTCAGCTTGGCAGAGACCAGGAAGCACAAGGTGGTTACAGATCTTGACTGGGGAGCTGTGCCTGCACCTTCTGTGGCAATTGCAAGGTCACCTTGAGAAACAAGGAACTTCAACAAATGAAAGCAAAGTTTTTGCATCGAGAGCTCCTTTATTTAGTACGTCCTTTTTTTTTTTTTTTTTTTTTTTTTTTTTTTTTTTTTGAGACTGAGTTACCCATTTGGCTTTAGTGCAGAGTTGATGGCAACAATAAATGGGTTTAGTATTCACTAAAGCACTCACTTCCCTGAGCACGGTTTCAGTATGACACGTGAAAATGTAACAGAAAGGGAATTCAATCAATTAGAAATTTACCCAATTGTTCCCGATATTTAGCAACATCCCTAAAATTACTTTTTAAACATTTTTAGTCTTTGCCAAAGATGGGGAGTGGAGTTAAGTGCACAAATGGCTTTGGACAATCTGCTGCCGAGGACTGTTTTAAGCATGGCATAAACATGCCAAATCAATAACTGGTTTCTTTATCTGCATGTGCCATGAAAATCTGGCTATCATAGAGTGCCGGATCCATTAAAAACTGAATTTGCTATTTCCAGACAGCAGATAGCTCAAAGCTCAACAGGGCCAGCAGGCAACAATCCAAATTCCCATCTCCCTCTCTAGAACAACTCAGAGCACTCTGTTGCTACATTATGTTATTCAAAGCCCAGGAGATAATGAAGGCTTGACAATGCTGCGGCTGCCTCAGGATTGAGTCAAATGGCCATTATTCTTCAAACATAAAGAGCTGGGTAAAGTGACTTTTATCTTAAATCGCCAGACAAATCTGATTAATGGAGAAATGTAAATCAATACATGGTTTCCAAAATAAAACTGTTCTCTTCCCTTAAGGTATGATATATGTATTTATGAAACAGTGTCACAGAGACTATTAGTATCTTAAAGAAGAAAGGACAGTGGTAGAAACCAAGACTTTCCCACCCCCTAGACTTTGGAAATAGATTTTTGCTATATGCTTCTGTCCAAACAGAGCAGCAGAGAAGGTTCTGCCTTGTCATCGTCCTCCTCCTCCTCCTCCTTCTTCTTCTTCTAATTTTTTTTTTTTTTTTTTTTTTTTTTTTTTTACTATATATCACTGTATACTAGTGGATATGAATGCCCAGACATGTTTGTATTAATAACAGTTCTTAAGGTAGTCTTAAAATGTAAATTATGGAAATACATATGAATTGTTTTATATGTTTAATGCTGCAATTGAAATGCATATACTGATATATTAACTTATTATTATTCCATTCAAGTTATGCCAAGAATAATCTATTTTTTAAAAAAATATATGTTTTTATTGATTTTAGCAAGAGAGAAAGGGAGAAGGAGAGAGAGAAGCATCTATGTGAGACAGAAACATGGATTGACTGCCTCCCACATACACCCAGACTGGGGATCGACCTAACAACCTGGGCATGAGTCTTGACCAGGAGTCAAACTGGCCACCTTTCAGTGCACAGGGTGACGCTCACCCAACAGAGCCACACTGGCCAGGGCAATGCTTAGAGTAATCTTAAGGATAAAAACACTTTATAGTAATTCTCAAAGACATCAATATCTTTACAGTATCTAATTATATATAATGAACTATAGGCCCAGTGCATGAACATTTGTGCACTCGGGGGAGTCCCTCAGCCCGGCCTGCACCCACTCATAGTGCGGGACCCCTGGGGGGATGTCTGCCTGCCAGCAATCGGATATCCGTCTCGAAGTCCGGGGGTCCTGGCTCCTTACTGCCTGCCTGCTCGCTGCTCCTTAGACCTGCCTTGGAAGCAGGAGAGGCTCCTGCCACTGCCGCTGCCGCTGCGCTCACCAGACGTGAGCCTGGCTTCTGGAGGAGCGGCGCTCCCGCTGTGGGAGTGCACTGATCACCAGTAACTGGTGGTTCTGCCATTCGATTTGTATATTAGGCTTTTCTTCTATAAGATAATATGGTAGACTCTTGATTTTACCCTCCTCATCTTTTATGCTAAGACACACTTTTTGTCCTTTACCCAACTACCAACACATGTTCAACCACTCTTTCACTAATTCTCTCTTATTAAACCACTCTCCATAGTAATACTGCATTTATTTAGCTGTTCCTGAGAGTTTTCAAGTTAAACTGTATTCTTAAAATATCAATGTTTCTAAAAGTAGGTTATACACATCTCTACTATTTTAAAATAAAACATCTGTTTCTTGATGCAATTTAGGCCAATTATTTTACCCTGAAACTACTAAAACTTATAGGGATATTTGGGTATCTGGGTCCAAATTAAGTGGTCTTGGGCAGCTGCACGTTTAGAGTTCCTCTGTTAATGACTTACAGTTTTTATGGCCTTGGCCTTGCCTTCATTTAGTATCCTGCCACTTCTTAATGGAGTTATGACTTCTTGAAGCAATAATCACCCTCTTTTTAACTGCTGCTAGGGTTGACTGTGGTTTGGAAAACCAGGCATCTTTGTTTGTTAGGACTGTTTTTGTAAAAAGAAAAAAAAAGTGGACTGTTTATAGATGGGGGACTAAAAAAATAATGACGTGGGGAGGGAAAATTAAACAATAATTTTGCCAGGCTGGGCCCAGGTTAGCTTATCTGCAGGTTCTGAGCTGAGCTGAGATTATTGCATAAAAGACTCCAGTTGAGTAAAGTACTCCTGTTCCTTTTCTGATTGGCTAACTAATCAAGTGTCTTCATACATAGCTGGTTGTTGTTGTTGTTTGATACGTATGAATTTGTTTACAGATCAACTGATATATGTCTATGCATATAGAAAGTTTATTAAAATGACACTAGTCACCAAAAGAAAAAGAAAAACTTCACCAAAACAGGAGCTGTATAATAATGTTAATTATCACGTGTGCCCACTGATTTATATATTCAAGCGTAGAAAATTATTAAAATAACAATAGTCATTAAAAGAAAATAAGAAGCCCTTTTCACACAATACAGAAACTATAATAGTGACAACCTGTTAAGGACTCACTCACCTTTAGTAGTCTAGGCCAGTGGTCAGCAAACTCATTAGTTAACGGAGCCAAATATCAACAGTACAACAATTAAAATTTCTTTTGAGAGACAAATTTTTTCAACTTAAACTTCTGCTAATGCCACTTCTTCAAAATAGACTCTCCCAGGCCGTGGTATTTTGTGGAAGAGCCACACTCAAGGGGCCAAAGACCTGCATGTGGCTCTTGAGGCACAGTTTGCCAACCACAGATCTAGGCTATGTGCATTCATACAAGTTAACTGTGTTTAGGATTTTAGTCAACTGTGTACGTGTTAAGAACCACTATAAATCCAAACAGAATTTTGTAACTTTTTCTTTCCAAGCATTTTCATATTTTATAATAGCTTTTTACATGAGCAGATTATTAACACACTTGTTTGACTAATAAATCTAGATTTCCCCCTAAACATATAATTCTGATAAAAATCTAACAAGAAATAAAAGAAGAAAGGAAGTAAATAAGAAAGAAACATCTTTTATATGCATAGTAATATTTTCTTCAAGCTAAAGACAGAAAACACATGGTAATTTGCATAGCTTCCATAAAATTGTTCTAATTATATCCTATTCTTCTTACCTGTGACTTATCCAAAGGAAAATTCAACTCCAAGCTGTCTTTCTGTGACCTTGAAGGCCTGTGACCCTGAACCTTTTCTGGTAGTCAGTATGACGTGTTTCCAGAAATTACAAGCTATGTTTACTATGATTCTTAAAATAACAGAATAAATACATGAACAAAATACCATCAGATTACCTGCTTTTTTGAATTCCCTTTACCAATGTTACTACTGTGTTTCCCCATCCTCCGAAAATAAGACCTAGCGCATGGAAAGATAAGACATCCCCTGACAATAAGACCTGGTGCAACTTTGGAAGAAAAAATTAATATAAGACACTGCCTTATTTTTGGGGAAACAGGGTATTTATTAGGACAGATAAATGGGAATTAGCTTTGGTAAAAGCCTTTCTGCATTTGTCTATATTATAAGAACCCCTGAAAATATATATATATATTAAATAGACACGAAATCAGAGAGTACAGTCCGGAATGAAATTCTTACAGTCTACAGGAAAATTTGCCTTGGAGTATAAAAAAATGAATCAGGTATTTCCCTTGAGGCTCATTCTGAGTGCACATTTTGTTCTAAGCTCTGTTTGCCTTTTGCAACAGCATTTAAGAGAAAATCAACTGACCATTTACAACCCAAACAATGGCTTTAGAGCAGCACCATTAAGGACTGCACCTGGCCAGACTCAAACAACACTTCTGTTTAACCTGGTGACTTTCCTGTGTCTGGGGTCAGGCAGGAGCAATCTTGGTTGGGGGGAAGGAAAGAAGAGCAAATATAACCGACTCACTGAGAACAAAACAGTTGCACCAACTATGCTTTGTAATTACAACTGTTTCAACAGTTGCTGGTAGGCAAGGCTGTCATTTAAGTGACCCACTATAATTTGGGACAAAGCCCCCGGAAATTATGGCACTTCTGAACAGGAGTGCATTTCTGAGTTTACTGAGCATAATATGCCCACTGAAATGCGGAATAGTCCTTCTTTGGTATACATTTACATCAAGGGAAACATTAGCAATAAAAGGAATTTAGCTAGAGAGGAAAAGAATACCATAACATTCACGTTTGGGAGCAGACCATAGTTTATTTTACTTTTGTGTCTTTTTCATTATGCACTATTTCAATCATGAAATATAGGAAATATACAGGGAATAGAACCATTAGCCCACAAACCCATCATTCAGTTTCAATAATCAACATTTGGCCGATCTTATTTTACTCTACCCTACCCACTCCCCTCCTTGAATTCTTTTTGAAAACAAATCCAACACAGCCTATATTTTATTTTATACAAGCTTTAATTTATGATATATGTACACATTCAACCTAAAGATCACTCCACAAATCTTATTAAGCATGGCATGTTTTAACCAACTTTAACCACCCCTTTAAGTGTTTTACACTAAAACCTATCTGCCTAGAAAACTAATTTGTTTGAATATAATTGGTTAATTAAAAGGACAAAGTAACTTGAATCGTAACCCTCTATTATTTTATTTACAGGGAAGAACAGAGGTTGAGAAAATAGTGCATATTATGCAGTCCCTGTGATTTTCATCTTTGTGGACACTGATCAACTAGAGACAAGGTTAAAAGTAATACAGTTGGACTTGTCTGAATGGAGCTTAGAAAAATGGGAGGAGGCTACTGAGGGGCAGGAGAGCTGCCTAGAGCTGCTAGCTGCCTAGCCCTTTTCCTTCACCACACAGACAGAATAAATAGAATGCCAACAGGCCAACCCTGGAAGCTTCAAAAATCACTCATAGGCAGTCCAGTTACTTATAATAATTTATTACAGATCTTAAAGCAAAGATCAAAAGGAACTCCATCTAGCATTTATTTTCAATTCCTCATTGACTGATGACTAATTTGTAGAGGAATGAAGTCTTCACAAGGGAAGCCAAAATAATCTGAGGTGACTTTGATACAATGCCACAAAGGATATGAAGAGGAAACCGGTAGAAGCTGCAAATGGCCAAGTTCCATTAAGAGTTCTAATAAAAGAATACTGGAATTTCCCTTAACTGTGAATTAAAAAATGTTAGAAGTGGGCAAAATTTAGACAAGCCAGGCAAAACATTTGTCACAGCCTTTGGTTGTTAAATGTTAACTTTAGCCACTGTTGCATTTATGTTCATCACATGGTAACATCTAAAAAAAAAAAAAAAAAAGCAACTTTTCCATCAGAAATCTGGCCAATCACATTCCTTTTGCTTTCGTATATTACTTATCAGCCTGCACCTTTCACCTGCATTGTGAGATACTATGGGCTCTTTCAACCTCTTTCAAACAAATGGCCATATTCTGCAAACTGATTGATTTAACTCCAAAAAAGCAACTTAAAATGATATATTTTTTTAGTCATGTATATAGCTATAGTCACATGGAGGAGAATAAACATCTCTTTTAAAAAATTTTGGTGCTTAAGTCAAATTGATCATGATAGAAACACTAGAAGCTATTCAAATTCTTTCAACTTCTATGAACAACTGGCATGATTTTTCCCTCCTGAATCCAGACATCTTCATATTCAGAGCTGAGGAAAGTGGTTTTCACACTACTTATTTTGGCTAGTTAAAAAATCCCCACCACATGTCTCCCTGCAAATTCATAGATAAAGATTTAAGTTTATATTAGCAATTCGACTGTGCAAATTTTTGTTTGCTTCTGAAGTCACCTCAAATTAACAGATTTACTGGAATCTTATGTGATAAAGAAGTTTTACACAACTCTGAGAAATCTCGCAATGTATTTCCCTATGAAGATGTGATATTGAGCATTTTCTTTAAAAACAGTTATACGTGTGTGGTTTTTTTTGTTTTTTTTTTTTAAAAAGAGTCTGTATCTTTTACAAATACAGTGAAATACTTATAAGTAAAAGGATGTCTGGGAATTCTTTAAATACAGCAGTAGAGAACCAGGGGTATTAAAGAATCAAAGCAGGCCATGGGTACGTAAAGCTGTGGGACAGATATATAGGGGTTCCTACACTATTTGGTCTTCTATGTAGCAAAACTATTGGCAGTGGCTATTTCACATATAATGCTATCAGTGCTTTTCATTAGGGTTTTTATTCAGAAAGTAACTTTCTATCAGGAGCAATGGAGAACCAAGAATTGGCAGTTAATATTTCAACTATCTGTACCAATAAAAAAGCCAAGTCCATCGCTACATTGTTTAGTAAGAAAACAAACAAACAAACAAAACACCCAAACCTGTTTTTGCAGTCTCTGAAATTTCAGTGACAGTATGTAACTAGATTTTAATGCGAATAAAATACAACTATTTTAGTTCAAAATACAAATTTTCTGGTTTCTTTTAAAGACATAGAGTTGGAAATTAAGATAGAAATAGAAATGGAACTGGTAAGTGTACTTTAAAATCACTACATACCAGGGGACATTGTGCCATACATTCAGAAAGACTTCTCTAGCACCCAGTACGCTAATCACGTATATCACTTACCTTGTGATCATACGGACTGTAAGAGTGAAATACCCGAGAAAGATCTTTCGTTCTTTGCTTTTTCTGTGGAAGAAAACACAGACATCTGAGTTGATAGGTGGCAAAATATATATGTGCAAATGCATCTATATGTACATCTACTCTCCATATTTATTTCTCTGTCTATCTACATTAAGATAATGTGCACTGAGATATTCTTCCTGTGCAAGGTGAGGGGCTCCAGTGTCAACAGGGGACATGTGGATGAAATTAGAAACCAAAGCCACTTGATGGTTATGTGGGTCATGGTCACAGACCAGCCAGGCCACTTGGCTAAGTATTCAAATCTGCTATTAATTAAGACCTTATATTAGAGTCATTTGTACACACTCCTGGTTTTCCCATAGGTTTGTTTCCCTATTTTAAAACTGTGTTTGGAGCCACAACTCCCCTTGACAGTCTATCCAATCACTTGGTCTTGTTTCCACATTCTGAGACCCACTAAGCATTATCCTCCCTGCCACTCAGCCAGAATGCCCCCCTCCTCTGCTCTGTCTCTCAGGTGTGCTTCTGAGCATCACACTCTAAAGTAATTTAACATTCCTTTTCCCCAGACAGCAGAGATGGATCTTTAACTGATCGGAAACACCCCTTTGGCTCTATGAGCCCTGGAATCTGTTCTGAACAGGTCACTCGACACCAAAGTTTTCATTAGATTATAATATTCTCAGAAGAAAAATGACGGATACTAACACTTCCTTCGGTAAGAAACTTAAAACATGGTGGGGATTTTTTTTTTCTTCCATTAAGGAAATTATGCTAGAGAAGATAAACTAGGGAGCAAAGAAGTTTTAAACTTAAGAGGTGTCCCCAGGTCTGTTCAGTCCCAACAATGGTGTGCTACCAGCTTGAGTTGGCAATAGATACGGAATATTCAGAGTTTGTTTTGTGTGCCTTTGTTTGTGAGTTTTGAATTATTTTGATAGCTAAACATGCATTTTATTATAAGCTACCTCTAATTATTATGGGAAGGAAATGAGGTATATTTATAAATAAACACACTATTCAGATTAGCCCCCAAAGAAGCCAGAGAAGAAAGAATGTTCCTTTTTCTGACAACAAATTTATTATATATAATACAGAGAAGTCTTGGCTCTGAATATTGAAGGTTATATGTATTAGTCCAGTTTATTGAAAATTACTGCTCTTTTTTCCTGTGATGTCAGAATCATATATCCCAGTGGTATATCTTCTGGGATCCAGAAGAGAGGTTTACAAATGATGGTCCATGGGCCAATCCAGCCCACCACCTGTTTCTGTAAATATAGTTTTATTGATACATAGCCACATACATTCAGTTATGTATTATCTATGAACTAGAGATCATGCTTCAGTGGGGTCCCTCGGCGTGGCCTGCGGGATTAGGCCAAAACCAGCTCTCTGACATCCCCTGCGGTGTACCAGATTGCAAGAGGGGTACCAGATTGCAGGCCAGGCTGAGGAACCCTACTGGTGCACAATCAAAGCCAGGAGGGATACAAGAGGTTAGCCAGCCAGGAAGGGATCATGGGAGGGGTCCTGGGCATGTCCCGCCTGTCTTGCTCAGTCCTGATTGGCCCGACCCTAGTAGCAAGCTAACCTACCTGTGGCAGCATATGCCCCCTGGTGGTCAGTGCACATCATAGTGAGCAGTGAAGTGGCCTTAGCACATCATTAGCATATTACTCTTTGATTGGTTGAACAATCGGATGACCAGACACTTAGCTTATTAGGCTTTTATTATATAGGAAGCTTTCATTCTAGAACAGCAGAGTTGAGTGGTTACAACAGAGATTGTATGACTCATAAATGCTAAAGTATTTACTATCTAGCCCATTACAGGAAAAGTTAGCCATTCCTCATCTTGAATGTCTATCTTTGACCATGTCTATGTCTGCTGGAAAGCTCCCCAAACCAAGTGAACAACTAATTATCCAGTAAAATTCCTTGTTCTTTTTAATTGCTTAATGAAGACAGTTCAAGAAACAATCAAAACCTATATCCTGACACATCAAGATGAACAACCAGCAAAATAATCATTAGCTGTCTTGTTTTCAGGATTTTGCCTTCTGAGCATTCTATATTCAGACAGAAAACATAAGTTGGTTGGTGTTTACAGCAAGCTGAAACAGATATGGGACTTTCAGAGCCCTCTGTATTCACATTTTAACTGCTAAAGACAGATACTCTGAAAGGAGACCCTTTACTAAGTTTTAGCACTAAAGCCACATAGAGAGTTTCATGTACAAATAACTATAGAGTGACCCTTATTGCTATTGAGCCAGTTTCTCATATGAAGACAACGTTAAGTCTACTATGCTACAAAATAGGCTTGTTGAGCCTTGCCAGTTTTAACTGATACCAAAAGCTGAGCCAAAAAAGAATAATTAGGTATTTTCCTATTGCATCATAGTGTGTCTAAATTACCTCCCACTTTTTAGCCTGTTAAAACAAACAGCTCAGTCATGCAACCACCTGCTAATTCTCCAAGTGTTTAAAAAGTAAACATGTTAAACAAGTTATGTGATGAACCTGTAACAAGGGTGGCCAAAGTACAGTGAGTACATCAGACATCCCTCCCAGAACCGACTGAAGCTCCTTCAAGTCACCTTGGTCATCAGTCCCCAGGCCACAGAGATGAGAGCTTATTAAAAAGCAACTACATGCCAAGTCCTGAAGTTATGTGGCTTGCAGTTTGGTTTAACAGATGGGGCAGTATGCAAATTTGGTGAAACTTTTAGATTTCTGTCAAGCTAACCCTCTACAGATCTCCATCCTACAGGTACTTCCTCAATTGCTTTCATACTTCACTCCTCAAGGACAGAGCACATGGATTACTCCTTTTATACCCATGTTTATACTCCTTTTCCAGACAAACCTAAACAAAACTAAAGGCCCCAATCAATGGAGCAGTTCTAATAGTCCAGGGTTCCAGACTTTTAATCAAAGGTATGCATATCTCAGATCTGAAAAAAGGTTCTGCATGTGATGAGAATAGACATTTTGAAGATGAAGTTATACCATCAATTAAATTGTAACAATATCCACCAATTTAATGTCTCCTGGTTCCCCAAACTAATTCATTGCTTTCTGTGCTCATTCTCTACTTGTAGATTAAAGCTTTCTCAAATAAAATATAATAAATAGCATTATAAGGCAAAATGATAACACTATGGACTTCATTTCTACATATGGATTCTCAAAAAGTGATAAAACCTACATATGAGCTTTCAGAGAGTTTGATATGCTTACACTATATTCTTATAATAAAATATAAAGATTTCAGCAAACATTCATCATACTTGGTGGTCAGCAGGCAAAACAGCAGGATTGAGTTTCACTGTACTAACTTCCAGTTTTCTCTTCCACATGTCAGGGCATGGAAGTCACCATTCTGTCCCAACAACAAGGAACAAACTGAACAGCCTGAAAAGCAACAGCTCTTCCTAGATCCAGGAGAGGGGCAGGCACAGAGAAAACTGCAGGCCCAACACTGAGGACTGACAGGTGAATATGGGGAATGCGGCTGCCTGGAGCAGAGATGCAGGATGAAGCTGCCGCAGGAACCAGTGTTCAGGTGGGGAAACCTGAACTGCAGTTAAGGGAATGCTGGGGCTCAGTGCAGATAGCTCATGAAGTTAAAGACTCCAGGGAAACCCAGTTGTTGGGGAGGGGAGGGAGAAGGAGGCACAATACTGTGAAATTTGTCTGCAGCAGCTCAACCCGGTTCCCATAGTAAATATCAAGAAAAATTCCTGGGCTTCCTTTTGGAAGAGGGAGAGATAAGCAAGAATTTTGAAATACACCAGAATACTCTGTTATTCTTAACAAGGCCTGCCCTCAGGTGTATTAATCATCAAAACAGAACTGACCTGGGGAAGGGCAATACTGAACTCCAGCCCACCCAGCTAAGGCCGGGGGAGGAAAAAAAGGAGGAGCACTTGCTAAGGTCACAGTTCAGAGGCACAGACTCTCTAAAGGACTGAGATCTAGTCACAGAAATAGAGAAAAGGCTCCTCACCTCACCACCACATTGCTCAAAATTGAATTTATAGCAGTTCCTTTTAACCAGAATATCATGAAAAATTATAAGGTATAACAAAAGGCAAAAAACACAATTTGAAGAGACAGGGCAAGTATCAGAATCAGACATGGCAGAGATGTTGGAATTATCTGACTGGAAATTTAAAACAATTATGATTAATATACTAAGGACTCTAATGGATATAGCAGACAACAGGCAGGAACAGATGGGTGATGTAAACACAGCCCCTCTCCCCAAAAGCTAAAGCTAAAAAAACCTAACAGACACGATAAATGCCTCTATGGGCTTATTAGTAAAATGTGCATGGCTGAGCTAGAGGATATCTCAATAGAAACTTAAAAGTAAGTTTTCTATTGAGATAGAAACTGCACAGTAAGGTTCTGAATACCTTTGTGTCATGCAGGTGCACTTGAGACAACGAGTCCAGGATGGTGCAGGACAAATGCCAAGGGGAGTCTCTGAGGGACAAGAAGAGTTAGGTTCTAAACAAATCCCAAAATTCCAGGCAATAAAGGCTGAGGCTCAAGGACTGATCAGTTGCTATATGCTGTGGATAGGCATTCAGAAGGGAAGTCAGAGAATCACAGCCTGAGGCAAAAGAGCTGAAATAGCAAAGAGGTACAAGATAAAAACATGTCCAAAGGTCAGGGAATCCTGGTGAAGAATTAGTCAGGAACTGAGAAATTCACTGTGAGGACAGGGCTGAGCAAGATGCGACAGACAGACGTCAGGGGAAGAAATGAAGTAACTACTAAGGATGTGAGCTGATACCAGGCAGGTCTGAGTTTCCTTGTGGCATCCTCTATCATACTTCCTGTAGGGCAGGCTCAAGGTGTGAGCGGACAGGCATTGCTTGCCCTGGTAAATTCTGTCTAGAATTTTATATTATACCGTACCTTACTGAAGAATTCAGTTTTTGATAAAAGCCAAAATAAAAGAACTGAGTATGTAGAGAGATTATGCATCTACATAAACTGTAAGAAAGTAGCTAGGGTACAGGCATACAGAGACAGGGAGGAAAAGTGGGAGCTTTGCTGAGTCAAAGAAATTATTAAATGATCAGTACATGTGATGCAAAATATATGACAGTTTCATCAAAATGATCAAATTTGTGTTTCAGAAAGAGCTTCCTACTGGTATAAGAGATGAAGTGTGGAAGCAAGGCTAGAGGCTGAAGACGGTGAGAGAGGATTGCAGTGGTTCAGGAAAAATTAAAACACACCACAATAAGCTCGGAGCAAGGAGGGTAGGTGGGTGGGTGTGAGAAGCAGCTGGGAGGCAGGATGGAGACCACGTGGTGACTGACTGAACAGGCACAGGGAGGGAAGAGCAGGGAAGACAACTCGATTTCTGGCTGAGATTACCGAGGGGAAGGAAGTACCCTGTGCTGATGGCAGGAACCTAAAGAAATCAGATTTGAGGACTGGGCTGAGGAGGGGAATTTGGTTTTGAATATAATGAATGTGAGGTGGCTGCTGTGAAACATTTGGAGAGAGAATGAGAAGGAAGGTAGAAAGAAGGGAAGGATGGCGCTAGAATACAGACGTGGATCTATACCTATAATTAAAAGCATGAGAGGGGATGTGACCACCCAGGAAGCATATACAGTGAATGAGATCAGAAGATAAGACAGAGGTGAAAATCCAGGCAAATAGCAGCTCTCTGACCTTGGGCCAGGTATCTGCTCAAGTATCTTCATAGATAAAATGAGGCAGCTGGATTAAGCCAGTAGTTCTTAGCTCTGGTTGCAGGTTAGAATCATTAGGGAGTCTTTAAATATACTAGTGCCCCAGTCCTAGTCCCCAGTGGCACTGATTAAATGGGCAAGTCTGTTATTTAAATGCTCTTGTGTTTTCCGACATGCGGTTCAAGTCGAGAGCCAGTGGCCAAGAGGATTCCTAAGTTCTCTTCCCATGTTAACCTTCATTGTTCTGATGGGTCCCTACGCCTTTTAGCTGCCACTCTAGATTCTGAATTCTATCAGGCATTTTCCTTCTCAATCTCTGCTTTATGTGTGAAGTATTCGATATTTCCTAACCTCTTCCTTTACTTAAAAATGGACTCTGAGTAGGAATTCATTCCTCTGGGGCAGATGGAGGCTTTGGCTGAAGAGAATGACTGTTGTTATCTATGTAGTTCCCTACGTGATGAGTGCTTTTGGAAAATAAGTGGAAAGCTAATTTAATAAGCTGCACCTTTATTTTGTTACCCATGTCTAAAACGTAAGAAGCTTAATTAAAAGCACTTGACATTATCAGCACTCAATCACAACCCTGCTTGTATAGTGTGAATATTTGGGTTGTGTCCCTGCAGTGATAATGATTCAACATCATCGAGAGGAGGAACAGGTCCCTGGAATTAAAACAAACCTCAAGATTTAGAAATCAATTTAAAAAGTCAATGATGTGAAATATGTTTGGCGATCAAATAACCAAAAATACTTGGGAAATACTCTTCAAAATTTCATTTGCTTTTGTGTCATAAGGCACATACACCATGTTCTTTCACATTCTCTGAGAGAGAACTGAGGATGGTAGGGAAAATTTTGGAAAGTCTGCTCTAACTGGACACATTTTTACACCTCTTCTTTTCTAGTAAAATCTGCGAGATAACTAAAATGGCCATATATGTTGCTGACTTGGATCTCCTCCCCTCCAGTTAAAGCAAATTAAAGGAGAGCTGTCAGGCTCTTTATTTTCTCAAATCTGCACTGGAGGGGTGTGGGATGGAGGGGGGTGAGTGGGGTATGGAAGCAATTCTTAGAGGACATTAGAACAGCAGAATTCTAAGAACGGAAGTTAGAAAACAGATAAAGTGAATTTGTTCACCCAACTACAATGGTTTTCACATAAAATAACCAGGCAAATGTGGAAATGTACCACTTACTCTAAAACACAGCGAATATCAGTGGGAAACACTTCTTTGCAGCCTTATGGTTTCTAAAATCACCTCAGTGGCATTGAAGGTGTACAATCAGCCTCTCATTTTCACAGTGGGGATGGCAGGTCCCTAACCAGGCAACACAAGCTGCGAAGAAATGCAAAAAGAAAATTCTGCATTCATTCAGGGACAGCCCATAAGGACAATGCAGGCAGCCCTATCTTCCTATATCAAACTCCCCTTGTTGTCTAAAGAGAGCATTTGTTTGCAAGGAAAATGTCATTTTCCGGCAACAAAGGCAAGGCTGCCACAAGAAAGGAAGGAGACTTTACTACATGGCAGCAACAGATGTTGCTAAAATGAATAGCCTTCACAAGAAGTTAGAAAAGAAGCAGCCTTTCAATATGAACCATCCCTGCAAATGGGAAAAGACAAAGTCCATGGTACTGAGTCCTAGATGTGCACATAATGGCTCATCCAAGTTTCTTTGTGACAATTTCTGGGTGCTCAGAAGTCACACATAGGAACCTGAGTGGCTATAAATATCAACTCAGTATCACTTATTTTTCACTCTGCCCTTATAACGGGCCACAAAAGAGAGTTAGCACTACTTCTCATCTGGATTATGGTAGTAATATTTTTTCCCTGAACTACCTGGGCTCAATTTTTACCAGCTACAGTAAGAGCTGGCAAAAATGACCCGTGGGCCAATTACAGCTGGCCATCTGTTTTTTTGAGTGTGTTTATTCTGTTATTTGTTTTTTACATTTTTAAATGGCTGGGGGGAAAACCAAACCCAAAAGAACAAGATTTACTGGTGACATGTGACCATCATATGAAATTCAACTTCTGTAAAGTTCATTGGAACACAGCCATACTCATTCCTTCATGCGTTGTCTGCGGCTGCTTTTGTGCCACTGTGGCCGAACTGAATGACTGCTATAGGAATAGCATGGCCTGTGAAGCCAAAAGGATTGACTATCTGGCAGTTTTCAGCAAGTTTTCCAGCCCCTGCTCTAAACCATTGGTGTGCAACTCTCCCTGCACATGGAAATCGCCTAGCGATTTAAATAATACTCATGTCTGGGTTCCACTGACATAGATTCTAATTTAATTGACCTGGGCTGCAGCCTTGGATTTGAAATTCTTTAAAAGGTGCAGGTGATGCTAAAGTGAAGCGAGGGTTCAGAAGCATTGTCTAACCGAGGCTCTGTGCTTAGGCCAGAGCGGGGTTTCTAGTGCGTGGTCATCCAATGCCATGCATGCTCTTCTTTTAAAGCCTTCAAGGGTTCCCTAATGCTCAGAGAATCAAATTTTAGGTACTGCATTAGGGCTTGGCCACATTTCCCCACTAACCCCAAAGGCAACGTCTTGTTCCTTGCAGTTCCTGTGTTTTCTTGAGGCCACATCTTGCCAATGAGATCTCTCTTGCCTGGCATGCCATCCTGAACATCTTCAAGTGTTAAATTCATTCTGAAGAGCCAGGGTCAGAGATCATCTCTTTCATGCTGGATCCCCAAACAGAAAGAACCTTTTTGACTGTGTGTTTACACAGATCTCTACTGCTTTCACAGTGTGCCAACATCTCTTTGAGGGCAGAGACCACATCCTGGTCATCTGGGTGGCACCTCCTCCCTCCACAACACTGTATTACAGTGCCTTGTATATGGGAGCTGTTCAAGAAATGCTGACATCCCCTTGATCCCTCAACATTTTGGTTTTACCTTCATCGAACCTTCTGATCCTTCAAACTATCCACCAAGTCACCTTTCCCTCCAAACTCTCAGTTTATGATACACTTCAACTCTAGTAACCTTCATTTCCCTATTTCTTCTCCCTATAGGCTCTTGCTACCCACCTTATGTTAATCCAGTTCCATGCCCTGAGCCATTTGGGCACCTTCTGTGCACTAAGGCCATCTCAGTATTCCTTGGTCTCTGTTCCCTGATTAGTCAGCCGGTGTTCTTATTCCTCCTAAGTTTTTCTGTCCCTGTCCTCAGCCTCCACATTTAAAATCCATTCTCCAAGCTCTAAAACTTAGTTATTAATTGAATGATACACTCATTCATTTGACACAATTACTGCAGGGACCATAGCCCTGGTGAGATGGAAAGCAGGTCCCTGGATTCAACAGACTTTACAATCAATCTGGTGGTGAGAATAGATTACCACACAGGTGGGCAAAAGTAGGTTTACAGCCAAAACCGGTTTGGCTCAATGGATAGAGTGCTGGCCTGCGGACTGAAAGGTCCTGGGTTTCATTCTGGTCAAGGGCATGTACCTTGGTTGCGGGCACATCCCCAGTAGGGGATGTGCAAGAGGCAGCTGATCGATGATTCTCTCTCATCAATGTTTCTAGCTCTCTATCCCTCTCTCTTCCCCTCTGTAAAAAATCAATAAAATATATTTTTTAAAAAAGTAGTTTTACAGTGAGTATGAAAAAAAGAGTTTATTCTTGTAGTATTATTAATTACTAGAGGCTGGCTGCACAAAATTCGTGTTCAGATAGGGTCCCTAGGCCTGGCCGGCAATCAGGGCCAATCTGTGGAGCCCCCGCTGGCATCCACCTTGGCCAGCCTAGGGCCTGTGGCTGGGGGCAGCTCCTGCGTTGAGCATCTGCCCCCTAGTGCTCAGTGCACATCATAGCAACCGGTCGTTTCACTAATCATTCTATATTAGTTGATTTCCATATTTGGAAATCACTAGTCGATTTCCATATTTGGCTTTTATTATATAGGGTTGTATCATTTTCCATATAAACCTATTTTTGCCCCACCTTGTACTTAAACAGGTAACGAGCACATACTAAGTACTCAAATGTTTATCTGAGTAAATTCTTAAAACAATGGGTATTAACCTATTGTATTAATGCTGCTTACCAAGTGGTTGTGTCATTGAGTGACCTGTTTATGATTCTTACACAGATAACTAAACCAAATACAACTTTATGTTAAAATTATTTTTATAACTAGAATTGGTACTTCAAGATGATAATTGTAATAACTCCAAAAATTGAAACTTATTTCCCATAGGTTTTTGCATCAATTTCTATTTTATGCACAATTTTTTAAACATATCTGCTCCCTTATAAAGTTTTCTGAGAAGTTATGTACAGGATAGGGGAATGACAGCATCCAGTATCTTTTGGGGGATGGAAGAATACCAGGAAAGAACAAAATCAATAACTATAGATTGTATGTTATCCTTAGCTTTAAAATCGATGAGTAAAGATAGTAACCAGTAGTAGTTCAGATTCCTGATTTGCTGTCCATATATTAGACACTAGGTTTTATGACATATAAACCCCCCCTGGGGGGGGGGCACAAGAATAAACACATTCTCCTTCCTTTAGTTACTTTGAAGCTAAGAAGTTTGACAAAGTAAAACAGGTTTTAATCTAATTTCTGTTACATTTTCTTTCTCACAATTGTTACCCATACATGAAGAGGTTTCACTTTTATTTCTCAAATTTAAAACATTTCTTTAACATATGACAACTGTTTTCACAGTGATATTTTCAAAAGATTAGCAGTTACTGTATTAAAACTCAATTTTTTTTTCTCTCTAAGTAGTGCAGTTCTTTTTACTTTTGTCTTTAAAGACTTACTGTGCTATACTAGTAAATTATTTGAAATTAGGGAGAGGCTGGAAACAAATGGTTTTATTTATCTTTTCCTACTTGCTTAATAATCATGTCTGATATCTGTAAGTTTTTTTAGTATGGTCACACTATACAATTAAACAAAAATCAAAAGTAGGAAGTCATATTAGAGGCATAACTAAGAGCTTAATATTTTGCAAGTGGATAAAATAAATGCAGTGTGGATTTTTCTGATTAATATCCTGGAATTATATGTATTTCCCCATTGTTATTAATACTTCTCTTTCTCTTATATATAGAGATGGGAATGTGCCTTTACTGAATCTAACACTCAGTGAGAATAAGCATCAGTGACACTCATCATTGCAAAAGACAGGGTTGTGCAAGATGGATCTGCACGAACTCTGTTAGTACTCGGAGCCTCATACCAGCTTCCAGAGGCTAATCTACGGAGCCCCCAAGGGGAAAGAACGAAGAAAGAATGGGGAAAACAAAATCTCTCTGACCACAGATAAGCTGCTATAGAGTTCTAAAAACTGATCAAAACCAATGCATCTCCTTCATGGCTGCGAATAACCCTTGCTGTCACCCCATTTGAAGAGAAGCTCGAAAATTGTTCTGTGCCAGTTATTGCTGCATCTCTAGATAAGCCCACAACTCGTTTTTATTATGATTCCACGACTGGGATCTGGAAGGTCAGACGTGACAATGTAGGCTTGATAACTCTCCTACTTTCTACATCTAATTTAGCACCTACTGTAAAAAATCATTTCTATCAGCAATGCAACCATCACTGATATCTCTCTCCATCCCATCACACCAATAATAAGAGTCTAAAATTCATTTCAGGGGTGGCTGGGCTTTTTGACCTATCTTCTCCTCAAGCACTGTGTCAAAAACAGACTTATTTTCGTTCCATATATTAAACATACACATTTCCTTTTTTATCTTTGGCCTTTATGATAAAGGAGTCTTTATTTGATAACCAGAAGACAATTTAATATACAGCTCAATCTTCTCCACTCACCCTTCCTCATGTCACTGCAGACATCGCTCGATTCTTTCTTTATGTTGTAGGGCAAGTTTACTACACAGAGGATGAAAATTTCTGAGTTTGGCTCAAAGCCAGCAATCTGTGCAGCTACTGGCAGGAAGGGGACAGGAACACATGTGTGGGATGTGGGGGGAGGGATGGTGGTTGAGGGCCTAGGAAATTAGAAAAAGGGCAGGCAGGAGGAACACGGATAGCTGAGGTTTCCCTGTGCCCATTCCAACACCTCAGACAACTCTACTTATTATATACAGTATAATTCATGTATAGAGGAATGTAAGTTCTATCAGAATATAGTGATTATTTATAATGAAAAAGGTGCAGCCTAATTCCAAACAGAAGACAATTTAATATACAGCTCAATCTTCTCCACTCACCCTTCCTCATGTCACCATTGATACATAAGTATAGGTACCATATGACAGGCCTGGCCACTCTGAGAAAATAGGTAGGCCTCCTTGAGGCTAAAGTACTGCTACCCCCATCCAGGCTCTCCATTCTTACGGCGGACTATGCCCATCTCCTGAAGCATGAGCCCCAGGATCCTGCCATCACAGCCCCCTCAATCTTTTATCTCCTTGCCTTTCTTTCCTTTCCTTCCCTCTTCAGCAGCGAAGAGCTAAGCATCTTATTGTGTA
The DNA here is from genome assembly GCF_014108245.1 of Pipistrellus kuhlii. Lineage (NCBI taxonomy): Eukaryota > Metazoa > Chordata > Mammalia > Chiroptera > Vespertilionidae > Pipistrellus > Pipistrellus kuhlii. Next base: position 124,495,447 of record NW_023425515.1, on the reverse strand, counting down.
CGCTGTATGCTTTCTGCTTTTTATTGGGAGAACAGCCCAAGATATTTAAAAAAGGCCTGTAGGTTTAACATACATGCAAAATGATAAAAAATGATAAGTGTCTTAGAAAAAGCTGAATACACTACCTGGCCATGATCATATTAAAGGAATTATGCTAAAAGTAACTTGAATCAATGTCAATGTCCAAACACTTTTTGACATTTATATAGTGCTTCATATTTTCAAAGTATTCATAACTATAGTTTAATGATAAGCTTTCATCCATTCACACAAAGATTTACTGGATGTCTGCATTATACATTTTATTAACAATTACAGTTGACCTTTGAACAATGTGGATTTTAATTTGTTATTAAATGTGGACCCTCAAACAATGTGGATTTTAACATGTTATTAAAAAATTACTTTTTGTTTTCTTAAACAGAAGCATCATATAATGGGTTCTGAACCTTTTATGGGATAAGAATCCCGTAAAAACCAATGAGTCCCTCCCCCAGGAAACACATTTGTATAGACTCTCTCACCGCCCGCACAACCCAGCTGGTTGCCAGAGCCTGGAAGCCTATGGATGGGCTGAGCCAGGTGCACAAACTCCTGGATAGCTTTAAATTCCTTCAAGGCTGGGGATTTGGGAACGTTCATCTTAGCACTTAGTGAACTTATAAAGAATGCTGGTTACTCTTTTTTTGTTTTTATCCCTTTAAAAGAAAACAACAACAACAACAACAACAAAACCAAAAACCCTAATGCTACAATTTTAATTCCCAGCAGTACCATATGTAGTCAGGATGCATAAAGCATGACACTGTCTCCAGAAAAGACATTGTAGAAGGTATCATTTAACACTCTGTGATCATATTGTTGAGACTGAGTAACAGTTCCAATCCTGGCCACAAACAGTGTTGTAGAGCTACACATTAATGAAAGAAATTAGCAAGCAGTAACACAGTTCCTAACCTTTAGACAAGTTATACTCTATATCTTGCTTTTAGGTTGGTTGTTTGGAATCAGGCTGCACCTTTTTCATTATAAATAATGACTATATTCTGATAGAACTTACATTCCTCTAAAACCCCAACCAATAAAAAAATGCAACTAATTATTTAATCTAGATCATGTGTGTTCCTCCAACTGTACTTAAGTACCATTTATGAATTGCTTTCATGAATCCTTTTCCAGTTTCACATCACATGGCATTAATCTGTAACATTATCTTTTGTTCTGCCCCAGATTTCTGTGAGCACAGGTTCTGGAAATACTATCTTGGTTCTTGACCTATTTTTATCTCTTAGGTTTATATGAAGCATATACACTAATCAGATATTCAAGTTCTCATGAATAAGCCAGCTTTTCAAAGTGAGTGTTTTTATCCAGCTTCTTCTGCAATTGAGTGGTCATCCTATAATTAATCATTTATTCTCTTTCATAAGGGAATAAATACCAACAATGAGTATTCCACAAATACTCATTGTTGGTATTTGCTGTCTACAAGGAAACATCCTAAAATGGCTGTCCTACTGTGGACAGGAAGTAGGCCAGTCAGGAGACACTAATCACTATGCACATGGGTCCTACGCAGGACCAGGGATGGCTTTAGGATATCTATGTACTTGAAAAACATACTACCATTTTGGGGCAAATTACGTTTTAGCTTGGAAGAGTGTGCGTGCGGGCGTGCATGCGTGTGTTTGTGTATGGTAAGTATTTTATACATACCGTACATAAAATCGGATTCTTATAAAAAGGTTAAGAACCACTGGCCCAGATTGGGGATACATGAAGGTCTCATAAACTACTCATTTGGTGTCCATAGAAGCAAACATTCTTTAAGTATTTGGGCTGTTGAGCCCTCTGTGGGAGGGGCAGACAATAGCAAGTAGTGGTATGCTAGCTTGTTCACTACACCATGCAAATCAAAGAGACCTGGGCTCCCCCTCTTTAAAATGCAGTATATTAAGCAAATCCTTAGGGGGGTTGAAGCCCCATTTCAGGCAGCTTCTCAAAGTCTTAGTTACAACCTGCATATATAATAGTCCCTCTCCCTTAGAAGAGTTCTAATAAAAAAGTGGTCCCCATCTCATTAATGAGCAAGAGAGTCAGTAGGCCAGAGGTTCAGAATACCATCCCAATCAGTTTCCTGAAAATGATTTTTTTAGGACAATGACTTCTAGGACTAGCAAGATAGTTAAGAATTAAAGATGAATAACTATGATATTCTTTAACCTTTGTAAATTTCCTCTCAGTTTTTGTTCTTTTCTATTCCTGTTTTTGATAGAGATTAGCCAAAAAACCAAAGTGTAAAAGGACTTTGGGCAAAGCAAAGAAGAGCTAAAACCCTAGACCTATTTGTAGGCAATCTTGAAATGAAAGAAAACATGGGGACTGCTGGGAAAGCAAAGTGGAATGCCTGGGAGCAGGCTAGACCCTACACACTTACAGACACCCCTTCAAACAGCTGGAACAGGACTGGTGTTTGCCAGTGCTCACCCATTTTGGCCCAACCATGGATGAAACGTTGGGGAAATCTTTTTACCTCACCAAACCACAGTGAGCTCAGATTTCTACATCTTGAAAGTTACCATGCTGGTTAAAGCATTTTGCCTTTAAATGAATTAAATTTTGGCTCTAAAATTCTATACATTTAAAATAGGAATTGAGAACTCTGTATTTTAATGAAGGCTCTTACAGCTTTATTTTAGGCACTGCTTTTCTTTCTCCCTTGCCACCATGGTTTATTATAGACAGAGTGGCTAGGAGTCAGAGCATAGACACCGAATGCTTGATTTTTAGATTGGAGCTCCACCACTGGCTGTGTGATGGAGCAAGTTATTTATACTTTTTGTGCTTTAGTTTTCTCTGGTGTAAAATGGGCATAAGAATAATTATTACCTAGGGCTGTTATTAAGATGAAATGAATCAATGTTTGTAAGGCACCAAGAGAATGCCTGCACCTGGTGAGTACCACACATGGTGGAAACTATAGCTCCATCAAGTCTACACGTCACAGGAGTCTTCCCTCTAAGTCCCTCACTTGTTCTTTCCTGCATTCTCTCATATTTGCCATCAGTGCTTAGACCTCTTGACCTCATGGCCACACTATTTTTACCTTCTCAGTTTCTGCCTGCACATTCTTCTAACTTTGATGCATCGTGCACATTGTTCCAAATTCATCTTCTTAAAATACTACTGAGATTGTGTCACTCTGAGAAGAGACATCTAAACAGTGGATGCTGCCTAGGAGCACAGTAATGTGCTTCTGGTGGCTCAGCATGCGGTCATTATCTAGGAACAGGCCCTAGGGCTAATGAGGTTGTGAGTCCTGATGTGATTACAGAGTCCATATTTCCCTGACTGGCCCCAAACCACCTTATAAAGGTCTTTCTTATTATTCACTGCAAACCCTGCATCTCAGAAGAACTAAACTTCTTAACATTTTCCAGAAACCATACTATTTTTCATATAGTGAACAGCTTAGCTTTTAAAAATTTGCTTTGGACAGTGGCCTTGATCGTCTCACTCATGAGCCTCTAAGTTTTACAGCCCTTTGTGTCACTCTTACAGCATTTGAAACACACTGCCATGTTATCATCCCTTTCTTCCTTCCTGGATGGCTCTCTGAGAGTAAGGTACCCTTAGGAGTCATCCTGACACATCAAGGTGCAGCAGCCAGCCCGGGCCCTTGCACAGAGGGGCTGATCTGATACTAGGTAAATTAATTAATGTTACCCTAACTGTAGTTTTAACTGATTTTTAACATTGCAGTAGTTCTGATTGCCAAAATGATGAGGAGACTTAAATTACTCCCCAAAGCCATGTTGTGGTCTTTATGGGCACCAGGACTGCTGTGGTTATAAACACAGGTGAGAAGTGCTAGCTGAGTCTTCTTCCAATCTATTCCATCTTGCTGCTAACAGAAGATAAAATAAAATTAAACTACTTCACAGTGGCCTTTAAGTTCCTCGATGGGATAGCAAATCATCTGTTTGGATAAACTTTTAAACCTTGAGGGAACACACTGATTTCCATCTTAATAACATTTCACTGATCTCCATTAACTTGGTAGGAAGAAGGAGGTGGGCAGCTCCTTGAGGCCTCTGAAACTTAACATCAGCTAGCTGGGAGGTGATCATCAAGTACTGCTTTGCATTAACTCTGTAATGGCCTAGGGATACCAATCATGTTTTTGTGTTAGATTCCAAAACTAACTGAAATTTACATGTGGACTTTGTCCTCCACAGTTTTAATATTTGTTTGTCCTAAAATAACAAGTTCAAAGCTTACAGAAAGTAGTTTGAGAGGCTACTTTGTTGTTTTCCCAGATAATAAAGGCTAAGAGGAAAGGCAGTACAGGAATATAGACTACATGGAAAGTGTTTTTTACTCCAATACTGTGCCTTGAAACTGAGTAATATCCAGATAGAGTTGGTGAGGATAATAGTGTTTTAGGATAAATATTAAATTCATGACCTATGAATTACTCCTAAAATTAAATATTACATCCATGAGTTTTCCTAGCTGCTCTTGACCCAACATGCATTTTTGATCTGCACACTTTTTGAAGATGAAACTTCTACACATACTACCTGCTGTGTAAATATTACAGGCACTTCAATGAAATAAGTTTCTGCCTTTCCAGTTTTAGTTTCCCCTGTCACTGTACTCAATTTAAAGTATCTTATTTAAAAAAAAAAAAAAAGAAAACCACAAAAGCTGTTAAAATAATTCAAAGATTTAGAATAGATTAAAACAAAGAAATAAAAAATAATTTAGGCTATGTAGTTGTGACAGTTTAAGCTATCTTAAAATTGAAAGTGTCAACTAAATCACTAACATTTTTGAGTTTTCAAGGCCTAGGTTTTCTTTCTTCTATGATCCAATTAAGTAATTGGGATTAAAAGTTATGCTAAAAATGGATAACTATACAGTGTAGAAACCAGATAATGCCTTACCCAAATGATAAAAATTAACATCACCAATAAGGGGCAAAAATGCATCTGACTCCAGATGTGATATCATTTATTTAGTTTCCCAGGGAAAAGCATATAATATAAATCAAATCATAAAAACTAAAGCTCAAATTGAGGGCAATTCCATAAAATAACTGGCCAGTATTCTCAAAAATGTTAATATATCATGAAAGATAAAACTCAGGAATGTCCAGATAGAGAGATAAAACAATTAACTATAAGACCCAAACTTGAGCTGAGTCCACTATCAAAAAAACAACAAGCAGGGTCTGTTGTTGTTTTTTCATGTGCTTTGTCTCATGTTATTCTTCTAGGTTCTGCTATAAAGGATATTGTTGGAACTCTTGACAAAATTGGAATAAACTTTTGATTGGGTAAAGCACTGAATTTGACAACAATATTGTATTATAGTTACATAAGATACTCATTCTTAGGAAAATACACACAAAATGTTAATGTCTGTAATGTGCATGTCTGTAATCTACTCTGAAATTGTGCCGGGGAAAAATATCTATGTATAAGTCTGTCTGTCTATCCTATGAGGAAGAGCAAATTTAGCAAAATCTTAAAGACTGATAAATTTTGGTAAAGGCTTTACTGGATATATACTATTATTACAACTTTTCTATAAATTTAAAATCATTCTTGGGGTTGAGATGGGGTAGGCTAGAAAAGGGTCAATGGGGAAAAAAGGGACGTATATATTACTTTCAATAATAAAGATTTTTTTTTAAAAAATGCTTCAGATGGTAATAAATAAATGGATAAATAAATGTGGGGGGGGGGAGAAAAGTTTTAAAAAATTTCTATGGACTATAAAATATCACTGCTATAACAGAAAAACAACTTTGGAAACCAAGAGTTTTTTGGTCAAAAAGTTTTAGAATTATTTTGAGTTTTAGGGATAAATGTCTGTTCTACTGTTTATATGAATGTAGAGCAGAGGAAGAATGGAGTCTAAGTCTCAGGCACCTAACTTAGTCATGTAACCGTGGGCAAATGTACTTCTTTGATGCTCAGTGAAAAATAATAGCAGAACCTAGAAGAATAACATGAGACAAAGCACATGAAAAAACAACAACAGAGCACATGTTTCTGGCATATGTTAACTTTCAAACAATGGAAGTTTCATTTTCCTGCTCTTATAACTTCTAATCTTATGTACCACTTCTATAAAGGTTCTTTTATTATGACTAACAAAAATAAAGCATCAGGATATTCATCTTAGATATAAGATATCAGATAGAACATAATTAATAGAGTACATTTTATTATTATCATTTAAATGCTTATCTGATTATATTTGACTTGCTACTCCTTAATTACAAAATAAACAAGAGGCAAGAGTTTAGAAAAGTGTCATGTTAAATATTACTGAATATATTATGTTGATCTAAATACACATTCAACAGTAGCTCTAATACTTAGAACTACACTTATATGTCCCTTGGAAGATAATAAAGATGGAGTAATTAATGAACCATAGTTATAGAAAAAATAGCAGATGATCAAAAAATAAGATACAGTATTATAAGGTTCTTTATCTTTAGAAGTAGCTCCAAGAATCTACTCACTTCTCAAGTTGTTATTAAAGTAATAAAAAGTGAGTTCAAATTGAATATTTTGAATTGAATATAATTTTAATAAACCAAGTTCATTTGAAAGACATATAAGAATTAAGTAAATCCTTGCAATTTTTCTGAAACTTATATAAAACAAGTCATGTAATCACTTCTGAAAAAATTAGATTGAAATATAATAAAGATGACTTGTCAAAGAATGGAATTTATATTCTCTTTATTTAATATAAATTCACTCAGTCCTTCTTAACTCTAGTACTCATCACTATTCACCATCAGAGAGAAAAATTTATAACCACACCTATTCCTACTGTTTTGATAATTATACATTCATAAAAGCAGGATAAAAAATTGATAACAGGAAACAAAAAAAATTAAATAATCATAAGAAACAAACTCAGTGCAGTTTTTCTACATGATTTTTAAAAAGATTTTCTATGGGCTGTCTATGGAGTACAAATTAAGACTGCTACCATTGAACTAAAAGCTCTGAAATCATATCTGACTCTTCACTGTCCTAAAGTTTGTTTATCTTAGAACACTTGAAATACTTATATTCCCAAGACAAACCATGATCCCAAAGTATAGTCGACCCTGATATTTTTCTTTCAATAATTTATAATTAACAGAAGATTCACACGAAAGGGATCTATTATAGATAGCAACAAAATCTGTGTTTTCCTTTTCTTATCTTTACCATCCTGAACAGAAACCAATTCCAAAAAACATGGCTCCATCCTGCAGTTACAGCCTGCATATGTCTAGTACATGTCCTGTCCTGAGAGTCTGACTACAGGAAGCTGATTTCTGTGATAGTGGAATTCAGTTCATCCACGTCACATTAGGACTTAATGAAAAGTTAGGCAGTGCTCTGTGACAGCAGACAAGAGGTCAGATTCAGAAGGCAGGGAATTAGGGCATCAGTGAGGGTTGGGGTTTTCTGAAGGAGTGATTCAGGCTGAGAGGATTCAGGAGCATGCTCTTTAAAAAAAAAAAAAAAAAAGTCACTCTGGCAATGAAAACTAGAGGTCTCTCAAGGGACACCTCTCTCCTGTGCTGTCCACGAGGCCCTGTGTACAGGTCGCAGGGTGGTGAGGTCCTGCTTCAGCCATATCATGCATACTGTTTTCGCCCCGGGAGCACTTCCTTCTTGGAAAGAGTGCTTATTTTCTTTCATGAGATTTTGCTAAGACACTCTGCTCTGGTTACTCCAAATGAATCACACTTGTTCAATTCTCTAACATTTCAGGTTCATGATGGTAGACAACCAAAGGGCTTGACAGTACTGGCAAGGCCAATGCATTATTGACATTGAACTTCCCTCTGCACAGCTAAGACGTAACAATTCTTGTCACTTTCATTCTTTAAGGCTCCAAATGTTGTCACCATCCCCCCTTTTCCTTCTGGCAGGATCTAAGAGTGGAGAAGGAGGCAGGAACTTCTCCCTGTGATGTTAAGCAAGGTATTCATTACTCTTAGCCTCTGCTTCCTCATCGATTGTGCAAAACAACTATAATAGTGGTGCTTACTTCACAAAGTTGTGAGAATGAAATTAGGTAATAGATATGAAGTGCTCAGAACAATGTCTAACATATACTGATTGCTAAATAAATGCTAATTCTTATTGTTATTTTTTGTTATGTCATTATTAGGACTAGGGCTACAGATTATTATGCCTGCAGGTAGCATTATGTATAAGCTTTCACAGATCCAGGAATGACCATGTGTCATTGAGGGGCACAGCAAACTCTGGTAGCATATAGGGCTGAAAGCTCAATTAACTTAGCTGTATCAAAAAAGCCAGACAATGCTCTCAGATCAAAATACTCCACAGTTAGTATATTAGTTTCCTATTGTTGCAATAACATATTACCACTAACTTAGTGACTTAAAACAACACAAATTTGTTATATTACAGCTTTACAGGTCAGATATCTGAAATGCATTTTAAGGCCGAAAATCAAGGTATGGCAGGGCTACACTCCTTGCTTAGGCTCTCGGGGAGAACCTGTTCCTTGCCTTTTCCAGTTTTTAGAGGCCTGCCTGCATTCCTTTTAGTCCTCCCCCCAGGATACATAATTTCCCCCTCTAGGTATGTGCCCTGATTGGGAAGTGAACGCACAACCTTTTAGTGTATGGACAGCACTTCAACCACTGAGCACTCTGGCCAGGCAGCTGCCTGTAGTCTTTACTCACATTCCTATCCTTGATCTTTGTTTCCATTCTGACATGTCCCTCCTCTAATTTTAAATCTGCGGTGTCCCTTTTCTGAGAACTTTCATTGAGGCCAACCAGATAATTCATTATAATCTCCCCATTTCAAATACTTTAACTTAATCATATCTGCACAGTCCTTTTTACTATGTAAGGTAGCACATTCACAGGTTTTGAGATTAGGACATAGAAATCTTTGGGGGGCCCATATTCTCTCCACCACCGAGAGACTCGTTGCTGCCATTTTCAACTCCCATAAACAACTTATTTAACTAGGTTATAGAATTTCTAGTTCGTATTCCAGAAAAAAATGAGTAAAGTGATTAAACAAAAGTCAGCAGATTTATAATAAAGTAAAAGGTGAAAAAAATTATAAAGTTTAGATAACATATTTAGGCCAATAATATAGAAAAAAACAAAACATCTAAACTTTCTAAATATGATTTAAAAGGTGGCCTTAAGCCCTGGCCAGTTTTGCTAAGTGGTTAGAGTGTCGGCCAGTATACTGAAGGATTGTAGGTTTGATTTCTGGTCAAGGATATGTACCTGGGTTGGGTTGCAGATATGATCCTGGACCAGGTCAGGGAGTGTGTGGGAGGCAACCAATCAATGTGTCTCTCTCACGTTGATGTTTCACTGTCTCTCTCTCTTTCTCTCCCCCTCCTTCCCTTCCACTCTCTCTAAAAATCCCTAGGTGGGATTAACAGAAAAAAAAGGTGGTCTTACTTCATATAATAGAGAATCAAAGATTAAGCAGAATTTCAAAGACCTCAGAGCTTATTAAATTCTATTCTCTATTTTTCAAATGAACTCCACCTATAATAAAACTCATACAAGTAGAAGGTTTCTAATACTCCCTCTATATTATACTCTAGTTCCTACTTCCCTGCTGTTACTATGGTCATCTGAACGACTGTCACATGATCTGCTAAATTCTAAATTAATACAACAAAGCTATGGTCAGAAAAAAACAAACAAACAAACAACAACAACAAAACTCTATCAAAAATGAAAATAAAAAGAGCAATGATTCGTCCTGAAAAGAGGAATTAAAAAGACCAACTGGAGGGACTACATACAATTAATTGCACAAGATTCACAAAATATTCATTCTAAAAGAGAAGTCAAAATAATAAAAAAAAAGATCTTGAGAAAAGGGGGCTTCCCAAAAGATGTGTTTGGGAATCAATCTAGAATAAAATGTCCTGACAATCTAGAGCAGTGTTTTTCAACCTTTTTTGGGCAAAGGCACACTTGTTTCATGAAAAAAATCACGAGGCACACCACCATTAGAAAATGTTAAAAAATTTAACTCTGTGCCTATATTGACTATATATAAAGTAATTCTCTTGAATAGGAATCAAATAAACACAAAGAAAGAATTTTATAATTACTTTATTATGAAATATTAAGTAAACAAAATAGTGAAAAATTATAAAATTCTTGTCTTGTCTGCACCTACAGCACACCAGGCAACATCAGTGTGCCGCGGAACAGCGGTTGAAAAACGCTGATCTAGAGTATAACACTCTTTAAAATATATTTTTCCTCTCCCCCTAAGAAAAAAAGTTTAGTTTGAAAATCAGGGATTATGTAAATATAATGTAATTATGTTATCTAGTAAAGAGTTAGGATTTCTTCCTTTAAAACAACTTATACACTAAAATACTGAGTTGTTAAACTTTAAAATTGTGCTCAGAAACAACAAAATGTTTTAAATACATTTAGAGAAAGCAGCAAAGTTCTTTCTCTATAGTATGTTTCTCTATTTTGCTTTTTAAAATAAAGTGTGTCCTGGACTCACAGGTAGCTAGGTTTGGGAGAGCCATTATGTGAATAAGCTTCTGATAATCATTTAAGAACATTCTTGACTCAACATCTATTCCAAGTGGTCCTCTTGCCTTGGTTTGAAAACCTTTAACAAAAATTCATTTCTTCACAGGGAAAACTACTGTGGACAGTTTCAGCGAAACTGCCTGTATCTATCTGCCCCAAGGATGGCTCTCCAGCCCTCGCAGGAACACAACCCGCTTTCCTCAGGGTTGAGGCAGGAAGTACTGTTGTGGCCTCATTATCTTTAGGATAAATAGCCTAGAAATTGCAAGTAAGTGTGTTATGATTTTTTCATGCTGATATCTATTTAAAGATATTATTTTTACACTCTGTTTCCTAGACTTAAGATGAGCAAGCAGATGGATTTAATATCACAATTTTACATTTTAAACCTATATGAACATTCCAACAGCCACTCTCCTTGTCTAAAGACATTTTCTTCAAGTCATGGATCTCTTACAATAAAGATTACATCAGACTATTAATTTTCATTAACATTTTCTTAAAAACGAAGTCAGAAGAGATAAGGATCAAAAGGATTTAAACTTAAGGACAATTTTTAGGCAAATTAAGAAACTCAACCACAATTTAAAAATACTATTGGAATTATTTATGATAAATGAAGACTAACGAAGGAAGACTCAATGGAATAGAAAATACAAACATGCAAATTTGACCTTTCAACTAAAAGTCAAAGGTCACTCTCATCTGGTTTAGGTGATTTCACTATTAAATTGCTTATATAAATAATCTTGCAAAAGTTAAGAAAAAATAAAATTTAGTTTACCCTGTTCATGAAAATAATTTTCATTATAAATTTAAGAAAGTTATATAAGTCTTTTTTAGCAGGATTAGCAAAAATCTACTCCTCCCATCTATGTAAGTGCCAAACTCAACTGAATGGTGCGCCTACGGCCATACCACAGAACACACCCGATCTCATCAACTGAATGGTGTTTTATCCATTGGTGATTTAAATGATTAAGAAAAACAAAGAATTTAGTTAACTTACCAGAGCTCTACTATAAAACATTAAATATAATGAAATTTACTTATATTAATACTAGTATTTATATAAAAGTAGTTATAAAAAAAGGGAAAAGTGTACTGAAATTATTTCATGTCATTCATGTGGGACAAATTTTTTGGGGGAGGGCTTGATTTTAGTAGAAATAAAATATATCTAAGGAAACAATATATTTCCACTAAGAGAGATTCTAAAGCCAGAATAAAAGGCTGTTGTTTAAAAGCAAATGGTATTGTGCTCTTCCAATAATGGGATAGATTCTACTTTCATTGTTGATTTTGTTGGGCAAGGAACTTGGAAATATCTACACTAATAAAAGAGAAAGATGCAAACTGATGGTACCTTTGTGACACCCACCAGCCAATCAGGAGTGAGTATGCAAATTAACCCAACAAAGATGACAGGTTGATTTACATATACAGGTGCCAAGCAAGGGGAGGGGGCAGGATGCTTGCCTTGTCTCCATGGTGACAATGGAGGCTTTCTGCACTGCCCCAGCCACTCTGGGCCTCTAGGCAGCATGGGAAGGCAGAAAGGTAGCTTCAGGACAGAGCAAAGGCAGTGCCAGCAGTCAGGATAAGATTCTTGCATGAATCTTTGTGCATCAGGTTTCTAGTATTAGATAAGAAAGAATTGCTACCCATTTTGTGGCAATGCTTTATTTTAGTGAAGTCTAGTTGCTAAGTAGCTTCATAATCTACCTTAGACAGTTAGGCCAGTATTAATTTTTTATAAGTTTAGGAGAACAAAGAAGACTAAATGCATATCATATATCCCCTTTCATGGCAGATCTCTATAGTTTATTATTAATGCTTTTTTCTTTATTTAAGATTCAAGATATACAAAGATAAAATTATTTCAGGCTACAGTTTTTACCTTGAGCCTAATTACAGAAATCAGAGAGTAGTATGGATTCAATTGTGTCTCCCAAAAAAGAAATATGTTGAAGTCTTAACTCCTATATCTCAGAATGTGACCTTATTTGGAAACAGGCACACTGCAGATATAACAAGTTAAGATGAGGAGTAGGGTGGGTCCCTAATCTCATATGACTGGGGTTCTTGCAAGAAGACAGCCTTGGGAAGAAACATAAGGACACCCTGTGACAAAGAAGGCAGGGATTGGAATTATGCAGCTGCAAGCAAAAAACAAAGTTTACCAGCAAACCACACAGATTGGGGAGGCAAGGAAGGATTCCTGTTCATGGTACAGAGGGAGCAGGAGCCTGCCTTTGGAATTCCAGTCTCACAAACTCTGAGACAATACACTTGTGTTGTTTTAAAATGAAATAAGCTATCAAGCCTGTAAAGACACGAGGGTTATTACTCAAATGCATATTACTAAGTGAAATAAGCCAGTATGAAAAGAATATATACTGTATGATTCCAAATATATGATCCCATGGAAAAGACAAGACTATAGAGACAGTAAAAATATAGTGGTTTCCAGGTGTTATGGGAGAGGGAGGAATGAATAGGTGGGACACAGAGGGCTTTTAGAGCAGTGAAGGTGTTCTATATGGTACAATAATGATAGTGAGTACAGCCATTACACATTTGTCTAAACCTTTACATTACACTGAAAGTGACATGTAATGTAAATTATGGGCATTGGGTGATAATGATGTGTCAGTGTAGGTTCATTAATGTAACAAATGGACCACTCTGATGTGGGATGATTTTGGGGAGGCTGAACGTGTGTGTGAGTAGGGAATCTATGGAAACTCTATGTACTTCCTGCTCAGTTTTGTTGTCAACCTAACATAGTTCTAAAATATAAAATATGGAAGAAAAAAAAAAAAGAAAGAAAAAAGGTTCTACTATGCCAGGACTGGGTGTCTAAAGTCTATACCTGTAAGGAAGATGCTAAGGGCTATGTTTACAAGATAAAAGACTAGAACAACAACAAAGCATCTGCAGCTGATTCGAGGAGATGAGCTCTGTTCTGCTTTTGGCCAAGGCAAACTAGCTTGTATCAGGTCAAAATCTTGCCAAAAACAATACGATCAGGTGAATAAAATGTATAATATGTACTATTTGAACATCAAAATTCACGAAGGCAGTGATGACCTGAGGGACCAAGATCCATTATCTTAACACTTGGAGCCACTCTGCTCTTCCAGGAACTCATTAATTTGTAAGTAGATGCTGGGAGGCTGAGTAGCCATGCAAAAGCTAAGAGGCTGGAAAACTATGCAGAGGCTTACGCATGTTTATGAGCCTGGGAGACAAAAAATAGTGTTGAAGACAAACCATAAAGAAAGGCCCTGGCTCCCACTACAGAAGAGCTCTACTCAGTGGTATGTAGGATCAGGCTTTTGCCACCTGACTGTGCATCTCTCCCCAGTTCTGTGTCCAGTGATGGCACATTGGTAGCTTGAAACTGATACAGTGGAAGTGTTTACACCATGGAAATTGGCAAATGTTACAACTTGGAACACTTCCTACTGAGAGTCAGTTTTAAACACCAGCATAACACAGGCTGCATTAAAAAGGTAAGGCAAACCAGAAATAAACCAATCCTGAGACAGAGTGAGAAACAGTTCCAAATGTCAATCTCAGACAAATTAATCAGTCTTTACCTTAGAACAGTGGTTCTCAACCTTTCTAATGCCTTGATCCTTTAATACAGTTCCTCATGTTGTGGTGACCCCCAACCATAAAATTACTTTCATTACTACTTCATAACTGTAATTTTGCTACTGTTATGAATCATAATGTAAACTGTGTTTTCTGATGGTCTTAGGCGACCCTACTAGCGGTTCTCAATCTGTGGGTTGCAATAGAATACTATATAGCCATGAAAATGGAAGAACAGCTACTTACAAAAATATAAGGTGTCCCTAAAAATGTATACTGGTACATACTTTAACAGCTGATAACTCACTTAAGTTTCATTGCTTTTCAGATTTAATTTATTTGAAATAATGGGTGAAAACCATTAAGCTTTGAACAAAGAAAATTGATTCACTAGACTTTTTTATAGGAATACATAAAAGATAGAGTTTATGGTACAAAACTGGTAACAGTTGATGAATTGAGGGCACACAAATACTGAATGAAATGACTCATGGTGTTTGTGATTCCATTGCTTCATATTATCAGCAGTGACTGGACCAGAACAGTCATCAGTTTGAAAACAGATGTTGACAAAAAAAATTATTCATTTCTGTAGATTCTTTTAAATTTTGATAATGTACTGCATGTTAATAAACACTGACTGTATAATTATTCAAAGTGTGTATACATTTTTTGGGAAACCTTATATTTTTTATCCTTGTATACAAGGTAACTTATAAAATAAAAATGAAGAAAAGTTTGAGAAAAGAATGAATGATACTGGCTTCAATTTTACTGGGGGAAAAAAGACACACACACACACACACACACACATACATATATTGTACATATACATGCATATAAACAATAAGCTTTGGGTTATACTTTTTAGTATTTATTCATGAAAGCGTTTGAAGAAAATTAATGGCAGGGTACCATATTTTTTAGTTACTAGAAACAAAGTAGGAAATTTTCAGTTAAAAAAAAATCTACTTCCTCTAAAGACTCTGTTTTTCCATGTTCAGCTATAGAACGTAGAAACTAACTATTGGTTTGAGACTATTAATTTCTGGGCCATTCTGGGAAACAGCTTGCCTTTACTGGATCTCAAACTTTTTCACATTTATTTTAAGTCATCTTACTGTACTATATCTAGGATCATGTAAGAATAAAATTATATTGTTTTATTGCAAAATCAGCACATACCTGAGATGATAGATAGATAGATAGATAGATAGCATCAAATCTATACTATGGAAAACCATAAGCAAATTATGAAAGGGTCTCTTAAAAAGTAGTGTAAATATGATGCCTTCTTTGCTCATAGATATTTAAATGTTGCCTGGTTTTAAAACAACCAAGAATTTTTTTTATAAATATAGGCAAATACTAATAGTAAAAATGTTCCTTCCCAGTGTCACCTGAACCTTCAGAAGAAAAAGAGGTGACACTTTAGTTGCCTAAGGTCATTTAACTTATCTAAGGTCCCCCCCTGTCTCCACCTGGAAAACTCCCCGTCTTTTATAATGTAAGCCAAGTGTGCTAAGACAGGCAACACAGAGGCATTTTTATAGCTATTGGCCAAATACAATACCTTATAGAAAACAATCTTACCACTTGTGCTGGAACTTGTTCCATTTTTGCAGCAGGAGTTCCTGGTCTTGGGTAAAACTGGTTAATAAAGAGGCTTGGAAATTTGTACTCTTCAACAAGTTTCACTGTTTCTTGAAAATCTTGATCTGTTTCTCCAGGAAAACCACAGATAATATCTGTAGCAATAGTTATTCCAGGAACTCTACAAAATAATGAGACAAAAATGTAAAAACTCTACTGCAATCTATAATTATTCTACTTCCCTGATATTTTAAATACCATTGTTCCTTCTAAAATTTAATTTTACTTTCAGGAAAGAGATATTTGCAAATACTTTTAAAGAGCCCTAAATACTAAGAATTTATGAAAAACAGTGGAACCCTGTCATCTGCAAGAGATACCCATTTTTAATTTTTTAAGATGTTTCTTTGTTTTTTTTCTATTTTAAGATACTTATCCTACTATTTCTAGATTTACTTATTTTAATCTAATATTTACTGACTTCTCTATTAAGGTAAATGAGGATTTAGCTCTTTAAACTACTCTATCCCTCCCTTCACTATACAATAATGCACAATTTTGGGTAAAATTAATAGTATTTTCATTGGTGTAACTTCAAAGATATTGTTCATTGCAGAGCCAACTGGTATACTATCATGAAGTTTCTTTTATCACAATATTGGATTTTTCATAAAGTTAATAGTTGTCTCTTTTAAAATTTTTTTCTCAATATCCTATATATATTATGTATCTATGCTAATGTTTCCAGAAACTTCATCAAGTCTATCAAAAACCAAAACTATTTTTTAATTATTCAATATCTACTATAATGAAAGCATAATATGCAAATCAACTGAACAGCTGAACGGCGGAACAACGGTCCTGACAACCTTCCAGATGAAGTGGGCACTGTGAGAGCAGAGGCAGTCACTGGGGCTGTTGCCTTGGCCCAAGGCAGCTAGGGCTGTGAATACTTACTCTTGCAGGAATTTTGTACATTGGGCTTCTAGTATTATATAATTGACCAGTTCCATTCCACCCTCCCTCCCATCCTCTCTAGAAATGCCACTTTTACTTTCTTCAAGTGTGTGTTGCATTCATAATAATGCAGCTGTAATACTTGAATGTTATTCCTTGGTCTCCTTTTTTCAATCTTGTTTTTTTTTTTTTGGTTTTTTTTTTCCTGGATCCCATGTCCTCTTAATTCTTGATTATTCTATTCTCCTTAATTTTGCAGGAGCATTCTTTCAGAAGTGTCATTAAAAAAGAGCGCTAGCAAAATCTTGTTATTGTCCTAGGATGTCTGAACTCTCAATCTATGACTGATTGTGGATGTACAAAGCATTCCAAAATGAAAAGTATTAGCCACCCAAATTTCATAATGTTCCCCCCGGAACTTTTTTTAAGTTGACAAGGTTGATAAGGTGTACAGATTTACTCTGAGGCACACTTCTTCATATGTCCCCCACTCTCTTTTTGAAAGCTGTTAGGATATTAAATTAATTCTTAGTGATTTTAAATTTTATGATAATAGGCCTTGCATTAGATATTTAAGTTTTTGTTCAGGATACAATCTAAAGAGTCATGTTCTTTAGGTCTATGTTCTTTTTAAAATCACTTTTTTCTTTTTCTTTTGAAATATATTTTTGTTGATTTCAGAGAAAAAGGGAGAGGGAGAGATAGAAACATCAATGATGGGAGAGAATAATTAATTGCTGCCTCTTTCATGACTCCTCTTGGGGATAGAACCTGCATCTTGGGCATGTGACTGACAGGGCATTGACTCTTGGTTCATAGGTTGACACTCAACCATTGAGCAACACTGGCTGGGCTCATTTTTTTCTGTCTCTGGGATGACTCTCCTTCAAATGATGAAATCGGTGAATTGAGACTCTAAGCTTTTCCACTACCATTTTCAATCTTTGTCCTTTTATTCCACTTTCTGGAAAATTTAGTTGATTTTATCTTCCAACTCTTCTATTGAAAAAAAATTAATTGAATATCTTATTTTAAATTTCTCTCCTTCTCCAAGTTTCCTTTTCAAAGCATAGTGATTTCATTTTAGAGATCCAATGTATTTTCTTATTTCTGAGGATACCCACAATTTTTTTACAGTTTTCCCTCTGCTCAATGCAACTATGTCTATTTCCTCCAGTTGTTTTTGTTTTTTTGTTTTGTTTTTGTTTTATTCTTTGGTCCCTCTCATTCATAGTTAAGGCTTTCCATCAATAAACAATTAATTTTTGTTACCTTCATTATTTAATCACTAAACACTTTCCTTTACAGAGTGGTTAGGTAAGCAAGCTGCTTTTGCTTTTGATAGGTCCAATGTTAGCATCTTAAAAATCACTCCTCTATTGAGTTTCTCAATTATGCTACAATAGTTTATTGTATAGTAACAGTATAAGAACAACAAAATAATATTAACAGTATTCAAAATAGAATCACTGGAACAACAGGAAAAATTTCAAATCATAGAATACCTAGCTATAAAGATTGTTCTACCACCTAAATGCAGTTCTATAAAAATGAATAGGTCAGTTTATCTCAACAAGATATATTAAATATTTGGGGGCATAAGTGAGAAAAAAGGATGTAACAGGGGGAAAAAATCAAATTACTAGATGCCTAATACAAGCAGCTTCATTAAAATAACAGCTTTCCATACGATAGTTCCATAGTTTGTACAATCCTTTAAAGCATGTGTGGAAGAATGATAAATTTATTTTAAAAATCTTTTCTTGATTCCTACTTAGTCTCATTTAGCTATTAATTTGGCTGAACTTTAATCAATAAGATAAATTACAAAGATAGGAACTTTTCTCTGTGATGATAAATAGAAAAAGAGACAATATACATATAAAAAAGTAAAATAGTATATTAAAAACAATTTTATTTTTATTGTAATATAAAAACACATTTTCATGATTAAGGGTGATTATTAAAATTGTGTTGGAAAATCATAAAAAACATGTTTTTACAGTAAGCTACAGATAATAAGACCATTTTCTATATTTATTAAAGCATGTGGAATAGAAAAGTTATGTCCATTACTTCAATTAGCTAATTTTTACACTTATAACTACTCCTGAACAAAGGTAAAAGTAATGGTAATGGATCACATTAGAAATGACAGAGAAGAGTCTATCTCTCCTAGGAAATTAAAAAAAAAAAATCTTAGACATTGTCTGTGCAATACTGCGGAAACAAAGACAATTCCTATTGTCCTAGGCTGTGAATTAGAATGACATTGGCTCTAGACTATGGGGTATTCCCACAGGAAAGTACCTTACTGATTTCTCCCCACCCCCCAATCCTTCTTGATCCAGGATAGTTGAGCTCAGTATTATGCAATACCTGCTTACTTTGGCTTCAAGGCCCACAGTGTAAAAAGGAAAGACAAACCTTTGCACTAATCATCATAAATGTTAAGGAAGGAAATGTCGAATGCGTGGATATATTTGATAATCTACACAAGTTGATGGATAATGGGAGGGAGCAGGCCACTATGAATTAGTGAAAGACCTATGTCAGTAAGAACTTATTATAAAACTAAAAGTGGTTTAATTGGTTTCAAAGTTTTTAAGAATATAAACTGATAGCCTAAAAAATGTTTTCAAAGTAGAGACTGCTTTAATATTTTAATATTTGATGAGGCTCATCTATACATTAATTTTATATCTACAAATGATGCTATGTATGTTCTTAAAAATAATTCAGTTCCTTAACTGAACCAATAACAAAATGCTGCTCATAATTACAGTGTTAATTTGCTCAGTAAATAATTCTCTTCAGTATATGAGAAAATCAAATTTTGAAGTGAATCAAGTTCTAAATTACATATGATTTAAGTGGCTAAGAGGAAATTATATGAGGTGTAAAATACAATATTAATCCAAATACTTATTATGCTAATTATGACTAAATGCTGTTTTTGAGAAGCTCTGAATTTTCAAAATATTAAAATTCATTTCCATAAATTTATTAAAACAGTGAGTCTAATGAATATAATTATGAGGTATTATGTGTTTTTAAAATTTAAAAGACCTTCAATATATTTTCATAGTAGTATTAGAGAATAATTCTGAAAGAATATAGAAATGTTTAATTATATTAAAAACAGAGACATTTTGACCCATTATTGTTTCTGACTTACACAAGCTATTTACTGGAAAAATGGGTTCATTAAATTACTTGGAAATGGAATTAATGAAAAATATTCAAATTATACATCTGCCTTGGCAGAAGCGGTGCTATGTATGATCAGTTAACAATCTACCTGGACATGTGAGGAGAGTATTACCTATTTGCTGGCCCTATGCTAGGATTTTTAAAAGCCCCAATATTTTAAGACTCATTTACCTTGAGAAAAACTATATATATCCATACTATACTTGAAATACTATTAAAATGTAGTACTTTACTTTGTCTCAAGATTTTCACTTGTAATTTGGTGTTACACTGGCAAAAATAGGAAAAAGGTTGATTATAGTTCATTTCTTAGATAAAAAAAATTATTAGCCTCAAATTCCAAACATGAAAAAACGAAAAATAACATATATTCTATTACCCCAGAAAAAAAAAATTAGATTTATTAAAATTATTAGGCATAAACTAAACACATGATTGAAAATATATTTTAGTCCTATGGATATTAATTCCAGGACAATTACTCAACACTTCCAGGAAAAGCAAACTAGATGGAGGCAGGGGGGAAATATCTTGAACTGAATGGAAATCAATATACCTAAATATATGGGATACAGCTGTAGCAATGCTTAGAGAGAAATTTATAGGTTTAAATGTCTGTGTTAGAAAGAATTAAAGACAACAATCTAAGCTTCCATTTGAAGAAAGTTTTTTTTAAAAAAAAGAGCAAAGTAGGAAAAAGAAAGGAAATAACTAATACACAAAAACTCAATGAAATAGAAAATAGAGAACAAGTAAAGGTGCCTCTTTATAAAACAACAAAATTACTAAACTACTAGTTAGACTGAGAAGAAAAAGAAGACACAAGTGACCAACTTCAGGCATGAAGGAGACAGCATTATAGTAAGGATCAACACTAAAAGTATACTAAGATTAATCAACCATATATATGTGGGTTTACTAGTATTTTGGGGCTCTCTATTCCATTTCATTGATCTATGTGTCCATTTTATTTCCAGTACCATATTGTTTGAATACTATAGCTTTGTAGTATAGTTTGAAATCAGAGAGCATGATCCTCCACTTTTGCTCTTTCTCAAGATTACTTTGACCAGAGAAAATGTAGGATTATTTGTTCTAGTTCTATGAAACAAGTCATTGGTATTTAGATGGGGACTGCATTGACTCTGTAGATTGCCTTGGGGATTATGGACATTTTAACAATATTACTTCTTTCAATTCATTAAAATTATCTATCTATCAATTTATTCCTATCGTCTTTAATTTGCAGCCACTGTGGAAAACATTATGGAGATTCCTTAATAAATAAAAATAAAAAAGAACTACCATAAAAATCTTTCATTCTACTTCTGGATATTTATCCAAAGAAAACAAAAACACTAATTTGAAGAGCTATATGAACCTCAATATTCATTGCAGTTTTATTTACAAAAAAGTAAATACATGGAAGCAACCTAAGTGTCCATCATTGATGACTGGATAAAATGATGTGGCATATATTGCACATCTATAGTCACCTATAGATAAGCCTTTGTGGAATGCAGATTATTTTAAGCAAAAGGCAAGTGAGACCCTGTGGGTTCAAGGTAATCTCCTGCCCCTCTTTAATTACTCAGAAAAATTTAAATTGGAGGTCTTGTTCATAATAAGGGATTATCAGAGATAACCCTTGATGACTTATCTATAGAGCAGGGCAAACTACTAATTACTAAATATTTGCTCCCCTAATCATCCTGAAACAATCTTCCTTCTCCCTGAATACCCAAGGTGCCTAACCTCATCCTTGGCTCAGAATGCCATGCATACCTCATTTTAACTTACTTTACTGTATATGAACCTCTCTTGTATATGGCATCTCTGACTTTCTCATTATGTGAGGTTCCCAAACATACATATGAAATGAAATTTGGTTATTTTCTCTTCTTAATCTGTCTTATGTAGATTTAATTATTAGACGAGCTGATACAACCTTCGAGGATAAAAAATGTTTTCTTTTTCTCACACAATGCATTCAGTGGAATATTATTCAGCCATTAAAAAGAAGAAAATCATGTCCTTTGAAACAACATGGATATACCTAGAGGGTATTATGCTAAGTGAATAATACCTAAGTGAACCCAAGTGCAGATGGCTTCCCTAGTGATTTCACTTATAAGTAGAATAAAAAAGTAAACATACAAAACAAAACAGAAACAGATTCATAAATACAAGAAACAAACTGGTGGTTATCAGAGTGAGGAGAGGTTAGCAGGTGGGTAAAATAGGTGGAGGGAATTAAGAGATATAAATGTCCAGTTACAAAATAAGTCATAGAGTTATAACATACAACATAGGAAGTATAATTAATAATGTTATATTAACTTTGTAAGGTGACAGATTATAATTAAATTTATTGTGGGGATCATTTCACATTTCATAATATATATGAATATTGAATCACTATGATGAATATCTGAAACTAGATTTTATACTTTTTTTTTTTTTTTTAAAGAAGAGAGATGGAATAACTGCTTCTAGTTGCAAAGACTCACTGACTGGAGCTGGGTTGTTGTTTTTTTTTAATATATTTTATTGATTTTTCACAGAGAGGAAGGGAGAGAGTTGAGAGCTAGAAACATCTATGTAAGAAAACACTGACCAGTTGCCTCCTGCACGCCCCCTACCTGGGATGTGCCCGCAACCAATGTACATGTCCTTGACGGGAATCGAACCTGGGACCTTCCAGTCCGCAGACCGACGCTCTATCCACTGAGCCAAATCAGTTTCGGCTAGATTTTATACTTCAACTAGAGGCCCGGTGCATGAATTTGTGTATGGGTGGGGGGTCCCTAAGCCTGGCTGGCGATTAGGACAGATTGGGGCGGATTGGGACTGGCTGGCTAAGGGGAGGGACCATGGGAGGTTGGCCTGCCATGGGAGCTTGGCTGTGGGAGCACAATGAACCACCAGGGGGCAGCTCCTACAATGAGTGTCTGCCTCCTAGTGGCCAGTGCGTCATCATAGTGACTGGTGGACTGGTCATTCAGTCGACCAGTCATTCAGTCAACCAGTCATGGCAGTCACTTAGGCTTTAATATACATAGATTATATCTCCAAAGAGATACCAAGGGTAATGGGTAAATTATTTGAAAGACATAAATTATAAAAAATGATTCAAGAAGAAATATAAAATTTGATTAGTTGTTTATCTATTATAAAAATTGAATTTGTAATTAAAAAATCTTGCCAACAAAAGAAAACAACACAAAACAACCCAGGTGCAGATGGCTTCCCTAGTGAATTCTGTGAAACATTTAACAAAGAATAAAATTAGTTCTACAGAAACCATTTCAAAGAAGATGAGAAAGGGACTAATTTTATGAGTCCAACAGTAGTCTATATGAAAACAACAGAAAGAGATTAGAAATAAATTCTAGACTAATATCTCTCATGAACACAGAGACAAAATTTCTTAACAAAATAATACAAAATGCCGAATCGGGTTTGGCTCAGTGGATAGAGCATCAGCCTGTAGACTGAAGGGTCCCGGGTTCGATTCCAGTCAAAGGCATGTACTGTGGCAGCTGATCGATGTTTCTCTCTCATCAATGTTTCTAATTCATATCCTTCTCTCTTCCTCTCTGTAAAAAATCAATAAAATATATTTAAAAAATATATTAGCAAACTGAACCCAGAAACATACATTGAGTGGCCAGATTATTATGATCTCTGAATGCATAATAATCTGGCCACTCAGTGTATATACATACATATATTAGAGGCTCAGTGTATGAATTTGTGCACGGGTGGGGTCTGGCCAGCCTGGCCATGGAGAGAGGACATTGGCAGTTGACCTGCCTGACTGCTGGTCAAACTCCTGGTCGAGGGGAAATTTGCATATTATCATTTTACTATATAGGATATACACTGAGTGGCCAGATTATTATGCATCTCTGGATTATTATTATGCATAATAATATGGCCACTCAGTATAAAGAGGTTTGTACATCTCAACCAAGTTTTTTATCACAGGAACACAAGGTTGGTTTGATATACAAATATTGATTAATGCAATAAACTATATTGAAAGAACAAAGTACTCTTAATAGATTGACAAATCCAATGCCCATTCATGATAAAAATTCTCAGGAAACAAGGAATAGGAGGAAACTACCTCAACCTGATAAAGGGTCTACAGCTATTATCACACTTATTAGTGGAAGATTGAATGCGTCCCCACTAAGATTTCTGTATCTTTTCAAGTTGTCATATTACTGGAGGTTTTCCTGAGAGTAGGTGAGAAAAATAATATAAACTTAAGGAGGAAGAATAGGACATTTTTAAATACATTTAAGACAATTTTCTGCAGCTTTAAATTTATTTTCATAATTTTATGAAAAAATTTCTTAAAGATCTAAGGCTGAAAAGAGAAAAACCACTAAAACATTTAGATCAGGGTTGAAAAACCATTCCTCCCTCTTCCCATCATGTCTCTAACTGTGGTATTCACTGTTTACCTAAAATCACTGAAAACTCCCCACTGCAAACTCATGAGAGGGTGGGATATATTTATACTATACATTTAAGATAGCCATGCTTAAGATGAATGCAGATTAAAGAAACACACACACACACACACACACACACACACACACACACACAAAAAAAAATGCCAATACCAAGTATGCCCTTTCTTTATGTCAATCTAGGTTTCTTTCATTAGAATCTGTGGGCTCCCTAAAATTGCATACAAAATTGTATGAATATATTTCAGGGAGAAGTGACCATTGTTTTATTCTGATTTATAAAGGCTTCTGTGACCCAAGTAAGAGTAGGAAACATTTCTGTGACTGCTTTTGAATTAGCAAAAACATATATTAGGAAAAATGGAAAATAGGAAATATTTGACATAGTCTATGTATTACAGAAAGTTCATCTGACCAATGTGAATGAAATTATCATTATGTGTTCAGCTGGCATGTCTCAGTGGTTTGAGTGTCTACCTATGAACCAGGAGTTCATGGTTCAATTCCCAGTCAGGGCACATGCCTTGGGTTGGCGGCTTGATCCCCAGTGTGGACCATGCAGGAGGATGCCAGTCAATGATTCTGTCTCATCATTGATGTTTCTATGTCTTTCTCTCTCCCTTTTCTTTCCTCTCTGAAATCAATAAAAAATATATTTTTAAAATTATCATCATGGCAGGGGTAGATTTAATAGAATCTGAAAATTGAGTTATATGATATTATTGTTTTATTTGTTGTTTTGGGGGGGTTGTTTGGTTTGTTTTATTTACTTTATTTTATTTTTTTGCAAATCAAAAATGGTCAGGTATCACTAATTTCATAATATTTTACCTAATAGAAAAATCAGTAATATAAAATGAGCCCCACTCTGTCCATATGAGATTACTTGAGAGAGAGAAAAACTGATATTATTCCTATTGTTTCTTAGCCTTTCACGCATATATTCTGTAAGGCAGGAAATACTGGGGCTAGAAGTCCCAAAAGTCCATTTGGTTCCTTTGGCAGTGGTTTCCCATTAGATTCTGAGAAAGGAGGCCTGGAGAGGGGATCAGAAGGAGAGAGCAGGAAGAAGCTGATGGGTCTGGAAGTAGTTACCTTCTGTTTCTGAAGCAGCAGCACCCACAGTCCTTGCTCCTGGATTCCAGTAACACAACCCCTTCTTTTTGTTCCCTCAGCCCGAGTGGCAGGAACTGCTTCCAGCAGTTATTATTGTCAACTCTCAATCTTTACTTCTGCAATATTCTATTTAATAAAGTTCCTATATTAAATAACACCTGGTAGAAATACCACACATAGCTTTTCTTCCTAACAGGACACTTATCAAAGCAATCAATGTCACCAGTGCACACATTCTACTACCTAAATGAGATCACATTTACACAGACCAAAATTTCTTAGAATAAAGTGATAAAATTGGAAATAAATGGTAAAAAGATAGGTTTAAACCGTCCCCCTTCAACACTATTTGTTTGGAAGCTAAATACAATAAGAATACAGTTGTATTCCTACAAATGAATAGCCATGATCTTTTTCAAAGCAGAACTCAAATTTCTGACATTTTGAGAGAAATTTAAAAGGAATTATTTTCAAATAGTAACCAAAATCTACTTCCTAAGATAAAATTCACTTATTAACTTTAAGTGATATTCATAATCAAAGATACCTTTTCAAGGCCTTCTCATGAAAAATACTTAGTAGAAATTAGTGTGTGTGTGTGTGTGTGTTTTTTTAAATTATTCCCTCCCTTTAAAAATAATAAAATGACTCTTACTAAGTTAAAAAAATCCATATGAGTTATTTGGTACAATTTTACATTTTTGAAGTAAAAAATTAGTATGTATGGGACAGGGAAAGAGAGAAGAATATGGATAAAATAATAAAAGATTTTGCTAAAGCTTTGGAAATTTCTGGATATCCTGTGAAGTCAGAACTTAAAAAGACCAAAAAATAAATAACTATTACATATATGTAGTAAAAGCTGGGCAAGTATATGGGAAACATATTTCTAAAATGCAAAAAGAAAAGTGGTTGGCAAATAAGCCAAAAATAAGAGATGGCAGACCAGAAGCAGATGCCACCAAAGAATGTGGTGTTACCAATTACATTCCTAAACCTGCTATAAATCCAAAATATACAGTTTGACTTTAAGCAAAAATCAAAAGAATTATCACTATTAAAAATTAAATAAATACTATGTAGAGTGTTTTTTTATCCTATAATGCTATGCTTGTATTCTACAACGAATATTTGGAAATAAGCACAAAGCCTTACATAAGACCAAATATATTGCTTTAAAGATTAAAAGTAAGCATACTGGATAATATTGTTATAACATTTAAAAGAAACCATATTAAAATTCACAGAAATTTTTGCACATCTGTTATTAAGATCATTTTATGATATTGCTGGTTAAAGTGAAGGTATTTACTATCTATGGTACTGTTAACATAATTCTTATATGAGTTTTTCTGTTTCTATGGTAACATGAATTATAAGGTTCAATGAAGCCAGATTCAGTAATGTGTATTTTTCTGTTATTCAAGGTGAAAAGGAAATGAAACATTTCTAACATTCATAAACTGCAGCAAATGTCTGAATTCCATTTAGTGATAAGACGATAATTACTAAAGTAATTAGAATTCTTCCTGGATGGAATTATTTTGCACACAGTGGAAATTTAGACTTGGGAATGAAAGCAGGGGCCAGAGTATATTCAGCATCAGTAATTAATTACAACCAAAACGAATATGCTATTCTGATACCTTGGAACAGACTATACCTTCTGTCTGCTTCTGCTACAATATGAAAGAAACTGGTCCCCCACCCTCATCCCTTAAGTCAGAAATATAGAGTGGGTGAAATCATTTTATTCAAAAGAAAATCCAATTACAGAAATAATCAACTTTTCCTTCTTGCTTTATTTATTTCCCCCCCCATATTTGAAAGGGCATTCACATTAGCAGAACCAATTAAATGAATATCAGGACAGGGCAAAAACTACAAAGTTGGACAAGTTTCCTAATCTTTTAAAATTAAACTCCGGGAAAAACAAAAAGAAACACAAACACTTATGGAAATTTTAGAGACTCAAACCAGATCACAGCATTCTTTAAAGGGAAAGCATAATTAGAAAGTAAGTAAACATCGGGTCTCAGGAAGAATAATTATAAAGTTGTACAATCATACTGCCTCTCATACATCCAGTCCACTAAAGTAAGAAATTAGGCAATTTTTACTTTTAATGGGAGTGTTGTCATCATCAAGAAATGGCAGCTAGACGCTTCCATTTCATATCTTATGCTATACTAAGATGTAATGTATATAGTAACGTAGAAAAAATGCTGAAAAAATACACATGCAGAAAGAGCATGCCAATATGCGAGTGCTTGCCTGAGAAGCCATCAAATCAAAACACAGAATTATTCACAATTACTTTCTTTATTCCTTATTAGTTGAACTTATGTGTTCTTTAAATTCAGTTTATGCTAAAAACCAGATCAAGGGTTGGCAAACTATGGCTCATGGGCCAAATTCAGCCATTGCCTCTTTTAGTAAATAAAGTTTTATTGGAACACAGCCACACCCATTCATTTATATAGTGTCTATGCTGCTTTGGCTATAAGAGCTAAGTTAAGTAATTGTGACAGTTGCAACAGAGATTGTTCACACAAAGCCAAAGACATTTATTATCTTCAGAGAATAACCAAGCAGGCCCATGACTGAGTTTTGTTAAGTGATCCCAAGGACACCCCGAGCTGAGTTTGAGGAGACAGTGGCATATGATGCTCTCCAAAACGTAGCCCTAAATCACCCTTTCCATCATCATAGAATCCTCATGATATGACTCAAATCAGAATACTTCCTCCCTGAGCAAACCATGGTCCACAATCTATTAGCGCCTATCCATGCTATTCATCCCCTGTGGCCCACCTCTCTGATGAAAATGTTCCTGATTTTCCTCTCCTCATCTCAACTCATTCAAGTTCTTCTTTTACACCTCCGGTGTGGCCCTACGTCCTGCCTGGCACCTCTCAAATTTGTCTTAAGCCTCCTAGTAAATCACACATGCCTGGTGGACCTAGTCCACAGCTAGTTGAGGCTCAGTAAAGGTGCCTATTGAACTGAAAGTGACCAGCAAGTGAGAACTGGGAAACCCATAGGGGCGGTGAATAAATGAATAATAAGGCAACAGACTTGAATCACACCTCCTAATGATTAATCCCTGTGTTGACTAATACAAGTATTAGCATTTTACTTTAAAGTCCAAGAAGTGCGCTTCCAGCCCTGATCTGTCTGGCAGGGGAAGAGCAGGGTGGCTCGAGGCTCCGCGACAGGCTTCTCTCTGGGCTAAAAGCCGCTGGGCTGGCTTGTGCTTACAATGAGGGTATGACTTCTCAAATGAGTATTTAAAAATAAAATTGTTTTAGTTAACAGTTTTTTCACCTTAAATTCATATATTTAGAAAAATTAAAACACTGACACAGGGTAACAGATTATTTTAAGTAACCTGAGGTTTTTTGCAGCTTTCAGTTTAAAATTTGGGGGGAAGGGGTTTAAGATGGAATCCTTGAAGTTGAAGCAAAAGTTATGAGACTCAAAGAGGAGTTTTCATTCCAATGTTTCATTATAGTTGCTCTCTTCTATTTAAAAAAATATATATTTTATTACTTTTTTACAGAGAGAAGGAGAGAGGGACAGAAAGCTAGAAACATCATAAGAGAGAAACATCGGTCAGCTGCCTCCTGCACAACCCCCACTGGTGATATGCCCGAAACCACTGTACATGCCCTTGACCGGAATCGAACCTGGGACCTTTCAGTCCGCAGGCCAACGCTCTATCCGTTTCGGCCTCTCCTTTATTTTTGAAGGTTAAGTCCCATCCTTCACAAACTGCTTATTAACTGGATGGTATGTTCTTGGCAACATTCTAGCTAGTCAACATCTATGAAGGCTGCTGTGGCAGAGAGGCAACAGGTGGCCAGGAGTCCTTTCCACATGAAACCTCATGCAACATGTGTGTTCATTAGCCATGGCAGCCTTTATGTGAAGGACCGGTCACTTTTTATGACACTGCCTGTTGGATCCCATTTGGGCCCAAATCTCTACCTCTGAGAGGGCAATTCCGTTCTGTCTCACCAACACCTGGCTGGCCTGTCAGCGGGGTCCACAGCCACACAGCGCTGCCTGAGACCTGCAAACACTCCCAGGCTCTTCCTGGCTGTGAGTAGCCCAATTGGATCTTGCCACACAGTAGCTCCTTGAGGCCACCTGCTTCTGACACAGCTGGCTTGGCAACACTGGGATGCTGGGCACTGCTTTCATGCTGGTGGTGGCTGATCCTGAACCATCACAAAGCCACCACACCAGGAAACTATCAGGACAGGACGGCAACCCCCAAAGTCAGCGTTTATGGAAGGAAACAAGTCAACTAGTCACACGTAAACTAGCTCAGTATCGGGTTGGTTCAGTGGCATTTTCTGCCACCAGCCTCTGTGAACCTCACTGAGAGCTCCCCCTGTGCTAAACACACTTCCAAGTGCTTTTCAAATATTGACGCATTTACCCCCAAGACAAGTACTATTTTCTCCATTTTATAGACAAGTGCTATTTTCTCCATTTTAATATTTACTGCAGAGGTTCAGGGAAAGCAGAGTGAGTATGTACATTGCCTAAGGTCACACAGCAATAAGTACAGTCTGGATCTGAATCCTAATTGTCTGGTTTCAGAGTCTGTGACCTTCACTGCCTTCCACTGAGGAGGCCAGTGTGTATCAAGTGGAGATACACACTTGTTCCAAAAAGCCCTCTGTTTTCAGAAACAAGAATATCAGGCATCACTGTGAAGTCACTAGTTTGAGATGCTCATTTAGAAGCATGAGTGTCATCTCAGGGTTCCACAACTACTAAATAACAGAAAGACCCACTCCACACGATCTTTTCAGCCATTCCTCAGATATTTGATGATTACTCTTGTTAAAGGACAAGGACACTGGAATTAGGTCATTTGTCCATAATTACAGAGCTGGGGAACAGGAGAGGAAGCAGGGGTCGGGTGTTCTGATTCCTCATGCTTTACTCATGTGCTTCTCCTTTCATTGAAGGAAAAGTAATGCAGGAAAAACTCCTCACCAGATGCGGCACGAGAGCTCAGATTTTATCGCACACATTCTCACTGGTGCCAAACTTACACAAGGAGAGATAGGATCCCCTGAGACTAGAAACATTAATAGACATAACTAGCCCTCGGCTCTGAGAGGCAGTGAGAAAACAAAAAATCTTGTTAATTTTTAACACTTCACATCATGTTCCCAACCATGGAAGATCTAGGAAGTAGCCCTGATTACATCATTGTCAGCAAACAAATCGCAGGAATTTAGATAACGATGTGGTGCTTGATACTGAATCCTGGGCAGTTCACAGCCTGGCACAAAATCCAAGGTATCTCTGTCTTTCACATAATTCAGACCCAATTAATGGCTACAGAGACTCACAAAGACACACATGCTGATGTCCTTTTTTCTATGCTATTTCACAGACTTCCGAACAGCCCTGTGAGAAGGGGGGTGAAATGTTTACTGCAGAGATTCAGAAAGGTGAAGTATTTGCACAAAGGAAACAGAATTTGAACACCTGCCACTGTCTCTCAAACTTGTTGCTAAATTGACTAATTCCCAAGTACAACAGCCCATTCAAGAGGGCTATGATTTAGAGAGAAATAAAGGACAAGTATTTCTCTTGACCACCAATGTACAGCAAGTGTGTAAATGTGTGATGCTGTCTACTAGACAGGCATCAGGGTAATAAGTTCTACGAGATGAAAGTCTGATTTACAAACAATTTGAATCAACTCAACCAATGATAACTGAATACCTACAAGTGAGGGTATAAGAAACAGAATCAGAGTATATTATGGGGTGCACAGAATTTATATCCGTCAGTGGAGATAAATAGTGACAGGCTCAATAGCATACAAAGGTGAAGTTGGCCGTAGCCAGTTTGGCTCAGTAGCTAGAGCATCAGACCGTGGACTGAAGGATCCCGGGTTCAATTCCAATCGAGGTTAGGTACCTCAGTTGCAGGCTCGATCCATGGTGAGGGCTAGTGCAGAAGACAACCAACCAATGTATCTCTCTCACATGGATGTTTATCTCTTTCTGTCTCTCCCCCTCCCTTCCATTCTCGCTAAAAATGAATGGAAAAATACCCTCTGGTGAGGATTAACAAAACAACAACAACAACAACAAAAAGGAAAAGGTGGGATAAGAGGAGATGGTGGAAGAAATGGGACTATGAGCCTTAGAGAAGATGAAATTAGGAAAAACACCTCATGGGGAGTCGGAGGTGGGGAGAGAAAAAATTCACACAAAAAAGCTGCAAAGGTGTGTTGACATGACAAGATACAAATGCCGCCTGCGCATGAAGAATCTGCTGAAATTAACAGCAACAAAGTATAACATCACTAGAATTTATATTCCACTTCAGTCTAAGTGTGTAGCTCCAATCACAGCAACTGCTTTCTTTAGCAAACAGTTTTAACAAAATCAATTGCTGATCAAAAAAGAAAATGAAGAAACCCCAGGTGGTAAAATACAAGTAATGACTATTTCATCAGAGCTGAAGTCCAAGACACAGGGCTGCGTTGTCCCTGACAACAGGCTTCCTGCACAAAGCCACCTCCTCCTGACGACAAGGCACATGGTCCAGGCAGCCCTGAATAAGAGTTGTTCTTAATTGCGTGGCGATACTTTATAAAATGTGAACATAAATGATATAAGGAAAATCACAAGAAAATGACACCGAGAGAGCAAAATGCCAAGGCAAGTACTACCACTAAAGTAAGGATGATGAATGGAATAGTTTTCAGATGTATAGAAGGGCAAGGCAACTGAGAAAATGTGGACATGACAGACTCTTAAGAGATCTTAACATGCTTTATGGAAGAGGGAAGGCCGGTCTGCATATAGGGGTCCTGTCAATGAAGTATCCACAGGACAGTAAAAACAGAATGAATCAAGAACCACTAGCACACACATTTGGGAGCTGAAAGAATCTTATTTTTTAAAAGTATATTTTTTATTGATTTCAGAGAAGAAGGCAGAGGAAGAGCGAGATAGAAACATTAGTGAATGAGAGAGAATCATTAATTGGCTGTCTCCGGCACACGCCACGCTGCGGATTAAGCTCACACCAGGGCATGTGCCCTGACTGGGAATGAACCGTGATCTCCTGGTTCGCAGGTTGACACTCAACCACTGAGCCATGGTGGCCAGGCTGAAAGAATCTTAATGTTCACATAGCTCACCCCAGTACTGAAATCATTTTTGTAAAATGTGGAGAGAGAAGTCACTTTGGGCTTTGATGTCTTCCCAAGGAAAATTCAATTCAATCAACGTTATTAAGAACTTAATAAGTGATATAATCAACATGTAATTTAGTAAATATCATAGAAAGTTGGCCTATATATGTGAGAACTATGATGTGAACCCAGGCTTCTTGGTCCCAAATCCTGAGCTCTTCACTCAGTGTATCCTATCTTGTGATAAATAACTACAATGCAAGTACTGTGCTAGTACTGTGCTGTATGAAGAGTTAGATGCTACACCTGCCTTCAAAGTCCACAGTCAGACAGAAATCTGGTATTCACCACTAGTGGCAAAAAGTATTAGAAGTTACAGAAAACACTTACATAGCACATTGCACCAACCAAGATTCTAAGTGCTTTCCATATATTAACTCATTTAATTCTCAAATATTCCTGTCAGAAACTCCTATCGTCTCCATTTCACAGAAGAGGACACTGAGCTGAGAAGATTAAATAACTTCCACCAGCTCACAGTTAGCTAGGAGTCCCCCTCATCTGTGGTTTCGTTTTTAACTGTGCCATTCTGGGCAGCATGAGGGAGTCTCACATCACCCGCTCCGTCCCACCCAGGACGTGAACCATCTTCAGTTCAGCATCTCCACGCTGTAGGTGCTCCCCGCCTGTTAGTCACTCAGTAGCCTCCTTGGTTACCAGGTCATCTGACTTGGCATCCCAGTGCTTGTGTTCAGGTAACCTGAGCTGCCAGAGCAGTGCTGCTAGCAATGTGGATATACCAAAGAGAAACTGCAAACTGCTTTCTTTCAGTGAAAAGTGAGACAGTATAATATGGTGTTGTGAGGGAGACCACCTTCACATAACTGATTACAGTATATTGTTATACTTGTCTTATATTATTACTAGAGGCCCGATGCACCAAATTCATGCCAAAGTAAGCCTTCCTTCCCCTGGCTGCCGGCACCGGCTTCCCTCGGGCCACCAGCAGGCACCCGGGAACCTGGCTTTCCTTGCAGCCCTGGCTTCATCCAGAAGGATGGAAGGATGTCCAGTCTAATTAGCATATTATACCTTTATTAACACAAATTGTTATTAATCTCTTATTGTGCCTAATATGCAAATTAAACTTTGTTATGAGTATGTATTTAGGAAAAAATGACAGATGTATAGGATTCGGTACTATCTGTTGTTTTTGGTATTCGTAGGGGATCTTGGAGCATCCCCCATGATAAAGGGGGTACTCTGTGTCAGAACTACGATGTGAACCCAGGCTTCTTGGTCCCAAATCCTGAGCTTGTCACTCAGTGTATCCTATCTGTGATAAATAACTACAATGCACGGCCCAATGAGTAAGTGCTACATGCAGTGCAGAGGCGAAAGAGACACAGGAAGCCTTCAGGAAAGTGGCACATGAACTCACACAACAGAGATAAACAGTATAGGGCAGTGCTATCCAATAAGAACACAATGTGAGCGACTTATGTCATTTTAAGAATTTTAGTCATTACATTTAAAAAAATTGAAATGCAACCTTTTATTGATATTTAACCAGATATACACAACTGATATCGTTTCAGCAGGCAATCGATTTAAAAATTAATGTTATGTAGTTTATTTATTGTCTAAAATTTTACATATGTCTTCTTTTTCCCCAATTGACACCCTCACAGCCATTCCCACTCCGAGGAAGCCCTACTGCCCCAGTGTCTGTGTCCATTGGTTATGCTAATTTGCATGCATACAAGTCCTTTGGTTGCTTTCTAACACCCCTCTCCCCTCCCATTTTATCTCTGGATCTATTCTTATTCATCAAATTATGTTGATCATTATATATCACATATGAGTGAGATCATGTGATATTTATCTTTCTCCAACTGGCTTAGCATAATGCTCTCCAGTTCCATCCACGATGTTGCAAATGGAAAAAGTTCCTTATTTTTTATATTGGCACAGTATTCCATTGTATCAGGGGTCTTCAAACTACGGCCCGCGGGCTACATGCGGCCCGCAGAGGAGTCTGATCCGGCCCGCCAGGTTTTTTGGGCAGTGAGCGCAGCCGAGGTGTTACAGTAGGAATTAGTAGTTCATATAGGTCCGGCCCTCCAGCTCTCTGAGGGACCGTGATCTGGCCCCCACTTTAAAAAGTTTGAGGACGCCTGGATAGATGTACCACTGTTCTCTAATCCACTTAGGCTGTTTCCAAATCTTAGCTATGATAAATTGTGCTGCTATGAACATAGGGATACATATATCCTTTCTGATTGATGTTTCTGGTTTCTTGGGATATATTCCTAGAAGTAGGATTACTGGGTCAAACGGGAGTTCCACTTTTAGTTTTCTGAGGAAACTCCATACTGATCTCCACAGTGGCTGCACCAGTCTGCATTCCCACCAGCAGTGCACGAGGGTTCCTAGCCAGCACTTGTTATTTGTTAATTTGTTAATGATAGCCATTCTGACGAGTGAGATGATACCTCATTGTCATTTTGATTAGCATTTCTAGGATGATTAGTGACTTTAGCATGTTTTCATATGTCACTTGGCATTTTGTATGTCCTCTTTTGGAAAGTATCTATTTAGGTCCTTTGCCCATTCTTTGAATCATTTATCTTCCTTTTGTTAAGTTGTTTGAATTCTCTGTAAGTTTTGGAGATTAAACACTTATCTGAAATATCATTGGCAAATATGTTATCCCATGCAGTGGGCTTTCTTGTTTTTTTTTTGTTTGTTTGTTTTTAAAATATATTTTATTGATTTTTTTACAGAGAGGAAGGGAGAGAGATAGAGTTAGAAACATCGATGAGAGAGAGTCATTGATCAGCTGCCTCTTGCACACCCCCTACTGGGGATATGCCCGCAACCAAGGTACATGCCCTTGACCGGAATTGAACCAGGGACCCTTCAGTCCCCAAGCCGACGCTCTATCCATTGAACCAAACCAGTCTCGGCTTGTTTTGTTGATGGTTTCTTTTGCTGTGCAGAAGCTTTTTATGGCACATCTCAACTTGAAGTTGCTACAGAAGACACATGTGGCTCCTGTATTGGACAGCACAAACATGGATAGAAAGCGAATAAACACTCTCAACAGAAGGAAAAACAAGAGCAAAGGCAGTCAGGCAGAAAAGAAACAAGCAACCACCACCACAGGATGGGTCTGCATGAAAGGGAAGGTGGGAACTTCCAGTTCAAAAGGAAGTTAGGGCCAGCAAGGAGAGTGTGGCAAGGAGGACTACCAAAGGCTCTCACAGGAGCGACACCTTTAAAACTGCACCAGTAAGAGGACTCTGGAAACATTTAGTTGAGAGTGAAATGACAAAGAGCTGAAAGAGCATAGGCTATGATAGCCCAGGAACCTGAATATACTGTGTTTTTTCTTATACACACACACACACCTATGATTATGATCAACTAGGACAGCAAGAGTGGATAGGATGGGGCAAAGGGTAAGAGATGGTGGGAGCAGTAAACTGAGTGATGAGGTGATTGACTTGGGTGGCAGGTGGGGGTAGAAGGGAGCGGAGACAGTGAAGAAAGGGAATCAATATGAATCTGAGGTCAGCCTGGAAGGGGAGTGAGGCCGTTCATCCAGACATTTCACAGAGGAGCAGTGTCACTGTAGAAGTGCTCACTGTATAACTGGTGAACTCTAAGTGCAATGAGGGCAGGACCCTGTTACATCTAGTGTTTCTCTCCTGAGCACACAGTGAGGTTCTAAGAAAGCATTTACTAAGTGAAATAAGCCAGTCAGAAAAAGACACATGTCAGATGACCTCATTTATATGTGGAATCTAATAAACAGGGGGCAGGATGAAAAAAAATGTGAAGGGATTAAGCAACACACACACACCACAGACAGACACAGACAACATTATAGTGATAGCCAGAGAGATGGGTGAATGGGGATAGATGGAGGTGGGCAAAGTGCAGATAAAAGGGGACAAAAGAGGCTTTACTTTGAGTGATGGGTGCATGATGCAGTGTGCAGATGATGTTTTACTGATTTGTGCACTTGAAACCTGTATGGTTTTATGAATCAATGTCACCCCAATAAATTCAATTAAAAAAACAAAAGTATTTGTTAGCAGAGGAGCAGGGGTGAATGGTGGTTCTGGTAGTGGAGGAGGATGGGTGGAAAATGAGTTTCCAGTTAAAAACAAGCCAGATGTACACAAATGGTATCGTGATAAGAAACGTTGGGAAGCTGCAGCTGAATCAAATGGATTAAGAATTGCACTTTGACTCTACATTTTCCCTGATAGTTAAATATATTAAACGGATAAAAATAGAGAACAGGAATAAAAGTAAAACACTTTTACTAGAAAGCAAATTGCACTTTAGATCAGTTTATTTAAAACTAAAACTAAAACCATGTTACGCATATAATTTATTGTATTAAAATCAGTTTTACTAATGAACATGAAACAAAAAAGAAATGTGTCTTTGCACACTGACTATATTAATGTGATGTTTACAAGTCTGTATATGACTAACCATAAAAATTATAACCCAGAAATACATAAAACATTAACTCCCTATTCATCAAGAAATAAAAACGCTATGGGAACCTTTATCAAATTTCTCAATGGACAAATAAAATATGATAGGCAATTATTGGATGTTGAAGTATTTTTTAAAATCTGAAATACCAAAAAAATACGATTTTCAGAGTAATAGTGAAAAATCTAAGATAGAAAGATAACAATACAAAAACTGTACTTTATTAAATTGGAAATTCTGTTTAAAGAAGTTACATGATTTTAAGCTTGAGTTTTTTATTCAAACCTTCTGGTTCAATTACTTCTTACAAATTTCAATCTGCTGCTGGTGTGCGCATTTCCAATAACTACAACAGCATGAGATGCCACACTAGCAGGACACCTGCTAACATCTTTTATTCATGTACGTGTTCCCAGTGCAAAGCAATTATATTATTTCAAATATTTTAAAATGTTTTCTATTACTGCCTAACATAACTGCAGGTTACCTTACAAATAAGCGCTTTCCTTTTGCACTCCCTCTGTCTAAATCTCTGGAAAAAAGGCTTAATTTGTGGTGTTGTTTGTAGAAGTCAATAATAGCTCGCAAGTAATCTCAGTTTGGTTTACATGAATCTGACTGTAGACATGAGAATATAGCTGCCTATCAAATGCAAGAAAAAGGCATGCATATGTAGATTATGTTTCTGATCCCTGATTTAGATCTTTGGAACTGGTTCCCAGTGCTATAAATTCTGGAGAAGAAAATAAGTGTAAAAAGTAGTTATTACAGCTCTGAAACCCTGCAACAGTCACTAGTCACCCATCAAGGGCTCATCACACAGGCAACTTCAGTCTTCTCAGCTTCTCCGCTGCAGGTGTGGAGCTAAAGGTACACAGGGGGCATACTGCTTGAAAGAGAGCGGGGTGTGGGCCACTAGGGAAAGAGCAATGCGT
Source organism: Pipistrellus kuhlii (assembly GCF_014108245.1). Taxonomy (NCBI): domain Eukaryota; kingdom Metazoa; phylum Chordata; class Mammalia; order Chiroptera; family Vespertilionidae; genus Pipistrellus; species Pipistrellus kuhlii. The sequence goes on along the minus strand of NW_023425515.1, from coordinate 124,457,251 downwards.
GTTTATGCTATATTTCTCTATATCTGCTGAAAGGATAATCATTTAGGTGCAGCTCACAACTGAAAATGGTAAATCTGAAGCAATGAATTTCTGTACATTAATTTTAGGTCACTGTAGTATGATTCTATTATGTCATTTATTCTTAGTACAAGTACTTAGGGGGGGGGTTGCATTGGAGATTAATAAATATATTTTAGGCATCGAAATAATGACCCCAAAGAGTAAGAATATTTTTAATATATATAAAACTATTCATTGACATATGCCTTTAGTGAAGCCATTCAAGCTATTTAAAACTATTATTTACATGACTACTAAAGTATTAATTGTAGCTAATATCTAATTGGTAGTTGCCTACTATTTACCCTACTCTTTCTCCTTTAACTTTCTCAGTAATGGTGACTACTCAACACAAAAATAGTTTTAACCTCCACTTGACTGAGAGACATTCATGTAAAAGAGCACAGTCTCACGTGAAGCGTTATCATAGGGGACAGGTCATCAGACCATTATTGTTTTATGACTAAGAAATGAGTGACTTAAGACAAAAAGCTCAATATCCTTAAACTTCATTTCTATTCATTCTCTAATAAATACCATCTGGTGTGTACTTTAGGGATATAATAATACCCATCAAAAACTCCATCGTATTATGAGAACCGGCACCAAGTTGATCTGAAATGCATATTTGAACAGATGTGTTTAAATTACATCTCCATCTATCCACATGCATAAATTCAGAGCAAGCGTGTGTTGATTTAAAATGCATAAAAAAGGGATTTGGAGATGCATCAAAAGTGAACAGCATCTCAATGGATCAAGACTCACATTACAAAAGGTCATTACTCAAAATAAAGTTTGCATTTATTAAGGGTTGCACCAAGGCGCTGTTCGTGGGAATTGACTTAATGTTTGCTGCACAAAATCAGCCAATGAAACTATACTAATTTTTTTACAACTCCTCGATGTAAAACATTAAAATTGTCATGCATGAACAGGAAAAATGGAATAGCAGACATCAAAACAGAGAAAATTATATGATGTGTCTACTGAGTGACATTGGTTGATATGACTCAGTCCCCTGTTTCAACCGTATTTTGCATTTCTCTAGGAAAAAATATCTGAGTGATTTCTGTTGTCATAATATTGTTCTGATTCCATTTTTGCAGATATGCTTTCAAGAAGTTAAAATTAAATATTTTCAGAATTATGAAGTTCATCAATGTTTAGCAAGAAATTAAATATACAAAAATTCAAGTATGAAGGTAAAGACCTTAAATGCCCTCTATATTCTATAAGTTGCTAATTTCTACACAGATTTTTCACTATTATTATAAACCTTATTGGTGAAATGCTGAGAGTAGAGCCTGCTGTCCATTAGGTTAACAGAATAAAAAGGAGAAAACTAATTGCTGAGCTAAATTTCTGGTTATTAATATCATTAACAAATACCGTATTTTTCGGACCATAAGACGCACTTTTTTCCCCCCAGAAGTGGGGGGAAAAAGTCTCTGCGTCTTATGGTCCAAATATAGCCTACACATATACTTTAAAAAAATGTTTTTTTACTTGCCCGGCTCTGTGTGGTCTCTGTGTGCTTGCCCGGCTCTAAAATGGTTCTAAATGCTGCTGTTTACTTTACAGGGTTGATTACATGTGTTTATGACTGTGATGTTGGGTTTTAATGCACATAAAATATTTTAGGACACTATTTGTTTCAGAATCTTTTTTTCTTCATTTCCCTTCTCTAAAAACTGGTGCGTCTTATGGTCCGGTGCGTCTTATGGTCCGAAAAATACGGTAGTTAATTAATTCATACTATCTTATATGATACACATGTATAAGCAGCTTCTGTAGACTCGACTATCAATGAAGAAGTTGAAGAATAAATGTATAACACTCATTTATGAATATTCATTCATAGGATATTACCAAAACCATTTAATATTTCCTTTATTCATAGGGAAGGGAAATGAGGACTTAATGTAAAATGGATAGAGGATAAGCTATATATACCAACCATCTTTCAAATTAATGTTTAAGACTTTATAACATGCTGGGGTGGTTTACTAAAAAGAAAAAAAAAAAAAAAAAAGGAATGACCATTTCGAAAGGAACTTCAGATTTGTACAAAAAAAGAGATCTATGAAGCACAGAAAAAAGCCAGCTTTTTTCTGAGTATATTTAGTTACGTAAAGGTATAGATTTATAGTTGTTCTTACTGATAGACCCAGAAAATTGGCTGAAACTTGAATCAATTAACATGGAGTGGTAGTGAGAGTAGTCACTCATGTCCTCTCGGCCCTGGATTCTATAGAAAGCTGACCTCTACAGAGTGCATCAATTACTCCATATCTCACATGACAGTCCAGCCCAACTGCACTTCCATTGTCTTATTTGAAGCCCCACGCTTTCTAGCCTGGCCTGACTTTTTAACCAAATCAACTTCAGATTTAATTGTTACAGACTGAGTTTTTTCCCCTTACAATTTTTTAATTTTTTTCCAATAAAAGACTGTGAGGCCAAGCAAACAAACAAAAAAATGAAAAGAATAAAACAAATGAACTAAAAACATACACACCAAAAAAAAAGCACACAACGTTCCAGAAGATACATTGTCAGCATTTATGAATGACAAGCAAGGCCCTTCATAATCTATCTCTGGTTCCTCTCCTCCCACTATCTTCTTCTCAATGTTCTTCTACCAACACTGAATTGAGGACAATGGGATCAACATCAATAGTCAATTAGAAAACATTTCAATAATATTGTAATAACTACATATAATGCCAGTTGGGTACTGGAAATATGAGGGAAACACTCTGTAAAGGAAATGGTCATATTTTAAAAATCCATTAAACTGTGTAATTGAGGAGTTTCCACTAACCTTCAATTAGAAGTGATCAAAGACAAATACTGAGAAAAGAATCTAATAGAATTCTATAAATGCCTTCCAAGTGATAAATATGTTCAATTAGAACCAATACACTGATATGAATTGATATCTATATTTGGTATTATGTGTCTGGGTGAAAAGACATTTTCCAAAAAAGAAATACATGAAATCTCATTATTTATCAGCAACGACAAATGAACATTAATAATTGACTCTGATGATAGGGAATATTAAACTTCGAACCCAGTAAATGAAATGTTGTCCAAATAAAGTAATTCCATTATTCTTATTACTAGATCTATATTTTAAATATTATACTACATTGTTATTATATTTTCAATTTCACCCATGAGAAATCTGTTTTCTAGATAGATAGATAGATCGATAGATAATTCTTCATTTTGTTTCTTGGCCTACAAAGTCTAAAATACTATTTGGCCGTTGACCAAGAAAGCTTGCTGACCCCTAGACTACCAGTATATGTTTCCCTAATGACCCTAAATAGTTTAAAATATATATAAAAGAAAAGTTTTCCTCTCAAATATGAATTATGCTTAAATCAAAATCTATGCCTACTATATAATTTTTTTAATAGTGCAGTTCAGAGTATAGGAATGAGGCAAGATGTGCCTTGTCTAAGAGATTGTCTGTGCTTTATTCTGAATAATTCTATAAAGAGAATTTAATAGATTTTAACAAGCCCAATCTCCAATCATGGGTCTGAGAATCTTGTTATTGAGAACTCAACTCTTGAGGCTATAAATAATGTTAATTAAATATATGTTCTTGTGATTGCCTAAGATAGCTGTTGATAAATATGCTGAAATAAAATGCATACTGAATCACAACCACAAACATCAACATGAACAAACATTTCAAGAGTGAATATTTCAATATAAAAAGTTCTTAATATGTTATTTAAATTTTGTCCTATTGCACTGAAATGAGTACCAGTAAAAGGTATTTTCTTTATACATGACAAGTAAGCACTTCACCACATTGTAAAATTTATAGATTAAAAGATTTTTAAAGTAATTGAGTTTATAATCCACAAATAAAATTCCTAAAATGAATTTTTGTATCCTGTGGTACCTTTGTTTAGATAGGAAAAATGTTATACATGAATTGCTCACATTTGATTTCATTATATTTATCAAATAACTAAAGTTGGTTATTTTAGAAATAACAACAAAAATAGTTTGCTGAGATTAGATTACCCATTTTTTGCTTGGATGAACAAACAGCTGTACTAAACTAACCCTATGTTCACATGAACAAGTCTTTTATATGTTAAACTTAAAGGCAGTTTGTGTTAGCCTGATAACAAAACAGATGCTTCCGTTAGTGATTTGGCTAGTTTTATTAGGCCTTGTGATCAAGCTATGCTTTAAAAAACTGTATTCAATCTGTAAAATAAAACCTATCAGACTAGCTCATCCATGAGTTGATTTATTTGGCCACTATTTGAAATTAAATAGGTATAATTCCACACACTGATTATTATTTTATAATTTTTAAATTAAAAATACTTAGAGGATGTCACAATCTCCAGAGATATGACAGTGATGGCTCAAAGGTACAGCTGGGGACTCACAAGAGTCAGAACTGCAAAGCTAACAAGTGGTGACAGAAGAAAACACTAGCTCCTTAACTAAAAAGACAGAGACCATCTGGCAACACCGGAAATTTGTCTTCATCCACAGATTTCAATATAGTTTGATTTAATTTTCAGTATCTCCCTCCCAGATTCTAAGGAACACATTTGCTGTTTTCTCCATAACTTGCTCTGGACTCCATTTTCCTAGAACCCTTTATGGGCTTTCTTGTCCGTAAAGCTTCTTTTTCTAGGACAGTCTGCCATATCTCCCCTTGCAAGTCAGGCTCACCTATACTAAGGGGCAAGGTGAGCTGCTTTGCCTAAGGCCTCTATCTCCTTCCAAATATGTTTCCCTCTTCCTTTCCCTTCTAGACTTTTAGAAGAACAGTCTCTTTCTGATGCTTATGCTTCCTTATTATTAACTTCCTGGTAAGCCCTCTATAACCTGGCTCTTGCCCCACACAGTGATGAAATTCTGATCTCATCATTGGCAAATACACACATTTTCTTTTCTGTCCTAATTCCACTTGACTTACTGTACTTGACACTATTAATCATCCTTTCCATACTCTTCATCTGACGAATGATGTGACAGGATGGGCTTAAAGTGCATGGGCTAAATAAAACTAGGAGTAGAAAGAGGGGCTAAGGAAATAGGACTTACAGGGATCCAATAGCACAGCAGTGTGTATTGTTTATCCCTCAAACACATACACTGTTGTGTGAAAGTGGGCGCTATAAGTAACAGGTTAAACAGGATGATCCTAGACAAACAAAACAAAACAAAACATAAAAGATCACCCTAGATAGAAAAGGAATAAAGGGCTAAATGACTCCATACTTTGGGAAACCTTGGGGCATTAAAGCATTTTCCAAATAGTGTTCAAAAGCCAGGCAAATGACACACTGGAAAAGATTGGGCCTTGGTATGGATATAAAAGCACAATATTTAAAGAATTTGTTTGACCTCTAACGCATGAGGCTGACTTGCATATCTACCACTTACAGTCATGAAGATAATCAACTTCATTGGGTCCCACTGTCCCCACCCCCAATTCTGACTTCTATTCAAGATGCTGTTTTCCACCCTATATCCTAATATAACCTAAGACAAAGCACAGAGCAAAGGGTGGTAGGCAGAATTCTAACATGGTCCCCAAATTTCCAGCCCCTGGTGGGCAGGTATCTTCTTTAGGTACTCAACCAAACATTACTAGGTGTTGCTGTGATGAGATATTGCAGCTATAGTTAAGATGCTAAATCAAAGGACCTAAACTAGGTGTCCTTTAATAAAAGTGGAGTTTTTCTGCCCTTTCCTGGAGCAAGGAAAGTGCTCTGGCTGGCCTGGAAGAAAGCAAAAATACATGCTGTTACCGGGGTAGCTTCAAGGAGCTGAAATGGTGCCAAGACAAGTTAGTAGGACACAAGGATCTCTCATACAATGGTTAGGAAATTAATTCTATCCATAACCAGTAAGGTTTGAAGTGGATCCCAGGCCCCTAATGAGAACGCAGCCTTCCGCCAATATCTGGATCAGCCTCGTGAGAGCCCACATTGAGGACCCAGCCACGCTGCGCCAGACTGTGATACACATAAACTGTGAGGTGACACATCCATGCTATTTTAATCCATTAAGTGTGTAGTAATTTGTTTTCAGTAACAGAAAATGAAGACAAAAAATGAGATGAGGAAAGTACTGGACATCCACCACTACTCCGGTCAGCATTAATGAAAAGAGAATGGGCCCTAAGAGTAATTAAATCAACTCTTCTCCCAATTCAGAGAACCCGAGAGGAGGAACTGAGTGGCTGTAATGAAAGACATACTTTTCAATGTGTCCCTTTATGATTTTCGAACTTTCCCCCCATGTGCATGCATTCCTTATTATAAAATAAATGAAAATAAGATTCATCGTGACATGTCAGCACAAAATTTCAGGGGAGCATCAGAAGAAGGGGTTCATTGGAAAACTGATGGTTATACCGTCACACAACCTTGAATTAGGACAACCAACCTATTAGACTGCCAGAGCAAGGATGATGGGCCAGGTCCAGAAACTCACCAGGACAGGAAGCTGTGGATGCCTCGCAAGGGGGAAAACTGGGAAAACAAGAACCTCACCGCAAGTAATCTATCCTCCCCTAGCATACCACTGATCATGAGATTTGGACCATGAATCTTTCATATCACATGTCAGGTGGTTTAGACCCCCTGATCTTTTCCTCCATAAAGATAACACCTAAGCGTCAGCTGTATTTCAGATCCAGACCCAGACAAACAGCAAAGCCAGACAAGTGGCACCACGGCTGTCTTAGACCAGCTACAATGATTAATGATACCCTGCCCCGGCACCGACCAAACAGTGGAGACCATGACCTTGAAAAAGCACACCTGGAATACTGATAAATATTCTATTGAGATTTCTCTCCCACCCCTGCCTGAGACCTCCCCCTAAGATTTCCACCTGCAAGAAAGAGATATATACACTTAGGACTAAGGACACAGTGTGTTCTCCCTCCACAGTGCACACCCTTGTTGTTCTCCCACAGACATGAATCCCCCAACCTCTAAGAGACTCTATCAGACTTACAACCAGGGGAGCAATGGGCAGTGGCAGCTCATCCCTGGCTTCCCCCTGAACCTGTCTCCAAGGCCTTTTCTTTGTGTAGCATTTTCTTTTGGTAATTTAGCCCCAACCCCCTTTCCTTAAATAAATTCAATTTATCTTAAATTGCCATCTGAGATGGCTATTCAGCCTGTTGGTGTGTACCACCATATTAACCTTTCACATCCGGCATGTCATACCTTCATTATTCTAAGGAGCAAGCCCTAACAGCAGTTCTGAAGAAAATCTTCAAGGAGACAGTGCTCTCCCATGGCCATATCCATCACCATGATTCCCAACACCCTCTCCTACTTTTACTTTTATCTTATCTCCCTTTTATCTCTTGTTCATTCAGAGAGTGAGCAACATTAAAAAAAAAAAAAAGAGTTAGTGACAACCAGTTAGATATTGAATACAGGGAACAAGAAGAATAGTATCAAGCTCAGTATGTACAAATTTTAAGCTGTGGCAACTTTAAAAACGTAAGTACAGTGAAGAGAAATAATAGAGCCTTTATTGCAGGAGTGAGGTTGGCTTGAGGAAGGGAGCATACATTCTGTTGTAGCTGAATATGAAGCATCAATGGGATATTCAGGATAAAAAGTATAGGAGGTACTTGGTAACTAGCTATATGATCTGGAGCCTCTATAAGCCTCAGTCTACTACTGAGGACAATACCTAACTAGCTGAATGCTGGAAGATCAAATGAGATTAGCATTTATTCAGTTTTAAGATACAGCCCAACAGAGAGCCAATCTTCAAATAATAACTATTATTACTATTGGAAATGCGGGCGGTGAGTCAGAGTCAGACAAAAGACCTACAGGAATTTCTTTCCATAGAGCAGCCAAGAAATTTTATTGACACACCCCTGGGTTTACCATCATCACAGTGACTCCATCCTGCCTAGATCCACTGGGTCACACCAGCTTCCTTCGGAGTCCCTGCTATGCAATCCCTCCCCAATTCTTATGTTTAGTCCACTTGTATTTCTTCCTCTCTTGGTGCTTATTCAGCACCCAAGGCCTAGTTGTCTCCCATTGATTTCAAAACATTGCCAACACTGGCCTCTCTAAACCTGGCATGGCCCCTCCCTTCATTTCCCTGCCCATTAGTTATGAAGAGAAGAATGACAATTCTTGGGCAGGAAGGATACAGAAACTGGCCAGAATATAACTGCATTCAGAGCTTGGCTGAAAAAGAAAACACACTGATGAATAGCAAAGGGGCTCAATGAGATTAAAAATATGACTCATTTAGTAAGATTAAGCCAGACTACCATAGACACACTAGCAATCTGGAGGGGAAAATTGGTGTTGGTGATAGGGCCAAACTTGGGGGTGGGTAAGATTAGAGGTAAAATAATGCCAAAGCTATTATCAAAGAACATCACTAACAAAGAAAAACATGAAGTCCAAGCCAAGTAGAAGCCAAAAGATTGGAGAATTAGGAGAGCTCACTAAAGAGTTACAGACAAAATAATGTATAAATTCATGTCCAATAAAAGATCAAGAGGTCTCTTGAAAATGAAACTTTTCTCTGATAACATTTTAGGACAATAGATCTATCTAGTTTCATACATGGGCCGTCTTCACTTTTCTCCAAAATCAATTCCTGGAAAATGCAGGTCAACCTTTTCTCAAAGCAATAATAGTCATTGGGTGCTACCCTCTTGGTTGTCACACAGCATTAAGTAAATTACAGATAATATAAAGAATCTATACCAATAAAAGGGTAATATGCTAATTAGACTGGATAGACCAGACATCTTCTGGACATCCTCCCAGACAAAGGCACGGTGTTGGGGACAAGGCAGAGAAGGTTAGGGGCGATTAGGAAGGCAGGTAGAGCAATTAGGGGTGATTAGGCCAGCAGGGGAGAGTGGTTAGGAGCGATCAGGCAAGCAGGGGAAAGTGGTTAGGGGCGATCAGGTAGGCAGGCAGAGGAGGTTAGCGGCAATCAGGCAGGCAGGCAGGCAGAATGGTCAGGAGCAATCAGGCAGGCAGGCAGAATGATTAGGAGCAATCAGGCAGGCAGACAGAGTGGTTAGAGATGATCAGGCATGTAGGCAGGTAAGCAGTTAGGAGCCAGCGGTTCTAGATTGTAAGAGGGATGTCTGACCACTGGTTTATGCCCAATTGGAGAGGATGCCTCCCCACCATGCACAGATTTCGTGCACCAGGCTTCTAGTATATCATAAAAGCAAAGATACAACAATATACATACACAACAATTTAAAACAGTAAAACTGTGTTCCAAGTTATTAAAATGATAGAATTTTAGAGCAAAAGTGAACATGAGATTTTGTTTAGTCTAATCCTCTCATTCAAAACAAGAGACTCAAATTGAAACCACAAAGATTAAATCTGTTTTCTCAATTCAACAATAAACATATTTCTTTACTCCCAGTCAAATAAATGCCTTCACAGCCTATTACAAAATTCCATAAAATGAGCAAAACTATACAATATATTTTTAACATACAGGAATATACAATTTACTTGCAGTAAATCTACAAAACAAACAAAAATACAACTATACTGTATCATAGTTTTATATTACATGTGTTAATAACTAATTTTAACTTGCTTCTGTGTTCTCCACTTTAGAAAAAGAGAGTTAGAAATAGAAAACAATCCAAATATTAAAGAATGAGGAATAACTAAACAAAGATTAATATACAAATTGAGTAAAATGTTATATAATCTCTAAAAGTGATAAGTATATAAACAACCTTGAATCAGAAATGAATACAAATTACTAGGTTTTAGGTTGTAAACTCAAAGACTATAAGTAGTTGGAATTTATCAATACCTTCATTGTAGTCTTTTATTTTATAAAGTCATTCAATGTCCACATAAACAACAAAAAGCAAGCAGATGAATAAGTGTTCAGGGGAGTTTGGAATGAAGCTTTCTTTCTTTTGATAGATTTTTCTTTTTTCTTTTCAGCTAGAAATAGGAACAGGAGTTTATAAAATCACCTGACCATTTATTCATTTCAAAGGGAATTTTTAGAGCATTCAACTATTCAAATAATTTCTAAAAACTTTAACTTCCAGGCATACCAAATTGTCTTTTTGTTCATCTTCATTTCATTGCTCACACCTTCCTAACTCCAAATAAACAAACAAATTTGTCCAAAAAGAGAAATAAGTCAGAAAGGGTGGCCTAAAACTTCCAGAATAAGAACAAAAATAGGAATATTTATTCATCTTTGCATTTCTTTAAAACTTGCTTAAATTTATATTAAAAATAAAGCTAAACTCAATCAAAATATAAAACTAGAGCAGACATGTACACCTTTAAGAGAAATTGAACTGAGAACATTAAAAAACATAGATAAGAGTGTGCTTAATTAGAAAAAAACATATGCCTATTAATTACACTGAAAAAAGATACTATACTACCCCATTTTTACAATCCAAAAAGCAAAAAAGAATTTTGAGGAGGGGAATGGAAGGAGTAGCTGATTGTAGAGGTGACAATGAACTGAATCAATTTTAAAATGATTTCTTACACATAACTTTATAAGGATTAAAGTCATATCCGACAAGTGGATTTTTTAAAGTTGTGGATCTATCTTTAATTGGCAACAAAATACAACCCTATTCTATGTATTGTTCAGATAATACAATATCTAACTTTCTGATATCCAATATTTATCAAAAACCTAGTCAAATAGCAGAGCACTGGTTAAAGGATGTACAGGCCACCCACTCCGCTATGGCCTAAGTTTATGGTTATATTAAGCTGCACACTTTATATCCAGACCACTTCTGAACTGTGGTTTGGTATTCTCTCACTTACACTGCAGAGGAAAGGAAAACCTCTCCCATATGGTCACTAATGAGGATATGGTATGTTACAAGAAGGGTCTCATGCAGAGTTTTTGCTTTAGTCTCAATATTAAGCATAGCTGTGCCTCTGAAGACAGACATTTTGAATTCCACAGACTTTGTATAAATCATGTACTTGACAATGTTTCCCCCTTTGCATTAGCATCTAGAAAGCCTGCAGTCAACCAAGCAGTCCAAGCGTAATTAGCATATGAGACTGGAGGGCATGGCTCTTTAGTGGTAACCTTACCATTAGCATCATCTGAGTTTTCCTACATTATTTTTCTCCTTTCTCTGGATTTCTTCAACAGCATTTTAAAAATTTTAGCATGGGCATGTTCCTCTGTAAACTACTAAATTCCTGAATGCAGGTACAAAGAGATAAGTTATCTCAATGTTTAAAAAACACACTTATGTCACTTATCAAACTGTCTATACTTTTTCCCAGGAAAAAAAATTGTTTCCGAATGCTTACACTGTTATTGTTTCACCTCTGAAGTTAATTCCCACAGTACAGTATAACCTAGCAGACATAAACATAAGAAAGTATGTACATCTTATTTTTCTCTTGGGTAAAATATAACTGCCAAGACTTGTTATTTTTTTATACTTATTACATCTTTATATTAAAAATCACATATAAGGAAATGTCACAAATGAAAATTCATGAAACATTCTTTAAATGAGGACAGTTTCCCCTCATTTGAAGACATAATGTAAGCCAAAGAAAACCATCACACCTCTCCACCTCCATGTCACAGCCCGTGAGAAACTGGCATGCCCACTAGTGAGTGACACAGTAGCAAAGGGGGAAGAGCCGTGGTAGATTTGCTCCCATTCCGCCATGGAAGAGCTAATTGGAGATGATCTCTGGTGAATAAAAATACATTGTTCCAGTCTGTCTACTGTTTCTACCGTCATGAAAATGTGCTCTCTGATCTAAGATAGATAAACACTATACTGGAAACTAAAATAAAAACCAGTTAAATTTTAGCAGACATTCTCTAGGGGGCAAAATTCTCCTCATTAGGAAAATGGAACCATCTATGACTGAGAAGCAAATCATTTCACTGATTTGGAGACTTTCAACATTATAACAGGAAGGAGAATAAGGAATGAAGTTCGATAAGGGTAAGGAAGAAGAAAATCTCTGACGTATGTACTTAAAGGATTGGGCTTTCTGGCTTTCTGGCTTTCTATACCAAAAACTAATTTGCTGAAAGAACACAAAGGCAACTCTTATCAACACACTGCCCTCAAAGTTTCCCAAGACTCAGAGCCAGGTCTAAACAGGAGGGTGTGAGGTTACAGTCACCTTGAAATGCCCTCCGAGGTTCAGTTTCCTCTTAGTACCTCACCATTCAATTTAGGTGTCCTTTCATGGACCTACCGAAACAAGCATATGATGCTTTAAATCACCTCAGAGTAAATAAATTTAAACTGGTATCTAGGGGTGACAAGTTTCCATTTGTGTGTGTGTCTAAATTTTAAATTGCTACTGCTTATTTTCAAAGGCTAATGAATTATGAATTGAGAAACATTTACCTTCAAACTTACAAAAAGAAACACTTCACATTACACAAACTGCTGTTTTGCTGTATTTATATTATGCCTTCAGCCTTAGATCACTCTTCCAAGCAGTATTTAAGCTGAATGATCTAATCAAAAGGTAACAAGAATGATTAATGCTGATGCAGTGTAATTCCTGCCCTGTCTGAGCCTAAAATATATGAACTCGTAATGAAAACCATGAAGTGCTATATAGATGTGGGGTGTGATAAAGTGAATACTAATGCATTTCTAATTAAATATCACCAATAAAACTTCAAATGAGTAGAAATTACATACAGCACACAGCATATTGGCAGTTCCCTCTGGCATGTGGCTAGATAACCAGTGATGGCAGGACTAGTATATAGAACTGAAGCCTGAGCTTAGTCAGAAAGGGGTCCCAGCCGGGCTGTGAGGCTGCAGTGAGCTGGAGGAGGTGGGAAATGACCAGAGGGGTCGTCCTCTCCCCTCCTCACACAAAAGAAGCATAGTGTACTGGTAATGGTTTAGAGGTAAGCAGCTGACCCAAACTGGTATCAATGCTGAGTATGAGTCAAGCTGTCTTGACAACTTAAATCAACAGTTTGGGTGCGGTCAACCCGCCACTTACCTGAGTTCCCGCCACTCTATTGTTTAGGATTAAATGAACCTGATTAATCTCCCAGGACTCTGGGCAGCAGCCAGGCCATGCCAGTATTGAAGGTAATTGACCCCATAAATAATGCTCAAAAATACATGTGACCTGAAACTGTATAATAACTACAGACAATATTTTTATGTATTTATTCTTAAACAAAAAACTGAAACAAGACAATCTTTTACACTATCCAAAAGTCAGAGAATTGATTTTGATTTTAAATGCAACTAAATTATATCCTGGGAACCTACAAAAAGGAAGCACTGTTGAGAGTGAGTGCCATTCCATAGACTGGTAGCTTCTTCAAAGTGCCCTGGTGGGTCCATTATAAAAACACTAGAAACCTGGTGCATGAAATTCGTGCATGGGGACAGATCCCCTCAGCCCAGCCTGCATCCGCTCCAATCCAGGACCCCTTGGGGGATGTCCGACAGCCGGACATCCTTCTTATAATCTGAGACTACTGGCTCCTAACTGCTCACCTGCCTGCCCGCCTGGTCACCCCCAACTAATCCCCTTGCTGGCATAGTTGCCCCAAACTGCCCCCCCCTGCCAGCCTGCCCCTCCCACCAGGCTGGTTGCCCCTTACTGCACCCCCTGCCCGTCTGGTCACCCCACATAGCCTGCTGCTCGGTCATTTGGTCGCCCCTCGCTGACCCCCCTGCCGGCCTGGTCACCATACACAGCCTGCTGCTCTATCATTTGGTTGCCCCTCATTGCCCCGCCCCTGTCAGCCTGGTCACCCCACACAGTCTGCTACTTGGTCATTTGGTCACCCCTCACTGGCCCCCTTGTGGGCCTGGTCACTCCATTTCAGTGACCAGCCTGGTTAAAACTATATTTCCAATAAAACCAACTTATATAATTATCTCTGACATTTTGAGAGAAGCGACTTACATATTTCTAACATTTTGAAATAATGAGCCTTTTGTGGCAGCCAAATAGTACCAAGGAAAACTAACTGAACTGGCCAATAAGTGTATGTGAAATAAATTTTTAAAAATTAACTTCTCTGGGCTTTGGATGAAAATGAGGGAAGGTAAACTATGATTTCAAACTGCCTTCTAACTTCATATGTTCATGATCATATTAATTAAACTGGCAAAAAACACATTTAATCCCTTAATTTTTCTTTCTTTTCTTTTGGAGAAAAGATGAGGGGGGTGGGGGACGGGACGAAGAGAAGAGAAAGAAATATATTTGTTTCTAATAAGATTAGTACCACAGCTTCTAAAACTTGGGATATTGATGTTAGAGAAGCATTTACTTTGGAGATAAAATATTTACTGGGTAAAGAAGGAAATAAAGTGAGCTAATGGCCATTGTAGAAATACAATACTCTGAAAAAAGGTAAAAATTAAGCTAAAAGCAATTTTTAAGATCTTTTCCTCAATGCTAGTTGAAACAAGAAAATTACATGGCCATACTGTTATTTAGCATCTCCTAGTGGCCTGCTGGCAAATGAAACATTTTGCAGGATGGACTTAAGTAGGTTATGTTTTGCTACTGCTGTATGAATGATGATTTCTATGTACATTAAATTAACTGCATAAGGAAAATAAAAAACAAAAGAATGTCCTGTAATACACAGTGTTCAAGACACAACATCAGAACCACAAGCTGCTGCTATAACTGAGTGACTTCTAAGGCTTTAAGAAAAAGGTAATATTTAAATTTCATATATCTTATCAGAGCCCAAACCACTAATATTTATGCTATATGGCCTCCCAGTCTACTTTAAATGCAAAGCAAAACTCCTTTAGGAACTCTAATTCTACACTCAGCACCTGACACAGCAATAGAAAGAATACCACCTGGGATCTTCATTAGGGAAAATATTCACAGTGTTGCAACAAATGGCCGCCAGTAAAAATAGTTTCTTTTAAAAATAGGAAAGAAAAGGCATAGCTCAATGATGAGGCAGCAGAAACCAATTTGTTAAAAACAACAACAACTACAACAAAACACCCAACATGATGTATGTGACAGATGACGGAGAGATGAAATAAAGTGGGCTTGGTAAGCCTGCCTTTTGCCACTAAGAAAACTCCAGTTTATAGGTGGATATAACTTCATTTCAATACTGTGAGGAACTGTAGAATGGAAAGAGTTCACTTCCTACCTTCACAAAGAAAAACCTCCCCACAGTAAGTAATAAAAAGTGTAATGACTGGAAACAAACTAATAATGTAGGCACTTACATTATTCAATTTTAGGCCATTAAAGATTTGCTTGACCTAAAAGTTAATCTTTATGAAAAGGACCCAATATCATAATATTCCCCAAAGAGTACACAATTCTTAAATTTTGTATCTAAATGTAACTTTTATTACTTACAAAGAAGCTTATTCTAATACTTAGCATATGTGGTAGTTTCATTCTTATAAGAATACATTTTATTAAGGCAAGATGAAATAAACATCAGCAAAAATTGATACACACACACAAACACACACACTCATATTAAAGATTAACTTTGGTTTTTAACACTTTGTTTTAGGAATTAGCACCAAATTACTTTATTTGGAATTAACTTTCTTTTTCTCAGCAGCTCTTATAGTCAAACACAGAAATATAAAACCTCAGCTTGAAACATACGGTGTGGAGTCTGTCTGCATATCCCTTGGCTTGATTCTAGAAAAATAATCTCGGGCTGTATGTCTAGCTGTCCCTGAAGAGGCAAATATCCCAGCCATTTGTTGAAGGAGGAAACCACTCTGCCCTTTCTGCCGGGGCGCTGAGGACTGCATGGCTTCCTCAAGGGAGGCATTCAGAGAAAGCAGACTCCTGTTTGACCCCTGCTGGCAATCAATTTATGGCCTCAAGCATGGAGCTTGATAGCCCTTGCAATTCTATATTGGCTTTTGTAACTCTTGATATTATTCTTATTCATATAAATGTCAAATTCCTCTTGATAACCCCAACCTAAAATTGTTCATAACCTTAGTTTACACCTTTAAAACATCTCAGAAATAGAGGGATTGAATTAAATTTCGTATTTTTTAATTTAAACACCCAAGAAAGGGAATTAAAAAGAACAGGTTTTGCTGTTAAATACAGGATAGCATGCTGTGTGAAGGTCGATCATTTAACAAATAGAAAATAGCTTGGAAGAACAGCTGTCCTACAACAGTAACAATGAAATCCCTGTCTTTCAGTGAGGATGGTCAGTGGTGAAGAATTAGACAAACTAGAGCTGGAAAGGAAGCTGACTTTCCGAGGCTATTTTCTACACAATACAACCATTGTGCTGAAACATGGTTCCTGTAGGTGTGAGGCTGGCTGTATGCACTGAACCAAGCTGCGGGGACAGTCAGTTTTGCTATTCCCCAGTCCTGCTGCTGTCAGGTGCTAATACAGCCTAAGCACTGGGAAGAAGGGGCTGTGCGGAGTAACAGGGCCCTGGCTCCCTTGACCTAGGACTAATCTCTGCCCAAGTCAGCAGTCTTTGCGTCCTCAGGATCCTGAAATCTGCATGTCCTATGACAACAACAGAAATCCTTCATTCAACAAAGATGGAATGGGTTCATGTCTTAGGCACTGCAATAGGTGCTGAAGATACACGCATGAAAAAAGACTCATGAAATTACCTGGGGGAGGGGGAGTCTCTGGCGGGGGACATATACACAAACACAGAGCAGTGTGATAAGTACCACCGTGGAGAGAAACTGTAAGGAAGCGAGGTAAGATACTTTGCACAGTTCCTGCCAGCTGGTACAAACCAGTGACGGTAGATGGTATAACTGCTGTTGTTACTGTTTCATGTACTGAAGGTAATGGGGAGCTAAGGAAGAACCTGATCCAAGAAATACAAAGTTTGTATTTTAAAAAGAACATTTCTGGCACAAAAGGGTGGATTGAAGGGAGTGAGCCTACATTTAGGGAAGGGATTTAGATAGAATTAAAGAGGACCTTCTCAATGAGGCAGAGACAGTGGGGATTCAAGGGGGCAGACCTGATCCCTTGGTAGAACAAATTCATGGAACCCGGTGGCAGATTGGTCTGGGTGGGTGCAGATGAGAAGCCAGTCCAAAAAACTGCTTCTGATTTGATGAGATGGGTAATGGGGTCTTTTATTAAGATAAAGAGGAGGGCAGGAAGAGTAAGTGGGAAAGGTGAGGACTGGGTGCTTGAATGGGAGAGTTCTCATTCAATAGCCAGATAGATCAGATATATGTATGTGAGGGGAAAGGGTTGGAAAGGAGGGAAAAAAAGGAGGGAGGAAGGGAAAGACTAAAACTGATTCAAGGAGATGGGGGTTGGCCAACTTAAGGGGGGGGGGGGGAAGGGAAGGAAGACTGCCTAGAGTCTACCATTAGGGATTTAACAATAGTCATGATGGAGAGTGAGGAGAAACTAGATTATAGCTGACCAAGAAAGAGGTGGAAAATGGAGAAGGTGGGGCAGGCAGCAGTGGTCATTTTTTAAAAAGAAAATGGGCCACGGAGGAGGAATGAAGTGCACTTGTTTTTTTTGTTTGTTTGTTTTTAAATATATTTTATTGATTTTGTACAGAGAGGAAGGGAGAGAGATAGCAAGTTAGAAACATCGATGAGAGAGAATCATCGATCAGCTGCCTCTTGCACACCCCCTACTGGAGATGTACCCGCAACCAAGGTACATGCCCTTGACCGGAATCGAACCTGGGACCCTTCAGTCCCCAAGCCGATGCTCTATCCACTGAGCCAAACCGGTTTCGGCATGAAGTGCACTTGTAACAGAGCAAGATAAGGGTTTCTGGAGAACAGAGATAGCTGGAAAATAGAAAAGGAACAGCTAAACAAAGGAAAATATCAGCATTTTTAAGTTAGACTGGAATTAAAATAGTTTAGCTCATCTTTTTATTTTATAGACTAGAGGCCCAAGGCCCGAAATTCATATGGGGGGAGGGGGAATGTCTCTTAACCCAGCCTGCACCCTATCTAATCTGGGACCCCCTCAAGGGATGTCTGCCTGCCTGTTTAGGCCCAATCCCTAAACAGTCAATTGGACATCCCCCTTACAATCCAAAACTGCTGGCTCCCAACTGCCTGCCTTCCTGATTGCACCTAACTGCTTGTTCCTGCCAGTCTGATCACCCCCTAACCACTCCCCTGCCAGCCTGATTGATGCCTAACTGCTCACTTGCCAGCCTGTGTGCCCTTCACTGCCCTCCTCTGCAGGCCAGGTCACCCTTAACTGGCCTCCCCTGCAGGTCTAGACTCCCCAATTGCTCTCCCCTGCAAGCCTGCCCCCCTCACCCCCCCACCCCCCCGCCAACTCCCTCCTCTGCTAGCCTGGTCACCCCTAATTGCCCTCCTCTGCAGGCTTGATTACCTCCAACTGCCCTCCCTTGTAGGCCTGATTCCTCTCAACTGCCCTCCCCTGCTGGTTATCTTGTGGAGGCCATCTTGTATCCATATAGGGGCAGCCATCTTGTGTGTTGGAGTGATGGTCAATTTGCATATTACTCTTTTATTAGAGAGGATGAGGATACTGAGGGACTGTTAAATCACAGTCAGCCATTACAACTAGAAGCTGCAGCAAAAACATCTGAATTTCCCATTCTACAAAATACTTGCTAATAGATGGAACTACAGTACCGGATAAACACAAAGTTAAATATCATCTCTAAGAAGTCATAAAAATAATGTCTTAACAAAGGAATAATAAATGACTATGTTGTATCATTCTTTTTAGGATTAATGAGTCAATTTTTATAAACAAATCTTAGTTATTCAATCCAACTTCTCATTTATAAAGATAACTGGCAAAAAAGAAAAAAATGTCTTGAAAGCTTTTAACAAATTTAAATAGGTAATTAAATGTTCCAATATGAATGTTACCAGGGACAGAAGAATATGTTTCTTTGTGTTACAAAATAAAAAGCAGGCTTTGAATTCCAAATCCACGACATATATACCTTTTCTGATCTTTAGTAGCTCAACCGAAAACACAGGACTAGCAACACACACTTTGGAGGTTTACTGTCAGCAGTGAATAAAATTATGAATTTACAAACACCAAACTGCAAAAAAGGCACTCTATTTAGAGCAGTGCTTCTTGAGTAACTGGTTTTCCCTCCAATTCATTATGGACTGACATTTCTGGAACACAATTGAAGTGAATTACTAAAAAATACACCATAAACTGATGTTTTGGAAATGTCAAATGATTTTGTTGTACACTGACAGCAAAAAGTATACAGACAGGTGGTCTGTAAGCCAATGTTGGGATTCGCACTTATTAGAGCAGAGTGTGTGAGATATGACAGCCTGCAGAACACACTAGAATCTGCACCAGGCAGCTTACTACCTATACAACTTCAGGTCTCCCTGTCTTAGTTGTCTCTCATGTAAAGTATCAATGAAACCTGTCTCCTAGAGTCATTGTAAGGATTCAATGAATATATTATATATATATATATATATATATATATATATATATATATATATATATACACACACACACACACACACACACACACACATACACACACACACACACACACTGATCTGAAGAGTGACTGGGGCATTAAGTGAGCAATAAATATTAGTAATCAATATAATTATTATTTGAGGGCAGTGAGTATTAATAAATAGTAAGTCCTCACTTAACATCATGGATATGTTCTTGGAAACTACACCTTAAGTGATATAATATATAACCAATTCTATCCTAGGCTAATTGATAGAAATAAAGAGTTAGGTTCCTGGGCATAATTCTGGTCACAGAAACATCGTCAAACTTCTAACAGAGACCTAAAACACTCCTAATATTAAACAATGAACTAAATGTGAGTTTTAATACATTTGAGAAAAGTAGATAAAAACAAGTCAGATAATGATTTTCCAGCCTGCTTTTTCTAGTTCAGGGTATTGCTTAGCAGAGTCACTCCCAGCAGCTCAGAGTGTAAGGTGTCCACCCCATGCTCCCATCTCTCATTGCAGGGCCACCCACACCCCCACCCACACCCACAGAACCATGTGGACATGCCAATTCACCTAACTGTGCAAGATTGGAATGTGCAAGAATGTTCACACTCCAGCGGGACAGTGGCCTCTGCTGGGAATTATTTTTTTCTTCATCAACATTATAACGTAACTAGTAACCCAGTGCACAAATTTGTGTGTATTGAAAGGAAATTAATTAGAAGCAATATTTTAGTATCGCTATTCAACCTTTCTCTATAATAGAAGTGTCAACCAAATTCATGATCGACAATGACAGATTGAAACACACACTTGTGATTGCTGCCAGCAAAAGCTTTATATATATTGCACATGTGTGAGTCAACTTAGTCTTTAATATATAGAGATATAGAATAAACTTGCTTAATTAGACCTGCTTTCTGTGTAGCTATACTTTTTCCAGCCCAGTGAAGCACCCCAACTTCTTTCAGGCAATTGTCAGCAACATGAAGCAGATTATTATTGTAGATCACACAGGGAGAACAAAGGGTAAAATATTTAACTGCAGCAATGCTTGACTATATTCTGCAGAGTGAGAAAACCTGAAGTCATTTTCAAGGTCCACCAATTCTTACTTCTTTTCAGTCAGGTCAAGTTTCTAAACTTTCTAAATCTCCATTTTCCAGCTAATGAAAAGAAAATAGGATTCCACCAAATCTCCTATCTACCTACTCCAGGATTTCTATGAGAACCAAATGAGATGAGGCATGGGAAAATGCTTCACAGACATTTGGTTACAGTGTGAAATGTATGCACCTGGCTATAAAGCAAGTAGTGTTCCTGGGCTGAATAAACTACAAGGAGGCTAGTCATTGCTAGGGAGAGGAAATCGGGTGTTGCTACGAGACATCATTACCCAGATGGACACTTAGCATATTAGCCTTTTATATATATAGATGACATTCTTCAAGGACCTGCTTTATATAGAAAAAGTTATAATTCTAAGGCTATTTTTATGCTAATGCTGTTTTTCTATTAGTATATTTTTGGGATTTCAAATTTATTTTAGCCTAAGAAAGAGAAAACATACACATGTCTTTCATGCACAAGAAATACTATTGAAAAATTCATTACAATTTAAGCAACATTTTTTCTTAAACTCCTTATGTACCTGGATTATGTCTTTTTTACAAGTAGAAAAACACTCTTAAAATTTTAAATGTTGCCGAAACCGGTTTGGCTCAATGGATAGAGCGTCGGCTTGGGGACTGAAGGGTCCCGGGTTCGATTCCGGTCAAGGGCATGTACCTTGGTTGCGGGCATATCCCCAGTAGGGGGTGTGCAAGAGGCGGCTGATCGATGACTCTCTCTCATCGATGTTTCTAACTCTCTATCTCTCTCCTTTCCTCTCTGTGCAAAATCAATAAAATATATTTAAAAAAAAAAAAAAAAAAATTTTAAATGTTTAATTACATCATGATTCTTAAAAGTACAAATTACTTAAAATGGAGAAATTAAAAAATTAAACCAAATTAGAACAGTGGATAAGAAATAGAACAAATTGAACAATTAAATTTTCTGGGGAAAAAACCTCAAAAGAATAATATTTTTTTTCAAGATGCAATTAAAAGATTTTATCCACAACAAATAAGAGAAAAGTATTTTTTAAAAGAATCATTATTGGACAGTGAAGTTAAAATTGCATTTTCCAAGGAGTTTAATGCTTGGTCATATTTATATGATTAGAATAAAAACAGTCCTATCTAATAAAAAAAAGTAATATGCAAATGGATCGTCACTTCACGACAAAGATGGTGGTGCCCACAACTAATAAGGAGGGAATATGAAAATTAATGCAACAAAGATGGAGGCAGCCGGAACAAAGGCAGGAGGCAGTGGCCAGAGAAAAGGCCTGGATCATGGATGCTAGAAAGAAACTGGTGCCAGCAGCCAGGAGAAGGAAGGCCTATTCTTGCACCAATCTTCATGCATCAGGCCTGTAGTTAATCTAATAAATAAGGGAAGAGAGGTCTGTTCACTTTAAATGCTTTTTAACAAGAAACTATAGATTCCACTCATAAAAATAAATTAATTTATAAGGAGAAAATTATTTAAAGAATTTAAGACACAAATTAAAACAGAAGCAGATCATGCAAGTAACTCCACACCAATCAGAGAAAATATAGGATTGGAAATAAGCTTGCACAGACAAAAGATAAACATGAGCTATTTCTGTTGCTACATGAAAATAGTAATTCTGGCAGCAAGCCAACTTGAATGTATTGGGCATCTTGAATTGGAAATGGTGGCAGAAGAAATATATGTAAAAACTTGTCCTTATTTTTTTATGTAGTGTGATGGAATCAGGGGATGGAATGATCAGCTATAAGAAAAGACTTACCCTGACGCTGAAGCAACTGCTACATACACAACACAGAAAGGAAATCAAGAACAAAACAAAAAAATTGAGGTAGCACTGATTTTTGTTTGATATTAGAAAAAAATAAGATCTAGGAGTTAAATTTCTTTGTCTTTCATAAAATGGTATTTTCTGATAACTATTCAAAATAGACAACCAATAATATGCCAAAACATTGTTTTAGTTTGTGAGATTGTTTTAGTAGAAAAAATTCATTTTACCAAATGAAAAACATCATCACCAGGAAAAAAAATAAATAAATAAAAAGAGCATAAATTGGCTTGTGTGCAAAACTAGGTATAACACCTAAGAGAAAACAACAAGGTACTCAGAAGCAGATGTTTAGAGGTGATTATAAATCCAATTCTTAATAGGCGTACCTATCAAACTGTAACATCAAAACTTTTAAAAAGCTTTTGTATATTTATGTATATAAAAGTTATAGTTTGGTTTGAAATAAAAAGAATGGCATAAAGAAATGAGAAGTTTATTTTGCAGTCATGTAAGTGAAGACCAGAGCAGGCAGGAGAGCTGCTTTATCAGGGAAGCAAGGCACAGCTTTCATCGTGTGCAAGGTGGCCTATGTGAGCCCAGCCATCAAGTCTGCCTTCCAGTCTGTAGGAACATGAAGGGCATTGAGGGTCTGTATTCCTCTCCTTTAAATACTTTCTGCAAATCACACCTGTCACTTTGAGTATATCCAATTGGTCAGAACTTAGCCTCACGTCACAGGTAGCTGAAAGAAAGGCTAAGCAAGGTACTCTTCAGTGTGAGTGGCCTGTGCCCATCTGAAAACAGAGTGCTGTTGAAAATGAGGGAAGGTGGGATAGAGGGGGGCAACTCATAGTCTCTGCCACAGCCTCTGTTGTTTGGCCATACCGCCCACTACATGCAGAATTTACCATTTGCCTAAGAGGGGTAACCCAAGCCTATCCTCTTAATCTGTCCTGTTGTCCATCATGACCGCCACTGAATGCGCTGGCCTTTTCAGGCCTAAATGTGGCTTTCGAAGAACCAGTGATTATAAACTGAAGGGCAATCCCAAGTTCCCCATTTAAACTGGAGTATGTATGAGATAGTCACAATTTTTAAAACTTTCATTTGAGGAACGGTAAAATGGGAAACCTACATAAGCAATTACTGGATAGGAATTTCAAGACCTGCTTTGTAGGAGGCATAAAGACTTGCCAGCCTGGCACTGAGAGGTTCTTACCATACTGATGAGCCCTAGCTTTCCCCTGGGTGAAACGCTCCAGTTCACTGTTTTCCACTGCTCCTGTCCCCCATGGCCCCTCGTGGGCAGGCATTAAGGTACAGGCTCTTCTAAGTGGGTTCCATGACTGCTTCCTTCTGGTACTGATCTGAGGCCTGGAACTTGCTTTAAGAGTTGTAGTCACAGGTTATGCAGACAATCTTGGTGTATCTTAAGCAACTCAATTCCCTTAAAATCTTAGTATGCTTCCACTCTATTTCTTGTCAGTTTCATGTAGAATGTAGTAAAAATACATGCCTAGACATAGTTTTGAACTTGAGGACTCTACTCTTTATTGTTGGCCTCTGTCCTCTGTTCTATCCACCACCCACATTGCTTCTAAATTTACTGTTGACCTCTTTGAGGCTATATAAAACACTCTTAATCCCATAACGGCAAGAAAACTGCAACAGTGTATGAGGGAGGACAAATTTTACCTTCTCTGGTGGCTGTGGCACTGTAGCCAATGCTTATAATTGTTTTGTTTGGCTTTTGAAAGCCTGAAAACCTCAAAATTACAGGGGTTTCAATCAAATTAGATTGTAATTAGATTGTAATCCACAGAGCAAAGTTTTTTTTTAGCAAAGTTTATTCTATTTTATTTATTATTATTATTTTTAATCTCAGTGTGCAATTGGCTAGCCCTTGTATGAGTTCCTTGTTGCTAAGATCACTAAGGAACCAGCTGATATTTAACATTCTGAATTTTTGGTGACACTTCTATTGCTACAGACTTAGTTAATTCTTGGTCTAGCTTCTAAGATTAAACTGTTGACAATTTGATCAAATTGCTAACATATAACATATTAATTAGCTTCACAACCTGCATGAGTCCTTCATACCTGCTGCCCAACTAAACCAGTTCCATACTTATCACATGTAGTACTCCACATAGGATCAAACCAATATTTCTTTCTTGTCCATAGAAAGCCTATAATAAACCTTTCTGCTCCTCCCACCCCAATAAGTATGTCAGTCACTAGAAGACAGTTATCAAGTTTACTAATCTCTTAATATTCTATAATTAACAATGCCTATATCCTTTATAATAAAGATGTAATATGCAAATGGTGTTACTCAGTGAAGCGTAACAACAGACCACATTAAGGACCTGGTCACAGGTCAGCAGTAGGGTGGGGCAGTGAGCTACAAGCAGTCAGCTGAGAGTTACAAGAGGGGGTAGTGCAGCAAGCTATGAGGGGTGTGGGGGAGCTACAGGAGGGTGAGGCAGAGGGCCGAGAGCTACTGCAAGGTGGCAGAGAGCTACTGGTGAGCTACTGGTGCACGGATTCATGTGCAGGGCTACTAGTCTAGAAGCTACAAATATTGAGTAAATGCAAGATGTTTGCTCCTTTGAAATTCATATTAATTCACAGTGATTTTGAGGGGTCTTAATTCCAGAATTCAAGTTAGTCAGATCTTAATAGTCTGAGATTCAATCTTTAAAGACAATGATGGGGTAGGAAGGGCAATGAGGGAGAAATGGGGACCTACAGTACTTTCAACAATAAAGATAAATTAAAAAAAAAAAACAATTATGGGTTACATTATCCCACTTTCCTCACTTAGTTCTAGTACCTTAGTTCTTGCTGCTCACTTAGTTCTAGTACCTTTCAGATATTACTGCGAAGTCTAGTAGAACATTCAAGTGACATACACTGCACCTATTCCCTTGAGTTCTTCCTGATATAGGCACATAAGATCCTAGATGTAATAATGCAGATTCCATAAATGTCCCTCAGAGAATAATGTTGAGTATGGGAGGCAAGAATGACCAATAACTGACTCACTCCTTGTGCCAGCAGCAAGTGATACAATGGATCAGTGCTAGGGGCTGAGGTTGTTTATAAGCAGGAGGTTGAGCTGAGGAATTAATATACTTGGCTCTAGAAAAGAAAGATAAACAGGAGGCAGAAATGAGGACTTACAAAGGTTTAGATTAGAAACACAGTAGATTATGTAGGATAATAGATCTGCAACATATAATAACCAGAAATACAACGCCTTTATTTTAAAACGTGTACTTGTACACACATTTCTCACAGAAACTGCAGTTCACAGTTAAAGATGTTGGTACAGATAAACTACTCATTACTTCTATTTGTAGTTTTTCACCATGTGGCCATGTTCAAAAACAGCTTTTTATCAGCCTCTTACCTAGTGCCTCTCCACCTGCATGGAGAGTGAGAGGAGAAAAGAAGGGACACTAACTATAGGAAGATACATTAAAATTTAGGAGAAAGCATGTGTAATTTAAAATTTCCTATAGAACTATTTTTAATTGGAAAAGTATCCCTAATATTTCCAAATATCACCCTAACTGGAAGGCCAAATGCCATAGTTGCAATGAATAAAGTTCAGTGGTTACTAGGCTGGTGCTTGAACTTGAACTCTCCCAGTAAATAGCCAGTGATTGCACAAGTCACTAAGCTCTATGTGCCTTCATTTCTTCACCTATAAAATGGGGCAATAATGTATCCTCTTTAATATGTGCTATTGTGATTAGGTTAGTTAATCTCTGCAAAGTACTGAGCATATATTCATTCACCATATTATACACTCAATACATGTTACCTAATAATTACTGTTAGCTATTAACCAGCAGGGATTCACAGAACACAGACTGTAAGAAGACAGAATATTATGTTTCATTAAAGGTAATATATCAGCTTCTCTGCAAAGAGCAAGGGATTTTCTTGATTATGAAAATAGGACTTTAATTAAAACAGACTGAGAAATATTATTACAAGCCTTAATTTTATTGGTTCCAGAGTAAGTGGCATTCATTGAACAAGCACTAATGTGAATTTTTTTCAATAGATGTAGTTACACATATGTTGATATGTATGAAATTCAATATATATGCTATTTTGTTGTATTGATAACAAGCTTCAAAACTTCATATGTCAAATTTTCTGAAGGCGTTAATATCAGATACTTTTATACTTAAAAATGTTGAATTTTGTGCAAAAAAAAAAAAAAAGAGCATTTGCAGGAAGTTTTAATTCATTACTTTATTTTGAAGAAAAGTGCTGCTGAATACTTTGGGAAGCTTATGGTGAAGATGCTCCATCTCAAGATTCTTGTAGACACCTGCTTATATGCTTTAAAAGTGAAGATTTAGATGTGAAAGACAAAGAACATCCAGGTCAACCAAAAAAGTTTAAAGACCAACAACTACAAGTATTGGATGAAGATGTGTGTCAAACTCAAAATACAACTTGCAGAAAGATTAAATGATCAGCAAACAATTTCCAATCATTTACAAGCAATGGGAAATATTTTAAAGGAAGAAAATGGGTGCCATATCAACTGAACAAAAGACAAAGGCAAAACTGAAAAGTTATTAGTAAAATGTTGCTTCAATGGCACGAAAGTCTTTTTTTGCATTGAATTGTGACTGGCAATGAAAAGTGGATTTATTTTGAGAATCCCAAATGCACAAAATCATGGGTTGATCCAGGTCAACCATCAATATCTACTGCAAGGCCAAATTGCTTTGGAAAGAAGACAATGCTCTGCACTTGGTGGAATAAGGAAGGTGTGGTATATTATGAGCTTCTAAAACCAGGTGAAGCCATTCATACCAACTACCAGCAACAAATAATCAATTTTAACCATGCTTTGATGGTGAAACAACTAGAATGTTCCAGAAGACACGGCAAAGTAATTTTGCTTCATGTTGACACACCATCACACATTTCAAAACCAGTTAAAGACATGTTAAAAGATCTTGCCTGGGAAATATTAACCCACCTACTGTATTCACCAGACCTTGCTCCTTCAGATAACCACTTGTTCTGATTGAGCTTTCTGAGCAGCACTTCAAAACATACGAATTAGTGGAAAATTGGATCTCTGAATGGTTTGTCTCAAAACAAGAAAAATTCTATTGGGACAGTATCAACAAATTACCGTATTTTTCTGACCATAAGATGCACTTTTTTCCCCCCAGAAGTGGGGGGAAAAAGTCCCTGCGTCTTATGGTCCAAATATAGCCTACACATGTACTTTAAAAAAAAAGTTTTTTTACTTGCCCGGCTCTGTGTGGTCTCTGTGTGCTTGCCCGGCTCTAAAATGGTTCTAAATGCTGCTGTTTACTTTACAGGGTTGATTACATGTGTTTATGACTGTGATGTTGGGTTTTAATGCACATAAAATATTTTAGGACACTATTTGTTTCAGAATCTTTTTTTCTTCATTTCCCTTCTCTAAAAACTGGTGCGTTTTATGGTCCGGTGCGTCTTATGGTCCGAAAAATATGGTACCTGAAAGATGGGGAAATGTGTAGCTAGCAATGGATATTACTTTGAATAAAGCACTTTTCATGTTTCTCTTGAAATTATCATATTTCCTTTGATTACAAAATCCACATTATTAACCGGTACACCTACATACTATCCTGCCTCTTCTCTTGTGTCCCTCAATACAGTGGATATAGGATGGTGATGGGGGCAAAAAGGGATCTCTCGATGCTGTGTATACAGGAATCAAGGCCCACAAACCCAGCAGTGTGCTAAAAACTGGGATGCAGCAGTCAACAGAGATCCATGGAGACTTGTGCTGATCTGAGACATCACTACATCTCAACAGGCTTTGACCATTTCAAGTACTAGGGAAAGTAATTCAACAATACTTTTTTTCATATAACCTAGAGCACCTAACCCCGTCTCTACTTACAGGAGGCAACTCTAGTTGACATTTGACCCTTACCATTTTCATTTTCCTAAAACTGCCAATGTTACTTGGCTTTTGTAGTGTCGATTCTTTTTGGATATCCGCCTACATTGGCCTCACCATGTTTTTTAACCTCTACCACAGGATCCTTTCTCCTTTTCCATCACTCTAATGTCAATGATGCCTAGACTCCTGTTCATAGCCTTCTACTTTCTTTCTTCTGAATGATATCAACACAGCTTTATCTACTACAACAATGCTGGTTACTCCCAAGCATTTATCCCTGTCTTCAGCTCCCTCCTGGGCTCTTGACCCAGTTTTTCTACAGCTTAGGGGTTCTCTCCTCAATTTTCTACAGAAGCATTTCAAATTCAATATCTCCAAAACTAAACTTATTATCACTTCCACCCAAATTCTTCCTTGTTCTCATTCTCCTATTTGGGTTAAGAACATCATCTTCTACTATTACTATGCCTTGAGCTAAGACACCAGGGAGCCATCTTTGACACTCATGCCTATGTTCCTCCTCCTTCCTTCCAAGATCATAGTGAAAATTCTATCTCTTCAACATTGTTGAGTCCATATTATTGTTTCCATTGCTAGAGCAACATGCCTTCAATTAGCATAATAGTACAGCCCAGAGGTTCAGTACTGACTGGCTCAGGAATCACATGGCCTGAGTTTTCATCAAGGTTCTATCACTAACTGCATGACCACGGGGAAATTGCTAACATCCTTGAGCTTTAAGGTTTAAATAAACTAATATATGCAATGCTATCACAACAGTGATAATTAAATAAACTAATATATGCAATGCTATCACAACAGTGCTATTATTATATTAGCCATTAATTTTATGACTATTGCCATATTATTATTATTGGAACTTTACTGTCTGATTTATTACAGTGCTGGGCAGAAAACTGATAAATGAAAAAAGAAAAAGAAAAAGAATAACTGCCTGGCTGGGGTGGCTCAGTGGTTGAGCATTGACCTATGAATCAGGAGCACATGCCTAGGTTGTGGGCTCAATCCTAGTGTTGGGCATGCTGGAGGCAGCTGATTGATGATGCTCTCTCATAATTGATGATTCTATCTTCATCTCCCTTCCTCCCTGAAATCAATAAAAAATATCAATAATAGCCGGGACCGGTTTGGCTCAATATATAGAGCGTCGGCTTGGGGACTGAAGGGTCCCGGGTTCAATTCCGGTCAAGGGCATGTACCTTGGTTGCAGCATATCCCTGGTGGGGGGTGTGCAAGAGGCAGCTGATTGATGACTCTCTCTCATCGATGTTTCTAACTATCTATCTCCCTTCCTCTCTGTATAAAATCAATAAAAAATATATTTAAAAAATATATCAATAATAATAATAAGGTAACATGCTAATTGGACCAGACGTCCTTCCTTCTGGTCAAAGCCTCAGCACAGGCAATAGAGGACCCCTGGCCTTGGTGGCGGTGGGCAGGGGCTGGGGCTGGGGCCAAGGCCCTAGCATGATTTTCATGCATTGGGCCTCTGTGTGTGTGTGTGTGTGTGTGTGTGTGTGTGTGTGTGTGTGTATATATATATATATATATATATATATATATATATATGGAATCATTAATATGTATTACAAGAATTGGTAGGAAAATTGCTACAGAGCAGAAACCGAGCATATAGTCCCATTAAGCATTAAAACAGTCTGGGCTTTTTAATCAGGCTTTTTCAGCATTGTGAATCCTGACTATTTTTATAGGAACAAATTAAAAATACTCATATTACATATTTGGCTAGGCTTTTGTGACAATATCATGACAATGTGTTAGTCTCTCAGGGTAGGAAAGGCACTCTGAAAGGAAAAATGCTTTCCATTAGTATATGACTTCATAGATACAGGGTTTGACCATTATATGTACAACCAATGTTGAGGTAGAGAAAAATGTAAAAATAGTTAAAGGAACATAGTGTCTCAGTTTCTGAAAGGAATAACACAATCATATTATACAGGAAAGATATAAAATAGAAGGAGATTAGAAAAGATGAGATTTCTCTCTTGGTCAGACTAGTGGAAAAACAGAAAGCAAAATCAATAGAAAATTTACTTGTCTTCACACTACTGAATCAAATTTGGGGTAATCTCCAAGTCATAAGGAATTTAGCAGATGATGCCAAAATCTTCCAAATGTAAATATAACATGTTGCAAAAGAAAAAAAAAAGACATTTTCCCCCCTGTTGTATACTAAGTGTTCCAATGATATGTATTCATTCTCCTGAAAAAACTGAAAAGTAGCAAGGGACAGAGGGAAAATAAAAGAACTCAGTACCTCAGAAAGAAATATAAGAAAATATAAAACAGTGAACAAGACCTTAGGGACTCCTAAAATAACTACCTAAAGATATTACAAGTGATAAAATAAAGCCAGAAAATATCTTTGAGAGAAGTTTTTTTTTCCCCTCTAATTATTTTGGAGGTGGTCATTCAGTGAACAAAAACACACCAGGGAATGCATCTGAAAGAAACTTTAATTATACAATCCTTGCTGAATCATTCTTTTTTTATTTCAATGTATTTTTCTTCTAATCTGACAAATATTGCTACTCGTGTCTCCAAAACACTAGTACTAAAACAAGATAGAAGAAAAAAAAGAATAAAATACAACTTGAACATAACTTGTCTTTTATCAAATTGTGTTCCAAGACACATGGATGTTGGGAACTAATGATAGGAAGAAAAATAACTCAGGATGTAAATGATTTAGCATCATTTTCTGCAGATAGACTGGGAAAGTATGTCATGAGATAGGCTGGACAGCATGAGATAAGTCAGTGACTCACTTCCAGAAGTCATCCTGCCAAGTGACCTAGCCCTATGCCCTGGAGCCCCTTCACTGTCTGAGTACACAGTGGACAGGTCAGAGAACAAACCTTTCTCCACAAGGCTGCTACTTCCCTCTTGTTCTCCCCATGAAAAGGTCCCCCTTAATCCCTCAGAGGTCATTACTTCTTGGTTGTTAGTTATTGGTATGTGAATATATGGTTTATTTTGGAGTAATTGTGTAAAGACAGTACTGCTCTACTGAGGTAGACAAATAAAGTGTATGTCCAAGGCCCTGGGAACCCAAATTACATCATCCTGACCATATCAAAGTGAAAATTCCTCTCACTGGGAAATAACTCTTTCAAAATTACACAAGAAAATAAAAATAATTCAAGCTTTATACTTCATTAGGCAATCTCTGGGTACAATAAACTCAAGGGTGTGCAAATAGATGCCACAATGCTAAAAGGGTTAATATTTTATCCACTGTAGATTGTACATTAACAAATTATATTGGCAAATCCTGAGCTGGATAATGTCATGGAATTAAAGTCAACACAAAGATGCTACAGTAAGGTACAACTTTCCATCTATGCTACTTGCAGGCAAAAATATAGTGCTCATGAATTCACAGTGTAGTTCCTGAGTGAGGGAGATGGATTGGGTCTCGCAAGTTTAAGGTCTAGTTAACACAGACCAAAAGGCCACACTGGACCTCCAACAAAATGATTTGTGTAAACAGGTCTGAATAGACACACTGCTTCATTTCTGGTCATTCTTATATCCTGCTTTCCCACAGTCCTGTGTGGATCTGAAGACTTGGGGATCTCTTACTTAGCATTAGAACATATAGTGGGAGAACTCTGAATGTTGTCATTTTTTAACATATGTGAATATATGGTTTATTTTGGAGAGTAATTATGAAAAGATAATACTGCTCCACTGAGGTGGACAAATAAAGTCTATGTCCAAGGTCCTGGGAACCCAAATTACATCATCCTGACCATATCAAAGTGAAAATTCCTCTCACTGGGAAATAACTTTTAAAATCACACAAGAAAATAAAAGTAATTCAAGCTTTATACTCTTTTTATCCCAGTTATGTGCTTACAAGATCAAAGAAGAGGCAGTTAAGTGGCAGGTAATTAAAAAAAAAAAAACTGAGGTATTTACAATATTAAAAATTATAAAAACATAATCTAAAACTAGAATTGCACCTATTGCTTTGTTTTAGCTAGGTTTTTTTTTTTTTAATATCCCTACAAATCCCATTATATATTTCCAGAAATCATCTTATCCACTTAAATAAAAACAGCAAATTTCTTAGTTAATTTTCTGACTGATTAATGCATCTGACTATAATAATTTAAGTCATATGATTGTCTGCTCTGGCCTACTGTCTTAAATTAGTGTATTAAGTAATGTAGACACTTTTCTTTGCAAAGGTTGCATGATTTAATAAACTCCCAAAGGCCTCAACATGTGCCAGCTCTGCTAGGTTATCTCCAATCCAGCTGCTGTTATGATAACAGTTGCCAACTTTCAAACAAATGAAGGGAATAATGAATCAGCTTCAAGTTGGCTCATATGTAAACTTATATTGCTCCCAGTAATAACTCGGGCCAATTTCAACTATAAAGAAAATTAATTAAAAAGATTTCACCTCCACTGTTTGAGAAACATGGCACCAGGCAAGCTGCTGAATTAGCGTTTATGAGCCCGAAGCTTCAGGGAAACGCCTATAGTTTGGATTTTAGTCTTAAATGCTATAGGTTTTCTTAAAGACTGAATTTTTTGAGGTAACAGATTAGAAAATACCTGGTCCTTAATTGATAAGATGACTATTTAAGAAGCCTCACACTGCTGGGAAAAAATAAGGGCTTATCACACAAAAAAGGCTTCAAAGACTTCTGAGGAGGAAAGGACATGGGAATGAAAAGGGGCCCATTTATCCAGGAGCTGAAAACCAGGAGAGAGAGCACCCCTCGCAGGGCTGAAGGTCAGGGCCACTGTAGGGCACAGTGGTAAGCATAAAACAGGGTGACGTGAGAGCGCTACACCCTTTTTTTAAGAATGACAATACGGCATTGAATTTCAATAAACTGGACAAAACAATTTTTGTGCTGGATCTGTTATCCAGACAAGTGGTTCTATAGAACAGCTGAAACTCTGGTGTTTCCAATAAGCACTAATCTGTTTGGCACAAAGCTATAGTATTTTTATAGAAAGAAATAAGCAGAATATCAGACCAGAGGTCTGTTTAAAATATGCAATTTATTTCTAAATGTCCATTCTAGTTGAAAATTATTCCCTGGGTAGGTTCACTTCCTTGAGAAGACAGGGAAACTTCTTTCCTAGAGAGCAAAGCTGGGTCACAGTGTCCTCACAGGAGTGAGGGTGTATTATAAGCAACAACAGGATAGACTAAAGTAAATACACAGTTTTATGTCTGATGAACTGTATAAAACTAGTCAAGGATTAGCATATTGGTAGTGATAATATGATTTATTTTTCTCCAAAGGATACTAGTAATTATTCTCAGTCATCAGCTATCTATATCAGATATACTTTATTGGCTGCATGCTACAGTCTTTCAATACATCTTATAGATTATAAAATTACAACTAAGTGTGAAATTGTATACCATGATTGCTTCTGCCCTCACTGCATATACTGTACGTAATACAGAGTTGAAAAAGAAGAAGAAGAAAAAAAAAGCCCTCTTGGGGATGTTAAGTGGTTAGACCATATTCTACAATTCCAGTGATTCACACACTTGAAACTGAAACTGTGGATCAATGAATGTGGGATGGGTGTCTTCCCTAGGCATCTCCAATATCCTCTCCTGGGATCGCTAGAGCTGGAAACACTGGAGAGGCTTAAGTAAAGTACCGTATTTTTCGGACCATAAAAAGCTCCGGACCATAAGACGCACCAGTTTTTAGAGAAGGGAAATGAAGAAAAAAAGATTCTGAAACAAATAGTGTCCTAAAATATTTTATGTGCATTAAAACCCAACATCACAGTCATAAACACATGTAATCAACCCTGTAAAGTAAACAGCAGCATTTAGAACCATTTTAGAGCAGGGCAAGCACACAGAGACCACACAGAGCCGGGCAAGTAAAAAAACTTTTTTTTAAAGTATATGTGTAGGCTATATTTGGACCATAAGACGCAGGGACTTTTCCCCCCACTTCTGGGGGAAAAAAAGTGCGTCTTATGGTCCGAAAAATACGGTACTTGGTTCTAGGATCTTCCAGCCAGCTGGAATGGTTCAAAGAAAGCTCCATGGATGCCTCAGGGTAACTTGGAATCCAAAGAAAAGACTACAAGTTTAGCCCATGAATAAAGAAACTATTTTCTAATACTTTGACGAGATCATCATTGACCTCTATATAGCTCATGAATGTTATTTAAACTGTTCAAGATGCAACAAATTTAAAAGGTCCATCTTTGGAGCAACATAAAAGGCTAGAAATTGTTGTGAAATTGTTGCCCAGTGAAGTAGCCACAGTAGTTCCCCAAACAACTGAGTCAGCACTCACCCAAAGGGAGGTAAAAGAAGTGCTGATTCCTTAACCTCACTGAATCATATGAATACAACAAACCATTTGGAAAGTGTCCTAGTCTATGCTGCACACAGGAAGCATGTCTGCACTTGGCAAAACCTTGTGCAACAGGTATAAATTGTTGCATCATTTGCTACTGCTCTGGTAAACAAGAGACAAGAAATGTCACAAATGCAAGGGTTGTTTTTGTTTTGTTTTGTTTTCCAATTTTGAAAACGTTCTATTCAGTAGTGCTGGCTTGCCCAAAAGGACTATTACATGAGACAAGTTTACCTACAATAAGCAAGAATAAATGTAACAAAGAGATACATGCCAACAACAGACAGATCTGATATAAAAATCCTATTCTTTAGCCTTGACCTCAGTTCTTCCTGTCCAAGATCAGAAAGTATGAGAGGTGGTAGAGATCAGTCATTCTTCCATCTTCTACTCTGGAGGCTGTATATACTTAGAGATCATTATTCTGGAATCCTAGAATACATATACCTTCTATTCACTGGCTTGAATATTCAAACAATTAGCTATATTTGTCTGAATGTACACTGTCTTTATTTCAGGTAGTTAGAATAATCAAGAAATGATTAGAGGCTAAACAAATTAGACAGACACATAAAGGAAAGGTGAGGAAGGAAGGAGAAAGAAAATAGAAGAAAAAGATTTTAAAAGATCTGTGTGTAGTCAGGATAAGTGACTAATAGATGGTGGAAAAAATAATTGCTTACAATTTATATAAACCATCATAACCATAAAATACATGGTACAAAGGTACATAATTATAAACAAGAAGATGGAAATAAAAGTTGTCTTAATTAAGAAAAACAACAGAAGAAAAATATATGGAAGAAAATTATGGAAAGTAGGAAGATCCATGCCACAAATATGCCAGATAAATGACATATCCCAGAGGGAGAATATTGCCTTCCATTTGAGAAAGTTCTATGACCTTGGCTGGCACTGCTGTTTCCTTGTATAATCACAGAAGGCATTCAATGTTGGTGATGATGAGAAGGAGTTTTGAAGAATATAATTATGGACTGCAAGTGTTTTTGTGGAAACAAAATGATCATTTATGCCTGAGATTGTGTAAAATGCTTTAATTTTGGTCCAAGACAATTTGAACTTTAAAAAAAAAATTGAATCCCCAAACCTCCTTATAAATTCACAATTCTTCAAGTAAAGCACAGGGATAGCATGTAAAAGCAAAGGCGTTCCAGATACTCTTCAAGAAATGCTACTTAGTAGAAAATTGGTGATTTGTGTAGTGACATGATGTGGCCTACCTCCATGTCAAAACCAGGCTGCAAATTCAAAAAGCCACAAGGAAGGAGATTTTATCGATAAGTAGAGCAAAGCTTAAAGCAGTTTTCCTCTAGTGGGTCGGGTATAGAAATGATCACAATACACATTGCCTTGGAAGCACTAGCCATCCCACACAAATTAACACTGTGTGATGTACAAATGGGAGGTGCAGAGAAAGCAGAGACCACAGCGAGGTGCCTGAGGGTGCAAACGCTCTGAAGGCTTCACAAGTCTCACCTTTCCTCTGGCACCTTTGATTGTGGCTGCAGGAAGTGCATTCTGCCACAGGCTTTTAAAAGAAAAAAGAAATGGCCATTTTCTTAAGTGCTAAGAGACTTACTTCTCTTTCAGAAAATCCACCACTCTCCTGAAGTCAGCCACGCAGTATTCTCTCTTCATGGCCATGAGCACGGTGTCCGAGGCGGACTGCACTGGTATGTGCAGGAAAGCATACACACGGGGGTGATTAAGGATTTTCGCCATTTCCTTTAAAAATATGGAAGGAGAAAACATTAATCACCTTACCATATCAGGGAATGGTTTCCTTCAGATCAGCACTCACAAGGGGAAGCAAATAAACACGGCTGAACACAGACGAGTTATGTAGATTCTCAAAGTGAATGTCACCTGCAGTACGCTCTGATGACATTTGGGAATTTAATATTCCTTTTGGATGATTCCACTTCAGAGTTATTCCCTCACGTTCACCATTTCTCTTAGGTGATAAAACAGAGAAAAACTCATGTAATGTCTAAAGAGTAAGAAGAATTTTGATATTTCAACATAAACACTTCTCCTTTGCCTCACAGCAGCTTTATATTCTGCCTATTGCATTACTAGTAGCAGGAGAAACAGCAACACAGGGGTGGGCAAAAGTAGATGTACACTTGTAAGTGAAACAAGTTTATTTTATTCCTGTATTATTATTAATTACTGTATTATTTTCCATATGAACAACTGTAAACCTGCTTTTGCCACACACCCCCCCCCCACACACACACACACAATATTAAGACAAACAATTGGTGCCATATAATCCCGTGTTCTTGAATAAAGTTTTTAAATTCAGGACACATCAACACTTTATTTTTTTAAATAATGGAGAAAAAATAATCTATAACTCACCCATTTCTTTTCCAGCTAGTTAATGAACACATTTTGTGAGAACCAGACAATGACACTTGCCCTGGTCACTACTGACATCTACCTTTTAAAATGCCACCAAGTTTCAGAGGAGAGAAATAAGGGGAGGAGAGGATGAAGAATTTATCTTGCAAAGTTAAGGAGAACAAATTTGAGTGAAACAAATTAGAAAACCCGGAGATTGTTTTAAAATTCCTCCAAGGATACAAAGGGAGGAGGAAAAGGAGTAATGAAAAAAAAGCTGTAGTAATATAACCGTCTACGCAAACAATGAGGAGTATGGCTGATTTAGCCCAACTCCATTGTTCCAAGCAGTGTCCTCATCAGTGGGAGGATAGGAAAGCAGGTGGAGGTGAAGGGGAAAAGGAGGGACAGAGGGAAGGAGAGGACAAAAAGAGTGCAAAGAATCCAATAGAGATAAAAATGTCAAGAAAGGACCTTCTTTTTCAATAACTTGCATGTGTCCAATGGTTTCTAGTTCCCAAAGTCCTGTACTTCTACATGTTATTTTATTTTATCCTTAGAACAATATTTTGAGAGGTTTTATGAAGTAAAAGAGTCAGCTAATTCCATATGGTCATCTCTTAGTTATTCTGGGGTAAGTCATTCTTATATATCAACCATGACCTCTGTATCTCCATTTATTTTTCCATTGACTATGAAAACTAGCATTTTTTACCAAAGTAGAAGAGCAATTAAATTTGCCACCTTCTTGGTAGCAGCTTAGTTGTTTTAAAAAATCTGTTTGGCTAAGTAATTCAAATAACCAGACAACATTACTCATGGATATCTTTTATCTACCTTCACTGCCAGATTATACACTGAGTGGCCAGATTGTTATGATCTCTGAACACATAATAATCTGGCCACTCAGTGTATATCCAATATAATAATAGGCTAATATGCAAATTGTCCCCTCAACCAGGAGTTCAACCAGCAGACAGGTTGGCCAACTGCCCATGTCCTCTCCCCCTGGCCAGGCTGGCTGAACCCCATCCATGTACAAATTCATGCACTGGGCCTCTAATATATACAGTATATATATATATATATATATATATATATATATATATATATACACTGAGTGGCCAGATTACTATGCGTTCGGAGATCATAATAATCTGGCCACTCAGTGTATAATATGCCTCACTATATTTGGTTACTATTTGTTTAATGTATTGGAACTGGATTTGAAGAATTTCTTATTTAGCAGAAAAATAACTGATCAACATATTATCAGAAACTTCCCTTCACAGAACTGTTAGAATCCTTGGCTGGGTATTTAGTCAGCAGGCCTTAGGGTAACATGATCATGATTTACCCCATAGTAACTATGTTGGCCTTCTGCTATGGTTCTCTGCCTTTGACACACTTCACATCTGAAAATCCACATTCCCAAACAGTAGGGGGGTGAGGGAGGGGAAGAGAAATGAAACAAAAATCTTGAGAAATAAAATTTCACTCTTAATATCTATGCCTTGGTTTTCTCATCTGTAAAATGGAAAACAGTGGTAATATCTATCTCAGAGGGCTACTGGACTACTGTGAAAAGAAAATAATCCAGTATGTGCTTATATATAACACTCAATATGTAAATGATCTAATATTGATCAAGATAGTTTGGCTCAGTGGATGGAGCACCAGATGGGGACTGAAGGGTCCTGGGTTCGATTCTGGTCAAGGAACAAACCTCAGCTGCAGGCTCCACCCCAGCCTGGGCCCTGGTCAGGGTATGTGCAGGAAGCAACCAATTGATGTATTTCTCTCACGATGTTTCTCTCTGTCTTTCCCTCTCTCTTCCACTCTCTCTAAAAGTCAATGAAAAAATATCCTTGGGTGAGGATTAAAACAAACAGAAAAAAAATGACCTAATCTTCTTATTCCTTGGAGAGTATGTAATATTCATGGGAACACATTTTCATACGCATTAATGTAAACCCATCAATAAGTGGAACAGCTTTTCAATAAGCTACTTCCCTTAACTAGTAAGTGAAGGAGAGGTCATTTGTATTGATCTACATAAAATAAATTTGAAGGTTGTCTCCATGCAAACATGACCCCAACCAGAAAGGGCAGTGCAGTTTCTCTAGAAGCACACAGGGTGGCCCAGGCTATAAACAGGGGCTCACCGGAGGAAGCCTGCCCCCTTACCATATGACTGACCATTTGCAAACTAAACTGCTAATAGGAAACAAGGAGGGTAAATGTGGCGGGTTTCCCCTTTGGATCTCATAACTTCCCACTCATAACTTTATAATGGTAGGCCCCAGAACAGGAAATGAAAATAAACTTGCCCTTCATTAAAGCCTCCTAAAAGAGTCATGTCTGCACATAACGTACTCAAAAGAAACAAATTTTTGTTGTGTTTTTTTTTCTTCTATCCTGATCTCATTCAGCACTATTGGTTCAAGATAACCTTTGATCTCTTCACCTATCCAAATTTTTCTGTTTGAAGGTTCAGCTTAGAGCTAAGGTTCTCTCATGCAAGGGATGCCTTCTCCTCTGTGATTCCCCTCATTTAAGAGGATGCCTTCTCCTCTGTGATGCCTCTCATTTAAGAGGATGCCTTCTCCTCTGTGATGCCCCTCATTTAAGAGGATGCCTTCTCCTCTGTGATGCCTCTCATGCAGGGGGTGCCTTCTCCTCTGTGATTCCTCCTGTGTAACCTGCTCCTGTTACCAAGAGCTCCCTTGCTTCTGCTCTGCAGTATGATGACCGATTTCTAAGATAGAGCAGGGGCTATGCTTTCATCCTCTCTCTGGACCTCTACAATGGCTGGAACTGTGTTCAGTGCAACTCCAAACTTATAAAAATATATGACTTAGAACTGCAACAGTATATATAGAAAGAGGTCTAAAATATAATTGCTATCAGATAGGAAGACAAATTTTCAATTAGTAATTGGCTAAAGCAGGTAAACAAGCATATATGCAAGCTGCTAAATAAGCATGTAATCAGCCTGCCTTGATTTTTGGAATAAGTTAAAAATTATATGTAAATATACAACTCAATATATACATAAGTAAAACTCAAACACTTCATTGGTTCTATTTCTAAAAGAAGCTTCAGATTGGATTCACAGTGTACTATAGTATGAAAATGATGTATGGGGTCCAGGTTCATCAGAAAGAAAGGGGCACTTGGCTCAAGTGTGGCTAACAGAATGGCATCTCTGAGCAACCTGAGCTCTGACCTGGGGGAGAGAGTATGAGTACACAGGTAAGTGTGCTTGCAAACAGTACCTATTTTAATATAAGGACATTTATAATTTAAGGGTTGATGTATCAAGATGGCTTAGAATACAGATGGTGACCATGTTATATGTAAGGACCAGAGAATGGCTAACCAGATTACCAAAACAGTAGTGTTTCTACCTGGTGCTTTTACGTGGAGCTTTCCTATTATAAACTGGTAATGATCTCAAGGTTTGCCACATTTTTATAAACTTAAAAAGCAAAGAAAAAATAATGAATTGAATGAAAACAGGCTTAATTTTAAAAAACAACCCTGTGTGTGGGAACATTTTTCTTTAAATGTTAAGTTTAATTTTTATTGCCCTGCAGTCATCAAATTAATCATTGTATTCGACCTAGTTTCGAATATAAACACTACTAGCTTAACAAAGTCCCTCAGTGTGTGAGAATTATAAGGCATATTAATACTTGCATTCAGATGTCTCTGCATTCCCATTGATAATTACCAACCAGGAAGTCCTCTCAGCTGATAGCTTTGTTAGGAAGTATATGCATATTTAAAATG
Organism: Pipistrellus kuhlii; assembly: GCF_014108245.1. Classification (NCBI taxonomy): domain Eukaryota; kingdom Metazoa; phylum Chordata; class Mammalia; order Chiroptera; family Vespertilionidae; genus Pipistrellus; species Pipistrellus kuhlii. Next base: position 124,416,311 of record NW_023425515.1, on the reverse strand, counting down.
CTAAACTTTACACTTTCATGTTGTTTTCAAGAAACCTAAGGTACATGACTAAGAAAGATAATACTTCAAAAAAACAGAAACTACACCATTAACTTTAAGCATTTTAAAAATAGCTTGAGATAAAATTCGTATATCATAAAATTCACCCATAAAAAGTATGCAATTAAATTAAACTACATTTATAGGATGGCGCAACCCTCACCACAGTCTAATTTTAGAATATTTTCATTCCCCCAAAACAATCCCTGTACCCACTAGCAGTCTCTTATAGATGTCCCTCAGTCTACAATTCCTTTCCCCTAGCCCTAAACAACCAACCACTAGTTTACTTTCTAGCTCCATAAAGTGCTATTCTGGACATTTCATATAAATAGAATCATACAATATGTCTTTTGTAGTTGGCTTCTTTTACTTATAATGTTTTCAAGGGTCACCCATGTTAAACTATGTAATTTATTTAATTTTTTCAATGAAATAGAACAGGATTTTAGAATTTATTAAGTATGTCATTTCATGCAAAACTATTGTATTATCTTGATTAGAAAAATGGGGGTAGGGCTATAAATGAAAAAGTCTTATGGTTCCCATTGTTTTTTTGTTTTGTTTTATTGTGGTAAAATATATGTAACATAAAATTCACCATTTTGATTGTTTGGGGGTTTATAATTCAGTGACATTAATTACATACAGAAGTTGTGCAATCATCACCACCATTCATATCCAAAACTTTTTCATCATCCCAATTGAAACTCTCTATCCATTAAACAATGATTCTCAATTTCTGCTTCCTCTTAGCACTTTACTTTCTGTCTCTATGAATGTCACTATTCTAGGTTCTGCCTATAAATGAAGTCATACAATATTTATCCTTTTATGTCTGGCTTATTTCACTTAGCATGTTTTCAAAGTTCAACCCTGATGTAGCGATATTATTATTTTAAATATCATTTTTCCAGGCAGGTGATAGGCAGTTCTATTGTCAATGCCAGAGCACTTACATGTCTATTAGCACTTATTTCCCCGCCCTGCAATTTCAATGTACATGCTCCTATCCCAAGGGTGTACTTGTTTGTCTGTCTCTATCCGTTTTGTTGATCAATTCCTTGTCTTTAAAATACTTAAATTATATAGTTGAATGAATGAATGAATGAATGACTGCAAGACCTAATCACTTAATCAACATAGAGGAATTTCTACAAAAACTTCTAGCTCAACGTCTAAGTAGCACAAAATGTTTGTGCTCCAGGACATCCTATTTCTAGTCACTTTCAACACTCCCAGAACATAGAAGTCAATATAAAGTAAATCATATTTTAAACATTATTTCATTAATGACACTGTAACTACCACTGAGTGAACTGCCAACACCTACATTTACTTTCAGCAGTCTAAAAATGTATGATTATTAGTGGCATCAGGAAGTGAATTAAGAACATTCCAATCCTATGTTCCAAATGATAAGGTTAGATTTAGTGAATGGATGCCAATTTAAATGTGATCTATAACTTTATTATAACAAAAAATTCACTTCCAAACTGCAAAGAGTTAACATTTTCAGTTATCTGCATTAAAGTAAGTTGAGACGAATGTTCTATTAGCTTTCACAGAAATGCTAAAGAATTTTGATGTTCCTTTACCATCACCACTTCACCTCAGTGTCAGAGTCAATAAGCAGACACTATATTATGGAGATAAAAGTACACATTAATACTAACATCAAAATCCTAACAGTTGTAATTATACACACATTTAATTTCAACGGATATTATTCACTTTAGTTTTAAACTATGATTGTGCTCTGCTAAAACCAAGAAATCAGGAGAGTTTCTGTATCCTCCTTATGGTCATAGTTACATGAATCTATACATGTAAAAACTCATAAAACTGAACACACATTAAAAAAGCCAATTTTACTGTTTTAATTTTAAAATGAAAACAGTAACATTGGTGGTGATTCAAACATTATATAATCCTAGAGGCCAGGTGCATGAAATTCGTGCACAGGCTGGCGGTGTTCCTCAGCCAGGCCTGCTCCTTCTACAATCTGGGACATCCTGCCTGCACCCTCTACAATCTGGGGCATCCCTCTCACAATCCAGGACTGCTGGCTCCCAACCGCTCACCTGCCTCTTCCTGATTGCCCCTAACCATTTCTGCCTGCCAGCCTGATCACCCACTAAATTACTCTACTGCCAGCCTGATCAACGTCTAATTGCCCCTCTGCCAGCCCTATTGCCCCTAACTGCCCTTCCCTGCTGGCCTGGCCCCCCCAACTGCCCTCCCTTGCAGGCCCGTTCACCCCTAACTGCCCGCCCCTGCAGACCTGGTCCCCCCCAACTTCCCTCCTCTGCTGGCCCAGTCATCCCCAACTACCCTCCCTGCAGGCCTGATTCCCCCAACTGCCCTCTCCTGCAGATCTACCCCCTCCCCTGAAGTCCTGTTCCCTCCCAACTGTCCTCCCTTGCTGGCCTGGTCTCCTCCAATTGCCCTCCTCTGTCAGCCTTATCACCCCAAACTAGTGTCTTCCCCCGCCAGCCATCTTGTGGCAGCCATCCTGTGTCCACATGGGGGCAGGATCTTTGACCACATGGGGGCAGTCATCTTGTGTCTTGGAGTGACGGTCAATTTGCATATTGCTTTTTATTAGATAGAATGAGCAAGTATATATATATATAGTAAACAAATAATTGCCTTTTTTCCTCATTAAAAAAAAAAGACTGAGTCTACTAAACACTAAAAGAACAAGTTAAAAAACAACAACACACTTCTAATTACCTGATCAACTTAATGGGGAAATTACAACATAGATAGACTGAGTTTTTGGCTCAGATAATTCTATTGGCTTCTCTTAGACATGATATAACTAATTAACGAATCTAATGGAAAGGCAGATGTTAAAGATTTATTTTAAAATATTTAAAAATAAAATAGTTAACTCATTTATCTATTGTATCCAGAATGAGGTTAGTTTTCGATAACTTTTTTTTCTTTTTCTTTTTTTTTAAATATATTTTATTGATTTTGTACAGAGAGGAAGGGAGAGAGATAGAGAGTTAGAAACATCGATGAGAGAGAGTCATCGATCAGTTGCCTCTTGCACACCCCCTACTGGGGATATGCCCGCAACCAAGGTACATGCCCTTGACCGGAATCGAACTCGGGTCCCTTCAGTCCCCAAGCCAACGCTCTATCCATTGAGCTAAACCGGTCCCAGCTTGAGCTAAACCAGTCCCGGCGATAACTTTTTTTTCATGTGTTAAGCAGTACACAGTAGAAAAATGTTCTGGTGCTGTAACTATCCTAGTTAGGGCTGCTTGGTATGTAAAATTATGCAGCTAAGCAAATATTTATTAAACATTAAACTATGTTTCTGGGGTTGGGAATACAAAGAAATCAACCTCCTCTGCATTTTATAAACATGCAAACACTCTGTGGGGCAATTTGTATATATCTCACCTGACCCCTCACTTAATGATCTTGGATATTTTTATTCTTTCTGTGGTAGCCTGTATCAGTGTTTGCCAATCATTAGGGTTTATCTTCTTGTGGGAGTGTTAGAATCATTGCCGCTTTATACTCAGGAGCAGCTGTATGACATGCAACAGCCAATGAAATGTGGGCAGAAGTGACAGTCTCTATTTCTGAGCAGAGGTTTAAAGCCTGTGGTTCTCCTTGTCTCTTTTTCCTCCCTCTTCCACAGTCTAGGTTCTGAAGTGGAAACAACTTAAACAGAGCTTCAACCAATCCATGACCATATGTGGCATGAGAAGATAAACATTATTGTTGTCATAGCCACTGAGAATTTTAAGATCATTTGCTATCCAGCATAACCTAAAGTATTCTACAAATTCATTGTCATTTTATGAAAGAAGAAACTAACAGAGGCATTGAAAATACTACATGCAACGAAGAAAAATAAGTGGAGTAACTGGATTAGAAACTAAGAATATCAGATTGCAGTGTCCTTTTTCTTAACAATTTTCAGTAAATATTGGAATGTAAATGAATGTTGATTACAAAGAAGAACAGGGAGGAAGACATTTACTGTTATATGGACAATAGGAAATTTCACTCCAAATGGTATTAAGTTCTAAATGACAAAAAATTTCCAGGCAAACTACAAGAGGCTACACATAATATGCCCCAGTATGTGAGATATAAGGCTGTATATTTTGTAAAATAATCTAGTGACCTGTCACACCATTTCTGCCCTTTTTGCCTAATAATATCAATTATATATATGAGAAAAACTAATCATAGTTAAGACAATCACTATCAAAAGAAAAATTCATTGTTCTCACTATCACCTTGAAATAATTAGATTAAAATTATAACTGATTCTATCTAGTGGGTTTAGAAAAAGTGAGATGAGTTTCAAAGACCAAAATATTAACCTAATAATATTTCCTGACAACACATCTTTCAATGCAAGCTCATTTTCTTGAAAAATAAAAGAAAACATTTCTTCTAAGCAGGTCCCAAATTTCTTAGGCACTTACTCTCAAGGGGCTCATAATGCTGCCATATTAACATAACAGGAGAAAAAAATCTGAATGTGAAAACAACAAACAAAGGAGAGACAGAGATAAAAATCATCAAAACATCTGAAAATCACTCCTGAAGAAGTTATTACTATTAGAGCAATGTTGTCCCTGGAGCTAAGATGAGAGTGGGAAAAACAGACATGAAAGAAATGTCTTTGTTCAAAAAGAACATAAAATAAGAATAAAATTAAAAGGGGGGAAAAAGGATGAGCTATTCTTTCCCCACTCTCAAATTCATTGTAAGGTAAGGGAATTCTTAAAAGCCCTTTAAGAATTTGGTCTTAAGCTGAAACCGGTTTGGCTCAATAGTAGAGCGTCGGCCTGCGGACTGAAAGGTCCCGGGTTCGATTCCAGGCAAGGGCATGTACCTTGGTTGCGGGCACATCCCCAGTAGGGGATGTGCAAGAGGCAGCTGATCGATGACTCTCTCTCATCGATGTTTCTAACTCTCTATCCTTCTCTCTTCCTCTCTGTAAAAAATCAATTATATATATATGAAAGAATTTGGTCTTAAAAGCAAGGACCATAAGCAGTCATTTAATTAGAAAGATTATTTCAGGAACCACCAAAGCTCCCAGCCCTTTCCAAATCACATTAGTGGTGCAATAGTAATAGTAATCCTATATAATAAAAACCTAATATGCTAAGTGTCTGGTCATTCACTCAATCCATCAAAGCATAATATGCTAATGATATGGTAAGTCTGCTCAACCACTTGCTATGATGTGCACTGACCACGGGGAGGAAGATGCTCTGACCGGTAGGTTAGCTTCCTCCTCGGGTCCAGTTGATTGGGACTGAGTGAGATGGGCCGGGCATGCCCTGGAGACCTCCCACGGTCCCTCCTCGGCTGGCCAATCTCCCACACCCCTCCCCAGCCCTGATCATGCACCAATGGGAACCCTTGGCCTGGCCTGTACCCTTCCACTATTGGGGAGCCCTAGGGGCATGTCGGAGAGCCAGTTTCAGCCCTGCAGGACCCCACTTGTGCACAAATTCATGTATCGAGCCTCTAGTAATAATAAGAGCTTAGCATCCTTATGTGTTAACACTGCTAAGTTGTACTCATTATTTCATTTAATTTCTGAACAAAGCTAGGAAGTAGTTGTTATTGTTCTCAAAAGCTAGTTAATATTAATATTGGAAGAGAGCAAAAAGGAGACCAGGCATTATAAGCATGGTCACCTGGGCAGCTTCACCAGGAAGCTACAGCTTCACACGCACCTGGGAACCACTGGTCCATTCCCTGCAGATCACTGCGGGAAGGTGTCCAACAAAAGGGACATGGGCACATATGCAGTGATGTCAGGGTGAGATAGGGAAGGTGCTTGTGTGTCAGTCTGGTCCGGGGAACAATGAATTGGCTAGGGGGTGGACCCCATCAGAAGCTCTCAAAGGAAGTTCCGGATTGAAATCACCAAAGAGTTCTCTCTTGTTGTTTGCGCTTATATTCTCTTGTTCTGTGACCTAAACAGACCTATTCTCTCCATAGTCATATGGCATTAAGCAGCCACATGGTATATGACTGTGCAGACCTCACACACAATGGACTGTAGCTGGGAACACAAGCTAAAGTTATCCAGATGCTGAACTGGACTTCAATATGGAGCAGAAACTCTGGGCAGTGGCCTTAATTCTGGCCCTGCTGCAGACAAGATTGGACTTCTTCCACAGTCAAACAGAGATGGGACCTTGGAGGGAAACATCCTTAATTTTACATCATTAATAAAACTTTCCACAAAAGCCCATCTTCCCATGGGGACCTCAATAAATTCCTTTCCTTCGGCACCCGAGGCATTCCACTTCCACTGACAACAGTTTTCCTCTAAGACTCAGAGAAGGTAAATACCTTACCCAAGGCACAATGGTAGAACTGAAAGGTAAACATGGTCACCCTGACTCTGGAAAGGTACCAGAATATGCCATCCTAAAATATGGCTCCCTGGCTTGTGAATTATTTTGAGCTAAAAAGCTCTAAAAACAGGGCTTATTTTCCTTCTGTAATAATAATAATGATAACAACAACAACAACAACAACAACAACAACAATATTTAAAAATGGAATTTTCTGGGTAAAAATGAATATATGAAAATTTCAAGTTAGGAAGTTGGGGGGGGGGTGCTTTTTACAACTCTTACCAATGATGAAGTCAAGACTAAGTCTGCATGAAAAAACTAAATAAACATTCTTGTTTACCATGCTTTTCCTGGTCACCTTCCTATAACTTGTCTCCCTGTCCTTAATGCCTCAAATGCTTTTTCTTTTATTTTAGCATATAATGGTATATGAACCAAAGTTCAAAGCACCACTTTAGGTTACTAATATCTGGATGCAATCTCTGTGTGATGCACATGTCAAAAGTCTTCAGCTTTTCTCTTATTAATCTGTTTTGGCCAGTCTAACGTACAGAATCCCACCTGAAGAACCTAAGAAAGAAAGAAGACAATTTGTTTTTCTTCCTGTCACTGCTCCATCAATGTGTCAAACAATAGCATCCCTCCTATGGACTGATGTATGATCCTCCTGAAACATAAAGTCATTCCTGAGGACCTGCACAAACTAATTCACGTGAGATTTATAACCGATCATCCTGGGAGCAGGGTTGGAAAGAATAGTTTCCCCAAAATAAGACATAAACAAGTAACAAGCAGAATTTAAATTTTGCTAGTTTGCAATATTCCCCTTGTGTTGGATTTATTATAAATGTGTGGACTTTTTCAAATGCCTCAAAATGCATTAATTTTAAGGGTATTATTACTTTACTTGAGATTAGAAGATAAATTAATAGGATCTTTGAAGTCTTTTGCTACTAAAAATATGGATTTTGAATTCAAACTGATAAACGGGTATATAATTTTTACATAGCAACAAAGAGGGACATATTGACTTCTTATTCTACTTCCATTGTTTCCACTTGGTAAAGTTGGCTTCACATGTCAGTTCTTTAATTGGAAATGAAATTAAAACATTACTGCATGGTAGGCTAGCTTATCTCAGAACACCTTGTCAGAGTATTTCTGAGATTCTAACTCCAAGGTTATAGGATTAGGTACTTAGCTAGCATGTAAAGAGAGATCAGGAAAAGCCTCCAGTTGATGAGCTAAATTTACATTTTAGGACTTGAGCTACTTTCAAAATGTCTTGTTATTTTTTAATCAAATGAAAGTTAAAATTATATGCAAAGTATGTGGCCTTTACAAATACAAAAATCTGATGCAATTTTTGTGTGCACAATTCAGTCTAATGATAACAGAATCAATCATTTACACATAAGTGTTTTCAAATCTTTCATTTTGCCATTTTATAAGATTGAAAGTTTTTTTTTTTTAAAGATAGCAGAGCAGGCTTTGAATTTCATCTTTCTAATCATCAGATGTGTTATACATTATTAATGCTTGATGCTAACCTCACATCAGAACTGGATAAACATGGGTCTAAATAACAATGATTAAAGAAAATATGTATAATACCATATTAGATGCTAAGAATTTCCTTCTGTCTTAGGTAAAAAAATATGACTTCAAAATCAAACACTGTCTTTTTAAATATTTCCAAATTAGCTACAGATTAAGAATAGTAAAAATACGTAGGAAAAGAAAGAACTGTGTCAAAGCTGAGTTGAACAAAATGTGCAATATGCTGAAGTGAGCCAGGATAGAGGGTGAGGGTAATCATGAACAGCTCTCTATATAATGTGTGGCTTGTTTCTTTTGTTCCATCCTCATAGGACACTAATTAAGCTCGCCAAAGAATTAACCAAATAGGCACAGTTTATAGAAAATATCTAGAAAGAACTGGATACTATTCTGAAATGGTGTGGCTGAAGAAATGGTATCAATGAGTGGGAGATGAGGAAATGCACAGAAACTGCCCTGAGTAAAATTAATACTCTGAAATGTCTTCAGCTGAGTGAAATGATGAAAGGAAAATCCTTTAAAGGCATAAGGATTACATATTAAAACTACTCGTTAAAGTGTAAAACAGCCCTAGTTGGTTTCTCTTGGTGGATAAGGGGAAAGGATTCATGCACTGGTGGGGTCCCTGGTCCTGGCCTGTGTTGATCAGGCTGAAACCAACCGGGTGCACGGATCCATGCAGTGGTGGGGGTCCCTCAGCTTGGCCTAGGCAGCAGGCGTCCTCAAACTTTTTAAAGTGGGGGCCAGATCACGGTCCCTCAGAGAGCAGGAGGGCTGGACTATATGAACTACTAATTCCTACTGTAACACCTCGGCTGCGCTCACTGCCCAAAAAACCTGGCGGGCCGGATCAGACTTCTCTGCGGGCCGCATGTGGCCCGCGGGCCTAGTTTGAAGACGCCTGGCCTAGGGGGATCAGGCTGAAACTGCCCATCCAACATCCCCCCAGGGGTCCTGGATTGCGAGAAGGCACAAGTCAGGCTGAGGGCCCCATCAGTGCATGAATCCATGCACCTGGCCTCTAGCTTAAAAATATATACAAATACAAAATTATTATGTTATACACCTAAAACTAATATAATGCTATATCAATTAAAATTATAAACTCAGTATTTCCTTGTCAGAGTATTATAACCATTTTCTAATTAGTTACAGAGTTTTAAAATCTCTAAATTTCTCACCATTTAGTAGCTATGTGTTTTTTATATTAGTTGACACTCAGAAGTCTCTGATATTTTGCCATAACTATCTCCTGAATGTAACTTTGAACTGCCCAGGTCACATGCTTCTTTCCTACAAACCATAAGGCAGATTTGGGTCTCTGAATGGGAGTAGAGTATTCCTGGAAGGAAATAAACTAGCAGGCAAAGGTCATTTAAAAATGAATCAATTTCCAGATCTTCAGTTTCCATTTGTACTCTTTCCTAAAATTGATGCATCTGTGGTAAAAGGCTTCATGCTGAGTTTTCTTTCACACCTCCCTCTCACCTTCATTGAACATCTTTAAGTTCACCAATTAGTGAAGCTGCCCTTTATGAAGCAATTTTATGTTCCCATGCCTGCCACCCTCACCTTCCATTTCATTAAAGATTGCATGTAAAATAAATTTTTATATGTATGCTTAATAAACATTTTTACTGTTTTGATAAGATCTACACATATAAAAACCTAAGTGACCATTCAACCATTCACTATGACACGCACTGACCACAAGGGGGAAGATGCTCAATGCAGGAGCTGACCCTGGTGGTCAGTGCACTCCCACAGTGGGAATGCTGCTCAACTGACTGATGGGTGCCGGATGCTGGGGTCATGGCTGGCGAGCACCATTATGGCGGCACAAACCTCTCCCGTGGATACTCCCCCTCTACCCCTCTCCCCAATCTGGACCAGGACCAGGACCAGGATCTGGACCAGGATCGGGACCAGCATTAGGACTGACTGGGTGCAAGCCCGCAGCCACTTCTCGGTCATGAGTGCACTGACATCACCTTAGGATGGGCGCAAGGAGACCACAGTAGAGCAGCAGCAAGCCTACTGAGCAGTGGCAGATGCAATGGGCTGGGGTGAGCAGGAGTGGTGCAGTGTCTGGCCCAGGTTCAAGTTCCTCCCCAACTGCCTGCTGCTTCCTACACTACTATAGCCTCAGGGGATGCTGGACTGCTGGTTTGGGCCAGATCCCCGCAGGGAACCAAGGGAGCCAACTGGTGCACGAAGGGCCTCTAGTGAGTAACAATTCAATAAAAAGTGCTTTTAAAAATAGAGACCAGCCTCAGGGGATGTTGGAGGGCTGATCTCCCTGGACAGGCAGAGTGACACACTGGTGCACAAATTCGTGCACCTGGCCTTGGGTATGTTATATTTCATCACTCAGTAATAAAACTAGTAACTAACATCTATTTCCTGTTTATATTTTCACAAAGCATTTTGCATTACCAGATAAAATTATATATTCTGCAGAAAGAATAAATACAATATAAGGCCTCCTGTAGTCCCATCTGGATGTAATAAAGGAATCAGATTGTGAAATGGCAAGGCTGTGAAAGGAAACTTCTACCTTTAATCATAACAGAAACAACTGATTGCCCTTTTTCCTACACTGTGGCACCTACTAATAACTGTAAGAAAAATACCAGCCACATGTGAAACTCTGAATCAGTGCAGGATCTGAAGAGCCACAAACTGGATGAATTTGTTTCAAGCTGACTACAAAATCCAGTCCAAAGTTGAACCTTTGCAATGTTATATGTGGAATGTCCTTTAGGATTTTGATTACGTAGTGACAGAGTAACCACATCTGTGATACATTACAAAGCCAAAGTAGTTGCCAGTGAAGTTTTAGTATTTTATTTTTTAAGAATGTAACATTTTTGGTTTAGTAAATCCTATATTGTATCAGTAGTATAAAATTTAGACTCACCTCATGTCTTTGAACCTATAACTACTTATTATTCTTTGGAAGAAATTAATTTATTATGTTATTAATTTATTAATTAGATAGGTAAGGAAATAAGACATATTAACTAACTTTAGATGCCTTCTTAAAAAAAAAAATTACAGAAGAAAAACTTGGAAAGAACCTAAGAGAAATACAGATTAAACTCCCCTCCCACCACTGCTCGGTTCAAACAAAGACAAAGATGTAGAAGGGCCACATGACTCACCCCAGGTCACAGTTATATAGCACTAGAATTAGGGTTAGAACCCAGGTCCTCAGATTTATAGAATGATGCCCTCTTAAACATAACACATAAGAATTTATAATAAAATATTTTCCTTATAGACTTACCTAAATTATACCATAATGCCTTATAACAGAATATGTAGTTCAGTTTTTCAATCTACCATCATATAAACATCTAACATAAATAAAACCTCTATATTCTGAACTCTTTCATTCTCCTGAATAGCCATTACATCAATACCCATTGGGAAAACTGACTCACTGTCAACCCTAAACACTTCCCTTTCTTGAGAGAATATTATAACTGGGTCATCTGTTGAAGGTTCTTTACTACTTCACATTCAAAAGTCTACTTAAGAGAATAGTGGCAACTCTCACATAAGACTGACATTTTATTAAAGCCAGACCTTTCAGTCCACAGACCGATGCTCTATCCACTGAGCCAACGGGTTTCAGCAAAAAAAATACATATTTTTATAAACTGGCTCTGACAACCAGAAAAGCCTAGAGCTGGAGGTATGAGCCCTTCACTGAAATCAAACCTGTGGCCCTTTAGTCCATGGTCCAATGCTCTATCCACTGAGACAAACTGGCTCAGGCAAGGGACATTTTTGTATAGTCTCTGTTGTGATGCTGCTGATTTGTGTGGGACACTGGACAAATTTTCACATTTCTCTGTGTTTTCATGTTTTCAGATATGAATATGGGCAGCATAATAGCAGTTACCCTGAACAAAAAATAATGTATCAAGAATGCTTTATCCTATATAATAAAGAGGAGATATGCAAATAGACCATCACTCCAACATACAAGATGGCCACCCCCATGTGGTCAAAGATGGCTGCCCCCATGTGGACACAAGATGCCCTGCAGGGGAGGGCAGTTGTGGGCAATCAGCCAGCAGGGGAGGACAGTTGGGGGTTGGGGGGACCAGGCCTGTAGGGGAGGGCAGTTGGGGGCAACCAGGCCGGCAGGGGAACAGTTAAGGGGTGATCAGGCTCGCAGGCAGAAGCAATTAGGTGTAATCAGGAAGGCAGGCGAGTGGCTGGGAGCCAGCAGTCCTGAATTGTGAAGGGGTCATTCCTCCAGAGGTCCAAGATTGGAGAGGGTGCAAGCTAAGCTGAGGGACACTCCCTCCCCACTGCAAGAATTTCAGGCTTGATCCTCAGCTTGTCAGGGCTCCTGTGGGAGGTAACCAATCCATGTGTCTCTCTCACGTTGATGTTATTCTCTCTCTGTATCTCCCCATTTCTTCCACTCTAAAAATCAATGGGAAAATATCCTTGGGTGAGGATTAACAACAACTAAATAGGCCCTGGCTATGCCAGTGTGGCTCAGTGGTTGAGTGTCAACCCATGAGCCAGGAGGTCACCTTTCGATTCCTAGTCAGGGCACATGCCATTGTTGCCGGGTCAATCCCTGGGGATGGGCAGGAGGCAGCCAGTCAATGATTCTCTCTCTCCCTCTCCCCTCCTCTCTTAAATTAACAAAAATTATTTTTTAAAATATATTTTATTGATTTTTTTTTTTTTTTTATAGAGAGGAAGGGAGAGGGAGAGGGATAGAGAGCTAGAAACATTGATGAGAAAGAAACATCAACTAGCTGCTGCCTCCTGCACACCCCCTACCAGGGATGTGCCTGCAACCAATGTACATACCCTTGACTGGAATCGAACCTGGGACCCTTCAGTCTACAGACTGATGCTCTATCCACTGAGCCAAACCAGTTTGGGCAAATAACAATAATTATATATATATATATATATATATATATATATATATATATATATATTTTTTAATGGCTCTGACAACTAGAAATGCCCAGTTCTGTTTTCATGACTCTTTTTAAAATTCTAAAATCAAGAATGCTTTCTTAAAACAAAAAGAGGCCCGTAAGATACACCACACTGGGATCCATGTATTAACTCACTGATAAAATGTACATAAAAGTGAGGAAATAAATGGAAGTGAAAGTAGGCTAGGTTCATGGTAAGAGCAAGAGGAACAGAAACAAGTTATTGTTTATCCTGCTTTATTTTGTAAACTTCTTTCCAGATATAGTAAGGACTCTGAGAAGGAAAGACACTAGAAACTGATTGGCTTCCACTGATAAAACTGAGAGTACACAAAGAAAGAGTAGCTGGTACCTAGGAGACTTACAAAGGCAAAGAGAGTACACCAAGCCCAGAATGGCAGAGGGTGATGCTACAGGGATGTGTTTGAGGCCTCCTGGAGTCAGCCACCAACATGATCTCCAATTGCTTTCCAGAGCAGCCATGGGTGGGAAACAAGAGTCTATATGCAGAACAATCATTCCTTGAACAATGGAGAGATCTTTGTGAAATGGTTTTCTGTAAATTTTACTTTTATACTGCCTATTTACAATATGAAAAGCATTTGCAAGTGGGAAGGGCCATGATTTCCAAAAGAAATGTGTCTCTCTCAAGTGCTGGGTAGAAGATGCAAGTCAAGCAAATGATTCCATGTGCTCCCAATAAAAATAGAAAGCCTTTCTGTTCCAGGACTCTCTGACACCGGGTTATATAATGTGATACAACAACTGTCAATGTAAGAGTTCACACCAAATACCAGCTCATGAAATGGCACAATTTTTTGAAATGTGTGTTTTTTTTTCTTCTAAGTCACATCAAGTAAAATGAGTTTGGAAAGATTTTAAAAGGCTCAGAATCAGAGTTCAAATGGAAAATTTAAAATCTATCTCTTTCAGCTCAATCCCTTCAAAATGATGTTCCCTTTTCAGAAAATCTCAGAAGTGGAGGGAATGATCATGAGTCAAGAAACTTGCCATATTAATGACAAAACTGATTCAGACACGGGTCTTTTATTTTTGTGAGCATTTCATGACTCACAGTTAGAAGGATAACAAATAAAAACACCATAAAGATATTTTTAACAAAAATGCTGGTAATAAAACTGAAGCACTTTAAAATCTGTATTTCTTTCATGATAATAAAACAAATTTACTGCAGAATTTGAATGACTCTTTAATTCCAGGAATTAAATATTCTTGCAATAACAATATTTTTAAGTAGTTTAATGCAAATTTTAGAGTTTATAACTATTAATTGCAAGTTTGGTATCTTTTTAATTTAGTAAAGCAGTATCAACAGCAAACACCTACTTCTTAATTAACAAATGCCTAATCAATTGATGTACAAAGACTGTACTGATGATAAAGCATGGTAATAATAGGGATATCATCTAATGAGAAAACAAGCATTTTTATGATTTGAGACCAATAGCAGCTTCACTAACATAAAAAGATAGTAATCAGAGAAGTTGAATTATCTATCTGAATAGAAATGACAAAATAATATTTAATATGGTTCTGAATTTTCAAAATCAGTTAAAAAACACAGAGAGGCAACTATTATCTTCTATGTGGTGCCCAGAGCTTTGAGTGTCTAATGAGGCATACATTTTAGTCCATAAATATCTGTGCTTTCTGTGAGGGTGATGTTTGCTACAGGTCACTGAGAGACACAATTAATAGTGATCTTTTGCTGTCCATCTCTGCTAATGACATGAGCTCTTCCTCAAAAGCTTTATGAGGGCAGATGGCCATAAGTGACTGATGGTACCTTTGACATGGAACACAAAAATTCAGCAAGAAAACTGACATAACCCCACACTAATGGCCTGACATATAGAGGCAGCTCATTTCAAGGCATAGATAATCTTTGCTGTCCTGGCTGGTGTGACTCGGTTGGTTGGGCATCACCCCAGATACCAAAAGGTTGCTGGTTTGATTTCTGGTCAGGACACATGCCTGGGTTGTTGCAGGCTTAATCGTCTGTACAGTCTCTCTCTCTCTCTCTCTCTCTCTCTCTCTCTCTCTCTCTCTCTCTCTCTCTCTCTCTGTCTCTCTCTCTCTCTCTCTTTCCCCTTCCCTTCCTCCTCCCCTCCCTCCCACTCTTTCTAAAAAATCCAATTTAAAAAAATATTTACTAGCTTCAGCAGGAATGACATAATAAAGATCTCAAAAAATCTCCTCCGTAAGAGCAATGAGGTCAGTGACAAAAATGGTTAGAATCAATTTTTTTCAGAACTCTGAATATTAACTAAAGGCTTATAGCAATCTGGGGGGCATTTTTTTAAATGGAGGAATCCTAGGACAGTGGGCTCTGTATCATTTTAAACCTGCCTTTTTCTCACCTTCACTCCCCAGTTGTCTGGTAGCCTTGAAAACCAACAGCTTCCAATTATGGTGAAAATCATCAACCTGGCAGCCACTGGAGGGGGCAGAAGAGGGTTGGAGCTCCCTCTAGGACCCTTTCTCTGGCATTATTTGACCTGGTTCCATGCAAGACTTCACACATGGGGCTTGCTTGTTTAACTTGACCTGGCACCCAATGAGAGCAGCCTTTTCCCCAGGAGTAATTGTCAAAAATAATCAGCTGTAATTGTTTAACATCATGGCTGCCTCAGGCTATGAATAACAGGGCAAATAATAACAAAACAAAAAGCTTACAGAGAAAAGCTAAGGAATGTGATGTCCAGAGGGGGCTTTGAAAAACACAGCCATATTCCTGGAAATCTAGAAGGCCTTGTGTATACTTAGGGCTGTGTGTATGTGCAGGTTGTACACATGCTGTGTAAAGACCTGGGCCCTTGGCTTTCACCTCTGGCTAAACCTATACAAACAGGGAGTGAAGATAAGGATAGAGTGTAAGCAGCCTGGCTGAGCAGTAAAGGCATGCTCCAATATGTGCCCAGGGCAAAGACTGAGAAACCTATCAGTTCCAGCCATTTAGGGAAATTTCTGTCCCATCATTAGCTGACCACTAAGCTATTTGTATAAAGATTTCACTGGCCACACATACGGTAACAAAGACTACATATTTTACTGAATTAAGAAAAGTCACTGATTAAACAACAAACAAAATCCTGAAGAGAGAGAAGTATCTAATTTCCAGAGCTGCCATGTTATGTTCAAATGTATATTCAGTGGTCTAGTTTTCAACAAAAAATTATAAAACTCAGTCAATAGAAACTATCAGGGCAAAAGTTCAGATATTGGACTAATTAGACAATATCTTTTAAGTCATCTTTTTAAATATGTTCAAAGAAATAAAGAAAACCATGCTTAAAGAATTAAAGGAAAGCATGAAAATGATGTCTCATCGAATAAAGAATATCAATGAGATAGAAATTAGAAAATGACCAGATAATAATTCCACTATAAAAAATACAAGAATTAAAATTTAGCCGGGACCGGTTTGGCTCAATGGATAGAGCGTCGGCTTGGGGACTGAAGGGTCCCGGGTTTGATTCCGGTCAAGGGCATGTACCTTGGTTGCGGGCATATCCCCAGTAGGGGGTGTGCAAGAGGCAGCTGATCGATGACTCTCTCTCATCGATGTTTCTAACTCTCTATCTCTCTCCCTTCCTCTCTGTATAAAATCAATAAAATATATTTTAAAAAAAAGAATTAAAATTTAAAAATTCATTAGATGGGCTGAGCAAAAAATGTAGGCTGGAAGAAGAAAGTAAACAAACTTGAAGGCAGGTCAATTATCAATACTTGGTCTGAAGAACAGAAATAAAAAAAGAATGAATAAAAATGAACAGTGTATCAGAGAGCTATGGGACACCATAAAGTATAACAACATACACATAATGTGTATTCCAGAAGGAAAGGAAAGAAAAAGGCAGAAAAAATATTTGAAGAATAGTCAAAACTCACAAATATAAAGAAAAACATTAATCTACACACATCCTACCTAGAAGCTCTCCGGACTCTATATAGGATAAACTAAAAGAGATCTACCTCTAGACATTTCACAATCAAACTGTTGCAAGTCAAAGAAAAAATCCTGATAGCAGCAAGAGAGAATCAGTGTATCATGTGTCCCCAATATGATCAACAGTTGACTTTTCATCAGAGACCAGAAGGTAGTGGGATAATATACAGCCATACCTCATTTTATTGGTCTTTGCTTTTTTAGACCTCAGAAGTTGATTTTTTTTTTTTAATATATTGAAGGCAAGACCCTTCACCAGCAAAAAGAGAACGTCTCACCTTAATGTGATACTTGCTTTATTGGGATGTTCTAGAACCAAACATGCAAAATCTTTGATATTTCCAAAAAATAGTATTATTTTGAAATAGGGTCTTTGTAGATGTAATAAAGTTTAAATGAGGTCAGGTTAAATTGGGGTGCGCTCTAATCCAATTCAATCATTCATATACTTATAAGAAGAGAAAGTTTGGACACAGAGAAAAAAAAATAGCAACAACATATGAAAACTAAAACAGAGTTTGCAGTGATGTGTCCACCAGCAAAGAATGCTAAAGATTGCCAGCAACCATCAGAAGCTAGGAGAGAAAAATTGAACAAGTTCTCAGAATCTCAATAAAGGAAATACCCTAGCCAACAGTGTGATTTTGAACCTCTGGTCTCCAAAACTGTGAAAGAATAAATTTCTGTTTGTTATTTTTAAGCCACTCGATTTGTGGTACATTGTTAGAGCTACCTGAGGAAACTAATATAAGAGGCAGTGATAGAGGAATAAAGAAACAAAAATAACTAGGATCTAAAGAGGTAGAAAAAAATGAAGGCTGAAAATATAGTAACAAATCAATTAAAAGATTAATGTATGAAATTTCAATTATGAAAATGTAGGCTGATGTTTCATATGACACTATATAATATCAGTTGCTATAAAACTTACTTTTATATATTTTAACATGTAACTCTAAAAGTTAATTATTTGTTGCCGCATATTAGAGACAGACTTATCCACAATATTTCCTCTAATCAAACAATGCTTTAAATGTAGCAAACTTTTTACAGTGTTTTTAAAAACATACAAATATAAATAAATGTTATAAAAAGAAAGAGAATAGGATTTCCATCCTCCCACCCCCACCCCATATAATGAGTAATTGGAGAAGTTTCAACATTACTCTTAACAGCTCACTTTTCTCTAGCCCACATGTAGCACCTTCTGATACTAACAATAATTTTCAGGCCGTGGCAGGGTAGCTCGGTTGGTTAGAATATCATTCCAATATGCCAAGGTTGCAAGTTAGATCTCTGGTCAGGGCACATACAAGAATCAACCAATGGATGCATAAATAAGTAAACAACAAATCTCTCTCTCTCTCTCTCTCTCTCTCTCTCTCTCTCTTCTGTCATTAAAATCAATCAAGTAAAAAATTTTACAAAGATTTAGTATACATGGTCCATTCATGCTCATTTTATTCTATTCAATAATTCTTCCACAACACATACAAATAAAGGAGTTTTAACAATATTTTAAAACATTTATGTTTCCAATTTAGGATACAACTATTATTTCCTGTTAAATGACATTAAAAAATTCTGAAGTTGAATTTTGAAAGCTTAACATCTTCAGTGAATTATTTTTATGGTAGACAAGGGGAGATGTGGGGGAAAGGACAGATGCACATTATACCTGAAAACAGCAAACAATTTAGGTTAGAAATGAATAGAAGCAAACTAAGAAACTGCACTTTACTTTCTGAAAATCATGCAGAATGTACCTCAACTATTCTTTGAACCATTAACTACATTACCAATCTTTCTGTTCTACACCATGAATCACCTGAAAATTCCATTACGGACCTGATATAAAATATGAGAATTTCATTTTACTAAGTGCTGAATTAGCAAGTGCCTCAGTAACCTTTCATAGGCTATCAGAGCAAAGAAATCAATACAGAAATGATCCTAGAATCAGAAGAAAAGTGTAAAGGAAAGGATGCTGATTGCCTCATGTGTTAGCCGTCCTCTGGGCTTATGAAGGAAAGTCAAAGGCAGCTTTTCAATGGCTTGAGTAGAACAGACTTCCAAAATTGATGAGAAAGATAAAACCCACAGTTGGTGTGCTGTGGAGTTTGAACTACACTAATTTTGACAGGTGACACCAAAACCTTCTCAGCCACTCCTGTAAAAAAAAAAAAAAATTAAGGATTCAGGGGAATGGCAATGTGAGATGCCTTTAAGATGAAAATGAAACCACACACATATCTAATGCCCTCCTTTATAAACATAAATGTATCCTAAACTTCTAAAAGATGAAATAGGAATATTTGTAGGCCATAGTTGGGATATGTAAATTTTCAGACTTCTCAAGTATTCAAGAATTACATACATGTATATGTATGTGTGTGTTCTGCTTTGTTAAAAAAAAATATATATATACACACACACACACACACACACACACACAAAGAGACATGGCTTCAAATATTTGACTATGATGTCAGTTTCTTTATATATATATATATATATATATTTTTTTTTTACTGATTTCAGAGAGGAAGGGAGAAGGAGAAAAAGATAAAAACATCAATTATGAGAGAGAATCATCAATCGGCTGCCTATGCACACATACCCTCCTCACCTCTTCCCAGGGACCAAACCCATAACTTGGGCATCTGCCCTGACCAAGAATTAAATCATGACCTCCAGGTTCATAGATCTATGCTCAACACTGAGCCATACCTGCTGGACTGACATCAGGTTCTTTATAAAGCATTTGCAGAGTCTTTTTCACTCATCACCTTGACACACGTTTTATCTTTCTGTGCTTTTCCTCTCAGAAAAATGACCATTTCTTTTAGGAATGAATATCCATAAGTCACTGGATTTTATAAGCAATATTCAATAACTGAGGTCAATGGCAATATAAAAAATTATATTAATGATTGAGAAATTCATACAGTTTTTACCACAAAGTAGACTAACATACTCTATGATAACAAAAAGTGATTTAATCATTTATATTCTTACACGGGGTCTAGACTCCTATGGACACTAGTTAGTAATTTAGAAATTGGAACTGAGAGCATAGTGAAGCCCACAGGGAAGGTCCCTATATAAATTATTGATGGTCATATAAAAATATTTTTTAAAAGGCATTTTCCATTGTGCTCCCCAGGAAGACAGAGGTACCGAATATGTTCAACATGAGACTCATTAATCCACAAAATAGTTCATTTACCCTGAAAACATATCTGGGATGCTAAAAATAAAGTTCCTGATGAAGTTGAGAGACTGTGTCTGTGAGGACAGCAACAACGAGTAATCTACTGAGATTTAGTCTGTTTATGATTTCTTTTCTGGGTCCTCTGGCCTGCATGTAATCAGGAGGCTTTGAGGCTCAGAAATAAGAAGCAATAAGTCAGAGAGAGACAAATGACACATGATCTCACTTATATGTGGAATCTAATGAACAAAATAAACCGACAAAGTAGAAACAGAGGCATGGATACATGGAAAGGACTGACAGCTTTCAAAGGGTATGGGGGTTGGGTGGCTGGATGAAAGAAGGTGAAGGAATTTAGCCAAGAAACACGTATACATAACACACAGACACAGACAACAGGGTGGTGATAGTTAGAGGGGAAGGGAGTGGGGCCTGGGCGGAGGTGGACAAAGGGAGCAAAATGGAGACAGAAAGACTTAGGGTGACAGATATAATGCATAGATGCAGTGCATAGATGATGTTTCGTTGTGTTGTACACTTGAAACCTGTAAGGTCATCACAATAAATTCAATTAGAAAGAAAAAAAAAGAAGCAATAAACTTTGCAAATTTTTCTGAGGGCTGCTGAGTTCAAGAAAAGCTTAGGCTTTTTGAGCAAAGCTAGGGTTGGGGCCAAACAAGTGAACAAGTGAGGATTTAAGGAGAGAACAGACTGCAGAGTTGGAGCTGCAAGCATGCTTATGAAGAGCAGCATGTTAATTTCATCTTTTATCACAAATAGTCAAGTCATTGGACAAACAGGGCAGGGCATTTCTTCCATCCTTAGGTTCCCTTCCAGAGGAGCTGCTCTCAGATGTTAGAATTAGGTTCCCGTTTAAGCCTGATAAACTTTTGATTATGGATAGATACGGATATCCTTTTAATATCTGATGAAGGTTTTTCTCCCTCCAAATTTTCAGATAGGTACAAACTTTGGTTTCCAGTTTCAGAGGTTCACTGATCTCTTGAAATCTATTAATAAATGTCAGGTTAAGAATGAAGCAAATTGCTAATGACTATAATCAGCAAGAAACCTGGTGTCAACAGTCTGATCAAAACACACACTGACATATCCCAAAAGCTATATGTGGACAGAAGAAATTAAGCATTTTTCCTTTCCATTTCCTTGTTCAACATAAATCATCTAGCACTTCCTTCTATGCATCAAAGGGGGGAAATAGTTTGTATACAACAACACAAAATCGGTTTGCATATTTTACTATTATTCTGGAAAGTATAAACCTTAGGGGGAAAATGAAAGACTCCATGTGAACCACTGACTTCAGTTTGGAAATGCTATATTGCTTTGATGAAATATAAGCACAGCAGGGACACAGTTTGTTCTTATTTTAAAACTATGAGGCATTTTTTAGGTCTGCCAAGCCAAACACATTATTAATGATCATAAATTACCATGCAGCAAAAGTCCTTGACAGATATTATTGACTTTTGCCCGATAAATTAATTTTGCTAAATATACACTTAGGTTAGAGAATAAGGTCAATTAACTAGAAGTAAACATACAAAAATCAAGGCTAGTAAGAAACTGATTTGTTGTAGTTATTATAAGACCGTTCAACCAAAAACAGATGGAACATTTTAAATATCACTATTTATGATTAACCTTATAACACACACACACACACACACACACACACACACACACACATTATAAATATACTTAATATAAATCTTGTAGAAAATTATATATTTTAATTCATGCTAAATAACATATAGTATAATACTAATGTGAATGTTTTTAAAAACTTCAGAGAAAGGAAGGGAGAGGGAGAGAGAGCAATATCAAAGAAAGAAACATCAATCGGCTGCCTCCTGTATGCCCCCTACTGGGAATTGAGCCCAAAACTAGGGCATGTATCCGGACCTGACATCAAACCTGGATCTCTGGGTGCATGGGATGATGCTCAACCAAATGAGCCACACCTTTAGGGTCAATGCAAATATAAGTGTCAATATTTTTCAACCATATTTTACAGGGAAATATAAATTTAAAAATAAATAATTTGCTTTATTCATAATTTGAAGTAAAAGTTCTTAATAACAAGCATTTGTGCTCCAGATTAAGCAACTTATTTCTGTGTATCTGGTTCTTCATTACACACTGAAGCTCTAACAAGAATTTAAGACATACTGGAATCTTAAAGGGAGATAACAGCTATTTTTAATTATTCACAACACATGGAAAATCAGAAGAGCATAGAGAAATAAAATCCTCTGATAATTCCCATAAGCCTTACTGGTCAACAGCTTCACTATCTTTTTCCTACTATCCATTCCAAACAACTAAAATCAAGACAAGCAATCTGGTTTTCATTTCTCCTCTTTGACCATTCACTGCTGACTTTTCTGATGGAGCTTATAGAAAACAGTGAACACTAAGAAGCAGAACAATAAAGAAGCTAAGGGACTAGATAACCTACAACTTTGAGAATCATACAATGAGCTCAGCTGCTCTAGGTAGTCTGAAAGATAATATCTACCAATGATATTTTAGCAGAGCAAATAAATAAAACGCATCCCTTAGTCACAGAAATGTGACTCATAATTGGGAAACACTTATGACAACCATCCACAAATTCCTCCCAAACTAGATACCGTATTTTTCGGACCATAAGACGCACTTTTTTCCCCCCAGAAGTGGGGGGGAAAAGTCCCTGCGTCTTGTGGTCCAAATATAGCCTACACATATACTTTTAAAAAAAAGTTTTTTTACTTGCCCGGCTCTGTGTGGTCTCTGTGTGCTTGCCCGGCTCTAAAATGGTTCTAAATGCTGCTGTTTACTTTACAGGGTTGATTACATGTGTTTATGACTGTGATGTTGGGTTTTAATGCACATAAAATATTTTAGGACACTATTTGTTTCAGAATCTTTTTTTCTTCATTTCCCTTCTCTAAAAACTGGTGTGTCTTATGGTCCGGAGCGTCTTTATGGTCCGAAAAATACGGTACTTGGCACAGATATGAGGATACTTCAAACTATAAAAGTGTGCAGTCAAGAAACTACTAAAGTTAGAGCTACTGCATCATTCAATATACTTTTAGTAAGTGCACATTATCACAGGCACTGAAATGCAGAGATGAACAAGACAGCTTCTCCCCAAGATGACCAGTTTTGTTGAATGTACATGTAAGTAAGTGATCAAGGCTCCCCATGAGGAGTGCAGCAGTGATATCTGGGACAGAGTGAAAAAGCAGGAAAGGAACCTGGGAGCATCTTGGAAGGCTTCATGGAAGAAGTGGTGTAACAGAAGACATTTTAGAGGCAGACAAGATTAGAAACAATTCAGCTGCCACTTAGTTATGTAATTTGGTCAATTATTAAAGCAATCTAAGACATAGCTTCTTAATCAACAAAATGATAATATCTCTGCAGCTAGTTTATTATAAGAAGGTAAAATATATTGTATGTAAAGCAATCGACATGGTTTCTTAATAATAATAAGCACTAAATATATTATATTGATATTATTATTATTATTATTATTGTTGTTGTTGTTGTTGTTCAATCTTGAAGAAAGTTACTAGTGAAGTCTGGTGCCCAGGTAGCAATAGTCATTGTATCACTATCACTGGCCTCATCACACCTTGTTGGATTCACGGTATTATGATCAGTCTGAATTAAACCTCAGCTATGCACTACCTACACCTGGGTGGGAAAAACTAAGCAATATAAGTTCAAGAGTAGTCAAATTCATAAGCCACCTACTATCTAAAAGGTCAGAGATCACTGAAGAAAAGTATGCTAGGGTTTTTACCTTGAGTGTTATTATTAGGAAGGCAAAGACACAGGGAAAATATCTCTTATTTGCCACTAAATGACAATTATATAAGCCTAAACACACAATAGCAATTATTAGTATACCTGATTAACACATTACCAACTGTTAACATGTGGTAAGTATGGAATGAGAAAAAGTTGAAGTAAAACTTTCAGGAGTAAAAATGGCAAAAAACAAACAAACAAAAAACAATAACAACCACATACACACACACACACAGCATCATCAGGGTACTAAAGGAAGGAGAGCTGAGATGATGGAAGAAGCATCCTAATGACCTGGATTTCATGCTAAAGAGTAATATTTTAGAATTACAACAGCATAATAAACAATTATCCCAAACAAACTTACAAACTAATTATTTGAATGTCTGGCAGCAATTTAAAAGGGACATGAAAGAATTTAAGACCTTCCATTGTGTAGAGGGCCCTCTGGGAAGGCACCTGAGCATTCTATATTGGCCCCTCTTGCCCTTTTGGCCAAGAGGGACCCTTTTCTCACAATCTAATTGCCCACAGCTGTTGCCTGAGCTTTCTTTTCATGCCGAGGTTGAAGCCTCGTGATGGCTGGTACCATGGATATGTCCCTCGCTCAATGAGACAAGCTGGGCCCTCCCTGGAGAACAAACGCAGGTTCCCCAAGATATGTGATCAGTGCTGGGGCCCCACCAGCAGGCGAGGGGATCCCAGGGCAGGTGCTGGGCATGGAGGCCATGGGGGCATAGGCTACCAAGGAGACAGAAATGAACCTCACATCACCCTGCTTGGCCCTGGAGGATGAATGGTTAGCCAGTGACAGGTAAGATTTCTCAGGGAAGAAACAACATAAGACAGGCACAGTCATAGAGGGGCCATCAGGAGAGAACTTTGGGGTCAACAGAGGTGGGACACAGACCCTCACCTCCCAACTTTGCAGATTCCTGAACCCTCATACCTTCTGAGGGAGGTCTCCTGCCCCATGGCTGCTTAGCTTCCCATGCCCAGCTCAAATTGGGACCCAGGTAACAGAGACTTGGCTGACAGCAGCTGCCCTCTCAAGGCAACAAGACTTGTTTGAGTTTTCTTGTACCCATGGTGTGGGGAAGTGGTTTTTTTTATATCTATTAATAAATCTAGCCTAGCACCAGAATTCTCAGGGCTTACTCAAGAAAGCAAATAATCCTTTCCACTAATATTTACAGGGTAAAATAAGACTGTTGTTAGAGTATTAAATTTGATAGTAAAATAGTAGTCAAGTTTTCAGACTAATTTAAATTAGCTAATTGAAATAAGCAAATATTCTAGAAAAAGTAATTATATTGGACAAAAAGCTGTTCTAGAAAAATTAATTATACTGGACAAAAAACTGTTAACTAAAATTTTCATTGGTAGTTCATCTCATGGTAAAATTGTATAACATGTAATAAACCTAAACCAGTCATATTTTAATGTGAAAAATAAAATTTAAAAGATATCAAGACTACATGATAAAATTTCTAAAAGCTCTTAATATTTAAATCAAAAAAGGGGGGAGATAGTAGAAGAATATCATGTAAGGAAAAATATCCTGTAAGTAAATTACACCTAGAAAATTTTTACTTTAGAAAATTAACTTTCATTTGTAATGCTAACAGCAAGACACCCATGTAAAACATACATGGTGTCAAAACAATCCAAAGGAAAATAGTTTGGGCAAAAAATGAAAAAGGATTGCAAATCAAATTTATAGAAAAGATTCCTTTATTAACTTTTGGTCGAGAATATGTTTGTATATTTTCAGAAAACTCCGAGACCAAGTGGATTACTGCAACAGAGAGGAATTGACAAGACTACTCCAGCCAAAAAGACAGAAGATAAACAGTCCAGAGATGGAAGACGCTGATGATGCCTTGCCATATTAGCAGTCAGCAGCTGTGCATCACTCCAAGTTTCCCAGGACCAAACCAGACAGGGTCCAACCTGCATTACCACCATTTGTCCACCATCCAGAACTGAAATATCATTTCTGATATGTACACATAAGGAACTGTTCGACATTGAAATTGGGACTCAAAAGAACTGTTGCCCCAGAAAGAAACTCACTATAGACTGATTCATTTGCCTCTCCGCGTAACCATTATTGCTTGTCTCATTTTCAGTTCTTATAAGTGTATTTCTAGTAGCACATGATCTTACTCATTTAGGGGAAATGGTGAACAACATAGACTGATGAACAAGAGCAGACACGGAGACAAGGAAGCATAGATCAGACTGTCAGACCTCAGAGGGAAGGTAGGAGAAGGTGGAGATAATGGGGGAGAGATCACCCATAGGACTTGTGTGCATGCATATGAGCCTAGCCAGTGGTCACAGACAGCAGGGGGGTGGAGGCATGTGTGGGGAGGGGTTTAGGATGGGAATGGGGAGATGAGGACAAATATGTGATACCTTAATCAATAAAGAAATTAAAATAAAATAAAAAACCTACCTGTAGCCCGTGGGTAAGAGAGAGGCATTACAGCTTTAAGATGAGACAAACTATTTTAATCTATTATTTTACCTACTAGAAGCCCGATGCATGGATTTGTGCACTGGTGTAGTCCCTAGGCCTGACCTGCGTGAATTGGATGAAACTGGCTCTCCAACATCCCGTGAAGGGTCCCAGATTGCAAGAGGGCACAGGCCAGGCTGAGGGATCCCACACCAGTGCATGGATCCAGACTCTAGTATGCATATCAGATCTTTGGTTAATCTCTTCCTGCCCTCCCTCTACCCCTCTTCCCTCTGAGATTCATCAGTTTTTCCATGTTTCCATGCCTATACATTGAATGTCTGTCCCATGGTGGTCAGTGCGTGTCATAGCTACCAGTTGAAAGGCCACACAGTGTAATGGTTGCTTAGGCTTATATATATATATATATATATATATATATATATATATATATATATATATAAAAATATATAGTTTCTACTTTATACCTAAATTTAGTGTTAGATAAGCTCATTATTATGACTTCAATTCCAGGAAGTTTTTCATACATACTTGAGATATCTCTTTGTCAACTATGTAGTCATTTAAAATGAGGCCAAAACCGGTTTGGCTCAGTGGATAGAGCATCAGCCTGTGGACTAAAAGGTCCCGGGTTCGATTCCGGTCAAGGGCATGAACCTTGGTTGCGGGCACATACCCAGTGGGGGGTGTGCAGGAGGCAGCTGATCGATGACTCTCTCTCATCGATGTTTCTAGCTCTCTATCCCTCTCTCTTCCTCTCTGTAAAAAATCAATAAAATATATTAAAAAAAAATAAAAATAAAAAAATAAAATGAATCCCATGTTGTTACACACAGTGATATGTGAACAATAGGTTTTGTAGATGTTCCTGACACTTGTCTACTTGCCTGCCTGTGAGGGATTAAGAATTCTCCCTCCGTTCTATTTATTCACTACACATTCATTCAATACTACTATATAATATGCCATATATAACATTAGATTCTTGATAAAACCTTAAAAGTGCATCCTATAATATGCATATAACTACAGTATGCATTTTATATTTCTATAAAGATGTAACAATGTGTATTATCAACAGATCTATTTTTTTCATACTACTCTTAAATGGTGATATTAATAGAAACTGGTATTTTTCTTTAAATGATTACACCTTTAAACTGTTCAATAATAGTTGGAACCGGTTTGGCTCAGTGGATAGAGCGTCGGCCTGCGGACTGAAAGGTCCCAGATTCGATTCTGGTCAAGGGCATGTACCTTGGTTGCGGGCACATCCCCATTGGGGGGTGTGCAAGAGGCAGCTGGTCGGTGTTTCTCTCTCATTGACGTTTCTAACTCTCTGTCCCCCTCTATTCCTCTCTGTGTAAAATCAATAAAATATATTTTAAAAAAATAAACTATTCAATAATAATAATTTTTTTAAAAAGTAAGCTGGTAAAAGGGTTTAAAAAACATCTCAAGCATCAGGTGAATGGGAAGGGAACAGAATGAAACAGGAAAAGAGCCCAGTGAAGTGCCCTATAATTAACGTCTGAGATTGAAGTATCTGCCAGAAACACCAATGTAATTCTCAAGGAAGCCTCCTGTAAGGGCATTAAAGCACCAGTAGTTATTTCAAAAGTGGGTTCCTTCTTCCCTACAGGTCAACATAATCACCACCTGTCACTCACTGGTGTTATTTTTTTGTTTTGTTTTCATCTTGTCTCCTTTTTTTTTTTTTTTTTTTCTTTTCTTTTCTTATTGGTGAACTCTTTAGATAAGCTGGGTAATTTCTTTAGAGTGGTCTAAGCTTAGCAAGAGGAAAACGGGAAAATAGAATGTATTGGTGGTGCAAGGCCAGGTTCATCAGGCTGGGCTCCCTTTCCTAACTCCCTTGCTTGATGGGAAGCCGGTAAAGCCTCTGGCAATTGGTGTGACCTGTCCCATCAGGTAGAATGTGCCTGTGAACATGGAAAACTCTGTGCTCTTCTACTCCGAGGAGAACACCAAGGTGGGAAGGTTTCCTCAAAGCTCTGACTTCCCAATGGTGTGGGTCTTTAATTTGTGGACAGCTTCACTTGTTTCATTACCATTTGTCTCCTTTGGATAGCTTTCTCCCTAGGTGTGGCACACGGAGCTGCTTATAAAGTACACAAGAATGGGTGGCTTTCTTTGGGACAAACTTTCACCCTTGAAGCTCATTTACCATCTTCTGTTACCTCTTCTGGCCAGAATGTTAAGGCCTCACAATTTATTTTATGAAGAAGGTTCTTCTTCCGTTCTTTCATTTATTCACTCATTTATTGATCCATTTCTGGGTGGGGTAGAACTAGAGATTGATATGACAAGGCCCAGGCTAATGACAACGTAGGAGGAAAGGCCAACGTTATAAATATCTTACAGCAAGAATTTAAAAAGGGTAACGTCACGGCAATCAGAGCTGATCATTCTAACCACAGTCTATGAATTAAACATCTGGTGTTTTTCCAGGTAAAATGTAAGGCTCTAGTTATCATCTTCTGTTGATTTTTTAGACACTCTCCTGGAGCATCTATCCAGAGGTCAACAACTAGCACTACTTTAGGTGCTGAGCTATAAATATGCTATCGGTTTCTGCAATCTTGCAATTAATTAAATTGCTGGATTTACTCCAAGACTTATTTGGTTAGTCATCTCAGAGCCAATAAAGGATGTTCCTCCTGTGTTTACTCCTTACCTGAACTACTCTGACAAAGTACTATGGTTCCCTTGATCCTTGGCAGAACTGTTTATTGACTATATATTGGCAGGCTTAATTCCTTTCCTTTCCACCACAGATCTAGCTCATGTCCTGGTTTTCATAAAGCATGTTTCATATCTACTGAAAACACAGCAAGACTGCAGTAGTCTCAGCATATTTGATTCTTACAGATAATCACTTGCTTTTTCAAGTGTTGCATCAGAGAGTTAAGTAAAAATTGACATGCCTGTGACTAATCTGTAAATAGAAAATTATATTTGTCCTACGATACATTGTCCAAAGTACCAAAGTTAACATATAAATTGCATACCTTTATTATAATATCTGACTAGGAAAATATAAACAGCAAAACTAATATTGCTAAATTTCTTCATGACAATTTATAATCAACAATCAGGTTGCTAGCAACTCTGTTTTCAGAATATCTAAAATCCACTGTTGATATCAGAGAGGCTTTTCAGCAACAGCCTTAACAAGTATAGGTATCAAATCAAATCAACAGAAACAATCTTTGAATATTCATTTGCAAATATGCATTAAATTTCAGCAACTACACTAGCTTTTAAATTGGGAGAATGTTATTTTTCTACATAAACTAACTGCAAAGAACACAACTGATTAAAATTATGTGACTTGTGTTTATACTTTGCACATGACTTTCCAACAGCAATTATTAAATTTAGGATTAAAATAATTATTTTGTTCACTATATTAGTCATGGATCCTAGCATGTGCCTTTTCATATAAATGACTGCTTCCTATACATATGTAATTGCTCATGTATTGTAGCATTTGTCATCAGGAACCACAGCTACTTGTGCACATGTCCAGTTTTCTAGTTTGACAGTAAGCTACTTGAAGGGAGGCATCCTGATCCATGAAGGTATAAAAATGAAACCAGGTATCTCACTTTATTACAAATACCTTTTTCACACTGATTATAAAAGAAGCAAATGGAAGACTACCAGCTCCATGTCTCTTTGATGCTACTCACCCCTAACTGTCTACTGACAAAGGGATGAAATTCCTAACCCCTCAGACTTACAGTACAGCATCCGTACTGACGAGGCTAACAGTCGTAACACAGGCAGTGTAAGGTTCCCTGTTAGCTGCAAAATTAATGCAATGTATTAGCAGCCCTAAAGTAGACAAAGGTTCTAAATGGAGGAATTGAGGCAAATTTATGCAATGGAAAACTGAAAGGCTGCAAAAAAGAAACAAAGACCTGTGACAAGTGCTGGGAAAGCCAGGCAACGTTAATTAATAGGGAAGAAGCAAAACAAGATGTGCAGACTGACAAAGAAGGGAACTTGAAATTCTCCATTCATCCTTGGTAACGTGGGACCACACACACAAAAAATGTGAAAGTGGTTTTAAATGAAGCTCATGTGATAATGCCGAGGCTACCACATTGTCTGGGTTGCTTTTTGTCGGTGTCGGCGTGGAAATGGGGTGCTTTTCCTTACCTCCAGATGCTCTAAAATATAGGGCGGATTTGTCATGCCCAGCCTCAGCATGGCTCCCTCAGGAATCACTTCAACCAGCTTCCACAGCAGTGTGGGGAGATCAGTGCCAATATCTCTGCCATAAGCCCCTGTGTCTTCACTGGTCAACCATATCTCGCAAACACCCTCTGTGAATCAAAGGAGATAATGAACAAATCTGTTGCAGAGCCGTTTCCTTCATCATACAGCTGCTCACTCTTTTTAATGCACTATTTCTCAGCATTATTATGCAGGCAATCTGGGTATTCAGTTGCAGGAAAAAAAGCAGCTTATCCCATGGTAGCACTGGGTTATTAAGTTCATTTTATGAACACCAGAGAGTTACAACAATGCTGTAAATTATCAGTGCGTCCTATGGAGTGATTAACATTCACAGACAATCAGTTCAAGCCTGTTTCCTCCAAAGCACTTTGATCAAGACTAAGGCTGTGGTCCCATCACAGGGAAAACCTACTTTATTGAACAACAAAAGTCTCAGAACTGAACAGTCGCACTACTGAATAGGTACTATCAGCAGTAACCTCACTAATCAGTCTGTCACCAACCCAAGGAAAAATGTCAAGTATGGTTAAGGTTTAGCTCACAAATTATTAATTATGAGGCATCCATTTCTCCTGTAGTGACTCTTCTAATTTGACTTCTTTAGTCAATTAAGAACACAGTACAGGGCTTTGTTCAAAGAAGTTGGTTGTGTAAGTATTTGTCTTGGGAAACCTGCTTACTGACAGTTTGCATCCTATTTCCCATCCATCAGACCTCAGGAAAATGTCTACATGTTTTGTTGCTGCTGTTGTTGTAAACAATCCTGACTTCAAATAATATAGCCTAAAATAACTTCCTTCTAAAAATTGAAAGGAAATACTTTTGGATAACCTAGTATTAATTAAAATGAATAAAACAGAGTTAGCAAGAGTTACTCAGATTTGCATGGCACACAGAATGCTTCTGAATGCACATTCAATTAAAGGATTAGCCTATTTGAAAAGGCAAAATGCTTCAAAGTCTCAACAAACAATAAAGTGGACCTGTGAAATGTGTTCACGCTGAAGTGATTTGTTGCTGCTGAAGAACCTAAGCACATATACAAGGCACACAAAGAAAGACCACAGCCTCAACCAGAAGTATACATTTCTGGAAAGAATCTTAAAAGTATAATTTTAAGTCATCTTTAGTTGATGGAACAAAAGAGTTTCAAAAATACATTAAATATTCCTAGCCAAGAGAGACAACAAATAAAACACATGGCTTTTAAGTGAATATAAACTGAAAATTAACAGAGTATAGGAGCAAAAAGCAAAGAACTTTCCTCTCCTTAATGTGTTCCACAGAGGGAGAAACATACATGAAGGTAAGATCTCCAATCACTATTCTTTCCTTAAGAATAAGAAATATAGTTATTAATCAAAAAACTAGCCAACCCACACAAAAACATGTTCCCTTTTCCCCACTTGTCTTTTTGAGACATGCACATCCTCACCCATATCTAAACAACACAGGAAATACAAGGATAGAAATAGGATTTTCATTTCCTGAAATTAAAGAAACAACTATCACAGAAAACAGGATATAACAATAAAAACAAAAAAGTTCCATTTAAAAAGTTGGAGATGTTTTTTGTATTTGAAAAGCAGTTGTGTTATGAATATATGGGTTTTCTTAAATTAAATACATAATTCCAGAAAGTAATACACCTTTGTTTAGTTTTACTCATATAATAAAGAAATGTATCCTCAGAAGAAACAGTCTAACATGTGTATAGGTTCCCTGTGTAGTCTTGTAATTTTATAAATATTCTTTGTCCATGGAGTAAATACTGTTCTATTTATATATTTTAAAAAAATGGATTGCAATTAGTGGCATCATCTTTATTTTAATATTACATATGCCATCAGACACTGGACTCATACAACCTTTTTTTCTTTTAAATCTTATCACAAAATCCACTCCAGGAAAAGAGATGGCTAAGTAACAACATAAACAGATTTTAAAACACTCTGAAAGAGGTTATAAAAACAGGACATTATCCATGATTTTCCAGTTACTGGCATTTGAGCAATACAATATGAATATTTTAAAATGAACAGAATAATTTTAATTTATAATTTTTCCATCCAAATGGTTCCACGTTACGCCTTATGTAGAGAGAGCAAGTTCCTGGAACAGTGCCTTGCTGTTGCTAGATGAATATAGAAGGGGAAAAATCACTATGAATAGGAATGGAAATAACATCCAAGCAGAAATAGCAGCCAGCTCTCAAGCTGCATAGGTGGGGACCAATAGCCCCCTGGTGGGCTGAAACTTCAAATTAAATCACATAAAGAGGAAGCAGCTGTAACACTAAATCAGCAACAACAGGAATAATGGTCTTGATGTCTCCAAGATCAAGGCTGCTAAAGTGCTCTATATAATAGCAACCTGGCTTAAAACACAATGAAATGGGAGAACGTGTGCAAAATGTGAAACCCGTGGACTTAGGGAGAATTGTGCCTGGCCAATTCAATCCAAAAATTTGTCAAAGATGATTTTGCTCTTAATCAATGTGAGAGAGTACAGATTTTGTAAGGTTATATTTCAAGCATGAATGCTAATGAGAGCTGATCCCTCAAATACTTAGGATAGAGAGAGTCATTTCACACTAAAGGTGAAGCTAAATATGGAACCCCATCTGACATCCTTTTCCCTGGGAAGTCTTGTGATTACTCACAGGGCAAGCAGTTCCTGTCAGGTCAGCTTGCATATGAATTCACCAGGGAAACCGAAGGCTGGAGTCTGTAATCGCTAATGGATATGGGGACACATGCATGCTTCTATCTGCACACTTAATTGGCTATACTGTGGACAGAAGTGCTTGCCTAAACAGCTTCATTCCTTAAGGACTTCAGTTATGAGCTCTATTCCTTTGCACATTCATTTCTTTATTCATCCATCAGACATTTATTAGGCCGTTACCTACTATGTGCCCTGCAGCAATTCCAGCTCATGACAGATATGGATTCATCATTAAACTTCTGTGATCTAAGATTGGCTGTTATCCCGGAGCTGGCAAGGGGACAGTGACAGACATCCTGGGGACTTCACATACATCACTAATGGAGGTGGTGGAGGGGGTGGGTATTGAAGAACACAGCCTTAGAAACCAAAATGAAGGGTGAGCTGGAAGTGGATATGACGTCAGCCCCAATGAGATAGATAGGCCCGGTCTGCAATATAATGTGGACTTTGATTAATACATGTCAGAAAAACAAACACATGGAAATGAAAAAGAGAAGCAAGCAGGAAGAACTGAGATAAGAGAAGTGAATGCCTAGTAAAACCTCCCATGTCTGTAAAAATAAATATATGCAAAAAAAGAGAGAAAGTAATGGCTGGAAAAAAGTGGGAGACAAAAACTAGCTTTTAAAGCATCCAAAGGGAATTTTTACTTTTTCCTAAAATTATTCATCTGCCTGAGTTTTGTTCATTTTTCTTAAATTGTTCAGTCTCTGACTTCTGAGGAACCTTAGGTTCATCTGACCCTTCATCCTTTTGTTGTGTTAATTTTGGAAAAAGAAAAGCAAATACTATGAAGAAATGAAATGCGTCTTGCAAGGTAAAAAAACAATAACACAAAAGCCTTTAAAAAGCTTACTTATTAGGATCAGTTATCATTTATCCACGAATTTACTGATCAGGTTTGAGTTGAAACACATTGCTATTTCCCCCTGAACAGAAAGCAACCTC
The DNA here is from genome assembly GCF_014108245.1 of Pipistrellus kuhlii. Classification (NCBI taxonomy): domain Eukaryota; kingdom Metazoa; phylum Chordata; class Mammalia; order Chiroptera; family Vespertilionidae; genus Pipistrellus; species Pipistrellus kuhlii. The sequence continues at coordinate 124,381,936 of NW_023425515.1, read as the reverse complement.
AACAGCTGGATTCTGATCTTTGTTCCATAGTAATCTGAGATGACAGAGGATGGAAAAGTAGGAGACTTAAAATATAATTTTCTCAAGAAAATAGTCTCACAACAAAGAAAATCCTTTTAAAAAAAATCAAACTTTGCCAAAACTCAATTTCAAAAGATCATGATTCACTATAATTTTCCTGTGTATGAGTTTTATTGCAATAAATTAAAATACTGGTAAAGATTGATTTCATCTGGTCCAAGGAGTGATATTTCTCTAGTTGCTCTTGCTCTATCATGGGGGAAAATTTCCACCATAATATGTTGCTGCAAATGTTTCATCATGAGTAGAGTTTAAAAATAAAGACTACAAAAATATGAAAACTGTAAACTATCATTAATGGAAGAAATCATGATGGCAAGAAAATTACATCAAATAAACATAATAAAGAAAAACACCTTCAAATCTGCTAAATCTTTCTTCCTCGGAAGATGTGTTGTCTCCCCTTCTCCTGTCTTCTGCTCTGCCTGCCACCCAGCCCTCCCCTTCTTCCTCTCAATTCCACCTATTATCCCTTCTCCACCAGTCCAGCCTTTATGCGCCATTTTCTTCTAAGGCCAATAAGGAATATAAGTTAAACATACAGTATGTTATATTTATGCATGTGCATTAAATATTCAGATCTTAATTCCTGATGCGTTTTTTAAAGGGTCATAGTGCATATTAACTAGATTTTTATAGGCTCATTCTTCTTAAAAATAATCTTAGAAAATTCAGAAATAAATACAACCCTCTGTTTAAACACTTCAAAAGTCATGAAAATTTATTCAATGGAGATGTTTCTAAGTAATAATATCTATTTATAGGCATCTTCTAGTTATTTAACTTATTTATTTAATAGCAAATTAGACAATGGTCCTTCTAATCCTATTACTAGACATTAAGAGTTTTATGTTTTCCTGTCAGATAAAAAAGGGATTTAAATGACAATTTTATTAAAGATTGCCTCTGAAGTGGACCAACTAGGGATATCTTATAAATATATAACAATGATATATAACTCATGAAAACTCAATTAATAGGCCACTATATTAGATAATTATTCATTACCTAATTCTTCAATTATATCATGTTTATACTATTTTTACAAACTTAAAAGAATTATTAGTGACCCAAATTATTTTTTCACTGTTTTCTTTTGAACAATGTTGAATTTAGAGGAAAGATTCAGGAGTCCAACATGAATAACCATCACTCCTTCACTCGGACTCATATATAGCATTTTGTCACATCTGTGAGCACTCAATCTCTCCACACCCATAAGCACATGGTATTTTGTATGTTCTTCCCCCCTGAACCCTTTGAGAATTAGTTGCAGACATGATAGCACTTTAAATCTAAATAAATCAATGCATATATCTCCTAAGATTAAGAACTTTTCTCACCCATAATCACAACATAATTACTGTTCTTGACTATCTTTGAGCAACACTTTCACCGTAGTCAAATTGACTTAATTTTGTTTCCTTGTGCAATTCACTTAGGCAATGAGGAAATAATCCTGTTAGGCAATGAGAAAATGAATTTTCTTTGGACAATATGGAAATGCAGCTTGAATGTTGCAAGGTGTGTTGCATGGTCTCCTTTAACTTCTGCACAGATTAAATTAGAAGTTACCATACAGGAGTAACTGGAGAGCACAGCAGATGAATACAAGTTGTTTTATTTAGAAGTAAGACTTCCCAATTACAGGTAAATTCAGAAAGATTAATCACTCATAAAATAATTAAACTTTAAAATTATCCTTTTTATTGCTTTAATAGCAAGAGTTAACAAGGAGACAGAATTTCCAGAGCATCTGACATCTGTGATTATTGTGATACAAAGAAACAAACTTGTTGGCATAATTGATAATGTTGTAACTAAACAAAAACAACCTGTTTAAATTATTTCTTTTGAAAGGTCATAATTAGGAAGAATATTGTTTGTTTATTTCCATGCTTCGACAAGAATTTGGAAATAATGGAAAACAAAACAAACACCACAAAAGGAGACACACTATCTGGAAACAAGGCATCTGATTCTCCAGTGTCCAAAATCTGCAATAAGCCTCAATGAGGCAGATTATCCCGAATACCACAGTGTGTTTGTTCCATACATGGAAGAAATCTAGACAACAGTGTCTCTGAATGGGCCTCTGATGTTTCAGCAGGATGCGGAAAGACATAATATTTTGTCTTAAAAAAAAAAAAAATTCACAAACTCAACTTCTAATATACCCAGCATTACAGATACAAAAGGATGTATGAGGAAGAAGAAAGAAAATAACTGGAAACTTGCAACGCAGAGCTTTTTCCTCAGTAAAGGATCATGGTGATTATAATAATTTATCTAGATTTATCTAGATTCTAAGACTAACTTAGAGAGTTATAGAATAGTTTAGAGGGAAAAGGAAACTAAAGAAGCAAAGGATTTTGCCTTGTTTGCGCCATTGAACACATTTATAGAATGAAGAACAAATAGAACTTAAATATTATTGTAAAAGAACACATTACTTTAATTACCACCAAAACTACAGTCAAATATGATCTGAAAATCTTAGTTCCAATTAGGGAAATTTGACTTTGAACATAAAACTTGTACATTATCATTGCAAGTATTTAAACAGCAAATACAGTTTTTAACTTTTACATTATATTCTTATGTTCAATTGGAAGGTGCATCATAGATATAGTTTAGTTGTCCTAATACAAAGAAAACACCATTCATTCATTCATTCATTCTTCTTCTAACAAGTATTTGTCATGATTTTGTGCCAGATATGTTCTAGGTCTTAGAGACAAAGTCTTGGCTCTCATGAAATTTGTTCAAGTGAGAGAGACAATGAACTAAGATTAATAATGTAGATCAAGTAAAAGTAAATGCTAATAAAAATTTTTAAAGCAGGATAAAAGGAATGAGATAAAGTGGTTGGGAAAGGACATTGCTATTTTTGACAAAGAATAATCGAGGAAGACTCACAATGACACAGCACTTGAATGAACAAAGGTAGTAAGCCACATAGATCAGTATGAGAAGGAAGAGTGCTGGAAGTAGAGGGAATATAATGTACAAAGACACAGCATGAGCATGATTATAGTTCCCACAAAACCACAAAGAAGTCAGTGTGGTTGAGATGAGGTGAGCGAGGGATGAAAAAGAATTATAAGATGGGAGCCAGTGTTGACAAAAGTTGTTGCAAGAGGGCAAAGCTAGGAGAACAAAAATTACATGTTGACAACCTGTTCACTGTCATATGTGATGCGTAAGCAATATGTATATTATATTTACTAGTGAAAGCTCTCAATAACTTCATGTTTTAAGATACTCTCATGCTTATGCTCATGAATGTTTAATACAGCTTTAGAATCATCAAAGCACTAGATTTGGTATATAAGAAGGAACAGATAAAGAAATAACAGAGTATGAAATTGTCCAGTTTTTCTAAAATAAATTAATTTCTTTCACTCTTTTTTGAAGGGGGAATATATTACAATTGATTGAAATGAGTTAAACAAGACTAATAAATTTAAATAGAAACAAGTAAGAGAAATCTGAGACCATTAAACATTTATGCTTTCTAGTTGGTAGCATCTATAGGGAACTGAAGTGGTGCCAGTATTTTCTATCTTCTCCTTTTTCTTCTTCCTTCTTTCTACCAACAGAACCTAAATATTACTCTTGGGCCCCAACCTCTCACTTAGCATCAATTAAATTGACATCCAAAAAACTAACATTTCCAACAAACTCAAAGAGTCTTCGAAAAAGTTGAACCACTGCTATAATTTCTGAAGGAAGGACAAATAAGAACAAGTAAAGTAGAATCCTCTTATGAGGCAGGCAGAAGAAAGAAAAAGCCATTAAAGTTCATTAAAGAAAAAAGTAGCTCACTCTCAAAGATCTACTATGCTCACACCAATTAACTATAATAATAGAATAATTCAGATTAGTTTTACTCTTTTTAACTACTATAATTGGCAACTGACCCAAAAGTATATTAGTTAAAATAGTCTTATAAAAATAACCTGTGCACTTTAAAAGTTGGGAAGTATTAAGAAGATGGTAGTTGTACCTTGACAAAAATTAGAATAATCAGAATAGAAAGTTCTGATACACACCTGAGATATCAAGAATTTAATAATTAGCTACGTCTTCAATTTAAAATTTCTATGAACAAAGCACTAAAACACCTGCAGGTGGTATTAATAAAAGGTGATTTTAATATTGATTATAATAGAATAACATATACCCATAACCAACTCTATAACTTGATAACCCAGCTATGATAATCAAAATTATATGTACCATCAGGTTCATTTCTGAGGAGGAATGTGTGATATCCAGTAAAAATTATGGACTCTGGCCATGTTAATGACAACACAAAATTTTAATTAAAAGGAAATATTATGAGGACTCCCATTTCTGCATACAAAGGATTAACTGTTACAGAATTGCCTTAATGCTATAAACAACTAGAAAATTTGATTAAATATACATGAAGCCATCAGACAGGAGTAATAGGCAGTGCAGGGTGTGATTTTTTAGAGAAGCGAACAAGGTGAGTCCTATGACCGCCCATCTCCACCTGGAGGCATTTTCTAAGGCCACGGTGCAGAAGAGGGCAAGTAAACAGAGCCTGGTGATCTTGCTAAGTTGGGGAGACAAAGATTGCAGTACAAAAGGCTGTAATTTACAGGGTTAAATATTTAAGAAGCAAAAGTTGCACAGAGATGAGCAGAGGGTTCCTCCCATTTTTAGTTGAGTACTATCTGGGCATGAATAAGAGGAAACCAAAGCCCATGGCTGGGAAAAGAATCACAGGAAAGCAGTGGACCAAACAATTCCTAAACGTCATACAGGACCAAGAGTTTGTGTTCCCGTAAGACAAGAGAAAGACATAGAATACATAACTCATTAGGGAGGGTCCTTAGGAGTGTATATGTCTTAGTGGTGGAGGAAAATTCATGTTAAACTAGAAGCTGCTCTGAACCTATACTAACAGACCTTATAAGAAAGCCTCAAAAGATCAAACTACAGTAATTTCAAATAACTCTATAACTGAACAAAGTCTAAACTCCTATTTAAAGGAATGCAACAAAATTCAATGTTCAACAAGATGAAATTCAAAATGTCTGGCATCCAAACAAAAATTCACAGGCATTCAGACAAGAAAGAAAATATTGACTATGGTTATGATCAGTCAGAACAGAGTCATAAGTGACAGGAATGATGAAATTAGCAGAAAATTATATTAAAAGAGGTATTATAAATGTGGTCCATGTGTTCAGAAAATCTGAAGGTGATGAGAAAAGAAACAGAAGTTTGAAAAAAGACACCGTTCAGGAGATGAAATTAAACACCCAGTAATAGAAATTATCCAAAATTAAGCAAAGAAAGAAATAATACTAAGAATAAGAATAAACTGAGAAGAACAATATCAAGCCAACCAACATATGCATTAGATTCCCTGAAATAATGATTACATTTTCCAAATTTGATGAAAACTATAAAATATAAATTCAAGAAACTCAAACTCAGTAGAAAAAAACAAAAACTACCCCCAAACACATTATAAACAAATGGCTTTAAAAAAAAAAGTAATAAAGAGAAAACTTCAAAAACAATTAGGGAGGAGAAGATGTTGTACACAGGCACAAAGATAAGGAGAACAGAAACTTCTTGTAAGAAACTATGCAAACCAGAATGGAATGGAGAGACATCCTGAAAACACTGAAACACTGTCCTAGAATTTTGTATTCCATGAAAATAAGAAAATGACTATTCAATTTGAGGAAAAAATAAAAAAGTGAGGCAAATAAATCTGAGAGAATTTCTTACTTATTATTTAGACCACTACTCTAAATAATAAGGAAGAAAAGTCCTTAAATACAAGAGAATGTATTCTAGATGGGGGTGGGGGTGGGAAGAAAGCACTAGATGATACATAAAGGAAAGAACAAGACCAAAAATGTTAAATGTGTGAATATATATAAAAGCTATTTTTTCCTCACTTCTTATCTCTTTAAACTATAATTGACTATTTTAGGCAAAAACCAACAACAATGACAATATAGTTAGGGGGTCTACAATTTATGCAAAAAAATGACAATAGGATAAACAATATGCGGAAGGAGGAAATGAAAGTATACAACTATAAGATTATGAAGGTGGATTGTAATAAGTTAAGCATATTTAAACTCCAGAGCAACTGTGAATGCATTCATGAATGAATGAATGAATCAATCAATCAATCAATCAATAAAACAAAGAGGCATAGCTAATAAAGCAACAGTGAAGACAAAATCACAATACTCAATCCAGAAAAAGGCAGAAAAAAGAGGAGAGAAAAAGTATTGAAATGCTGGGAATTTTATAATGAATCATTAACTCTAGAGGAGACAGGAAGTGTAATAGAGCATAGAGGCTTCAACATTATATTTAATTCTTTTATATTAAAAAAGTATAAATTAAATGTGATAAAATATTAGGGCTTAATACAATTGGTGAATTTTTAAAACGATGCTGGTTTCTATAGATTTTTATGTCTTGAAAATATACTTTAAAATTAGAATGACAATAATTCCTGTAATTAAGTAAATATTGGTAAAGTCTCTCTTTTTTGTTTTAGAAAGAAGCTATGTCAACCAATAAAGTCTGTGTGTTTTAAAATAAGTGGTTCTCACCCTGCCATGTGGCTCAGGGGTTGAGCATTGACCTGTGGACCAGGAGGTCATGATTTGATTCCCAGGCAGGGCACATGCCTGGGTGGTAGGCTCAATCCCCAGCAGGGGCTGTGCAGAAGGTAGCCAGCCAATAATTCTCTCTTCATTGATGTTTCTGTCTCTCTCTCCCTCTCTCTTTCTCTCTGAAATCAATAAAGAAATACATTTAAAATAAGTGGTTCTACAAGAATAATTAAGTGCAATGACCTTTATTAAATTTTGTTATGTGAAGCTAATCTAGATAGCTAATATTAGGTAATTAAAAGTAAAATGCTAACTCTCCTCTGGCCTGAAAGGAAAAAACTGACATTTTAAAATAACTGTGGTACATCGACATAATGGAATACTATGCTGCAGGAAAAAGAAGGAATTCTTAACATTTGCAAAGCATGGATGGAACTGGAGAGCATTATGCTAAGCAAAATAAGCCAGTCAGAGAAAGACAAATATCACATGATCTCACTCATGTTTTTTGTTGTTGTTCTGTTTTGTTTTGTTTTTTATATTTGTGGAATATAACAAACAACATAAACTGATGAACAAAAATGGATGAAGAGACAGAGAAGCATCGATCAGACTGTCAAACCTCAGAGGGGAGGCAGGGAAGAGGGGAGTAAGGGGGAGGGATCCACCAAAGGACTTGTATGCATGCATATAAGCCTAACTAATGGACATAGACACCAGGAGGGTGAGGGCATGAGTGTGTGTGTGGGGGGAGGGGAAGAGACAATGGGGAGATAAGGACACATATGCAATACTGTAATCAATAAAGAAAAAAAGAAAAAAAAAGGAATAAATAAAACACCAAAAATAAAAACAAAATAACTCATAGAGTGAATATTTTAATTTCTTACCATCAATAATTCAACTTTTCAAAGAAAGAGAAAATAGAGTTGGTCATGACACTGAGGAAAACAATAAACCAATAGCTCTGTTGCCTTGCCTTTTCCATTGCCTCCATTATTACAACTCAGGGCTCTCAATGAGTAATCAGATATGATATGAGACTTTAATAATTCCACACCTGAGAGTGGAGTGAGGCTATTTTTCTCTCTCTTCATTGTCTATCAGCAGGCCACTCACTATAGTTCACTAAAAATAGATTTTTGTTTTTAGTAGTACAACTAACACAATTCATTTTAGGGTAATTAATCAATGTAGTACTTGAATAACAAATACAAACACAATTTTAAGAACCAAAATACTTTATTACTTCATTTTACAGACATAGACTTGAAGATCAGAAAGGTTAAGCGACTTGTCCAAAGTTATACAATAACTAATAGCAGAGCAAGGATAACAATTAATCTCTTCCAAAAAGGGAACTCCAACAAAACTCTTTGATGTCAATTCAATGGTTCAAAAAGAACACCCATAATACTGTGGCTATCCTTATGGCAAAAAGAGGACTATCAATCAAAATCTCAAAAGATAGAATTCTTTCATAGTATTAGAAAGAAAACCAAAACAATGCACAAATAACATGTGAGATGCATAAAGAATATAAACTTTTATTATTCAATTGAATAGCCACCAGCCAATGTGGCTACTGAGCACTTAAAATATGATTAGTCCCAATTAAGATATTCTATAAAGGACACACAGATTTTAAAGACTGAGTACGAAATAAGAAAGCAAATATCAAAATTTTTATATTGAATATAAGTTGAAATGATTATATTTAAATATCTTAGAAAATAAACTGAACTTGTATCTTTTTACTTTACTTAATGTGATAACTATAAAGTTTTAAATTACATACATGTCCACATATTTTTATTGGATAGCACTGTAATATAGACTATAGAACTGTCTGAAATGAAGAACTGAAAGAATTAGCATAAACTTTAATTCATTCATAAATGGTACTTTCTTCTAAATAATTAATCAAGATAAATTGAAAATTCTTTAAATAATATGATTGACAAATGTAAGATGCTATACCTTATACACTTTATGCTTTAACATCAGACAACCCAATTGAGAAAGAACCTATAAAACAGCTGGCCAGTCCACTTCAAAAATATCCCAGTTACGTACACAAAGGAAGACAGTGGTCCTGTCCTGGATTGGAGGTGAAGAGAATGAGGAGACATGATAACTATCTGTAATATGGGATCCTGGATTGCCTCCTGGACCAGAGAAAGGACATTATGGAAGAATGGATGAAATCTATAGGGTCTGTAGGTTACATAATAGTTTTATATCAATGTTAATTCTTCTGACATTGATCATTGTACTATGGTCATATAATATATTAACATTTAGAAAGTTGGATAAAGGGTAAATGAGAACTCTTTCTATTATTTTTGCAATGCTCATTAAGTCTGGACTTATTTCAAAATATAAGTTAAAAAGGAAGATCAAGACAAGGCACTGGCTACCAGGACAAGAGACTGTGCTTCCTGTGAAGTTTAAGTAGGGCAGGCCCAGTCTTTTGTCTAATGCAAATCAATAACCTATTTCCGTCAACACTGAGTAGAGCTTCCTGATTTAAAGTAGCGAATATCAGGGTGCTTCTAAAAATTATCAACTTATTTTAAAAATAAGCCAAGTGAATGCTTGCTTCTGCAAATAAAGTTCAAACACTACATAAACAAAAATGCTATATACATATTTGCAATTAGAAAGTGAAAGAATACCTTTTGAAACGTCACAGTGCTGCTGTTATCATCACCAAGCAGTATTTGTTAAGTAGTCACCACCAACCCCTACATGAAGTTTCCCAGGGCACACAAACACAAAAATGGTAACAGAGCTATGAAAGAGAAATAAAGAAACTAAATGTACAGAAAAGGTTTCAGTTAACTATTTACAAAATAGGCAAATATAACACTAAGGAGCAGGCCAGGGAGATGTGAAAACAAATCATCAGCAGGTTGTGAGCAAGAATATGCTTTCTAGGCATTAAGCTTAAATATAATAAAGACACAATACATTAAATCTATACTTACTATGCATTTATGCACTAATATGAAGGTGAAACAATAGGATGAGATGTAGTAGTGTAAAGGAATCGATATAACATTTAATCTGAAACAAAGAAGCCATTCGCTGGCAGGGAACTCAGTCTTCTACAGAATAGGGCTGGGAAGCAGATCCACTGTGTGGCTGCAAAAGTCCAATTCTGGACAACACACAGGACAGCTTTAACAGTTGAAACAAAATCAGTGTGATGAATGAGGGGGAAATTATCTGGCTTCCTAATCAATATATTACAAATTAGCCTTAGAAAACCATGCCTTTCATCGGTTACCATTTAGAAGACCAAAGTTAAGAAATATTCATGATAAACTATTTCTTTTTAAAAGTTATTACCAATAAGCAATGCTGCTATATACTTAAACTTAATAAAATGTATGAAGCAGAATTAAAGGTGTGCTTTTTAAAAAAATCCAATGGCTTAATAGTATGTCTTGAAGGTCAGAAGACAGTCTCTCTATCCAACTAAGGATATGAGAAAGACAAATTCACAAATGAAGATAGTCTGAAGAATATGATCTTGATTCACTTTTATTTTTTTAATATATTTTATTGATTTTTTTACAAAGAGGAAGGGAGAGGGATAGAGAATTAGAAACATCAATGAGAGAGAATCATCTATTAGCTGCCTCCTGCACACCCCTTATTGGGAATTTGCCCTTGATCAGAATCAAACCTGGGACCCTTCAGTCCTCAGGCCTATGCTCTATCCACTGAGCAAAACCATTTAAGGCTCGATTCACTTTTAGTCAACATGCTATTCATAGTAATTCCACAAATATTATCTAAGTGAATCCATGTGTCTTATTCTGGAAATAAGACATCCCAGAAACACACTATCTAGTGTTGTGTAGCTGCAGAAGCAACTTGTATTTAAAAAACAAAACAAGCAGCAGCATAGTATTCCATTGTGTAGATGTACCACTCATCTGCTGATGGGCACTTAGGGCTGTTTCCAAATCTTAGCTATTGTGAATTGTGTCACTATGAATATAGAGGTGCATATGTCATTTCTGATTGGTGTTTCTAGTTTCTTGGGATATATTCCTAGAAGTGGGATCACTGGGTCAAATGGGAATTCCATTTTTAGTTTTCTGAGGAAACTCCATACTATTCTCCACAGTGGCTGCACCAGTCTGCATTCCCACCATCAGTGCACATACCATTTGCAACAACATGGTTGGAACTGGAGAGCATTACGCTAAGCAAAATAAGCCAGTCAGAAAAAGATAAATATCACATGATCTCACTCATTTGTGGAATATAATGAACAATATAAACTGAACTGATGAACAAAAACAGATCAAGAGACAGAGAAGCATTGATCAGACTGTCAAACCTCTGATGGGAGGCAGGGGAGAGTGGGAGTTAGGGGAGAGAACCACCAAAGGACTTGTATGCATGCATATAAGCATAACCAATGAACACAGATACCAGGAGGTGAGGGCAGAAGTGGGTGGTTGGGGAGGGCAATGGGGGGATAAGGACACATATATAATACCTTAATCAATAAAAAAAAAGGATTCCATTAAAAAACAACAAGCAAACAAACAAAAAACATGCTTTGAATGGGTGTCTACATTCAAAATTTTACTCCCACCAAGAGATGAAACATCTCTAGCCCTGACTCTAGAAATGCCGGGTGAGACCTGCCAGTGTGTGTCAAGTAGTCACACCATGCCTAGAACCACAATGCTCTCCCATACTAAGACTGCAATTTTGAAAGCTATGTACTTGTTTTACTTGTGTCACTGGGACTAGCCTGTTTTTAAACCACTTACTGATCATTGGTTCTTTCAGACTACTGTACCAGTACCACAGTCTATATAATGCTCTGAACATCACTAGCATTCAGTAAATAACAACCAGCTTTACTATTAAAAATAAATTTAAAAACAAGCAATGAATCTAGACTATGCAACTCTCTATTGAACATAGAACTGCTGTCAGTGACACTAAAAGCTATTTACATAAAAGGCCCTCAAATTACAAAATATGCAAATTATCTTTATGCAAGAAATGTACCAAATATTCTAAGATTCAGAGTGCTTAAAAAATTCACCCAACTGGGATGATTTCAGATTAAAGAAAATAAGGACTGTGTAATTATATACACTTACCTTGACAAATAGAAAGCAATCTGTGATTAGAACATAGCAATTAGTTACAAAATGCTTCACATGGATTTAATTACCCATCAGTCTACATGTAGCTTAATTACTTTTATCTCATTGCATCAGTAAAAGATTTCTGCCTGAGGCAACTGCCAGTCATATATTTATAAGGCTTCTAGACTTTACAGTGAATACATTATAACATGCAGACAAATGTGCTGAAGTTACAGTTGCAAAGGCATTCTTCATTTTGAGTCTGATTTTATCCATAAATATCTCATTGCTTTCTTAGAGTCCACTATCATCTAGCTTTCACAGTGATGGTGTCACCTATTTGGCTAAATAACATTGTTGACATAAACATCACCTCTGTTTATCCTAATCTTGTAAGAGCCAGAAGGAAAGACCTTTAAAACCAGAACAATTATTTTATTGCCCTCGGGCAAAGGGTACTATATTCTTATGGGTAAGGTAAACACTTAAATTCAGAAAGGAGATGAGCCCTTTTCAGACAGCTGTAAGTTCAGAAAGATGGTGGCTTCACTGAATGGATGTTTAGTGATTCGGAGTGGGAATTTTTCTCTCCTTAGGAAGACAACTCCATAGTTTTAAAATTCAGCCAACCAAGGTTTGATTCCTAGCTCCTTTGGGAAGTTATTTAATTGACCTGAGAATAAATAATAACCATCTTAATTTAACATAATTGCTAAATTCAATAACATAAAAAATATAGCTAGTGGAGGGTGGCTCATAGCAAATCCTATATAATAAAAGGCTAATATGCAAATTGACCAAATGATGGTACTAGTGGTCGCTATGACAGGCACTGACCATCAGGGAGCAGATGCTTAATGCAGGGGCTTTTCCCTGGTGGTAAGTGCACTCCAACAGGGAAAGCACCTCTCAGCCAGAAACTGGCTCATGGCTGGCCAATGCAGCAGTGGTGGCAGTAAACCCCCTGGCAGCAGGCCTAAGCTGTCAGTCAGACATCCCCTGAGGGGGCCCAGACTGCGAGAGGGCACAGGCTGGGTTGAGAGATACCCCTCTAGCATAAAATAACAGTTAATAGAATTTGTGTGTTCCACCAGAAGGGGCCTGTGAGAATTACATGATTTCATCAGAAAAAGGGATTCTTTGGATGGAGCCCAGTAGAAAATACTCTCCCTCCATTTTTCTTTAGAGAAACACTTCTAGTGTTGATTGGAAAATTAGATTCTCTAAGAAGTAAGAGTTCTGGCATTAGGGGAATCTGACTTCATCCGACTTAAACCATTTAAAAACCCTTCTGTAAAATAGGCAGGTCTCTGAGCCAGATGGCATTGTGTCAACTGAGCTTAGAGAGATCTATGGAGGGTTCCTTTAGGGCTCATAAGTCATCAGGAGTCTCTGTGGAAATCTTTTACCCAAACCAGAGTTGCTTTTGTTTCTGTTCAAATATAAACAAAATCAATAGGAAAAAGAGTCTCAAGTAGTAAGAATCACCTAGAAAGCATTTAAAAAGTCAGGTGAGAGGCAGGGTGGGCAAAATTCTAAGAAAGGATTCTGTAGTGATATCCAAGACTGTGCAACCTGGTGATATGATAACCACACTAAGGGAAACGCTAGGTGAGAGTTCATGAGAATATATGGCAACAAGTTAAACATATTTAACTAGTAAAATCCTAAAAAACAAAAAACAAAACAAAACAAAAAAACACAGAAAATATTTTTACACCTTAAAAATTTGTTAAATTCGCTGAAACCAGTTTGGCTCAGTGGTAGAGCGTCGGTCTGCGGACTGAAAGGTCCCGGGTTCTATTCCGGTCAAGGGCATGTACGTTGGCTGAGAGCACATCCCCAGTAGGGGATGTGCAGGAGGCGGCTGGTCAATGTTTCTCTCTCATCGACGTTTCTGGCTCTCTGTCTCTCTCCCTTCCTCTCTGTAAAAAATAAATAAAATATATTTTTTAAAAATTTTTGTTAAATTCCTCCTTAGATTTAGTTAACACTCACACTATGATTTTGATCTCCCCAATTACTAATCCCCAAAAGGAATACAAGTTCCACATTCTTAAAAAGAGTTTGCAAATGGCTCAAGTATTTCAAGGACACAAGAAACCAAAGTCGCACGTGATGGTCACAAGAGTGCAGCTTTCGAAGTGAGCCCAGCCTTCTGCAGAATGATGAATGTGAATTTAGTAAGCTCAAGCTAATTACTGAGGATGTTCAGGACAAAAACTGCATGACTAATTTCCATGGCATGGATCTTACCGTGACAAAATGTGCTCCATGGTCTAAAAATGGCAGATCATGCCCTGGCCGGTGTAGCTCAGTTGGCTGGAGCATAGTCCTATGTCCCAAAGGGTCATGGGTTTGATTCCTGGTCAGGGTACATATGGGAGGCAACAGATGGATGTTTCCCACATTTAAGTTTCTCTCTCTCCTTTCCTCTCTCTTCCAAATTTATTTACAATTGTTTTATTCACGTAGATGCCTCCAGCTCTTCACACAAAGACTTTATAGCACATAATAAATACTCAATTAATATTTGCTAAAGGAAGGAAAGGGAAGGGACAGGAAGGAGGGAAATGCTTCAAATGTTTAACCTAGGCAAAGTCAAATTTTCAAAAAATATTTTTCTATTATTCTTGTAGGTAGGAAACCATTTTTTAGAAAGTTTTCTAAATATAATCAGATGTCACAGTAACAGATTCCACCACACATTTCAGAAAGAACGTATTTGCTCTTTCATCTCTTTGTGAAGCTTGTCCCAGTAGTTCACACCCAGCAACAGAACAGCTTTGTCTGCAGAGGGCCAGCTGCTAGACCAGGGTTGGCCTCTCGCTGGCCAGTGACAATGAGCACAGTAATGGCTCTTAGGCCTTGTCTGTAAAATGGCCATAATAGCAATGAATGGTTCCAATTCAAAGACAGGAAATTTTCCACTGAAAATACAACAACATCCGACCTGATACCTGGCACAAGGGCAATTATCACACACAGTTACTTATCTAAGATGAAGTAGCTCCAAAGATAAACTGCAACTAGAAAAATATTAAATATACATCAATAAATGTACCCCCCTATGAACAGAATGGTGGCTCATGTCAGAGAAAGCTTTAGAGTCAGCTTGGTTACAATTCTCGCTCCACCATTCCTTAGCTAGGTAGCCTTGGGGTAGCTACCGACATCTCTGAGCTTAGGT
Source organism: Pipistrellus kuhlii (assembly GCF_014108245.1). Classification (NCBI taxonomy): domain Eukaryota; kingdom Metazoa; phylum Chordata; class Mammalia; order Chiroptera; family Vespertilionidae; genus Pipistrellus; species Pipistrellus kuhlii. The sequence continues at coordinate 124,366,916 of NW_023425515.1, read as the reverse complement.
TTCTCAGCTGTAAGATGAAGACAATCATTCAATACCTCAGAGGGCTGATGGAATAAGAGAATCCATACAAAGCAGTCCCCACTCTGCCTGGCACACAGTAAACACGTTAGCCACTGTTACTATGTGAGACACCAAAGTAACAACGAGGAGATATGGATCCATCCCAGATCTCAACATGGGTGTTTTCATGTTGTTGTGTTTTGGCTGGAGCAGGAGCCGTTGCTTTTGGAAATTGGAAATAACAGTATGTGTAGTAAGACATTAGAGTTACTCTGGAATTTCCATTTGGAGAAGAAAACTACTTCTGTGATAGTAAAGTTACAATAAAAAGGATAATTGTGGCATAGCCTGTTCAGACCTATATGTAGAAATTGCCCCGTTTGCAAATGGGAACTACCCAAGCACAGAAATAGAGCTTGATGCAGGGCTTTAAAAACAATAAAGTTAATTAAAAGAAAAAAATACTTTTTATAGAGTTCAAAAACAAGTTAATTTTTTCTCAAATTCACATTTAGAGTGTTAACAGTCAAGAAGTTAAAAAGCAATGAAATAAATACTTAAAACCACTTCAACCGACTTCTATTATAAGAAGCTTTCTGAGTCTGCTTTTTAACTCATTAAGTGTTTTTCAAGTTAGGTTTGGTGCCTCAAAGCAGGTTTCATGGTGATTTTGTCAAGAAAAAAGTCCAGAAGTCACTTACACTTTTGATTTGGAAAATCTAAATCATCTTGATGAATTTTTTTTTCTTATAAACCAACATTACAAAGATGAATTAAAACTAAAAAAAAATATAAAAATATAGTTTAAGTATTAAAACAAGTACTAAAATCAATAAACCAGAAGCTAATACCCTTTAAAAGAACCAATGTGCCAAATCCCTGAGCCTTTTTCCTTTATATGCTTTGGGGTCGAAGGAGGAAACACTGATGTGAATTGGCTTTTGGATGATGTGCAGAACAGGCCATTAGATGCCCATCTGCCAGTGGTGAGAACACAACTGCCATTGACCTCAGACGTGGACAGGGGCAGATCTTCAGGGCTGGTGTCAGCCAACAAAAATTAAACAAGAAATTAAACCAGGTACCACTTCCTACACACATACACACACACACTTTTGATAATTATGAATGGAAAAGAAAAAGGCACACATACAGCAAAAATCACTGCTACGAACATCAAAATACAGAAAGATTATTAAAGGTTAAACAGGAAATATCCAAGCTGCCATTCCTCCCTGAGTGCCTGCTCTTTACAAGCATCTTCATCTCAGTGTCTTCTTGCCTCCCTTTCTCTCCCTACTACTGCTCTTGCATGGGGACCATTTCTGTTCTTCTGGGTTCTCCCTTCCATTTTCTCCTCCACTGTGCTGCATTAGAGACTGCTTTCGTTGCCACAGTGGCTAGCCTTTATTACCAGCAGAGTAGGTTAGTACCTTTAAATGCCCCCTCCCCGGAGAAGACCTAAAGTACCCCCAAAGAAAACCCAGCGAATGAGTGGTTGCATACATTAAAGCCATCTGTTGTTGCCATCTGCCCAGGAAAGTTATCGCACTAAGCCTGGCCCTTGAAGTGATGATCCTCTCTATGTCTACTGGGAACCCTCCATATTGTCTGGAACTGTCAGGGTTTATTCCAACAAATGTTAGGAGAAGGAGAGTCTACATCTCCACTGTATCGTGTTAAAACTAGGGGGGGGGGGGGAGCAATACTTTCACTTACAAGATGGAATGAATATCGACTGGCTTCTATAAATAACTTCTTCAAGTGAAGATGGAACTCAAAACAATATCCCTGAGATATTATGAATCCTGGACTCTAGCTACATGCATTTTGGGTTGAATATTTTTTTACATGGAAAAGATTCATAATTTTTTCAACTCCAGATTCTGAACTTCCAACTTCTAAAAAATAATAGAAACCTCAAAGACGGTCTAGAGAAGACGAAAAGAATTTTAATTGTAGCACTTCCAATGTTGTCTCACTTTAAATAAGTCACTTGATTTTGCTAAATCTCAGTTTCTTTATCTGGAAAACAGGAGATTTGGCCAGATTATTTCACTCAACTTTTGGGGTTGGAGATCCCCTTTGACACTGATGGAAGTCATGGATCCCTTTCCAAAGATAAGGCACATGCCACATTTTACTGGATGTATCAGGAGATTCATAGATTCTTAAATATACATCTGTGGATAAATTCCTGGACTTTATGCTAAAATATGATGCTCAGTGCACACAACAAACCATTTTTTTAAATGAAGATACATAATTTTTACCACTAGAAAATCAATTTATTTATACCCCCCACTTAATAGCTGTTGGATAATTCCTTGAAAAATATAAGTTTAATGAGATTCTGAAATTATACACCTGCTCATGGACCCTACATATAACTATTTATTTGGTATAATTGTAAAATAATCACTCTATCAGCCAAGAATGGTCACTTTTGATTGGCAAGTGATTTAAGTACAACAAGAGTTATAATTTCTCCGGCTTGAGACTTTCAAAGCTTTCATCAAACATTAATAAAAATGTTATTCTAAGCAGCCATCTCTGAAAAAAATATTTTCAAAAATAATAATTTTCATTTTACATCAAACATAGGCTGTTCACTTCGAAAAAAATGAATAAAACTGGTTAAGAAAGAAGCATCTCAACTATCAACCATCAAGTGATACAGTTTACATATAATCTTCCAAGATTTTAATAAAATTAGTGTATTTAATTTTTATATTTAATAAAACTCTTATTAAAAACAGTAGCTTTATGAAGACTATCAAAAAAAGTAATATAATTAAAGATGTATAGTTCTTTGAAGTTTTACTAGGAGACACCATTCTGAGGGGGTTAGAAATAATCATCATTCCTGGATTCAGGCTTATTAGTTATCAGGACAAGTAGAAAAAAGTAAAGCTAAAACACATCCCTCATTTAGGAACTCTAGGACACAATTCCCAAAGTACCTTCCATGTTCTATCTAGAATTCTAGGGACTAGGACATATCTTCCTAACAACATAAGTCAAAAATTTGATTTTCGACTTATCTTTGCTACTATGAGTAAAAATCAATGAAAAAGCAATAGTAATGAAAAAGAGGTATACTCCTATTGAATTATTAATAGGCTGTAAATGTTTTTGTTCACCATTCTTCACTGCCCTCACAAACAATTTTAAAATGGGAGCTGCTGAAGCATGAAGACTGTTTGCAGCCATTGCTTTCTGAAATCACAGCGCTGGGAATCGGTGGAATTCTTACATCCTTGGTTATTATCAGGCATTGTGAACTTTCTTTGAAAGCAGACTATAAATTCACAAGGGGGGTCCTTTTCTTTCAATCAAGGAAATGTTTAAAATGACCCCCATCTGCCATTTTAAAGTATTCTTCTCAGAGACTGCCATAAATATTTAATATAAAAAGGCACCGTTTAAGCACAATGAATAGCTTATGAAATTAGAGTTGGCTGATGAATTACACTGTAAATAATGACAAAGAAAATATGAGCAGCATTACTAATTTCACTTATTTCTACTGATATTTCTTAAGAAATATTCAAAAAATACTTAGATATGAAGGTCAACTTAATTGGCATGAAAGGGTGACTAACTCTATAGAACCATTAAACTCTTGACTCTATATCTAACATGTAGGTACAGTACCCCCACTGAAACAATAGCATATTGATTTTCCATTTCTCAAGAAGTCTCACTTAACCTGCTAACTACTTTCACAAAACATCACAGAAGTGGAGGATACATTACATCTAGTCCCTGGCTTAGTCTTTTGTATTCAAACAGAAATCAACACCTAAAGGCTGACTTTTCTGCAGAAGACATTCAGCACTCATTAATGAAATGAGTGCACACAGTTATTATCAGATGCATAATTCAAAATTGCTGAGAAAATATCCTTTTTCTTTCTGGTATTATTACAACAACAAATCTGCATATTTTCCACTCTCATTAATATCCAGAAAAAAAAATCTCTAACTCTTGGTGGTGTTTTTCTTTTAATGAATAGCTGTTATTTCTTCTCCTAATAACTCCAAATCTCTCAATTCTTCCATTTAAATCAAACAATTTCAATTTCTTTTAATTTTTTTCAGAGGTCTCTTTTTCTAACACATTTTCAATGAATGTCTCCAGAGTGTAATAAAAGTATTATTTCTCAATACTTGCAAAGTTTAGCCAAAGTAATGTTAACTCTTACAAGAACAACATATCCTTGACATAATAAGTGTGCTGCCCAGATTCCCCTGTGGGGTTAGGGCCAACCCTCAAGTTTAAACAGCTTCATAATTCAACATACTATATACCTATGGATGTTTTTGACCAAACCTTACACAGTTAACAGTTTCTCTTATATTGATGTCATGCATCAATACCCTTCGTATGTTTTTACTAAGTAAAATGCAATATTGTTCCACACTAAGTATATCATCTGTAAAAAAACATCTTCAGGCTATAAACAGAGCTCTGTAGATTATTCTTTAATATGAATGCATTTTCCTAAAATTCTTATGGGAAAAATATACTAGGAATTCTCAACATTTTGATTTATGTAAAGATAGTTAATTTAATGGTTTCCCTATTTTTATATGGGCTATCGTTCCATCATAAAAGAGAGAAACAAAATTGATTGGAAGTATTCTGCAAAATGTCATAGTACTCACTAATTAATATAATTGGCTTGGTATTTTGACAATTGGTTGAGGTTCTATTATCTCCTCAATCCTTATCATCAGTATGATTTATAGATGTGTCTATTTAAAAGATGATCACTGTATATAATAGAATCTAAGACATCTAAATAACTTTTAAAATCACCTTTTAATAACTTTTAGTTTGCCTTAATAATACATTTTTTACTCACATACCTAATAAATATTCTTATGCCTAATACTCAAGATATATAACAAACATAAATTACACTATTCATTAATTTTAATAGATATCTCAAGTGGTACATAGCTACAGCCTAAATTACAAACCATTTGATAAATGATGGAAGTTTCTGTGCATTATTTAGACTCACTAAAACAAACTTTGTAATGAACAAAAGCTTCCTAAGTGAGAGTTCTTGCATGAACAAAGTCAAAATATAAACCTCAACCCCTAGTTTTCTGTTCTCACCTCAGTCTTAAGTTGTTCTGAAAAAGCATGGAGTTGTTTAAGTCAAACAATTACAGTCTCATGTTGAATAAGAGAATGTAATGCACAGGGAAAATAAGCAATCCTCAGTTTACCCTCGCCATTCTTTCACTATAGCAGCTGGCCTGTTCTATTCCACAATATCGCACACACATGTGCTACTAGATATACAAAGATGCAAAATCTTCCATTTAGACACAGTCCCCTCCTTAACGCTCCTGTATTTCAGGTGAGATAATTATTTTGTTAAGTTCTTCCCTCATCCCCACATGGCCTTCCCAGCAATCAAGATTACTATAAGAGAGTAAAGAAAGAAAAATTTCAAAATGGGGATTTCTTTATAACCTAAAATATTTCAAAGACTATGTCAGCATGTTGAATGTGACTTATTACAGCAAGTACAAAGGGCATTTTGAATGTTGGTGAGGCAATGACTTATTCAGGATAGGCCACGGGGCCACTCCACTTAGACTGTGAGATCAGGATTAGGATAAGCAATTAAAGATTACTAAGAAAGATACCTTAGGCCCCTTTTGTTTCATTTAAAATTACTCTGAAACATCAACTTGAAATAGACCTAAAAAGCCATGAGCAAGTCTAACTCTCTCAGCCTTGTGCTCTTTCTAAGACAGGGATAACAGCTTGTCTCATTGGGTGTTGTAAGCCTCAAGATCATTCAAGTAAAACATCTAATACAATGACAGGAAACAGTCATCATTAAATAAATGGAAACTATTTTTCTATTACCATTTTATTTTTAATATAACATTTTGAGAAGGAACCTTTCTATTACAGATAGATAAGGGTGCTTTGACTAAGACAATTCCTTGAATCTCAAGAAAAATGTACATACAGTTTGCTTATATTTAAAGCAACATTGTCTCCTGATTGCTGTATTCCCTAACTACTGAGTAAGTAAAACTCTCAATATTCCTATAAGTCTACCAAGCCAAGAGTGTTTGAATAAAAATATCATAGGTCCACAGTTTCTGGAGGTATATTTTCATACTAAGTGCTCTCTGAGGCATAAAGCTCACTAGTAATTGGAAATTTAGCATCATTATTTTAATACTAACTAAATAGAAGTGTGGATGGCAGTACATAATTCTAAAAACAAAATATTTTTATTTGGTCAATTTTATACATAATAGACAAAAACCTGATTCTTTGAAAGTTTTTAAGATCATATGGAAATATGACAAAGGGAAGTCAGAATCAGAAAATAGTACTGAATACTCTCAACAATAAAGATAAGTAAAAAATCTCTAAAAAACAAACAAATATATATTTTGACTTGTCAATCAAGCATGAATCTAACCAATTCTACTGACTTCACTACCTTTGATCACTATCCTCACATTGTCTTGGAGTTAGCTTTTTCTGCAGTGGCTCAAACCTTCATCTTGAACTCGATCTTCACTTCACATTTATAGGTCTAGTCCTAAAACCAATATCATTCATTCAATTATGAGCCCAGACCCTGCCCTCTGATCTTACATGTCACTAAAAAAACAGCCAGGCCAAATTTAGTCTGGACATCCTAATAGCATACTCCATAGTGCTGAGAACTGATACAATTCGAGCTTGCAGTTATAAGGAACAGCAGCAGATTCTGAGTAAATTTATTAAAAGAAATACTGAGAATGAACTTAATACTAAACTTCCAGATACAAAGAAGTGCAAAACAGGCCTGAAGAGTAAACAGTGCTTCTGCTGCAACTCGCCCCCCCTCTCCCCCCAAGAGCTGGCTGCCACTGCTGCCACTCAGGCTGACAAACATGGATTCAGAGTGGAGCCTCCACCTCAGCTTGAATTGGTTTATTGATGGGATCTAGGTCCCATGCCTGTGCCCTATGAAAAAGGAGATAGTTTTCTGAGTTCCATCTTGGGAAGGTGATTATCAAGATGGTAGAAGTGCCTGGATTACAGGGAAAGTAGTATATATCTCCTTTTTATTCCCCATTGACCTTCCCCCAGCCTCCCCTACCCCCGGTCGCATACCCTCAAACCCCGCCCCGCCCCCACCCAAGTGTCTTGTGTCCACTGGTTGTGCTTATATGCATACATACAAGTCCTTCAGTTGATCTCTTCCCCTCCCCTCTGGAATTTGACACTCAATGCTTTACTGCCTCTATATCTATCTTTTGGTTTATCAGGTTATAATGTTCTTTATTTTCCATAAATGAGTGAGATCATGTGGTATTTTTCTTTCATTACCTGGCTAATTTCACTTGACATAATGCTCTCCAGATCTATTCATGCTGCTGCAAATGGTAAGAATTCCTTTTTTTTTTTTTTTTTTTTTTTTTTTTTTTTTTTTTTTTTTTTTTTTTTTTTTTTAATAGCAGTGTAGTATTTCATTGTATAGATGTACCATAGTTTTCTTATCCACTCATCTGCTGATGGGCATTCAGGCTGTTTCCAAATCTTACTATAAATAGTAAAGATGAAAACTCTGTAATGTTCCTAACTGCCTCATGCCAACTTCTGCAATCTCTACTACTATGCTTTACCTTTTCAAATTGTGAAAGCACAGCTTATGATTTAGGCACCATACTGACATACTGGCACCCACCTTGATTAATTCTGCCCTTTTTTACCCCCCTTTTCCTCCTCCTTTTCCTTCTAGCTTTGGTAGTGCAATGGCTACTGACATGTTAGTTATTCCTGAGTTCTCATAGAAAATCACTTTCATCATTAACCATGTGTATATAAGTAGAACCACCTTTGTCATATGAACTTTGTCATGACTCAAAAAAGGGAAAATTCCAAGATATGTTACACATAACACTGCTTTTGGACAATACAGAAGGGCAGAGATATCCATGACAAATAAGTATTGGAAGTCTTACTTGGATAAACATCTTGTATGGATAAACACAATGAAGATGGGTGGATCACTATTTCTTAATGTCTCATTTAGCATCATTTTATGTAGCCTCCCATGTGCAAACTATATTTAGGAATAGAAAGAGGCATAAAGAGACTGAAAAGTGAAGTAAAAGAAATATCACCTCCAAGCTAAAGTCCCAAAACAAATAATATGCAATTGTATGCCTTAAAAATGACTAGAAGGATAAACAGAAACTTCTCAGTATTTATAGAGAACTAGGGGCCCAGGGTCCCTCAGCCCAGCATTCTCCCTCTCACAGACTGGGAGCCCTCAGGGGATGTCCTACTGACAGCTTAAACCACAGTCTGGCCTCCCTCTGTGGGAGGCAACCAGGTTGATCAGGGGAAGGCGCCAGCCCCATCACTTCACTGCTGCAGCCACTGCCAGCCATCACAGCCGCCAAGGTGTTTTCATCAACACAGACAACAGTCCCTTAACCATGAAAAAATGACAACTTTCTTTAGGCATTTTCAATATGTGTCTTTCATAGAATATGACCTTCTTTCCCTCCTTCCTTTTTTCCTTCCTTCCTTTTTTTCCTTCCTTCCCTCCTTCCTTCCTTCCTTCCTTCCCTCCTTCCTTCCTTCTTTTTTTTATCCTCACCTGAGGATATGTTTCCATTGATTTTTAGAGAGTGTGGAAGAGAAAGGGAAAGACAAAGAGAAAAATCAATGTGAGAGGGACACTTTGATTGGTTGCCTCTTGCATGAGCCCTGACCTGGGCCCTGTCCAGGGAGAAGCCTGCAACCTAGGTACATGCCCTTGATCAGAATCAAACCCGGACCCTGCAGTCAGCAGGCCACGGCATTATACACTGAGCCAAACTGGCTAGGGTAGGATATGATATTTCTTAGCCCTTCAGCAGCAGACTTTCATTTTTTCCTCCCGGAGTGTGGTGGAAATACTCTAGATCACCTTTTTGGATTCTTATTACCCAAGTTACCAAGAAAATTACCAGTGGCATACAGGGAGCTTAGCCAATGAGCGGTCAGAAGAGGTACGGTATTTCCTCTGCAGCTCATGCACAGAGGCAGGACTGCTGGCAAACTGAGGCTGGCACACACCCTCTGTCTCCGGGTCTGCTCAAGCTTCCCAACACTGGATTGGAAGTACCAGCTAATGCAATAAGTCAAGAAAAGGAAATAATCACAACATCAATTATTAAGACTAGGAAATTGACATTGTTATCTTTCTATTAACTCAACTATAGCTCTTATTTGGACTTCACCAGTTTTTCCATTAACTCACTTTTTGGGGGGGTAACAGGGAGGAGTAAGAGGAAAGTTCTATAAATTTTACTACATAGATCCATATAACCCCCACCACAATGGACATGTAGATCTACTCAATCATACCCAAAATAATGTTCTGATGTTACCCCTTTAGACATTACTCTTCCCACCCCTAACTCCTGGCAATCATTAAACTATTCTCCAGCTTTATAATTTTGTCATTTCAGGAATGTTTTATATAGACTCACACAGTGTGTAGTCATTTGATATTGACTTAAAAAACCCCTCAACATAATGCTCTTGAGATTCAATCAAGTTGCTGCATATATAAATACTGTGCTTTTTTTTTTTATTGCTCAGCAGTATTCCATTGTACTGATAGACCATGATCTATTCATTCATTCACTTGTTGAAAGACATTTGGGTTGTTTCCAGTTTGGAGATTAAAGCCACCAGGAACATTCATGTATAGTTTTTTGTGTAAATTTACATTTTCATAAATACCCAGAAGAGAGGCTACTGAGTCATATGTTATTTATAATGATTAGTTTCTATGTGTCAACTTGACTAGTCTATGGTACATAGTTTTTTTCAGTCTAGATGTTGCTGTGAAAATATGTTTTTTAGATGTGATTAACATTTAAAGCAGTAGCCTTTACTAGTAAGTAAAGCAGATCACCCTCCATAATATGGATGGGTCTCTTCCAATCAGTTGAAGGACTTAAGACAAAAGACTGAAGTTCCCAGAAAACTAAGGCATTCTTCCCACAGACTGTCTTTAGATTCAAGACTGTAACAGTGATTGCTGCCAGAATTTCTAACCTGCTCTTCAGAGTTCAGACTTGTCAGTCCCCACAATCATGTGAGCCAATTCCTTAAAATCAATTATTCAGAGAGTGTGTGTGTGTGTGTGTGTGTGTGTGTGTGTGTATGTGTGTAATTTGCTCTATTTCTCTGGAGACCTCTGACTAATACAATACACTATGATTGGGAAGTAGGCAGGGATATCTGTTCTTAGCACTTCTTTTTGATTTTTCCTACTATTCAATAAACTGATTTTCAAAATATGAATTTTAATATACAATTCTTTATATATAAATACATAAATATAAAAATAAATTTATAATAAATATAGATACAGGCATATTGGCTAGCCAAAGATGAATAATTTAATAGATTCAGTAAGTATTATATGAAAAGGTCTTATAAAGTCCATTAGTATTTCAGCAGGTAAATTCTGTAAGAAGTAAAACAGACTACCCTTTCTCCAATTGTATACCCACCCTAGTAAACTAAGTAGAAATATGTCCAGGCACATGGTGTGAGTTTGGAAGTGAGCAATATCTTAGATACACGCACAAATGATACGCAGATTTTGTCAATGGGGGGTCCATAGTCATGAGAAAATTTACACTTTACAAAAGTGGGAAAATTGACTATTACTTCAAATAACTATTAAAAACTATTTTAGGGAACACTATATAACTACAGAATACTGTTAGGTTCTAAGCAGTAATAGCAGGAACATTTTAAAAGCAATTTAAATAGTAGTGTTTTAGAAAATAATAGAGGAATAAACAGATAGCCTTAATCTCTCTGTCATGAAGACAGCCATTAAAAATTCAACAAGTTTCTACTGAGCATCTATTAAGTTCTAGGCTCTTAGGAAACACCAATGAAGAAAACATATAGTCTAAACTTTGATGGACTATACAATGAGTTGGTGGGGGGTGGAAGAAAAGTGAAAAAAAAAAAGTAATAAGTCATAAATCATAATAAATCCTAAAGAAGAAAAGTAGATTTAAGAAAGCAATTAAAAGATGGAGGTGTGGGTGGAGGTAGGTGCTATTTTAGAGAAGACTGGCAGAGACAAAACACCAAGAAGGTGACATCTGGGTGAAACATGGGCTATTTAAAGCTGGGGTGACCTGGGAAGGTGAAAAGAGAGATCAGATTTCATTCTTGATTACCTGCCTCATTCAGTTATTCCTGGATCAAGACTGTATCTAGAATCCTTCACGCCTTTTTCTTTGTTAGTAACTGAAGTCCTGACCAAACACAACATGTTCCTCATAAACTACTCATCTGCAGAAATGAGAAGACCAGCCTCACCTCAAGAGGAGCTGGACTCTACCCCAGGCACAGTCCAGGAGGGCAAGCTCCTTCCCCACCCAGGCAGGGAAAAGCAAAAGGGTTACCAACAGATGAATGAAGAAGAAACAAATAGCAGCTACATAAAAGGAGGATGTTAAAGAGAGGACACTGAAAATCTTTATGAATTTGAAAGAAATAATAATAATCAACAACAGAAACGGGGGCTTCTTCATGCACTTTCATTCAAAAGAAAATGGGAGTAGATCATGGGTACATCAATCACTGTGTGGTAGAAAATACAACTATCAAACTATTGGGTGGTCCTCTCAGAGGGAAGTTGTCAAATGCACCTGACTTTGATCTTTCATTCACGGAAATAGCCTGGAGAAACTTCTCCACCCCATAAAAATAATAAATCTCAAAAGCCACATACTGTGAACCACCTCTGGTGAGAAATCCTGGTTTTCAATGTACTAAGTAAACATTAACTGTTAATATGCTGAACCAGAAACATTACAGTGAAACCCAAAGGAATAAAAATCTGTAACAAAAAATCTCGGGGGTTGAAGAAGACACAGAAGAGAAAGAGAGAGGCAGAATCTATAGCATTTTTTACATCAGAAACCATTTAGTGAAGCTATTAAGCATTAATAAGAATTAGTACCCAGAAATTAAATTTAACTATGTCTTTTTAAGTTAAAGTCAAAATAAAAAAGAGCCTAAATAAAAATGTCTATAATAATATAAAAATCTTACTTGTATGAATTGTTTTAATTTTTGGTAAAATCCATGAACAATGATGATTTGGGTGATTTGTCCACATAAAAGATTACTGATTAATGTACACATATATAAAATTAGTATGTGAATCAATATATAATTTTAAAGCAAAAATAATTCCAACAAAATAAATAGCCTCTTTTCACTCGTTGAGTCCTTTGTGAAGTTATACAACTGGCTAGAATCTCTCTTGTCAAGAAATAGTATAGAGCAGTGCTAGGAACCAGAGGACTTGGATCTGATTTTGGTTCCACCACTTGGTAGCTATTATTTGACCATGCCAAGACTCTCTTATTGAGCTTTGGTTTTCATCCATAAAGTACCTAAATGAATAGTACCTAACTCAATGGTTATCCTAAAGGTTAAATTAAATATACGTAAAGTGTCTAAGGTTGTTATTATAAATATTATATATATTTCATTTTTATATATCAATTTTATATGTATATGTTCCATATAATCCATATGTATATATAATAAATATTGTTAAATCTGAGTTCCTTCATCAATGACTCACTGTGTCAGCTAGGTAAGCCATTTACTCACTTTGAGCTTTTAATTTTTACATTTGTAAAGTGGAGATCATGCTACCTATCCAGCCTAAATTCAAGAGATTATCCACCCAAATTAGCAAGGGAACTCATCAGCCCAATTTCTGTACTGCCACGTTTATCAGTTTTATAATACTTTCAAAGTATTATAAACTGGTGGTTTAAACAACAGCAGTTCCTGTTCCAGAAGCTAGAGATCCAAGACCAGGTGTTGGCAGCATTGGTTTCTTCAATGCTGTCAGGAAAATCTGATGCCTTGCTCCTAGCTTCCAGTGGGTTGCTGGCAATCTCTGGGGTTCCTTGTGGAAGCATCACCCTGGTTGTTGCCTTTCCCTTTGTATGGCATTCTCCATATTTGAGTGTCATCAACAACATTGTACTATAAGGACAGCAGTCATATTGGATGACAGTCCATTCTAACAATTTCATTTTAACTCCATTACTTTTGTAAAGACACCATCACCAAATAAGGTCATGCATACTCTGAGAAATTGGGGGTTAGGATTTCAACACAAGAAATTTAGGGAACACACAATTTAACCCATATCACTGTGCTTCATTTAAAAGGTTGCAAATCAGGGCACACACAGGGAGTGTGACATACCTACATTGGAAGTCCAAGAGAACTCAAACTCCTGGCTATAATTCATTGTCCCCCAGGCTACAAAGTTCAAATACAAGCAGCTATATCTGCAACACAAATCTATTTTCTCCTTAGGCATGACTGCCACATAGAACACCCAAGTAAATCTGAATTTCAGATAAACAATGAACAAATTTTCAGTTATGTCCCATGATCTTCTTATATCTTTATTTGGAAAAGGGGACACCATACCCATTTGTGGATTGCTGTTACATGCTGCACTGAGCTAGCTACACAAGCTAGCTACTTAAAGTCCCCCTATAAGAACTGTCTGAGTTATCTGTTATGCACAGAAATCCCCCAGTTCCATCCCAGACCCACAAAATCAGGCCCTCCGGGGAAGGAGTCTGGAAAGCTATAGGTTTAAACAGTAGCCAAGATGATTATTATAAAAGACACTTGCTAAACAATGAGTTAGATGAGGAAAAAGAGCTGTTGAAGATTTTAGTACAAAGAAGAATAAAGTAAAAACAGAATTGAGAAATAAACAGCTGGGAATAGCAAACATCTTTCTAATTTAGTATATGGGAGTATAGGAAATAGGACTAGATAACCACAAATAATTAATGCTTACCTTCTGGGGAGGTGGAATTTGTGTGGTAATTGCATTAGTCAGACTGTTTTCCCCTGTGCTTAGTCCACACCAGGTAGGAACCTGCTAAACCTCCAGTGCCCTGCAACAACAGCCATCGGCCCTCTTGACACTGTCTTCTGGCTCTACCCGAGGCCTGCCCAGGAGCGAACTCCCACTGCCTAGGGGTTCTCAGCCTGCCTAAGACAGGGAAATCATCTTTCTCACTACAAGTGAGAATGTGAGGCAGAACCCTGCCTGGTTTGTGGGTGGTCTGGCTACAACTCAATGTTTTGAAATATGTTTCAAATATGGGGTGGGGGGGGGGGGGAGCGGGGGAGACAAGCAAAAACAAAGCAAGTACCACATTAAAATAAAATCTGTGTTTTAAGCTGCTTTTAAATAAAGCACCTAAAGCATTTAAATCAATCTCATTGACTTCATGTGCATAATAGTTCAGATGTGCAAAAACTATATTGGTTTACAAAACTAAATTATAGTGAATAAATAAACACTTCTTGGATTAATTCTACAAGGTGCTGAACTGTGATATATTCTTCAGACAATCCGACCTGTTTTGGGTCCTTTCACCAATTCTGATTACCTAATCCCAAACTTCTTCTTGTACTAGATAGTTGAAAAGATTTCTGAGCTCTGTGTAATTTGAACTTTGTCCTATGAGGCTTAAATTCAACAAAAGCATTATACATGTCACATCATAGACACAAATCACACAGTAACACACACCCTTTTTTTTTATATATAACATTGCAGGTTATTTTAGCTTTTGGATTTTAATGTACAGAGTTTGAGTTTTTACTTAATATAGCTTGGTTTATTAGGAAAGGATGAAGCAACAACAAAGGAGAAACAACCAGGAAACTTGAGAATTCATGACAACAGATCCAATGTCTAATGCTCTTTCAGATACATTATAGTGAGATACCCAAGGATAAAATGACAAAAATTAGTAATATTCTTATGTCCGTGGCTAAACCACATTTTCACTGAAAATATAACTGATTATTTCTCTGAGGAAAATAACCATGAAATAAGAGTATTTAAATTTTAATAAAAATATCCTGTCACATTATAATTGCATTGAGACAGACATCAATGAAATTAGACGTAAAATGTAAAGCAGGGAGTCTATTTCATTACAAGGTTACTTAGGATAGGAGTGTTCATTATATAAGTTAACTTCATGTCAACTGAAGGAAACTTTTTCCCCTCAAGCAGCAATTTTCATCTGGTGGGCTGTAAACATTTTTAAAACATACAATATCTGACTATTTACTCAGGATCACTGACTTTTTCCCCCTTAGATTGTCAAATAGAAAATGACAACAGTCATCTGGTATGAATGAACCAAAATTATACCTTTTCTGTTTTTTGGGCAGATTAGCAAAAATATATGATATATTTAGGTGTGTAAGAATTTTAGTAACTATTTTAAGTGTGCCATAGATGAAAAAGTTTGAAAACTGCTGCCCTAAAGACCTGGTAATATCTGAAGGTTGAATAATGCTTCATAGATTTCCTTCAATTTTCATCAGTAAAGAATGTAAGGATGAGAAAAGTTAAATATTTACGTAAATAATTCTGACAAAGCAGTGTTAAAATCCAGACTGAGTAGTGACATCTATGCAGTGTGTCTTGTTATTGGCCCACCAATGAAGATTCAGGAAAGAATCCACTATAATTGTTTGATTAAATTTGTATTTATAATTCCTATCTTAAGTAAAATATGATATTTTTAATCAATACTAAATATTTTCAAGTAATTGTACTTAGACCCATCCAAATCTGATAAATATAGACAGGACCCAATCCTAATTAAATTGATCTTACATATTCAAGTCTGTCATATGTCTTCTAACGAAAAAGACATTAACATTTCTTTTGTCTCCATTCAATAATTCTGGCATTTGAAGCAGTAGGGGAAAATATCAATGTTCAGGAGCCCCGGTTATTCAGATTCCATATCTGATAGCTGTTCTGTGTCAAAGGACTCAGTTAGAATCCCAGAGTGCCCTTCCTGCATGGTTCTGAGTTAAAGCTGGCAGAGATTTGCAAGCAGCAGCGAAGCAGCAGCCACTGCTCTCTGAATGAAGGTCAGCCAGCGGGATTAGAGATGGTGACAGAAGTTGCTGAGATGTGGGCAGGTTCCAGCTTATCCTCACTGTCTTCACTGTGCTTCCATCAATTCTGTCCCTGTTACCAAGGCCCAAGGCTCAAGGCCCACCACCAAAAGCCTGGCAGCAAACCTGCAGAGGCAGCTGCTACACGGAAGCACAGCTGCTCACAGCCCTCCATAAGCTTCCCTTTCACTGTCCACCTGGGTGGCTGGCCATCCTTAGCTCCTGACTCTGCTCCTCCAAATCCCACCTGGACTGCACCTGCCCCCACACTGTGGAGCTCTAATTCCTTGTAGCAAATCCCTTATCCCACAATGCACAATGGTTCCACTCCCCTTGATCGACGACCCTTGACTAATACCCACTCCTTCCAGACCACAATTGTGAGAGAATTAGCCAGTTTTCTTTTTTCTAATTACGATTTTTTTCTTCATAATCACTTTTAAGACTAAAACTCTAATTCTAAAAGGATGTATGTTTATCGTGACAAATAAAGCAAGCCCAATTCTGCCCAATGATATATATAACTGCACAGGGGCTTCAAAGTTTATATGTTCCTAATGGGTGGTTATAAGCTCTTTCAAAAATTTTTTTCTATCTTCTTTCTTACCAGAATTATCTCTTCTTTTCAGTTACTATGCACAACTATTAATATATGGAATATACAGTCATGACTGAACAAACTAAAGCATATAGGAGCAAAAAAAACCCATATTATCTTTTCCAATAATTATGCAAAGGCACTGTAAAAGCAGCGAAGTTAAAAAAAAAGGAACATCAAGATCAATCTCTGAAGACTTCTAAAATGATGCATATTACTAATGCTCAATTATAAAGTCTCAAAGGAACTCAGGCTGAGTAAAGTAATGAACATGCATTTACCAATTCGAGCAGCACTTTATTCAAGAACACATTTCCAAATAATGTTGCTGGGTAGATTAAAGGAGATAGTGTTTCAAAGACTAATAGCCACAGAAAAGCTTTGAAATCAAAATTAAGATAGCTGGCATTAAAGGTATCTCTACATGTGTGTATAAAGGGGGCGGGGGACACAGCATTTGGTTATTTAAATACAGAATTTAGGTACAGTCTTTGGTGAACTAATAGACATGTTAAAAATAATTTGCTTTTTCCATCTACACATTCAAATTTTATCACTTTTCCTCAAGAATTGCCTTTCATTTTCATCAGTAAAGAATGTAAGGATGAGAAAAATTAAATATTTAAGTAAATATTTCTGACAAAGTGTTATCATCCAGCACCTATTAGAGCTACAGGCCATTTAGTCTATAGAATATGGTGACAACTACAGTACAAGATAGAGAAATGACTTAGGGCAGAAAGCCCTGGTTCACTGAGCACATCACTACTTTCCTGCACCCCTGGGAGGGTTTCACCTCAGCACATCCTTCATCCATCCTCTGCTCAGACTGCCATCCATTGCCAATGGCCATTCTTCTGTTATTGCCTTTTGGATTGCTTCTTCTTTTCAGTACATCCCAATTTCGTAGCCCACACCTTTTAAAATATTATTTCTTTTCATTCTATACTCCATTTCCTAGAGATTTCATCAATATCCATGGTTTTAATGTAGTCTACATGTCAACAATTCTCAAAATTAGATCTCTAGCTCCAGTTCTTTTTCAAACTTCAGGTACGGCTATGTATTTAACTGGCTCCTTGATAATTCCCTTAGATTTTGTACTGAGATTTCAAAATAATATATCTGAACTTGAATTGCAGAACTTCTTCCAGTCTTCCATATTCAGTACAGTATACCTTATCCATAAACCTGGGAATAATTAATGCCTCCCCTTCTTTGTCCTCACTCCTTATATCTAAATTCTGTTTGATCACATCAATATGCAGACCAGTGCATTTATCTGTATCTTGTGAATGTTTGTATGTATGCATGTATGTGTATCTGAGATCTGTTCACTTCTCTCCCTTTCCACTGCTATAGCACCAGGTCAAATCATCCCATGGTTTCATCAAATAGCCCCTTAAAAAAAAAAATTCTGACCACCCCCTCTCTTACTGAGAGAAGGGATTTGATCATGCCATTTTATTTAGTTAGTTGGTTATTATTTTTTCAATTACAGTTTACATTCACTATTACTTTGTTATTATTTTCAGGTGTACTGCACTTGGGTTGCTGCCTTAGGTTGGCTATTATAAATAACACTGAAATAAACATACGAGTGCATATATTCTTTCAAATTAGTGTTTTGGGGTTTTTCATTATATACCCAGAAGTAGAATCTCTGGGTCATAAGGCAGTTTCATTTTTAATTTTTTTCAAATAAGTCTTTATTGTTCAGATTATTACAGTTGTTCCTATTTTTTTTTCCCCATAGTTCCCCTCCACCCAGTTCCCATTCCACCCCATGCCCTTACCCCCGCCCCACTGTCCTTCTCCATAAGTGTTCGATTTTTGTCCAGTCTCTTAGCACATTCCCT
Organism: Pipistrellus kuhlii; assembly: GCF_014108245.1. Classification (NCBI taxonomy): domain Eukaryota; kingdom Metazoa; phylum Chordata; class Mammalia; order Chiroptera; family Vespertilionidae; genus Pipistrellus; species Pipistrellus kuhlii. Next base: position 124,348,406 of record NW_023425515.1, on the reverse strand, counting down.
CACCTCCGATTCCCCAAGAATTGTCAGTCCACTCCCTTTTTATGCCCCTGATTATTCTGTTCATATTTTTTATTCACTTGATTTTAAGATTCACTTGTTGTTAGATATGTATTTGTTGTCACTATGTTGTTCATAACTTTTAACTTACCTTTTTCTTTTTCCTCTTCTTAAAGAATACCCTTCAGCATTTTATGTAATACTGGTTTGGCAGTGATTAACTCCTTTAGCTTATTCTTGTCTGTGAAGCTCTTTATCTTAGGATTCTCTACTCTGCAGTTGGATCTCTGTGAATTATTCTTTTTTCAGTCAGAGTATGCTTAATCTCTAATTGGTCCTTTTTTATATCCTTGAGAGTCTCAATAAGTTCTTGGAGATTTCTAAAAGATTCTTGAGTAACCTTATAACCATGGTTTTGAACTCTATGTCCAGTAGTTTGCTTTCATCCATTTCTTTCATTTGTGACACATTTCTTTGTCTCTACATATTGGCTGCTTCCCTGTGTTGATAGGATGGCTTTGTGTGCTAGGTGTCCTATAGGGCTATGGCTCAACCTTTCTAGTCACTTGAGGAAGACGCTCTTGGTGCACCCCTTTGTGGGCTGTGTGCACAGTCTTATTGTAATTAAGCCTTGATTGATGTTGGTATGAATAGGTGGAATTGACTTCCATACCAATTGGCTGTGAGGACCAGTTGTATCTATAATGAGAAATGCTGTGCTGGAAACACCCTTTTGTGGCAGAACTTGTTTCAGTGGGGCTTTGATGCTCACTGAGTCTGCCCCCCTGAGTATGTCTCATATAGATCTAAAGAGTTTAATCTGGTGCCTTCTCACTTTGACCTGGGTACACTGGGTCTTGGATCTCCAAGGAGGTGTTAAGTCAACCAATGCCTGAGGCCACCCAGTAGGAGCTACAGAGAGATCTGCAGATTCCTCCTCTTAGTTTGGGGTTTGGAGGTACCCAGAAAGGCGCAGCAGTGAAGCAATGCAGACTGCTGATGAGCCTTAGGCTTTCTTTTGGAAGGTCTGGGTTTCTTAGACCCAGCTGCAGTTTGTTAAGTTAGGTGGCAAAAGGCAAAGCCATTCATATGCATATGCCTCCTCACATAGCTTGGGTAGGGTTGTAAACTGGGTGGAGATGGTCTCAGGGAGTCTCTAGGTCTCTGTGTCCCCCAGCATTGTGTAGGAACAATGAATGTTGCAATCACCTCTGAGAGAAAGCTGTCCTCCTGTTCCTGCCCAATGCTAGACAGTCCAGTTTCTCCCCATATGAGTCTGGGTCCCCAGAGTCTCGCCTAGTACTGGAGCATCTCCCTCCCCATTGAAAAAGACCATAGTGTACCCAGTTGCCAGCCCTTTGCTGCGGGCACCTTTGTGCCTTCACTCTTCTGCACCTTCTACCAGTCTAGATGTGCTTTTCTCTTTCCTTCTTGTTGTAGAACTTCCACTCAACCAGCCATCCCGTAGTTCTGGATGATGTCTAAGTCATTGGAATGCCCTGGTGTCTAAGTCATTGGAATGCCCTGTTTCTTAATCTGAGTGCTGGTTACATGCTTCCTAATTTTTATTTCATTGTAGTAAAAAGTTATCAAACTACACAGTTAAGATTTGTGCATTTTTTGTATATATGTTACACTTGAATAAAAATATTAAACAGAAATTCAAGAAGAAGAAAAACAGACTCTGCAAATAAGGTAGCAATCACAAATAAAAGCTCCGTTTTCAATGTATGCATCACTGAAAGGGCTATTGGACATGCATTCTCCTAGAAGCAGTCTAGTCACACACTAGTCTGTCCACTTTCCCTTCTGCTCTTCCTCCCACACAAAGCAAGCACTCACGAGGCTGTCCCTCTAATTTCAAAGACCATCTAGATGCTCAGCTTTTAATATGTGAGTTCCAATGGACATTACCTTCTCATGAATATTATTAAAGAGGGCACATCCCATTGAAACTATTGTAAATTATTCCAACCCTTTAGGATAATCAATTTTCATTTAATATTTAACTTCTAGAAAAAAAATAAGATCTATATAAATGATGAAATAGTCTGTCATGCCCTGTCTGGTGTTTCTAAATGGTTAGAGCATCAGCTCAAGGACTGAAATGTATTGGGTTTGATTCCCAATCAAGTGCATATACAGGGTTGCAGGTTTGATCCCAGGCCTTGGTCAGTCAGGTATGTGCGGAGGCAACCAATTGATATGTCTCTCTCACATCAATTTTTCTCTTTCTCTCCTCAGCCAAAACCGGTTTGGCTCAGTGGATAGAGCATCAGTCTGCGGACTGAAGGGTCCCAGGTTCAATTCTGGTCAAGGGCATGTACATTGGTTGAGGGCACATCCCCAGTAGGGGGTGTGCAGGAGGCAACTGGTTGATGTTTCTCTCTCATTGTGTTTCTACCTCTCTGTCCCATTTTCTCTCCCTTCCTATCTGTAAAAAATCAATAAAATATATATATATATATATATATGTATATATTTTTTAAATATCCTCAGGTAAGGATTAACCAAAAAAGGAAAAGTTAGCTTTCTAAGAAAAAAAAATATTATACATTCTATCACATGTCCATAAAAGATTTCCTTAGGGAATGTTGCCCATTTTCTTATATTTTATAGCATATTATTTATTCAGAAATACTATGGTAAGATTTTGAAAGAGAGAATTTGTGTTTTCCTTCTTTACCAAGAAATCTATGAGTAAAAGCAAGGTGATTCAATGAAGAGAGTTAGAAATGACTCTAACCTACAGGTGTTGGTTAGAAGTGACATTTCTGACAAGGGAGCAGATGTTAAGGGGGAGCTCTTTGAATAAGCATACAGTTAATGACACTCAGCCTCATCATTAAATTTAACAGCAGCCTTTTTCACTCAAGTAGCCTATCTGTGATGTGCCCCGAGCAATATCTACTATGGTGCTGGTGCTTTAATTTGCATATTGCATTAGAGCATGCAATATTTAAAGTGAAAACATGGGAGGCCTCCTGACATTGCTGATTAGGATATAGGCTTTGAACCTCTCACAATTTACTAAAGCAAAATTATTAGCACTGAAGTATATTACTACAACAGTTTGAAGACCATCTTTTAAATAGTAAAAGATATTAAAAAAAATTGTTCTCATAATATCACTTTCCTGCATTGTCTTGAAATCTGGCTTTAGTGTGATTTTAGGTATATGTTTAGTTAGCACTTTTCATGAGGGCTGGGCCAAACAATATCTGACTAGAATGCAGAACTTCATAGGGGCATATACTAAAAGGGAAGAGCTATTTAATCTCACACTTCCTCTAAATAAAAGTTAATGCAGATAACATTTAAGGACTAGAATACTGACAAAGTAAAATGTAATCTTAAACTGTGTCGGCAAACTGCTGCTCGAGAGTTACATGCAGCTCTTTGGCCCCTTGAGTGTGGCTCTTCCACTAAATACCACAGCCTGGGCAAGTCTATTTTGAAGAAATGGCGTTAGAAGAAGTTTAAGTTTAAAAAATTTGGCTCTCAAAAGAAATTTTAATCATTGTTCTGTTAATATTTGGCTCTGTTGACTAATGAGTTTGCTGATCACAATCCTAGGATATTGAGAGCAGCAGCTCTAGTCACTTAATCAGTACTTAAAGCTAACACAGCTTGATCCTAAAGAGTCAATGTTGGTTGTGCTTATATGCATGCATACAAGTCCTTCAGTTGTTCTCTTACCCCCCACCAACACTTCCCTACCTTCCCGCTGTAGTTTGATATTCTGTTTAATGCTTCTTTGCCTCTATCTATTTTTGTTCAACAGTTTATAATGTTCTTTATATTCTTTGGGGAGTGGAAGGGGAAGGGCAAGTGCCAGAGGGTAGGGAAGGCCGAAGGTAGGTCAATGGGGAAAAAAAGAGACATATGTACTACTATTTGTAATACCTTAAACAATAAAATAATTTTTTTAAAGAGTCAACACATACATTAAACTGATCAAATCTCTGAGGAACTCTACCTCCATTTCCTTGTCAATAAAATGTGAATAGCGATAATAACTCCACAGGGTTATTGTGAGAATATAAATAAAATGAACAATATGTAAACTGCTCAGCACAATACCTGGTAAATATTACAGCTGGAATAAAGGGTTTTAAAAAGCAGCAGCATTCTATTGACAAGACTACTGTAGCAGGAACAAGACACACTCTGCTCTGAAAACAGCACTCCATTGGTGGGATGAGGAGTGATGTGGGAGTTAAAGAATCAAAGAGGAAGGAGTCCAGGGTCAGTGTCTGGAGTTGTGCTGAGTTACCAGACTAGTTGTATAACACAGGCGATTCACTTAGCTCCTCCTGCTCCCTATTTCTATACAAATAAAATGTGGAATTTCATAAGATGATATCTAAAATACTCCTTGGCACTAATATTTTCATAAGGAAAACTCTTGGAGCCATTTAATCTTAGTTTAAGCTACTTTGAGCAAGAATAAATTAGGAGGAAATTGTTTTTAAAAGTTTCATCACAAGACTATTTTACAGAATTTTGTTGTTTATAAGATGACAAAATATTTACATGATTCATTTTACAAAACATTATTTTATGCAATAATTCTCATAATATTACTTAATGAAAATGTTTAGTTTATCAGTACTCTCATTTACTATTCCTAATTCTACTGAATACATAGTACTTAGAAAGAGCAATTTGGGTTTCTAGCTCTTAGATTTCAAATGCCAAGAAACATAGTTATTAGACAAGAGTAAGCCACTTTAAAATAACCATAGTTTTCCTAGTAAAAAGAACCTAGGGATGTTAAAATCCCAGGCCCCTCTCAGAATGAGAGTCATTTAGTGAATCTGTTCTAGCCATTCCTGTCTAGTCTGCCTAAAATTTCATTCAGAATATCCCATTAGAGAGGCCTACAAAGAGGAACAAGAAGAGGCACAGGGAAATTGAGAGGGTGAGGCAGAGACAGGAGAGGGAGGAGAAGGAAAAGCAAAGGAGAAAACAGATTCGGAAATTTAATTTCATCAATTCATCAGGCTTTCATTCATATAATCCAATTTTAAATGGATTGATTTATCAGTTCTAAAGCTATTTAACAGAAAAATGAACAAACAACAGAAACATCACAGCTACCAACTGTACATATCCTCCCACTAGTACCACTAAGTGCTTCAACCATGTATTTTTAATTATTTTACATTTTGGGGGAGTTAATTTATGTTGATTTAGGAAGAAAAGATTATGTCCATTCACTGTAAAAGTTTCATAGGATATAAAATAAAAACAACTAAATCCCTCTACTGAGATATAACCCCTTATATACTTTATTTCAATCAAGTCTTTTTTTTTTTTTTCTATACACACACAGATACATCATCTTTTCCCTAAAGAATTGGAATAAGATTGTGGTCCCTTAACGTAAAAGTAGTCTTATTTACAATAACTAGAAAACTGAAGATTTGGTAGAAAAGAGACACAAAATTAGAGTTATTTCTATGAAGACTTTCCTAACAAATATTTGCTTTTTCTGTGTTGTAGATGTATATTAATTGAGGCAACTGACTGCTTCTAGGTGCCAAAGGTCAAAGAGGCCATACCTATGGCCTCACTCTCACTCTGGTTGGAGCAAGATTGACAGCCTCCCTTTAAGGGGCATGGCATGCTGATGAATTCTTCACATGAGCAAGCATCTTGCCATCCCACTGTTCTGGTGGTGCTCCTCCTGACTTAACTCATTTCTGAATAACCCTCCACAGTTGAATCATCTGTAATGGAAAAGTATAGACTGTGGTCTTCTTAGAAACCAAGGCTCCAACCATCAATATACGATCATCTAACTGATGTTTCTCCCCTCCTCTCTTAAGGCTGATGACAATAGGAGATTAGAAATTTATGACCAACCTTTATCTTCAAATGCCCTTTATATCTCCTTTTGGAGCTAAGGTCATCTTTCCCATAAAGAGAACCAGTGGGGAACTGGTTGGTTGTTTAACACTTCAAGTTAATTGTCTGGGACCATTTTGAATCAATATCACGAGTGTAGGAATCTTGGGAAGAATAAATTTAATAATTCTTTCCAATTTGTTAGATACATTTAGTCAAAACAGCCACACTTCACAGATCACATATCTTTTACACGTAAGTCTCAAATAGAAACTTAAAAAATAACTTTTACCCACAGAAACTCTATGTCTAAAGTCTTTTCTATTTTCCCTTAGACAGCAGGACTAAGTAAACAGTCATTTCTAAGACTATCCTTTGAACTCAAGAATATTTTATCCTGATTAGCTGCACATAGTAGAGTTCAAAGCCACGGCTCTCTTTGAGAGGAGAGGTTTATTTTGAGAAAGATAGGGAGACGGGGGAGGGAGAGAGTTTTCATCCTAGAGATCCCTCCCACACACCAAACTGATCTTACTAACATCTAGAGCCTTGGTCTCCAAAAATGGGATGCAGAAAGCTAAACTAAACTGAAATGTTAACTATAAAAATGAAAGAACCACATTAATTTGATGAGTTCATATAACAAATCCAAATATATATATATATATATTGTGTATATATATATATATATATATGTTTCTAAACCACAAAACCCAATCCATGGCTTTCTTTATTGATTTAAAATAATCTTTACTATTTAACAGTAAAAACCACTCATCTAAGAAGCTGGAAAAATATGCATTTTACATCAACTGGAGATAATATAAATAAATATTTTACTTACTGATATGTTTGTACCAAGACTTCGTTATCTATTCTCCTATAACCCACTTTTAAATTGCATAAAGTGATTAAAAAAAAAAAAAGAGCTACTTCCAAACCCCGGTCTCTTAAAAGTCATCTGTCAATGTACCCTTTCCACCATTGCCCAGGTCCAAGTTCTCTCTGACAGCTCCAGGGATGTGGGGACCATGCTGTAAGGGGCAGCATGCCAGAAGCTGCTGTGGAGCAAAGGAAATCAGACTTTCTGCTTTCTTCAAAAGGCCACTGGATTTAGAAAGCTGAGGAACACAATTTTATGGAGTGGCTATCAATGAAAATATGCATATTTCCCAGGGTAATCACGTACCCGAGTGTGTGTTTGGACACAGTGCTACTTGCATTAGGGTGGATTATTAAGAGAAGCCATTCTCTTTCTTTCCAGGAATAATTATAAACAGTAGCAGTTAAATAAAGCCAAGGAGACAGAGACTTGACAAACCCCTCAGAACTGCCAATGTGAGATGTTACTTGGACATCCTGAGATCTATTAATAGAAATTTTCAACACAGTGACTATAAACACCCATTGAACAAATTCATCTCTAGCTATCCAGATGTCTGTCTCTGTGTCTATCATCTTACACACACAAATCCAAAAGAATACAAGGTCTCTGTGTTCATTCTTCTGATAGACATTTTAGGTTCTTATTTCCAAAGATAAGTAATTAAGAATATGGGGAAATGAAAATACATTCGTGGAAGGAGTGCATGAGAGCATTTAGGTAATATCCAGCGAAGTTAAAAAATAAGCATATTCATTAATCCAAAATTTCACATAAAGGCAATATACCTTGAAATAACTCTCACATGTGTATCCAAGAAATAAACTCAAAGATGTTCACTGCAATTAGATTGTTTGTAATGGGAGTCAACTCAAATATCCATCACGAGATGAATGGTATATAAATTCATATAATGTAATGCTACAGAGATATTCAAATGAGTGAAGCAGATAAGATACACAGACAAACATGGATAGCTCTATAAAATAAAATGTTGAGCCCTAGATGGGTGGCTCAGTTGGTTGGAGCATTCTCCTATGCACTAATAGATTGCAGGTTATTCCTGGTCAGGGCACATACCTAGGTTGGGGATTCAATCTCTAGTCAAGATGCCTATGGGAGGATCGCTCAATGTTTTTCTCTCTCCTTTCTCTCTCTTTCTCTTCTTCTTCTTCTTCTTCTTCTTCTTCTTCTTCTTCTTCTTCTTCTTCTTCTCTCTCTCTCTCTCTCTCTCTCTCTCTCTCTCTCTCAAAAAAATAATAATAAAATAAAAAGTCTATGGAAACTTATCCTCGAGTGAGGAAAACATATCCTCAACTGAGGATAAAATAATGTTGATTAAAAACAGAAAAGCTAAAAAATATTTACAATATGAAACTATTTTTTAATATTATAAACTTACAAAACATGCGCCCCCAACACACACACACACACACACACACACACACGATAAACACCAAATTTATGACAGTTACTTTTGGTAAACAGGCAGAAGCATAAAAACTGGTAAGAGATGACAGAAAATTTGACTTTATCTATAAACAATTTATTTCTGGAAAAAGAAATTCTAAAGAGAATATGACAATACTAACTTCATTTTCTGTGGAAAATTCACCAGTTTTTGCTATATTATGCACTTTATCTATCTTTGTCAAAACAAAATTTAGAAAATATATAACAGTATAATAATAAAAATAGTGGTTATTTCTATAATTCAAAGGTTTATCTCTATACAGTAAGGTCAGCTATTACACATAGAACACTCAAACATGAAATAAAATCCTCCCCAAAATTTCCCAAATGGAAAAGTCTCATTCAGAAGAAGAGTATTTACAGATTGATACTCAAAATTCTTCTTAAAAAAACTGCTTAAGTTTAAGTCTTTAAAAATTTAAAGCATTAATAACTGCTTTTTTCCTGATGCCACTTGATGAATTATTTACTGTATGTCTAAAGTACAACAAAAAGAGAGTGCATAATGCAAGATCAGAGGGTAAGTCTTCAAAGTTCTGATGATGACAAATTTACTACTGTAGATAGACTAAACATAAGAAAAACTTTTTGTTGACTATATGTACTAATTTACAAAATAATACTTGACTAAAAATAGTTAAGCTGACTTTTTAAAGAATTAAATAGTTGAGGTCAGTAATAAACTGAATGGAAAATTACTGCATGAGGCTTTGTCAAAATAACATTTTAGTTACACCATATGTAATCAATAAGCAAATGAACTACCAATATCCTTAACAATTTCAAACTCCCCTTATGGTATATATAAAATGGTATATGTATATGCATACATATACCATTTTAAATGTCAAAACTACATGTCAAAATGATTAACACCTGTTTTTTTCTATGTGTTTATATTTCATTTATAACTATACTACTTGAATGCTTTGATAAGGACTATTGTTATCATTAAATGTTAATTTCTGTTCTAGTAAGAAATGTTTAAAGTTATATACCCAAACTTTTTGCTCACATACTGTACTATTACTAATATTAACCACTGACTCGTTTGAGCATTTATCCCATGCCCAGCCTTTGCTAAAATCCCTCTGCATACGTTTGTTCATTTGATTCCCACCACAACTCTATGAAGTGAGTTATTTCATGATCCTCACTTTACAGATAGTCAACCAAGAATAGAGATGCAGCTGCCTACACAAGTCAAGAACTTACTTAACTATTATATTGTACATGCTATCAGAAATAAAACCTTAGAAATACTATAGATAAGGGTACTTTTGTGCTCAATAAAAAACTATGCAATGAGGCAAATAACACTTAAAGATTTACAATAACCCCAGCCTCTTCCCACCCAAAAACTCCAGCCTTCACATATCCCATACACATCCTATATCACATATTTCTATCATAAATAGTGACAAACAGTTGCTACAGGCATGAGATCCAAACTGAATGTGCCAAGAACCATTTAGTTACATGGCGGGGAGGCAGGTGCGCTGAACCCTGCTGTTCTCTTGCTCTGAGGCCAGCAAAAGGCCAGCAAACACCGCAGGCAGCAGGCTGCAAACTGCATCCAGTACAGTGACTTCAATGAATCATGATCATCCACTGACTGCAGTCAAGTCTCAAAGAATTCAGTACTTTATTAAGATGTCCTAATTCACTTTTTTTAGTGATGCCAAGTCTAAAACAACAGCTATTAAAAATGAGGCTGCACAAAGAGCTGCATATTTGGGATCATTCCAGACCCACTACAGGGTAATGTTATTCTGCTTCCAACAGCTGTTTCTCCTTACCTGAGGTGAGGCAGGTGCAGGACAAAAGAAGCAAATGACTCTGCACCTGCTCCTCAAATTCGACTCAGGTCCATCAGCAGAGCTGACCTCGCTGAGCCTGTCACCAGGAGCAGATGTTTCGTGGAGGACCAGGAGGCGCTCATCCACTTGATTTGGCCCCAACTGAATTCATTCAATTTAACCAATCTGATCAGACTCTATTGACAGACGCTTAAGGCAACTGCTTCCTGAAAGTATGGTTTATCCAGGAAACCTGTCAGAAAATACTGGAACAAAATCTTAGCAGGACAACATAAAAGTGGATAGTTAGCATGAGGTAAAACTCCTCAGAAAGAATCAATTTTTTAAATGTTTTTATTTATTTCAGAGAGGAATGGAGAGGAAGAGATAAAAACATCAATGATGAGAGAGAATCATTGATCAGTTACCTCCTGGGGTTTGAGCCTGTAACCTGGACTTGTGCCCTTGACCAGAACCGAACCTGGGACCCTTCAGTCTGCAGGCCAGTGCTCTACCCACTGAACCAAACCAGCTAGGGCAGAAATAATCAATTTTAAAGTAAGAACTGCTTTATTCATGCTGGAGGTTTGTAAAGATGAAGGGTGATAAAGCATGTATTTTTGTTTTATCTTTTCATTATAGAAAATTTCAAGCATAGACACATGTAGACACTATAGTATAATGAATCCTCATGAACCAGCTTCGACAAACACATATAGCCCATGACCATCTAGCCACATGCCCTCTACCCTCCCCCAACCTCTGCCAAGGATTTTTGAGGCAAATCATAGATATGTCATTTCAGCTATAAGCATTTCATTATTACCACAATCTAAAAAGTTTTATAATAATTTTTAAATATCACCAGTATTCAGTTCTTCAGTTTTCCTTTTTTTTTTTTTTTTTTAAAGTTTGTTTGAATCAGGATCCATATACAGTCCACACACAGAAATTTTCTTTTAAAATCTTTTCATCTTTAAGGTCCCACTACCATCCCCTTCTCCCACCACCTCTCCTTTGTGGAACAAACTCTATTTTGGATTCTGTAAAGTTTCCTGAGTTTTACTACCTGCCTTCCTAAAGTGTTATCTTAATCAAATTTGAGTACAACTTTTTTGTAAGGTTTCTTCATAGTTGGTGGTTATAATAGAGATACACAACCAATAAATGTTGCAAAAGTGCTAAGGAAGAGGAAAGACACACGCCAACAACAATTCCAAGAATTCTAGAGTAGCTGAAAGCAGAAATGGGAAAAATATCTCTGGAGATGAGACTAAATTTAATACCAGAAAAATAAATGACCAGTAAAAGCAGAGGAGCCCCATAAGCACATGAGAAACAAGCAGGATGTGTGGCATGGGGTGAGTTGGGAAAGTAGCACAAGTGACAAACACACCATGTGGAGTGTCATGAACTTGCAAGAATGACAGGCTCGGTATGCTCAGTACTTGTGTCACAGCTCAAGCCAAAGCCCTTCCAACACCCCACAGCAGAAGATCTAGCACTAGAGTTGGCAGGGAGATGAGAGAGGAAGACTGTGGTACTGGACCGCCACTGCACCTTATTACTCCACTGCAGAAAAATCCATTCCGACCCTCAAAGAGAAGCCATTCTTCCTGTACCCATATTGCAGCCAAGCAAATGACTGGGTCAAGCATAGGCTCTGTAACCAGACCTCTAGTTTAAAGAAAGATTGGACTTGTCACCTTCTATCTTTGTAAGCGAGGGCAAGTTATTTGTCCTCTCCTGGCCTGTTTTGTCATCTGTCATATGAGATAATAATAGTACCGCCTTCTTTTGTGGAGGATTCAACAAGGTAACACAAACAAAGGATTCAGAAGAGTGACTAGAACACAGTAACTGTATTATATATTCAATATTATCTCATTGATTTTATTATCATTATGTTGAATTATTAAGCTATTAGTGGTCACCAGAAGAATTAGAAGAGTACTTTTTGCTGAAGCCTTTACCGACAATCTGATAGCAATGTTTCCAAAAAATTCGGATGCAAACTACCTGATATACTTGATAGAAAGACAAATTTCATGATCTCCATCCCACACCCATGGAGGTAGACTCTCCAGGACAGGAGTGACAGAAGTATATTTTGAACCATGTTCCAAGTAATCTTTTTTCTTAAACAATGTTAAAGAAACACTGGAGAGCACAGAAGAAAAAAAAAAATTAGATGTAACCAGAAGGTTCTGATATCTATATTTCTTTTCCATGTAATTGCTTGGAATTACAATGGACATTAATGGAATGTTTTATCAGTACTCTTGCATTCTTGAATATATGTATATGTATCAAATGATCTACTGCACAAGATTTCTTCCACATACATCACTAAGCACGTTTTTCTTCACAACAGCTTACAGTGTTCAAATCTAGACACCACAGATTTTATCACTGGAGGGAAGTTCTTGAGAAAGGAAAGCTTCTGGGAACAACACAGTGCAGCTTGGCTAGAGTCTATAAGTTGATAATTAAGCAATAAGAAACATCAAGACGTAGGTTAAAGCACTACTTATTACTATACATAGTGAGCACACTGTAAAACATCAGGCTGCAACTGCTCAAGGCCAGTGGTAACAGTCCCATGAAACACAGTTGTTTTATGCCATCATGTGATATCTTTGAAACCTAGAATTATTTTTTCTTTTATATCATTAACTATAGTTTTTTATTTTATGCAAATTTTACACAAAATGAAATCCACAGATATTAGGTGAGTTTTTACAAATATAACCCAAACTTCTCTCAAGATATTAGCACCCATATGAAAAGTGATCCCATGCACTTATCAATCTCCACCCCCGCCCCACTCCTGTCACATTCCTGTGGAAAGAAATATACTGAGCATATTTTCCACCGCAGATTAGTTTTACCTGTTCTAGAGATTCATATAAGTGGATTCATATCCTGTGTATTTTCATATACTGCTTTTTTTCACTCAGCATGTTTTTGAGATAAATCTCCATTTTGTTTACCCATCCTTTTATTGAGGACAAATGTGCTATTTCCAATTTCTATGGCTATTATGAAACAAACTAGTGACCTGGTGCATGGGTTTGTGCACACTGAAATGAAATTAACTAGAAGGTGGCTGACAGAGCGGGATTGGGCAAGATGGGCTGGGCATGCCTGGAGCCAACCTCCCAAGGCCCCTCCCCGGCATCTGCGGAGAGAGTGGGAGGTCCCTCTGGCAGATGGATCCCTCAGTCCGGCCTGTGAGGATCTGGCTGAAACCAGGTCTCCAAGATGCCCCGAGGGGTCCCTGAGTACAAGAGGACACTCTGCAAAGTTGCTGTCCTACAGGGTGTGGAACACAAACACAAGTGTCTGTAAACCAGATTCGGGTTTGACAGCCCAGCAACAACATAACCCATGGTCAAAGGTAGAATCATACAGTGCAGCGAGGAATCAGGCTCCCTCCTCTCTAGTATCGTGGTATGTCACCTGAGAACCACCACTGCCAAATCACTATATCATTGTGTTTATATGACATTCTGGAAAAGGTAGAACTATAGGAACGTAACAAAAATTCCTGGCACCCTAGCTGGTTTGGCTCAGTAGAGAGCTTCGACTTTGAACTGAAAGGCCCCAGGTTTGATTAGGGTCAAGGGCACATGCCTGGGTTGCGGGCTTGATGCCCAGTTGGGGGTGTGCAGGAGGCAGTCAATCAATGAGTCTTTCTCATCATTGATGTTTCTATCTCTCTCTCCCTCTCCCTTCCTCTCTGAAATCAATAAAAATATATTTGTATTTTTAAATTTCTGGCTATTAGCACTTGCAGTGAGAAGAGGGTTTGACTACAAAGGAAAAAGGACGTGTTTGTGGGTGCTACAACCATTTGGTACCTTGATTGTAGATATGCATTTTAAAGTATGTAAATAAAAGAATGTTTATGTACCTTGGAGGCAGAAATGGGAGATTTGAGATTGTATAAAAATGAGTTAGAGAGGGCAGAGTTAAGAAATAAAGCCACAATAAAAAGAAGAAAAAAAAAACACCAACATGCTAGCAAGAGGAAAAAATTTCATAGGGAGTTGTCTTAAGAAGAAGCGGAGTTCATAGAGAAAAACAGGAATAATATGGTTGTTTACCTAGAAACCCAAAAGGAGCAACTAAAAAGCTACTGGATTAATAATTAATAAGAAAGTTCAATAAAATGTCTGGATAAATATAGCAAAGTCAATAGCTTGCCCATCTACATGTGATAAAATTAGAAAATAAAACAAATAGAATAGATTCATAAAAAGAATCAGCTAAAAATAAATTCTTGATAAGAAATTTGTAGGATATAGAATATATGATTAAAGCTTATAGGTTTATGTATCCTATACATAGAATATATGCTTATAAATATATACAATAGAGAAGGGATTATACTCCAACAGAGAAAGGAGTTCTTGTTTCAAGGTTTCTGAAAGTATACTCCTGGGCCAGCAGCATCATTACCATTTTAGAAATTATGAAATCATGAAAAGAAATGCAAATACTTCAGCTCTACTCCAGACCCACTGATTCTCAAATTCTGCGAATGGGGCCCAGCAGTCTGTTTTTCACAAGCACTCTAGGTGATGGTGATGTTCCTGAAAGTTTGAGAACCAAGATGCTGATGTTGTTTTGGGGTCACACTTGCAGAATCACCGATGTATTTAAGGAACAGTGATGGGACAAAGGCTTAGTTCTCTGGAAGGACACCATATTAAATTTATCCAGAGGGATAAAGCTTAGTTAAGATGTCTGAATAGTGTCCTTAATCCTGCTGGAGATGGCAAAAACCAATGGCAAAAACGGGGCAGACAGTCCTGCTCAGAACACCCAGGGAGACTGAAAGTGAGCAAGGCAAGAGGCGCATATTTCAAATTCAGTGAATCAGAAAGGGAGGGAAGGCTGAAAATAGAACACAGATCATCAGTATCACAGTGTCATACCATCACTCCAAAATGGACAGTCAGGGTAAACCTTTGATTGACTGTAGGAAAAGGCTCTGTTAAAACTTTGGTCCCCTTCTTGGTTTTGGTAGGTTAGTTTTTCTCACTCAGTATTACTCCAGATGCGGGCAAATAGCAGGGATCACTGCTCAGAACAGCAGCCAGTAGACCAGGGACTTGGAGGTGACTTTCAGAACCGGAGAGGTAAGAAAAGTCAGACAAGGTCAGGAGAGAGATGTCTAGGAATCCAGCAAAGATGGGAAGGAATTTGCTGATATCAAGTGTTAAAGAAGAATGGAGTTTATATTTCAAAATACAAGGCAGAGCAACAGTAAGCCTAACCCCAAAATGTACACTTTTGCTTCCTGCACAAACCTCTGAATTTTAGGTTCTTCGACTATAAAAGCTGGGAAAAAATGATTATCCCAAAAGGTTGTTTTGAATATTAAGTAGCATAAAAATGGCTAAAATGCCCTGTACTTAACAGGCAAAGTATTTATGGAGGTTTTTTTTTTTTAGAATATTTGAGCAGTTTTAAACCCAAGAGGAGTAGTCTGCTTCTCCTAACCAGGGAGGTCCAATGCTGTAAACCCACTGGAGATTCTTACTGCACATTCCTCCCAGCATCACCAGGCTTTCTGCCCCTTTACAGCAGGCTCTGTCTACGGGACCAGAGGCTTGCTGGTCACTGCGCAGGAAGACGGCCCTGAAAACCAGTCTTAAGACTGCAGAAACCTCTCTATCCTCTTGGTACTGCACCAATCATTGAGAAAGAGGTTTATTTAAGAACGGACAGCATTGCTATGGTTGGCTTTAAAGGTGATTGATTTATTTAACACCTGAAGGCGTCCAGGGCAATAGTGTGAAGCTGTTGTGTGTGGGAATAAGGTCAGGTAAGTTCTAAGGTGGGTTCACAGAGAAAAGGCAGCTGCAGAGCAAAGTCGAGGAGAACAGGGAGCAAGCAGCTTATTAGGTCAGAACAATAAGGATGTTCAATCTTGCTGTTCTCAGCTCCTGTCTACCTCTGGATCTCCTCTCTTTTCCACTATCAAAATTTTACTTAGAACCTATATAGCTGATACACTACATGAGACATGGACAAAAATATCTTCTGATCTAGCAGGAGTGACAAAACATAATATAAATAACTACAGTAGAATACAATTAAATTTATAATAACATTGAGTAAGGAGAAATCATTTCGGGAAAGAGAAATCACTGCAAGTTTCAAAACCAACATGCAATTTGAACATGGCCTGGAGGAAGAACAGATCAGCAAAGAGCCATCATCTTGGTAGGAAAGCCTGAGACACAGGGAAAAATGTAGGTAGGTGAGTTTGACAGGAGCAGCAGGAAGTGGGGTGGTTAGGGCTAAAACTGCAAATAGAGACCACAAATGGCCTAAATTTCCAGGCTCAGGATCTGGGATTATAGCCACACAGAGCCAAAGATAGACACTTCAAACATTCAAGGCTGAGTCAAAACAGGATAAGTAAGAGAATCTGCTCCTAAGAGAAGGAAGGCTCAATTAACAGTAACCCCAATGTGCACATTTAAAATGAGAAACGAGGCATGAGTCACGGGTGGATGAGTAACAGTAGAAATGCCCACAGAACCCATCCAGGGTCACCAGCAGGTCCTCTGAGTTCATACTGCAGTACAGATGAGGAAGCAGAATCGAGCCAGCCAGGGTCAACCACAGTGAGTCACTAGCAAATAAATGACACAGGCCTTAGTCCTAGGCAGTGAGCTCAGGCTGGCTGCACACTGGCTGGACAGGTACATGATGGGCTGGGCCAGCCTGTCAGGAGATCTGAAAAGTTCTGAGACGGCAGAAACTTTTCAGCAATTTTAGGCAAAGAAAAATCTGAAAATTTCCAAATACTTTCACTATATTTGACTAAAAATTCCTTAATGCCGGTCAGGTCATAGATTGCAAAGACTTGCACATGACATGCACAAATCTGCCGGGCTCAGAATCTCTATGGCTCAATTCACAGTTGAGGCATTTGCATATCCCTGAGTCATAACTGTTGTTACAAACACATTTTTGGTGATGTGTTTTGTATTCTGCACCACTGCCTGCAGGGAAGCTTCCCTAACCACACAGGTCTTCTCTATCACACAAAGATCAGACCACAATGTAAATGCCATTTATTGTCCTGTATTCACAGAGGTCTATCCCATTCTCCCCAACCCCCAACAGAATGTCAGTACTGCAAGGCCAGAAATATAACTGCTCCACTATGTCTTCCATTGCCTAGCACATACTACAGTGCATGCTAAATACATGGATTAACTGAATAAGTGTATTGACTTTGCTGGTATGTAAACTTATATCTAAAACTCTAATTCACTCATACGTAGGATATAAAACTAAAACTGTGAACACAAACAACACTGTGGTGGTTACCAGAGGGAAGGGAGATATGACTTTGGAGTGATCGGTACATGGTGTAAAATACAGATCTTGTAGCATAGAAACCCATTACCTGAAACCTATATGATCATGTTGACCAATGTCATCCCAATAAATTTATTTAAAAATAAAATAAAAACAAAACTCTGATTTGCATGATACAGGCAATGTAAAATTTAAGACACCAAAATGTTTCAATTTTGAAGTAAACAAAAAATTGTACTAAAAACTTATTTTTTTAAATCTATACCTATAGAAAAAGTGATAAAACTATACTAACCACAAAAGTAATTTCATATCTGTGAAATGAATCTACTACCATTTGGACAGATTATTACATAGCAAATGCTAAACCTTCATATCTGTCTGTTGGTCATTATTCACAGTATTGATATCTTACCATGGTGTGGGGAAATAACAGATTCCTGGATAGATTCATTCCCCAGAAAGGCAGTGACCAAAACCGGGCCATTGTTTTTCTCCATTTATTTACCTATTATTATGAGGCCTGTAGAAAATGTATCACACTCAGGTGGCTTTCCAGTAAGTATGCATTGTCTTATCAATTCTATCCGATAGACAGTATCCCTACTTTACAGATGAGGGAACAATGGCTCAGAAAGTTTAAGCAATTTGTTTGGCAAGATTACATACCTAAGAAGTGACAGTCTGGATTCACATACAGGTTTGGTATGTGTGACTGCAAAGTTCAAATTCTTTCCAAGAATTTATCTCCTCTATGCTCACAATAAAAAAGCTTTGAAAACTAAATACAAGAGAAAAAGATACTAATGAATTTAAATTATAAAGTTTCTCAACAATGTACCAATATTGCCATTTGGCTGAAATATGTCTGCTAGAGACTAGTTTGTTTTTTTCTTTCTCAAGAATGTATCCACACTCAACAACTGTGACATCCTGAATGTTCTGACACCTCAGCAGCAAGTAGTAGTGCCCAAGCTCCTCTTGTACTGGCAATATCTGTATACATAGAATATCATTACTTCCTGCCCCAAGTGGAAGTATCTCCTCTGCTTAAAATGCAGTGACTTTTCTAATCACCAGTTCAGACCTGTCAGTTTAAACTACAGGTTATTATTTATCAGCAGCAACTCGCCAGTGTGCTCAGTTCCTGAGTCAGCTTCAAAAACCCCAGCAGCAGCTGGTGAAAATGGAACGCTAATTCATTACAGATGGCAAAACACTGCCTACATTTTAATTTATTTACATTTTCAGAAATTTTGAATCTGCAGTTAAATTGCCAAATTATTTCAACATCTAAGTTTAGCCTTTTTCAATTCAGTCTGTGCTCAATAAAAATTAATGTTTATATGTTAAAAATTCTTTCAACAAGCCCAATTTGTCTTATATTTTAAAGCTTGTTGAGCTAGCTTTAAATTTCTTATTACACAGGTCACATGTATAGATGGAACAATATTAGGCCTAAATCATAGCAAAAATTTTCTAACTGGACTATGATAAATAAAAATAATTTTGATTATCTTTCTTATTATCCCCAATTGCTATGTCTAGTAAGGTAAAACAAATAAGTTGTAAGATTATTAAATAGCTTTATAGACACTATTTTCTCATTAGTTATGGTAAAAAACAAACAAAAAAAAACACAGAAAACACATTATTACTTAATTTTTAAAAGCTATTTGAACAGAGAAAAACTCGTTAAACGCTTAGCTAGTGTCACTGCCCACCCCTGGAATCAATCTTCTAACCCCTACCACACACACTTCTCAAACAATAGTGAAGATGAAATATTTTAAATTTAAATACTGAAACATCTTCTATTCTTTGTTTTTTCTCTCTCTAAAAAAGACATTATCAGGTGATATATCATATTTCTCCTCAAATCCCTGGTGCTTCTGGGAAGCAAGTGACCTTGCAACCTACTTATTAAAAGAGATAGAGAACACTCATTTTGAAAGTCTTTAACTCTCCTCCCATCACTTTAAAACGTCTCAATTTTTTTACACTAACTCTCCTTTTCCCTTTTTGCATCAGAGTAGGACGTATCCCAACCTTACTACCCTCTCCTGTCTCCTTTGAAAGGGCTTTCCATCACACAGGATCCATCTTTTTTTCTACTTTGGTTTTCCTGGTTATGTGGAAATCTGCATGAAAGCCTCTAATGTAAAAATATTGCACCTTTCAGACAATTTCACCATCTACCACACTATTTTCCTTCTTCCCATAGTTGGGGGCACCAAATCTACTTGATGGGTCTTAAGCAATATCCCCCTGACCTGAATCCCAATCCCAGTTATTTCCTCTGCCCAAATGCTCTTCGAGGCAATACAAACACACATAACTCTAAGTGAAATCAGTGCTTGTTTTAAAACTACAGCTCTTCCATCTGGGGCTGCCACCCTCAAGCCCCTTCCACATGGAGTTCGGGATCTACTATTCCTCTTGAATCTGCATACCCCAGCTACTTTGATTCCCCAGCCTCCCCTTTTCCTGCTCATTCCATTACAATCCAAGTTTCTCTTCAGTCCCTGACCAGGGACCTTTTCGAAGTTAAGAGAAACCTGGTCACTCTACATTTTTTAAGGTTTAAAGAATGTTAGAAATCAAGCAAGGTCAAAGCAGTGTTACAAGAATTGTAACATCAAACAAACCCACAGAAATAAATATAATGACTAAGGACCTTGGTAGATGGGGGACGAGTCAACAGTCCTCCCACACCTACCTTTGAAGAGCCCTGCTCAAAGCTACTGGTTGTAGTTCCCATCTGGGAGTAACACACAGTGGTCACGATCATGGGCTGCAGTCTCCACTTCCTGGCTAAGTAATTGGGTAAGTTATTTACCACTTCTGTGACTCAGTCTTCTTATTTGTAAAAGGTTTTTACAAGATCTTAATTATAAATATGATCTACTTAAAATAGTGTCTGGCATATAATAAGTTATGAATGTATAAAATTATAAATTAGCTATCATTATTTCTATATGTAACAAGTTATATACATCAGTTACTATTATCATCATCACCATCTGAGTGCTTATAAAAGCAGAAGTCCAGGCCTTGCCTTCGTCCTAGAAGCCCATAATAAAAAATTCCCAAATATAATTTTTTACTAGCTCCCTAGGGCATTCTATGCACACTGAGTCTGGGAATGACTCCTCTCATGAAGTTGTTTTCTTAGGATACTCAGTGAGTTCCTAACTGTCACAGTAATGATTTCTTCTTAAACCTGATGCTGTCCAACCTCTGCAAGACAGCTGACACCTCTTCAGCTTTTATCTCCAATGTATGACTCCCAAATATCCATTTAAACTTGAACCTAAATGAGCTGCAGATGAAGATTTAGAATTGATGGCTATATCTCTCTACAAAGAAAGATTTCCAACACTACTACACTGAGCCCAAGCCTAACACAACCGTTTCCTCTAGCAAGTGGCTCCCTAAACACTCCATTTCCAATATGACCAACCTTTGCCAATCAGTAAATCTGTCATTTGCAACTGTGGTGTGTGTGTGTGTGTGTGTGTGTGTGTGTGTGTGTGTGTGTATTCTCATTCTCCAATTTTCCAAAATTTGTATTCTAAAATACCCTTTAGTTCTAACTCACACTTTCCAAAGTTTCCAATGTCAGATCTCACCTGGGACATTTGAACAGCATTTAATGATCTCTATTGTCTCTAGCATTTCAAATCTTTTTCTAATAGTCTGTCATATTACAAACTAAATTATTTCCCTAAAATACAGATTTATTTCTGTGTTCTCCTTGGTTAAAAAAAAAAGGGGGGGTGGGGAGTTTATCTCTTTCAAAGGAAATCATGGCTAATTTTCTTAGCTGTGGACCCACCGTACAGTCCCATGCAGCCACTATTCAGACTGTACAGCTCCTGAATAAGCACACATATTCATCTCTCAGTATTTGGACATATTGTTTCTCCAGCCTAGAATGGAGATATCCTTTCTCACATTCACAAGCACCATACCTTACATGTCTTAAAGGCATGTCCTTTATGATCCTGAACCATCTTTAAACCCAAAATTACCCTTCCTCTGCATTCTGATGACTCTTGCTAAATTAAGCTGTTATTCCTACAAAGCTTAATTTAATTGTTAGTTAGAAGAACAATTTTGATAAAACTATAATAATGAATTAGAATTTTAAAGAGATAATCAGAAAAGTGCATAGTAGGAAAAGTAAGTTTTTCAGAGAGTATTAAAAAAGCACTATTACTTTTAAAATACACATATTAAATTAAAATATTCAGTAATACAAGTTGTCAAATATGTTTTTAAAACATTATATGTTTTTGTGACTACTTCCTTCTATAATTAAAGATATATAAAACTTTGCAACTGTAGTCCTAACAGGTTTGGCTCAGTGGATAGAGCATCTGCCTGTAGACTGAATGGTCCCAGTTCTATTCCAGTCAAGGGCAAGTACCTTGGTTTTGGGCACATCCCCAGTAAGAGGTGTGCAGGAGGCAGCTGATTGATTTCTCTCTCTCATCAATGTTTCTAACTCTCTATCCCTTTCCCCCACCCTCTGTAAAAAAATCAAAAACTATATTTAAAAAAAAAAAACCCTCTGCAACTGTAATCTCTAAGAAATATGCTTGAGTCTTTCTTGTTGCTCCAACTTTAGACAAAATAAATTCTAGATTTTAATTTAGGCTTCTACTCAAGCTCTGGATACATCATTTGAGAACTCCATGACTATTATGTTCTTAAGCATTCTTTGCTCACAGGTAAAGAGATAGATATTTTATTTGTAAAATAAGTGAATCTTCTAGATTTATGACATATTTATTAGTATTCAACAGAAAATTATATTAATATCATGGAAAGTTTGTATTTTAGTTCAAATAAAACAGTAAGTGGATTTGGAAGCACCATCAAGTAACAAGGAACTGTTTGGTATAAAATTCAAAGTCAAAGCTAATCTTAAAAGAGAGGATAAACATAGGATTGACATAGATGAGTCCACCAACCAGGGATCTTGGTCAAGGGCCAATACAACATAAGTCTGCTTATCGGAATAACTTTTGCATTATTTTGATAATGTATTTATTAGCTTCTGCCATGGTTATGCTGATCTTCTGATGATTGTTAGACATATAGATGCATTTGTTAATATAGTGATAAAGAAACACATATATTACTATATCAAAAAAAGTCATTTCCATACACTGAAAATGGTATTTTAATATAATTTGTTTTCTTTTAATCCCATATATTCTATTTTATACATTAGAGGCCCGGTGCACATAATACTTGCACTGGGTGGGGAGGAGTCCCTCAGCCCACTCTCCAATCTGGGACCCCACAAGGGATGTCCAACTGGCTATTTGGGCCTGATCCCACAGGCAGTCAGACATGCCTCTCACAATCCAAGACTTCTAGCTACCAACAGCTCACCTGCCTGCCTGCCTAAATGCCCCTATAGCTTCTTCCTGCCAGCCTGATCACCCCCTAACCAGTCCCCTGCTAACCTGATCAACACCTAACTGCTCCCCTACCAGCCCAATTGTCTCCAACTGCCCTCCCTGCCAGCCTGGTCACCCCCAACTGCCCTCCCCTGCTTCTGAGAAACACCATCCAAAGGATGTATAGTTCCAGTACGGAGATAAACTTGTCTGTGTATTCTAAAATAGTAGAGCCCATATCCTAATGGTGATGCAATATTTGCACCCATAGAAGCAAAAGCAAAAGAACTATTTATGGAACAAATATTTCCATGAAATTTTTAGTCAGAATCTTCACTTGTCATTAATATTTTTAAATATGCTGGGTATTCTAGAAAATCTATATAATTTGGACAGACTTTACCTTTGCTACAACATGGAGTAAATTTCCCAACGGGTGGTTTTTCATCAGAGAAATTTAGTGATAGGCAAAATCCACCACAACTATGTTCAAGAATTGCATCCTAAATTCTCGATTTTTGCTGAGAGGGCAGTTCCTACCAGTATCAGTAGTACTTGTTGATGACTTTTCTTTACACATATTCTGTCTGTCATAGCCACCACCTTCTTTCAACTTCAAAAGCACATTGGTCGCTAGACATTTTCTGTCAATGATACCAGCTTTTTTTGGCTTCAGAGCTATGTTTTGCCAAAAATAGCTTTTCAGATACATTCTGCCCCAGGCGCCGCCTTCTTTCAAGATCAGACACACGTTGGTCTTTAGACATTTTCTGTCAATAACGCCAGCATCTTTAGGCTGCAGAGCTACATTGCATCAATAGTTGCTCTTTAGACATATTCCCACCTCCCTGCTGTCATGGTCTGAGAGCTGTCTGACCAATGGCTGATTCTGTGGGGGTGGGACTTCCTCCACCCTGTTGTTGGAGTCTCCGTGGCAGCGATATGAAGCAAGCATTCCGCCAGGCCACTCCAGGCGCATCCTGACCAGAGGCTCTCCATGGCCAGGAGCAGAACACTTGCCTTGTCACCAGGGTGATGACACAAACATCCCCCTCCCCCCCAGCTGCTCCATGCCCGCTGCCCAGAGACTGTCCTAGCTGGGTTGGAATGCTTGCTTTGTCGCCACAGAGATGAAGCAAGCATTCCCCCAGGCTGCTCACACTGCCTGCTCTCAGCGGGGCGCCTCCCCACCACCAACCCCGGACCCCGGACCGGGGTCCTCCGGCAGGACTGAGCGCTGCTATGGCTGCCACCATCTTTGTGACTGAGTGATGGTCAATTTGCATATTCAATCTTTATTAGATAGGATTTAAAAATATGATCCTGAAAAAAGCATTTATAGGTGTTTTTGTTCATTAAATATCTTGGAACTCTGTAGCTCATCCTTGTCTTTTAAGAACATGTAGACGCAACTGGCATGGCTCAGTGGTTGAGCATTGACCTATGAACCAGAAAGTCATGGTTGGATTCCTAGTAAGGACATGTGCTCAAGTTGTGCATTCAATCCCCCAGTGTGGGGCATGTAAGTGGCAGCTGAGCAATGATTCTCTCTCATCGTTGATGTTTTCTCTCTGTTTCTCTCTCTCTCTTTCTCTCTCTCTCTCTCTCTTCCTCTCTAAAATCAATAAAAAATATATATTAAAAAATTTTTAAACAAAAGGTTGTACTAGTAAATATAGGATAATTACTTATTCTCGTGTTTTCCCGTGTAACGGTTTCTGCAAAGAGAATTTAGAGTATAGATCCTTCATCATATTTATTAGTAAAAAGAACTAACATCAGCAACCATCTACTGAGCACCTGTGCACAGACCCTGTGCTAGGAATGCATTATCATGAATTCTCTCATCTTATGCAAGGTTATTACTTTTAGGTTATTGATTTTTTTTTTTTTTTTTTTTTAAAGGCTTGGAAATGTTAAATTACTTGCTCAGAGTCAAATAGATAGCTTGTGGCCAAGCCAGGATTCAAATGTTTGACCTTACTACCCAGGCTTTTGCTAGCTCACAGCCTGGTAAATAGGTAAGCTAGCGAATGTCTATTGAATATATGAGGGGGGGAAATCCTGATATTTAAATGCTCTTAACACAAATGAGTACACTGTAGGAGAGAAATAAAGTATTGTTGACATATTTTCTGTCCACCACTGCACTATACATTAAATAATAATAACACAAACTCTCTAGAGATAACTTAGAAGGAATTTCACCCTCTTCTCATTTACTACCCTAAATGAATTTTTATAAACAAAAAAGAAAGGAAAATAGATACATTTTCTCAAACTTTTTGGAGACTTATTCAGGTAAATGTGGAAAAATTACTTGGACACTGTAAAGTAGTAATTTGGTTACAAACTCTCCCCTTTCATGGAACCAGAGGTATCTGGACACCAAGCTGGACACCATCAGGAACAACCTGCTGGCAGCACTGGCATGGACAGAAAGCTCTCCAAGGCGCTGTACCACCACCCGGACAAATGCTGATGTGGGGACAACACTGGGGGTGTTCCTGTCGTTTTTGGAAGAAGCTAACATGTTTTTCTTTCATTTTCCATTGAAGGAAAATCCATGGAAATGAAATGACAAAAATGCACGGGGATTCTCTTGGTGGAAAATTTTAATAAAGGTATTTCTACTTAGACAGTGCAAATATTATATTTGAATTTACTAAAGAGATTATGAAATCACAAAACTAACATCAGTTGAATGCGACCACTCCAGATGACTGCCAAATCATTCTGATGCACTGCACTATTATAAAACGTATAGTATAAAAAGTCAGCGATCAGATGAGCCATTTTGCTATTATTTGTGTTCTACAAATATATACTATAGACTCCATTAAAATATTCATATTAATAAAGAAAGCAGCCAAATATAAACTACATACAGACCTTATGCTAGGTGCCTTAAATATATGATTCTTAATACCACGTGAAAATATTCATAAAAAGTAACTAAGCAAGTTTAAAGCATTTTATTTTCTTATGAAATATATAATCTCAAATACCATTTTCTTATTCCTTTTTCAAAAACCATTTTAACCATTCTCAAGTGTGCATTAAGTATATTATTGTGCAACATAACCATCATTATCATTTCTTTATTCTTAAGCTTGACAGAAAAATCAGTTTTTGTTATTTTTGAGGCAAAAACAACATCAGCCTGTGGAAATAAAACATACAATTTTTAACTGACCAAAAAATATATACTTCTTAACTATTAACTCTTTTAGATATACATTGCATTTTATTTATAATTATTTTGGAGGATAAGGTACATTTGGCCAATGTGAACTGTTTCTTCTCCTTTTATTAAAACATAACTGCAAAGTGGTGAATCATTTAGAATCAGATGGTCATGTTGACACTTAGCTTTTCTTTCCCCCAAACCCAAGGAAAGCAAAAACAAAACAAAAAAACACTTAATGATTTAATATTGTTCACATAGCTGATTGTGATTACATTACATCAGTACTACTGTTGAAAGCAACACCCAACTAAAATGAGATGAGATACTGAACAGATGAAGTGCTGTTCAAAGTCAATGTAGCCCAGACTTAGGGGACAGAATTAATGAGAAAATGAGAATCTACCAGATGGTGCTGCAGGATTCCTCGCTGCACATCCGCCACCTCAAGCAGCTTCTATACATGCAAAGCCCCAGGGCCCCACCTGGTAGCAGCATAATTACCCTAAATGTGCACTTATGTTTCATTACACCTTGGCCATTACTATGTGCACTGATTACAAGTATCAATCCCTTTCATTTTCATACACCTCTGCAGTTCCACAGCATTCAACTGTGAAAACTCAGCACTCTAGTTGCTTCTAACATGCGGCCCATGCTGATAAAACCGCAGAGGGTAAATTATTTGTCACTCTACAGGGTGCCAATTCAGTCTGATAAGAATGACATCATCCCCATTTTACCAATAACAATGGCACTAACAAGAACTTGTAATCAACAAACCTCAGTCCTCTGCTAGCCCTGGCAGGTGCAACTCTTTTTATGCTAAAAATAAGCCAACATTAGCTTCCAGCTCAAAACTATTTCTTTTATCACAATGCTAAGCAGAAGTTGGCTTCCACAGGCAGTGCAGCTGCTGCCGCTGCGGCTTCTGCAGATGCCTGCATTAATTGTATCAAGGACATACTGAAATAAGTGCTTATTCAGCACAATGGCTATTGGGGAGCAGCTGGAGGAGCAAGACAAACTGTCTTGAAGAGAATGCACCAACCCAGTGTGTAAATTACAATGATGAAGCACAAAGAGAGTCTAAGTTTAAGGATCTAATATAGCTGCAGAACAGCATGAAACTTTAGTGTTATCAATGAAGTCCGAACCAAAGTGTTTTCTAAATAAGAACAGACTGGTTCAGAGTGCACTGAAACCACTTTTAGAATGGGGGTAATATTTGCTATCTGTTCAACACAGCAGAAATAGGAAAGTTTAAATATTCATTAAAAATATCAACAGAATTAACAGTGCTCTTCTATGTGTAAATCATAAAGTAATTCCCCACAAAGTGTGTGTGTGTGTGTGTGTGTGTGTGTGTGTTTCAAACAATTAGCAATATAAAAATAACATTGTTTATTATACAGAAGCAACATGTGCTCAACAGAGAAGACTAATTTGGCTAGCTTTCTTCCACATCCCCTCGCTACTCATTCATGCCAGTCTATGCATCAGTGTTACTTTCTTTAGTCGTCCCTTCCATTTTCTAACCTTGGCATTAGTAAGCTGAAATGACTTAATAGTGATTAAAAGCTATTCCAGGTTATAGGTAATTATAGAGCATTCAATCATGCCAGTTTGGGTGGGGGCAGGTGAAAGGGATCAATAAAGACATGCTGAAATGAAATGTACTCCTGGAGAGGAGTGTAATGGGAGGTGAGAAAAAGAGGCTAGGGCTGGACCAAGAAGTCCCAGACTCTGCCAGCCTGCACCGCAGCCTCCCCAGTAAGATCCTCTCTGGGCATATCCTCTCTAGAGGGGCTGAGAAGGCCAGGCTCCTGCACTGGCTCTGAAGCCCGTCTGAAAACCGATCGTGGGCCCCGTATTACATCGCTATACCTAAACCTCCCTGGCTTCTCGTTGTGAGCATGACGCTTTATATGTGCACCACAGACATCACTCCCTACAAAGGGAACATGTCAACCATGTACATGCCTTTTGAACTTTCACTAAATGACCCATTCTCCTTGTAAAGAATCACAGTTAGACAAATTTGAAATGACCACAAATCAAAACAACTCAGTACTTTCAAATTTCTCAAATAGTCAATTAATACAGTAGATCCTCATAATCCACAAATCTCCAAACTCACAAAGGTTATACCACTAATAACTGGCTCTCCTTTAGATGACAACTTGGACACAGAAACAAAGATTTAGTAATTTACAACTAAAAAATTGAAACAGACTTACTTTATATGACACTAAGATACAAATGCTGAGCTCATGGCTAAACTGGCTCCTCAGATAAATGACTTGAGCCTCAGAATACCACTGTTCAAACTCAAATTAAAGTCTCAGAAAATGAAACTGCTTCTTTCCACACATTTGTGGTATCAAGAAATAATTAAAAATGCAAATGGTAAGTCTTGAAGAACAAAGGTCTACGATATGTCATTAATACATGGCAAGTACAGTTTGCTTTCATTTTAGCTAAGTGCAAAAATAGGATATTTTATTTACATGGCGACACCAGGATGGGTTTGTAGAAACAGTGTCAAGCACTTATAGGCAATAATAGCTGTACTTGTAAACAGTGCTGGGAACCAACACATCACTGCTTCAGTAATAACTTCCTTTTTTATACAGCATTTCCTAACACAATTGCCATGATGCTAAAATGTATTACTGTCATAGTCAAACCATTATATCATCTGCAAACCAATAAAATAGCAATTAACAGCGTGTCTTCATTCAAATGTATGTAGGTGAACTTTAAAAGTATCTAACCAATTTAATCACAACAGGCACACCTGAGCAAAACACACTAATTAACCATGCCTCTACAACCTGTAAAACAATATTTATATAAATATTAGGAGAGTTAGAAAATATAAACTTTTAAAAGAATAAGAACAGAATTCTGGCGTAAACCACAAAGCAAGAGAGCCATGTCCCAAAGAGTTTTTTCTGAAACTGTTTTTTTCTTGAATGTATTTGTTATTTGACAGATATATAAGCTCTCGAGCATCATTTATCATGTTTATTTTAATAGGTTTCCCTTAGAACAGCTGCCTAAGATGCTAATCTTTTCTTTTTTCTTGGCCTTTTGTAAATATTTGAAATAGCTATTCATTAACAGTTGCACATTTATTCAGCCCTGTTGTACGGCTGGTGAACTGGAATTAGCCTTTCTTTTACTTTTTCTATCTGTTGGCCAGACTAGAGAAACCCTGCTGTTTGGGTTCAATCTGTCAAGGTTCAAATTGTCCTCCAACCAAGAGCTAATCAAGGGTGTCTGACCTGGTTAGCAAATAAACGAGGAACAAAAGTCGGTTTATTTTTTCTTTCTTGGGAGCACTGGTTCTCAGAAAGTAAAGCAAAACAAGTGTGTGACACAAATGCAAGGGCCTGCTATTAGAAACAGGCGCAACTGGCAACTACAGGAGAGCTGGATTAGCTTGGATTAGCTTGGCATCCCCAGTGTTCAAGCTATAAGCGCATTTTTTATAGGAACTGGTTTTCAAATGCATTTCAGATTTAAATTCAGTCCTTTGAATGCAAGTCTGTGGCATGAGGAGAAAACAGGTTTTAGGTGATCAGGCTACTCTGTTTGGCACGTAAGTAGAAATCTGACATTTCTTCATGGATCCCAAGTCTCTGATTGATAGGTACACGTCACAGAAGTCACCTTTCTGCATCACTAACATCATTACTATCTCCATTTCATGTACATTTCTAAAATATGAAATACAATTTTATTTTAAACAATTTAAATTTCCAATCTTGAAGAGAATAGTTATTTTTATATATTATCAGAGTTAGTTTTAAATGTGTTTTTATGAACTACTTAATGAATGTACTTAAATATATTATAATTTAATAATAACACATATTAAAACACTTTCTCTTCATATATTACGGTTCCTAGACCCTAAAATTATTGCTTGGATCTGATTTTTAGCATACTGTTGCTTTTAATAAATATCTAGTCTTTTGAACAGCAATGACCAATGAAACTGAAAATCTGTGAAATGTGTGGTGCCACCATTCAAGAGCATTATGCTTACAATTCCACTCAGGGCTTCTCTCAAAAGGACCCAACTGATGAAATAAATTGCTACCATAATAAACTAAATTGCACTATAGCAGACAATGCATTTGCACAATCAAGTATTTGAGCATAGCACTCGCCCTGAGGGGCAGCCATGCCTCAGTGCAAAGTGCAGCAGCCCATCAGCCAGGAAATCTGTATTCCAACACTCCTCTCAGATGTGCAGTGCACCTTCTCTCTCTATGCTTCAGTACAACAGGAACAGACACAGCACCTATAATTCATTCAGTGACTGGGAGGATGAAATGAAAAGCTAGAGGTTGAAAGCACATTCTCACTTCTTAGATAATGTTATTAATATTTAAGGGCTCATAAAACAGCATAATGTCTGGATGTATTTATAATCACCCCTGTATTCATTAAAAAATAAGTCACTCTCACAAAATAAGAATAAAAATAAAACAAGGAATATAATCAGTACCATATAAAGGTTCTATTTTATGTTTTTTTGGTGGCAGAATATAATAAATACCCTGCAGCATATAAAACACATTTTCTTTTATTTTTATTTTTTTACTCGGGGACAGCAATTCTGCTTCTTGGAGTCAATGTTTAAGAATAGTCAGCAATATGGTGACTGATTATATAATTATGTGATTAGATGTCAAGAATTAGCTGATTCCCAATTTGAGAAATATCTTACCTAAAATACATTGGTTCAAGTCTCCATTTACATTTCCTTTTATTTAAATTATTCTGAACAAGCCAGCTATCTTTAAGCAGCACCTTATGTTTTAGTAAATTCTATATTATAGTGAAGAAAATATATATTCGTTTTATAACTTTCTCTGAAGTCAGAATTATAAATTACAAATTGTTTCTTTTAATGTTCAAGCAGTCACTACAGAAAATATAAAATGTAAACAGCATTTCAGTCTCACAAATTCTCCACTTTACACATACTTGAAAGATGTTTGTTAAATAAACAAATAATAGTAATAATAATAAGATTAAATTACATACAAACCTTGGCTAATGTATTAGGGGAAAAAACTCAACCATTCTCTTCTATTTACTCAAAAGTAAACTATTTTAAATATCATCATTTTAAGTCAAGAAATATACAATAAAATGAAAAATGTTAATCATTCTGGGCAAAACATTAAAGATTTTCTAAATTCACAGGGAGAGGTATATTTTTATATGGTTGCAATATTTACAAACTTATAAAAAAAGCACTTACTGCTTGGAAATCTAGCTGCAAAGATAATATTGCTGAAAACATTCAAATGCTGGGCTAAAGCAGTTAGAGAAATTATTTTTTCAATCTTTATTTCATTTGTTGTCTACTTAACATAGTGCCAAGTTTCTCATATCCCCCTTTTGTTACTAAAACTAATTACATAGTGAATTATATCTTCAAGTGGGTACTACTTTCAATGAAGGTCAGATCATTGTACATAAATTATTTCTAGTCTAAAAAATAAAGCATGCATGTAGCCAGAATGAACAAGTACAGAAGCAAAAACAGAAATAAATTCACTTATACATTTTCTTCAACATTTTCTAAGTAAAGCATTTGTTTTGTTTCAAGCATTATCTAGTTTGTCATTATTTATAGATAGATAGCTAGAGAAAGAAAAAGAAAGAAAGAAAGAAAAAAAGAAAGAAAGAAGGAAGGAAGGAAGGAAGGAAGGAAGGAAGGAAGGAAGGAAGGAAGGAAGGAAGGAAGAAGGAAAGAAGAAAGAAGAAACAAATTAAGAAATTAAGAAAGAAATTAGAAATTAAGAAAGGAAGAAATTGAAAGAAAGAAAGAAAGAAAGAAAGAAAGAAAGAAAGAAAGAAAGAAAGAAAGAAAGAAAGAAAGAAAGAAAGAAAGGTTGTGCATCAATATTCACAAAAAATAGTTTTCACTGTGCCCAATCCTCTCCTAAATTACTTCACACCTGTGAACAATCTCTTTTTCTCTCATTACCAATCAAGGGTACTGGTTGACTATTCCTTCCAACTCCAGGATCCACAGCCAGACATTTAGAAGGTTCATTCTGAGAACATTCACTACTTCCAGTTGATAAAGAGAAAATTTCCAGTTTACAGTTATGAAGATAATAAGGACATGCATGCATTTAAAGCACACTTACTTGAACATTAATTGTGATATCACAATAAGTAAGACCCAAGCAGTTCTTATCGGAGGAGGTAACGTCAAGGATATGAACATTTAAACAAATCAATTTAAACCTGGCAACCACTATCACAGCTGTATGAAGAAAAAATGCTGCCACTGGAGAACAAATGTGGTGCAGGATGGTAAGAAATGGTGACTGGAAAGAGATTTAAGCCAAAATATGAAGGGTCATGAGTCTCATGCCACCTCTAGGCCCTTTCTACCAGTGTGATCAAAGGACCAGCATTATCAGCATGACCTGGGGCTCAGAACATAGATTCACAGTTCCCACCCAAGACCTAGGAAACAAATGTCATCCGCATACACTTTAAATGTGAGAAGCACATTTATAGCCCAGTGTTTCTTTGCAGCAGCCCAGGCACAGGCATGTGAAAACATGTGGATTTGTGCAAAAATGCATAGAAGCATTAGAAAGGAAAATAAGTTAATTAAAGTATCAACAGCTTTTTTTTAGTAGTAACTTATTTTCTCCTGTTCCTTGTCCTTCTTCTTGCCCTCTTTTTATTATTGTTAATAACAACAATAAGCAACCATTTATTAAATATTCTCAAAGTATCACAGACTTAGCATTAAGTTATTTTGTTTAATATTCATGCTCTTTATTGGATAAGTATGCTTTATCCCTATTTTCCAGATGGGAAAATTGAGGCTGAGAGAAAATAAACAGCTTTTGTAAAGTCACAGAGCTAATGAACTATGGAAGCAGAATTGAACCCATTCTGCTCTTAACCAAAATGCCAGAGCATTTTAGATTTTTATCTGAATGCCTGCTCTTAAAACCCAATGATATAATTGCTTACTGACTGAATTATAGACAATAAGGTACCCTTAAAAGTTCTTGGTGATATGCCAGCAATTGTTTAAAGCATAATCCTATTATTACCACCAGGTTTGGTTTAATGAAAACAATTCTGACTCTATTTGGTTGATCTTTATTATAATCTGTAAATATAATAAAGGCATTGTGACATTTTAATATTAAAAATACATTTAAAAAATACCTAGTATTCTTGTTGCTGCACAATACACAAAAAGTTAATGGCTTAAAATAATAATTGAGTATTGCTCACAATTATGCAATCTAGACAGTTCTGATCAGTGTATTGGCTGGAACATTCACTATGACTTCTTCACATCTCAGCTGAGCAGTGGAATATCTGTGGGCTGCCTATGTACCTCTCTTTGTCCATATGATACTGTCAGACCTCCTTATATGGCAGTTCAGGACTCCTAACACCCCACATGAATGAGCCCGACTATGCAAGGGCTTACCAAACCTCTGCTTACATCATGTTTTCTAATGTTCCACTGGCCAAAGCAAGACATGTGGCCACCAGACAGTCAATGTGGCAGGGGTATGCACAGAGCATGAAGATTGGGAGACATGATTCAGTAGAGGCCACCATGGAATAGTCCACAAGGATTTTTCAATAGTTTATCCGCATGCTATTACAAGAGAAGGAAACTGGAAATGTTGATTCTCCAGATCTGGTAAATCGTGGATTATTTTTTAATGCTTATAAAATCTATAAGCAGTCAACTAAGCTTAAATGGTTCACATTTATTCAGTCCAAAAGTAGACCTATCCATTGCACTAAAAGACTGTAAGCTTTGAGTCAAGTCCAACACTTTTCAAGTGATAAGCAACATGGCCCCATTCTAACTGACTAGCTGGGATATTCTCCCATTTATTCTCCATGTTGTTGGTTGGTTTATTTTCTCTCTACTTTTCTGGTTTAATGCTCTAACTTTGAATTCTGCCTCAGATCTCTGTTTTGATGACTTTCTGAACTTTCTTCTGGATTTGGTTGGGATCCACCATATTTCTGGGCCTTGATAATCCTACTTATCAGGTAACACAGGAATGCACATGTGAGTACACTCAAGCACATGTGTGCGTGCGCACACACACACACACACACACACACACACACGGATCAAACATAGCTTGTGAAACATCGCTACTATTCCTATTCCCAGTACTGAAGTCTGTCACTTCACACCCACTGGAGATATTTACGAAAAGCAAATGTTTTTCCTAATAAGATGAAGATGTAGAAAGGAATTTCTGTAGCTTATGTTGTTTATGCTTTGCTCTAAAACAGCAGACGTCATTATGAAGAATGTTTTTAAACAAATCTAAATTTCATAGAATTCTATTAATTTATAAGCTATATTTTTTTTATTCAGGCATTTTTTTTTTTCAACAAATATTTATTATGGGCCCACTATATGTCCTGTGCTGTGCCAAACTCTAAACTCCAGTGATGAATTAAACGGGCATTCTCACTAACTTCTCAGAATAAAGAAGAATAAAGAAAAAGGTGAAGAGATTGGGAAGTACTGATTGGTATTTACAAAATAGTCATGGGGATGTCAAGTACAGCAACAGCATAGGAAATATAGTCAATAATATTGTAATAACTGTGAATGGTGCCAGTTGGGTCCTGCAAATACCACAGGGAACATTTGGTAAAGCATAACGCATATGATTGTCTAAGCACTATGCTGGACACCTTAAACAAATACAAAATAATATTGAATGTAAACTAATTGAAAAAATGTTTTTTGAATTTTTAAAGAAATGAAGAAACAAATAGCTCCAAAGTAAAAAATTACTATAAATGTTTTGGAGGAAATAAACAGTGTGATATCCCATCTAATAAAGAAGGAAAATGCAAATTGACTGTCACTCCACCACAAAGATGGCAGTGCCCATAGCCGCAAGATGGTGATGCCCAGTCATTTTGGCCCCACCAGAGTCCCTCAGCCTCAAGGATGGGTGGGGAGGGGGTCCTGAGAGCGGGCAGTGTGAGCGGCCTGTCAAAATGCTTGCTTCGCTGCCACAGTGACGAGGCAAGCGTTCCATGCCTGGCCACAGAGAGAGGGAGGGCCTCCCAGCCACAGAGGGCCTCTGGCCAAGGAGGGCAGTTGGGGGCCATGAGGGTGGCAGGGGAGGGCATTTGGGGCTGATCAGGCCAATGGGGGTGGGAGTGGCAGTTGGGGGCGAGCAGGCTGACAGGCAGAATGGTTAGGGGCGATCGAGCAGGCAGACAGTTGAGCGGTTAGGAGCCAGCAGTTCCGGATTGCAAGAGGGATGTTCGGCTGCCGGTTTAGACCTGATCCCACAGGAACATCTCTGGCAGTTGGACATCCCCCGAGGGGTAACAGATTGGAGAGGGTGTGGGCTGGGCTGAGGGACACCCTCCTTCCCCGTGCATGGATTTTGTGCACTGGGCCACTAGTGGTAGAGAATAAAAGGAAAGAGATTCCCTTGAAAGTTTGGTCAGAGAAGAGCCCCTGAGAGGTGATATTTAAGCTGGCACTTTAATATGAAAGAGATAGATGAAAACTTTCAGAAAAAGGGGAAGAGAAGGTGCTATGTTCAAAGAGCTAAAGAAGGATAGCTTGGAGATAAAAGGTTGGGGACAGCATGAGCAGGTGAGAGTGGAATGGAGAGTATTATAGTCACGTGGGGCCTCATGGACTTGGATCCAAAGTGGAATTGTATTTTCCTACAAATGCAAACCACCCTTCTTGCACTGAAGCCTCTCCTCTGCTGAGAGGCTACCACTTAGTTTTCTAGCCCACAACTTTTCTTTCTACTCACATGTCCCCACTCTCTCCCTCCCCCCTCGCCCATATGCCCTGAGCTGTCTTTCCCAACAGTGTTAAGAGATTTTTGGGTGGGTGGACAGGAGCTTAGTGGTGACACTTATCCTCTTTAGGCTTCATGCTCCTCATCTGGAAATGAAAGGCTAAAGATAATAGCACACGTGTCCTCCTAAGATGTAATTCTTTGATTTACTCATAAAGTTGTAACTGAAACTATAGGGATAGGCAGGAAACAAAAGAGGGAAAACCAGGTGGCTTCCAGATTTCTCGTGAAGAAGTCTTCATGGTATAATTTATTATGTTAAAAGTAAATTCTCGGAATATCAGGTTATTGTATGATCAAACAAAATTGATCAATTCCAAACTTAGGAACAAATCAGTTTTACTTTATCAAATGTTTCAAGTACTGATGTATCTATTTCCCATCTTAGTTAAGTAACAGGGTGACACTCTTCCTTCCTTGAAAGGCCCAATTCCAACTCACAAAATAAAAGTGATCCTGGAAAAGGAGGAAATCTATAAAAATGTACAGATCAAAAGAACTAGACTGCTGCCCTGGCTGGTGTGCTCAGTGGTTAGAGTGTTGGCTCACACATGCACATGGAAGGGTTTTGGGATTTATTCCAGTCAAGGGTCAAGGGCATATATCTGGGTTGCAGGTTTCATCCCCTACCCTGTCAGGGTGCATGCAGGAGGCAAGCAATCAACATGTCTTTCTCTCATAGATGTTTCTCTCTCCTTCTCCCCTCTCCCCCCTTTTTTCCATTCTCTAAAAATCAATGGGGGGAAATCCTTAGTTAACAAACAAACAAACAAACAAACAAAAAACAAAGCTGCTTTAAAAAAAAAAATACACAGCATTGCCAATTTTCAGCCTACCTCACAGAATCAGAAGACCTTGAGGTGGAGCCTAGGAACCTGTACTTGGAAGCACCCCAACGTAACGTAATGAAAGGCCACACGTCATCAATTACATGAAAAAACAAGCCCAGGTTTTTATTTTATTTCCTCACGAAAATAATGCATTTCTTCTCCACTTCCACTGACTATTTTGATCAAATGATTTAGTGTACTTAATCCAAGAAAGTTGTCTAGACAAAAGTTTCTAGAGAGGTCCTCACACACCTGCATCTGAGCTGTTATTTACAGTGATTCATTTGAAAATACAAATTCCTGGGCCTATGGCAGAACTACTGAATTGGGAACCTGGCCAGATGTCTGTATTCTGAACACACACTCCAGAGGTCTAGATATTATTTATAGAAAAAGTAAAGTTTAAGACCCACTTCCAATAAATGATTACCACCTCACCATTGTTCACCGTCCTTAACTAAAATTCAACAAACCAAACAAATCTATGTGGAGCGGATGATCATCTAATCTTTCATCCCTTCCTTTATTCATTCAATTCATTCAATTTCATCAGATCTTTCTCGTTATTCTCCAACTAGAGGTCTGATGCACGAAATCTGTGCAAGAGTAGCCTTCCTTCCCATGGCTGCCGGCATCGGCTTACTGCTGGCACCCCGGGACCAGGCTTTTCTCAGGCCTCAGCTCTCTCTGGAATGACATCCGGTCTAATTACCATATTGCCCTTTTATTATTATAGATTATATTTTCACTGGTTAATCCCTCACCCCCAGGTTCTCACCCTTCTATTGTTGACAGTACCGGAAATGATTAACTAAAGGGCATATTTTTTTTTTTTAAAGTCAGCAATCTAAATCAAACTTTTCTTTCTTATATTACAAATAACAAGAAATGTGCTGGAACTCACCAAGAGAAATAAAAAAAATATATGTAACTGAGAACACCAAATAAAAAGATATAAAAAATTTATAACCTCTGAAGAACAGCCAAGGTCTCACTAACAAACATTTTTTTCACGCAGAAAATTGTGCTCACTGTACCTGACATTGTGCAAGTGTTTACTGCAATTTAATATCCACACAACCTAGAGAAGAAATTTAATAATTTTTCAGCTGGAATGAATTGACAGCCAGTGTTAGAAAACTGCAGACTCTGCAGAATCAATAAAAGCTGCTGGCATCATAAAGGAGTACTTTTGCCCAGAAAACATCTCACAAAGGTCAGGTTTACAAACCACCAGGTAGCGGTATCACTTTTACATCTTTCCAGGACTATTAAAATTCCATTAAACAACCTTCCAAAACTAACATTCAGACTTTAAAGTTCACCAAAATAATCTCAGAGTCAGACCAGCCTCAGCTCAAACTCTAAAGGCAAACCCTGGATTAACTTTTGTCTCCTTGTCACAAAAAAATCATTTGTAGAATTCTGTTTTGTAAAAGAAAAATATCAAAGCAAATAAATATATATTTACTTACAACTGTAAACATGGCTCTAAGTGGATATACCCATTTAGTGAAATGAAAGTTACCTGTTAACATCAGGAAATAATTTCCAAAAGTAATAATTTTTCTGATGCAAATCTTGGAAAACCACCACCACTAAATATCTGATGTCATAAAATCAAGCCTGTGTTTAAAGACCCAGTACTCAATTGTGCCTGAAGAGCA
Organism: Pipistrellus kuhlii; assembly: GCF_014108245.1. Classification (NCBI taxonomy): domain Eukaryota; kingdom Metazoa; phylum Chordata; class Mammalia; order Chiroptera; family Vespertilionidae; genus Pipistrellus; species Pipistrellus kuhlii. Next base: position 124,310,069 of record NW_023425515.1, on the reverse strand, counting down.
GCTGACATGAAGCAAGATCTCCTGCCTACTTCAGACATATAGCTTTTCCAGGTTGTGTTTTCATTAGAGGTTCCCAGTTGAACATGGAATTTCATCAGGCATAATCAATTCAGGATTAGCTACTCATTCCACATTTATTGAGCACCTACTAAACCCATCTACACACTGTCACAGATGCCTGATCCAGTGCCCTCTGGTTCAGTCCTCCAGTGACCTAAACCCAGATGGAAGGAAAGGGGAACATGTGCTGGGAGGGTAATCTCTCAGCCTCTGAGCAGAGATGCATGGCAAGCCTCCCTCAGTACTTCAGTTTTCCTCCAAAGGGCATAAACTTCATTATCTGCTTATTTGATCTCAAATGCAGATGGATTTGCACTCAATCAAAACAGAATACAGGCACCTTGGGACCTTGACAGAGAGCAAAGACCTCTGCTGCCCTACTCAATTCATGCCTGGCTGAAAGAACTAGGTTCACAGTGGAAAATGGGCAGGCTATTTGTTCTCTAAGTTACTTAGCTCCGTGTTTTGAAAAATCACTTATCTGAATAGGTTAAAAAAAAACACAAAAAACCTAAAAGTACATTTTCTCAAATTCTGTTTACTTAAAAATGTATAGAATGACATAATTAATAAGCAATAAAAGCTTAATCGCATATAATAAAAAATAATTTATAATACATCTGAACACATATTTATTAGTTATACTCTATACTAGTGTACTAAGATATGTACAATACAAAATATATTTTTTAAACAGAAAATTTTTAAGGAAGAGAAATACAAACAAAAACAAATTCTAGTATCTTTGTCCTGTACCCAGAAGTACTACCTCATCGAATAACATAGAGTGCGTGAGCAAACCCCTGGGCTATTATTAGCCTCTGAGACGGGACTCCTTTCTGGTGCCGGATGGCTAAAGAAGTGAGGCTGATCACTAGAGAGTCACAAATACTTAGAATGTACTCCCAAGAAATCCTTTCAGAGTGTTACGATTTTCCAGGCACGGATGCAAATTTTAACAAGGAATGCCAAAATATACAACTCTAAGAAACACAGTATATGAATCTGAGTGCTAAAAGGATGCTGCTGAGACCTACTACATCTCTCAGTACTCACTAAACAAGTCCATGTGAAAATTTTCTTTCAAATCTAATGCCAAACTGTTTTGTTTGTATGTTTGCCATACAGAAAATAAACTTTCAAAAAGTTCTGTCAAACTAACCTATGTGACTATAGCCTAATTTCCTGCTTTCTCAGGTCTCATTATTTTATTTATTATAATAAATAAATATATATTAAATGTATTTGCATATTTGCAAGTTGTTTTGTAGAACACAATAGAGGGAAAGAATAACAATCTCCAGTAACAGTGGGGTGTTAATTACTCTAGTTTTCCTATGGATGGATACAAGAAGGTATTCCCAGAAGCCCCAAATTGGCTATATTTTAGATTACATGTACTCTGAACTATGAAAACTCAGAGAATTTTGAGCAAATGTCATTCTGTAAAACAGCCTTAGGACTTAATCCTTGTTTCCTACAGCAAAGACAAGCTGTTTACTCAATTATCGGCAAACATTACCCACTGGCCTATCTTATTGGAAGAAGTAATCTAAGGCTGATTATGATAATGTACCCTTATCCTTATTTTTCTATTTTTTTAAAATATGTTTTTATTGATTTCAGAGAGAGGAAGGGAGAGGGAGAAACATCAATTGGCTGCCTCCTGCACACTCCCTATTGGAGATGGAGCCTGCAACCCAGGCATGTGCTCTGACCAGGAATCGAACTGTGACCTCCTGGTCATGGGCCAACATTCAACCTCTGAGCCACACCAGCTGGACCTTTTCCCTACGTTTCTAAAGAACGTGCCTATTAGCAGAAATATGATCTGTTTCTAAATACAGACAATAAATATTTGTTGAATGAATGGAAAAACAAAAATTATATAATCCAAAAGTTATTTCAGTTAGAGTCATTATTTGATTACTTTCTTTCATAGACCTCCAGAATCATATCAACCTCAAGATTCAGAATGACAAAAAGATTTCATCAGGAATATTCATTGTAACCACATGCCAGTGGCTAAAAGAACTATGTGTTCAGAGGGAATCTGAGGAAGAGCTCTGGTTGACTAGAAAAAGAAACCAAGAGCTAGGGAAGGTAGAGAGGCAACACAGTGTTGTTGGTTTGTTGACACCACCCTAGACTGATAGGGGGTGTTTTCAAAATCCAAAGGTGCTTGTTTACATTTAATTAAAGGATCAATGATTTTTAAATATATATATTTTATTGATTTTACACAGAGAGGAATTGAGAGGGATAGAGAATTAGAAACGTCCATGAGAGAGAAACATCTCCTACTGGGGATGTGCCCGCATCCAAGGTACGTGCCCTTGACCGGAATCGAACCCGGGACCTTTCAGTCCACAGGCTGACGCTCTATCCACTGAGCCAAACCGGTTTTGGCATAAAGGCTCAATGATTTTTATCTGAAGACTTGCTTCCTGCTTCTATATACTTAATATTCATTAGTCCAATTTACTTCTCTCTCCTTCTAAACCAGGAGGAGTTCCTTGAAGACCAGGACCATGTGTTTTACATTTTTTAATCCCTACACAGCACATTAAATATGCCTAAATGGCAGTTGACCCTTTTGTGATACTTTGGGGGTAACAAAATCATTGAGCCTTTTAACTTAATCAAGTACCTTTGGATTTCAAAACCATCCATTAACTATCATGTAGGTCAGCAATTGACAACACTGTTGTCACTCCAAACTCCCTTGCCTGGTTCATTCTTTACTAGTCATCCAGGGCTTTTTCCTGACAATCCCTCCAATAAAGGTTGAAAGGACCAGTTCATTTTATATCTTCAACCAAAAATCTGTCTGATCTAATGGTTCTCAATTCTAGTTTTCCACCCTGGCTCTACATTAGAATCACCTACAGAGTATTTTAGAAAATGCAGCCCTCTACCCTGATCCTTCATGCACAGAAATTGTTTGGCTTTGGTTTTATAAAAGTGCCAAGTGACTATAATAAATAGCCCAACTGTTCTTTTTCTAGATCAATATTAGTTTCTAAAGACTACATCCTTCTCTTATGGATTTATGGTCTACATTAGCATAGATCATACTACTTTCTATAGAAAGTTCTGCCATAAAGTATTATTTAAGTTAGTTTTCCTCAAAGCTGACCATTGAACCTTTTCATCATAACTCCTGTCTACAGTCCTATCTAATAAAAGAGTAATATTCAAATTGACCATACCTCCACTACGCCAACAAGCCATGCCCACCAATCAATCTGTAGTGAGTATGCAAATTAATCCAAGCAAGATGGCTGTGGACAAAGAGCAAACAGGAGGCTTGGGTTTCCCTGGCAATGGAGGAGGCCAAGTTTCCTGCACACCCTGGCTAGCCCAGACCTCCACTAAAGGCTACAAAGTTTCAATTATAGAAGATAAATAAATCCCAACAAAAATGGCTGCGGCCACAGAGCAAGCAGTAGGCTTGGGTTTCCCTGGCAATGGAGGAAGCCAAATTCCTGGCTGACCCAAACCTCTGCTCAATGCTACAAAGTTTCAATTATAGAAGATAAATAAATCCCAGATCCTAGGGCCTCCACTTGGGTTGCCAGGGGGCATGGCTGGCCTGAAGGCAGGCTTGTTCAGGCCTCCCCACACCCCAAGGATACCCCCATCCTAATTCCAAACACCCTTCAAGGCAAACCAGCTGGCCCCCATCTGTGCACCAGGCCTCTACCCTATCTAATAAAAGAGTAATATGCAAATTGGCTGTCGCTCCAACACACAAGATGGCTGCCCCCATGTGTCCAAATATCCTGTCCCCATATGGGCACAAGATGGCCACCACAAGATGGCCAGCAGAGGAAGACAGTTGTGAGTGATCAGGCCAGCAGGGGAGGGAAGTTGGGAGGGATCAGTCCTGCAAGGGAGGGCAGTTGGGGGCGATCAAGCCTGCAGGGAGGGCAATTAGGGGTTACCAGGCTGGCAGAGGAGGGAAGTTAGGGGCAATCAGGTTGGCAAGGGAGCAGTTAGGCATCTATCAGGCTGGCAGGGAAGTGGTTAGGGGGTGATCAGGCTAGCAGGCAGAAATGATTGGGGGCAATCAGGAAGGCAGGCAGGCGAGCAGTTGGGAGCATGCAGTCCTGGATTGTGAAAGGGATCCCAGATTAGAGAGGGCGCAGGTTGAGCTGAGGAACACAAATGCCTCATGCACAAATTTCTTGCACTGGGCCTCTAGTATATATACAAAAGCCTAAGTTACCATTCATCCATTGGACTGGTAGCTATAATGCACACTGACCACCAAGGGGCAGACACTCAATGCAAAGACATAGAAACATGGAACAGATTGATGAATCTCAGAGGGCAGGGCGCGGGGGAGGAGGGTGGAAAGAGATTAACCAAAGAACTTATATGCATACTAGAGGCCCAGTACATGAATTCATGCACCAGTGGGGTCCCTAGGCCTGGCCTGCCAGGGTAGAGACCAATCTATGCACCAGAACTCCGACATCCCCCGAGGGATCCTACATTGCAAGAGGGCGCAGGCCAAGCCAAGGTACCTCACTGATACACAGACAGGTCCTCTAGTTATAAATAAATCTTTATTGGAACACAGCGACAACTATTCATTTATGTATTTGTCTATGGCTATTTGCATGCCACAAGAGCAGAAATGAATAGTTGCAACAAAGACCTTATGCTCCACAAAGCTTAAAATATTTACTATCAGACCTTTAAGAAAATGTTAAGGAATACACCAGAGAAATAATAATCTAAACTGGTCAATTTAGATGGGATCCTAAAGGTTCGAAGGAAAGGCCTCAGAGTGTAAAAAGGAAAAAGAAAGGGGGGGGGGGGGGGAGCTCATTAAGGAGGACTCCACATCTACTCTAACCATGGCTATACTGCTTTGACTTTTCAAATTTCATTTGAAGAGAACTGAACACCATTGGCTTAGAAACTAAGAAGTCGAATAAATAAAAGGCAGTAAATTATACTCTGCTTTGCCATGGAAAGCTTTAACCAACTTTCTCCAAATCAAATTGATGAATCTCAGCTTTTTTAAACTGAGTATTTGATAAACAGCTATTTAGGCACCATGTCCCCTATCAAGTTATATACATTCATGCATTTATTTAGCTTGCCCATTAAAATTATTTTATAATTTATGTTTTAATACATTTTTGGGTTTTGTAAGAATCAAACAGAAGAAAAGGCCAAGTAGAGAATATACTGCAAGTTTCTATATATAAGCAGCTAAAGGCATTTCTAATTTATTATTCAATGTCTCTTAGAAAAGAATGTATAAAAATAATTTTTAGTGTTAATGGCCTAGAAACATTACATTTCTCAATATAAACTACATATTTCTTTTTGCACGTGCATTTCAAATTCTATAAATCACACTATTTCATTATTCCTCTGAAGAGGCAGGATTTATCAGTTGGTAAAATCATCTTCCCTCATTCCAAATTCAATACAGCATTTCATACAGCTTTTATTTTCATGATGAATTATTATATACAATCATTTAATGTAAGCTGCCTGAAATCCTCTTTTTTGGGGGGAAAAAAGTAAATTAACATTAGTAATCCTTTAGAAGAAATAAGATTTTTCAATTTTATTTGAACATAGCACAAATGACAAAATAAAGGAATGAAATATATTTAAATAACTGCCTTTTAAATGAATAGTATGCAATTATATTTTTTGTCTCTTTTTTTATTTTAGATCAAAATCAATATATAGCAACCCTTGCTATGGTGATCAGTCAAAATTGGCTTGATGCAAACCATTCAACTCAACAATCTGAAGTTTGCACAACAGAAAATCAAATGTTGCTCATATATCTTCAGATTTAAAGGAGCAGGAAGCAATGTTTTTCAGTTGCATTTCAAAATTAATCTTATACACAATTGATGGTATCTTTTTATAAGCCTTGAAATAAAACAGAATTCATTTTTTAAAATTTCATAATTAATACTAAAGTCACTATGAATCAAGAAATTTTCTCTCTGCTTTGAATATTTTATCTTAATTTCTTTACCTCCTATAACCTGTTTATGACACTTATCCTGCAGGGCTTTTTCAGATTTGTGAGGGATAAAAAAGTAGTAACACACAAATGAGATCTAGAAAAGCACAGGATTGCTATGAAAACAGCTCATCCATCATCTCTACATTTTGATTCCAGAGACAGCAATGAAAGGTGTTGTTTCCACACCACTCACCCAACACACTTAAAAAGGTTTGTTCCATCACTTAGACCACTGAAACTGATTGATTAGCTGCTAGAGAAAAATCAATACAAATATGCTAGAAAACACTAGCTTGTAAATTCATTTTGGCCTCAACAAAGTCCTGGTCACTGCTTGACATGTTTTTCTAGATATCTAAAATGCAAGCATGTCAAACCTCAGCACTTAGCCCCCAGACACTGCCATGCCCAGGAATTTTTAAAGCCTAAATCTCGGCAGAGGTGAGGAAGGAAGGGGGAAGGTTTCCCAGCAGTCGGTTAAAACAGTGATATGATACCCAGAAGTCACCTGGTAAATCTTATACTCATATGCAGAACTGTCCACAAAAATGATAAACACACCAAAGAAGGTAAAAACAGTCAAAGAAAATGTCAAGGTTCAGTGAGAGAAAAAGCAAAAAAGCCGGAAAATAAACAAACACATATGTAAACAAAAATTTCTATTTCAAAACATAAATGATTGTGACTTCAATGCTATCCATTCAAAAATTTTGGCACCTGAATGTATATTTTTAATGCTCTGGAAATCCACTTTACATTCAGAATGATTTCACAAATCTCAATGCTCCCTTACCTTTGGGTTAGCTCTCAGTCTTTTCAAATTCATTAGACCACTAAAAAATACATTTTATGAATATAAAATGTTTCATAAATATGCTATTCATAAAGAAATTGTAATCTCACTGCATCGTGACAGGCAACCGGGGTTCTAATCCCCATTCCACAATTTGTTCAGAGTTTTTAAAAAACACTTTGTATTTCTACACAGTCATTAAAAATTTTAATTTAAAGAAAGAAAGCAAATGTAATTTTCAGGATGGGAAATTTAATTTCCACTTACTTTAAACATAGTGCTAAAATTTAGTGGCAGCATACTTAAACTTTATATTTAACATAGTCTTTCAAAGAGTAATATTTATTCTTCTTTATTCATTATAGGACAGTTAATTTCATAATGACATAATGAAGAATTTATGGGGTTGTGGTTCAGAAAATATTCCTAACACCTAAGTTATGAAAGAAACTAAATATGCAACACTATGAAACTAAGAAAATGGGCTATTTCTTCTCTTTACCTTTACAATTATTCTTCACAATTTTAAAGTCCCAATATAGAATTCTGAAAGACAATTAAAATCCCACTGTCCTTTGCAGAAAACAAAAGATAATAAACTAACTCAATGTCTTTAAAATGTGAGCTATAGGCTGCTATTTACTGTAGTAGAAAAGGATTACAAGGCCATTCTTAGCATGAATTTATTTTTCTAAAATTAAGAAAATAAAAGATAATTGTCAAACTAAATAATTTCTAACTATAGAGACATTTTTCAGAGAACAGATTTTGAAAATCTGTCATTTGATCCTAGTCATTAATGTATGCTGTGGATGTTCTAATATTCTCACTCAAAATTAAGACTTCTCTTTCTAAATTTTAAATTCCTTCAGTTTAATTAAGGTCTAAGGACACAGCTATTACTTCACATAAGTTATCTCAAATGACACCAAACATCGTAGTAATAAGAAGACCATAGTTCGGAGAGGTCATGTACTAGTAAGAGATCATGTGGCTAGTAAGCAGCAAACCACTGTTTCAAATTCTAACTCTCTTAAGCACAGAACATCAAATACTTGATAACTTAAAATTTTCCTAAATACAATGGCTTATCTAGAAAGCTATGACCTCAATATTTTAGTAACAGCACCATATATCAAGCAAATGAGCTCACCAGTCCAAAAACTAGCATTCCGTTTCAATGCTAATTTACAAATAACAAGACAACAGAAAAACCTTACATTGCAAACATTCCATGATTGCAAACAGAAAGGCACATACATATCTATTGATGGTGATTATGAAAGTAATACTAAATAAATATTTTCTAATACTTGCTCTAAAAACAGCCACTAAATCATTCCCACTTCTGAGATATAGTCTTTGAACCACTCATCTTAATTAGCCCAGCTCATCTGGATGTCAATGCTAACTGCCAATAAAAGCCTGACAAAACTAATACACTGTGTCTCTACTGCTCAGAGGACATTTCTAAAGATGCCAGAGAGCTAAGCTTGTTGGATATGTTCAGAGTATTTCTATAAGCATTTTATAAATACTATGTTCACTCCTCCCCCCCCCCCAAGTCAGATATAACACATAAATGCGTCCATACTAAGTCATGAAGCAATCATATCAAAGCATTAGTATAGGTTATAGATGAGGATAGATATGATGGAGCCCAGAGAATAGTTTCACTTCCTACATGGTGATTTAACTGTTTTATATTTTGCAAACAAATTTTCAAAGTAAAATGAGAAGATTTTTAAGTTATATGTAGTTGGAACTTAGAAATGCATAATGTTGAAAAAGTGCATCAAAGAAACTAATTTGTATGCCTTCCAATTTTAGTGTTTGATGGATATATAATATAATTTTAATATCTCCATTAACCAACAGATACATAAAAAAACAAACACCATGTAAGAATGCCAGAAAAAGCATCATTTTTAAGTATATTAGGTTTCTGTGCAAATTTTTGCCATTTTTGAAAAATCCTTAGGGTAGTTGTGTTACAAAGACAATTGCCCAGACGTTTTCTTAGATGGGATATCTAGTCTCACCCTAAAACAGAACACTGCAACAATCAGAGTGTTGCCTTTCATTTCTTGTTTAATGGAAATAGAAAAGTGGACTGAGCTAAGAATATAAAAACAGAAAAACAATTATTGAGAGGTGTTAAATCAACCAAGGTTATATTCTCTCTGTTTTTAAGAGCATTCCAAATTCATGTTGATAAAAGCTTTACATAGACTAAAGAAATGTATTTGGAACTCATATTTTCTAGATTCAGGGTGTGAAATACTGAACATAGCACTCCAAGTTACTCCCTCAAAGAAAAGCACATTGCCAATAACTATTAACCCACATGATTATGAGACCATGCATTATGTCATGTTGGGTGTAAAAGCACACTGATGTTATATACACATATCATAAACAAAGACAAAGGGGAAGTTTAATGGTTTAAGCAGTTATGTGTCAAAAAACACAACTGTGACTCATGTAAAAGATAAGTCTTACTTTATACAGAGAAATACCTAGACAATCACATTTTCCAGCAGGTGATGAATCAGAAGTAGCTGGCCACCAACACAGAGAATTGTTCTCTGTAGGGCTCCTTACCAGTACCATTCCTCATGGCCCAATAGTCCTGTGAATAAGGAAGGCTATCTTTATTGGATGATAGTAAAGTCTACCTTCTCCTTCCAAGACTCTGGGAAAACTTTATTAGCTCAATTTTCTAATGGTCCAGAAATGACCAAAGAAATGAGTAGAAATCTTAAAAAGTGTATCACTCAGTTCACAAAGCCTTAACACACATCGAAAGGTCATGGATTTCATTTTTATTTTTATTTTTTGTCTTTTCCATAAAATCTACAATAGGTGATAAAATTCAAATTATGTCACTTACCTTAGAATCTTAAAAAAACGAAAGAATGACTAGTAGTAATGTGAATATTATAACTTGATTGAATCTATGAGGTAAGCTGAAATATTTGTAAACTCTTCAGAAAGCTAAAAATATAATGTATGTAAGTAAAACAAATTAGAAGACTACTACAATTTATTGAGAAGACTAAACTTGTACATAATTATAGACATTCTTACCTTGAAAAGACTGTTTGGCTCTGTCTACTAGTTCATCAATTGGATAACTGGCCAAGTTTCCTCTGGCGTGTTTGGTTTTGCAGTAGGTACAGGCATTGAGACACCTGTTCAAATGACAGCAATAAGTAAAGCTGAAATTTTAAAGGCAGTGCACACTTAACACAAAGAAAACACACCAAAGTGCTATTTTAGTAATATTTGCAGTATTATATAAGAGAAACAAATATCTACCATACTTCATATTTATGTTATTTCTACCAGGCACAGACATTTCCAATAATGTTTCAACCATTCATTGTACTGCCTAGCTGGCATGGCTCGGTTGTTGACCATTGACCTATGAACAAGAGGTCATGGTTCAATTCCTGGACTGTGGACTTGACCTCCAGTGTAGGGCGTGCAGGAGGCAGCTGATTAATGATTCTCTCTCATCACTGATGTTTCTATTTATCTCTCCCTCTCCCTGTCTGAAATCAATTTAAAAAATTAAGAATAATTGTACAAATCACATAATATTACCTTCAAATACAGATATCCATGTGGAACAAAGTTTACAATGATTACTCAAAAGAAATTCAAGATCCACACTGTTTGTCAACAACTGACATTTCTTTGGCTATTGTAACACTAAAATTTTAATATTCCCTAAATATGCCATATTAATTGGAAATGAAATAGCATATGCATTTAACTTTTAACTGACATAATAATGAAGTCAACACAGCATTTTCATAAATAATACATTTTTTAATATTTTCATATTTTTCACTGTTTAAAATCAGAAAGAAATATTTAAACATGTCCAATGTTTAGTTTTTCTCACTTTGAAATTTTAAAGCATTTGCAAAATGATCTTTTAAAACTTTGTTATTCATTATAGCAATTATTTGTCATGTCTAAAGACTATTGAAAAATATTTCTAGTTTTTAATTTTTCAAAACTAATGTCATCATTCTACTTTTATTTAATTTTTAATTAATTAATATTATCATCCTAAAGCAACTGAATCACTGAAGAGATTTGTGTGGCTTTTTATTCAATGTTGAACCACTTTTTTGTAATCCTCATCAAAGGATATGTTTTTATTTAAATGAGAGAGGGAGGGAGGGAGGGAGGGAGGGAGGGAGAGAGAGAGAGAGAGAGAGAGAGAGAGAGAGAGAGAGAGAGAGAGAGAGAGGAAGAGACAGAAAAAGACAGAGGAACATCAGTATGAGAGAGAAACTTCAATTAATTGTCTCCCATATTACCCTAACTTGGGATCAAACCTGAAACCTTTTTTATATATGGGATGATGCTCCAACCAACTAACCCACTGGACTAGAACTTGAGCTTTATCTTTTTACATAGGTCTATCTTCTATCCTATATTCCTATATAATAAAAGCCTAACATGCTAAGTGTCTGGTAGCCACATTGTCCGTTCAACCAATCAAAGCTTAATATGCTAATGATATGCTAAGACTACTCAACCACTCGCTATGATGTGCACTGACCACCAGAGGACAGACAGTTGACCGGTCAACCAGTCACTATGACATGCACTGACCACCAGGGGGCAGACAGTCGACCAGTTGCTATGAATGCACTGACCACCAGGGGGAAGACCAATAGGTTAGCTTGCTGCTGGGGTCCAGCTGATCGGGACTGAGCGAGATGGGCCAAACACACCCTGGAGCCCTCCCATGGTCCCTCCCCGGCTGACCAACCTCCTGCAACCTTCTCCAGCCCCAGTCATACACTGGTGGGGTCCCTAGGCCTGGCATGCACACTCTCACAATTCGGGACCCCTCTCGGGATGTTAGAGAGCCAGTTTCGGCCTGATCCCGCATACCAGGCCAACATACCTGATAACAATGTAACTGGTGAACAAATTTGTGCATTTGGCCTGTGTGTGTGTGTGTGTGTGTGTGTGTGTGTGTGTGTGTATGGATAATATGCAAAGTGTCCCCTCAGGAGTTTGACCACGAGAATGGGAATTCAATTGCTTGCCATGAGATGCGCCAATGACTAGGGGGCGGCATGGAAAATGGTGGGTGACCAGCAGCGACAATGGGGCATTGAGGGAGCGAGGGAAGGAGACAGGGAGGTGGGGGAAACCGTGCTGTGGTGGAGTGCAGGTGGTGAGGAAAAAAGGCGGGGAGTTGGGAAACCAGATAGGCCCTGATCACCAGCCAGGCATAGGGACCCTACCCATGCACAAATTTTGTGCTCTGGACCTCTACTTTTATTATAAGTGTTTCTTTTTCTTATAAAAGGAAAACTTATTTAAATTATAATTTTAAATTACAAGAGTAAAACCAAACTTTTAGTTTTTAAAATACTAAATCAAAAGACTATATGTTCACTGTAGCATTATTTACATTAGTCAAAATATGGAAATAACCTAAGTGCCCATAGATGGATATATGGATAAAAAAAAATATGTGGTGTATTTATATATACAATGTAATATTATTGAACCATAAAAAATAAGGAAATCCTGCCATTTGTGACAACATGGAAGGACTTCAAAAGCATTATGATTAGTGAAGTAATTCATATAGACAAAGATAAATACTACATAATCTTTCTTACATGTGAAATTTTTAAAACCTCATAGAAATAGAGAACAGATTAGTGGTAACCAGATAGTGAAATTTGTGGGGTTGGGCAAATGGGTAAAGTCGATCTAACGGTATAAATTTCCACTTACAAGATAAATAAGTTCTGGGGATGTAACTTATAGTATGGTAACTATGATTATCAATACCATATTATATTTGAAAGGTGCTAAAAGATCTTAAAATATCTTGTCATAACGGGAAAAAATTATAAGTATATAGGGTGATGATTGTTAACTAGACTTATTGTGGTAAACATTGCACAACATATACATATCTCAAATCATAATTTTGTTCATCTTAAACTTATGCAATGTTATATGTCAACTATACTTCTGTAGAACTAGGGGTGGGAGTGAAAGTAGCTTGCTCAAGGCCTATAACACAAATCTCAAGTGAAATTCAAATCTGAACCTATTAAATTTCAAATTCCATTCTGTTTTCATACTAAGCTGCCTCCCCAAAATTAATGTGTATCAAACATCCTACTTACAAATGTAGATAAAATATAACCATAAGATAAGGAAGCATTTGACATGATATATAATGTAACACAGCATATTTATTCAAAGATATGGCCAATACTTATCATTCTATGTATTAAGCTATTTGTTTAAAGCATGTATTTCTCTCTTTTGTTCTTTGGAAATTTAAGACTAGGCTTCTTGTCTATCTGCTGGCCCAAACCTTGCTGTTTACAAGTTCTGGTTTTCATCCTCCTGCTGGCTCTTTGGTAAATTATATCACCTTGTTTGGCTTGCCATTCAAAATTCTATCCCTGAGGTTCTCAAAGCTGAGTACTCTTTCTGCCCATCTCACCTCATGTGGCTCCGTGATCTACTGAATGCAGATCCCACCTGTGATTCACCTGTGATTCCCCATTGTGATTGGCATTCACCAAGTTACCTTAGCACCCATCCAGGGAATCTCTTGATACTATGTACTTAGCTATGTCTCCTAATTCCCAATGGAGAGTTCCATAAGTTAGGTGGACAATAGAAACCACTCCCATTTCTGACTTGGGCTATGTTTTAAACATTATTGTCTTAGGAGACATCAGTCTGCAGAAGTGGAAAGAAATAGAAAGAGAAGGGAAGCAAATTGTAACATAAATGAATTAACACATGCAAAGCACTTAGAATATAGTCTGCACCTAGTAAGTGATCAATAGATGCTGTCCAATAGTTGGTTAATGTGACTGTTCTAAACAATTGTGTAAGGAAATAATTATACAGTATCATGTTCCAGGTGTATTTAACTTTACAAAACAGATGTGTTACTGATAGTTTGGCTGAAATCAACTGTGGAAAACAAATCATATTTTCCTACTGGCTCGCTTAATAAAAGTGGAAATATATCCCCCATGGAAAATCACTCATGAAAATGTACTAAAAAGTTTAAATAAAACAAAGTGATACTCAGAAACATTTATAATAATGAAAATAAATCACTAAGTATAAATATTACATTAAGAATTCAAAATATTCTTTACTACACTGTTCCCTTGTGGTTAATTAGGGTTGTTGATGTGATATGTTTTTGAAGTTCTAAACTATTGTATAAAATTAGTTCATCTTTACTTACAATTCTCAAAATATTTTTATTATTTCAATAAAGTAAATATTTCTAAAAAGTAAGATTCTTTATGTTAAAATAGCATAACCAAGCATTGAATCTGCTATGTCTTACGTTTAAAAAGGAAAGAGATTTGTTGTAATCCAAAGTTATATGCAGTACAAAATCAGAAAAGAATAAGGTTTTTTGATGCTATTTAGTTTTAAATTTTTCTCAATAATTAAAAATAATGATGGCCAATCATTTCAACATGACAAGCCTTCACTAAAATAAAGAGATTCACCACAGAAACCACCGCAGAGAGTTTCAGTTATCTGTAAACAATTAAATAATTGTCTTCGAGTAACACTGAGCCAGTTTCTTCAACCGTCAGAAAACAAAAGATCTTTGAAGGTAAACTGTTGAAAGCCAAAATCAAAAAAGAGAATGACTGTTGAACTGCAAGGAAGATGCAAAACCCTGAACTGCCTTAGAGTGCTCTCACGGAAGAATAAAGCCAATGCACTACTCTAATCTTTGCACTGGTGATTATATGGCCACGGGCCAAGAAATAACTGAAAACCTCAAAAGCAGAGGCAGATTAGGCATTCGATTTAGAAATTTAACTCTGGAACCTTAAGAAGCATCTGTGGTAGAATATGTTTAAATTACAGATACTAAACAAAATAACAATGAATTTTCACAAATTAAATATTTCAAAGGGTTCAAATGCATAATACATATAAACTTAGTAACTGAACCACAGAAAACAAATGAAAACAAAGTTTTAATGAATTCAGTTGAGTGTTTTGCTTTTAAAGAGCATCTTCAGATATCATAATCTTGGAATAATTTAAAATTCACAATTAAGCTTTTAAAAATTCACACATACTGATTTTTTTTTTTTTTTTTTTTTTACAGGATAAAAAAGCCCGGTTACTGTACCAGTGAATTCTACTGAGCATATAGAGAAAAACAAATTCTAAACATTCTCACACTTTTACAAAAGTTGAAGAGGAAGAAATACTTTGTAACGCATTCTAGGAAGGCAGAATTACCTTAATACCAAAGCCAGATAAAGATACTATGAATACTGATTTGAAAATCCTCAACAAAATACTAACAAAAAGAATGCAGAAGTATATTAAAAGAATCAGACACCAAGACCAAGTGAGATGTACTCTTGGAATGCAAGAATGGTTCAAAGTACAAAAATTGATCAATGCAATATGCCACATCAACAGATTAAAAAAAGAAACACATGATCATATTAATGCAGAAAAAGAATTTGACAAAATTCAACAGCCTTTCAGTATAAAAATAATCAACTAGAAATAGAAAGAAACATCCTCAACTTAATAAAAGTAATATATAAAACACCCACAGTGATCATACTCAATGATAAATGACTGAAGCCTTTTCCTCTAAGATTAGGAACAAAGCAAAGATGCCAACTTTCAACAATTCTACTCAATATAGTACTGGAAACTCTAGCCTGAGTAATTAGAAATAAAAAGAAACAAAATGCATTCAAATTAAAAAGACTTAAACTTATCTTTTTGCAAATGATATGCTCTTATATGTAGAAAAACCCAAAAATATTTTTAAAAACCTGTTAGTATAATGAATTCAGCAAAGTAGCAATATACAGAGTAAATACACACACACACACACACACACACACACACACACACACTTGCATTTCTATTCACAATGAATACATATAAAAAGAAAGTTACAAAAGTAATTTCATTTAAAATAGCATTAAAAAGAATATAGTGCTTAGAAATTAACAAAGAGGTGAAAATCTTATACAATAAAAACTACACAGCACTGCTGAAAGAAATTGATATTGATGATAACATAAATACGTGAAAACACATCCCATATTCAATGATTGAGAGACAATATTGTTAATCTATATATCCTTCTGATACAAATTCCAATGATGTTTCTTGAAGAAATAGAAAAGTACATCTTAAAATTCATATAAAATTTGAAGAGACCCAACTAGTCAAAACAATATTGGAAATCAAAACGAAACTGGAGAACTTGCATTTCCTGACTTCAATGCTTTCTATAAAGATACGTTAATCAAAGCAATGTGATAATGGCCTAAACAGACATATAAGTCAATGGAATAAAATGTAGAGGCCCAAAATAAACCCTCAAGTACATGGTCAAATGACTTTTGACAAGGGTGCCAAGACCATTTAATGAGATAAGGAGAGTCTTTAATAAATGATGCTGGAAAAACTGTATATTCACATGTAAAAGACTAAAATTTGACCCTTACCTAATACCATATACAAGAATTTACTCAAAATGGATTAAGAATCTAAATGTAAGATCTAAAATAACAAAGTTCTTAGAAAAAAATATAGGATAAAATTTTCATGACACTGAACTTGGCACAGGAAACAAAAGGAAAAACAGGTATACTGGACTTCAGGAAAAATTTTAAGTTTTTTACACCAAAAGACACTATAAAACACAGTAAAAAGGCAACCCACAGAGTCAGAGCTAATGTTTGCAAATCATATTATCTGACAAGGATTGATACTGAGAATACACAGAGAACTCCAAAACACACCAACAGAAAACAAATAATCAGATTGGGCCAAAACTGGGCCAAAGACTTGAATAGACATTTCTCTAAAGAAGATATATGAATAGTCATATGCACATGAAAACATACACAACAGCACTAATAATTAAGGAAATATAAATCAAAACTACAATTAGATTTCACCTCATTCCTATTAGGGTGGAGAGTATCAACAAACAAACTAAGCCATGGCTGGTGTGTCTGTGTGGTTAGAGCACTGGCCCAAGCACCAAGGGTTGTGGGTTCGATTCCAGGTCAAGGACACATACCTGGGTTGCAGGTTTGATCCTTGCCCCAGATGAAACATGCACAGGAGGCACCAACAAACATCTCTCTCTCTCTCTCTCTCTCTCTCTCTCTCTCTCTCTCTCTCTCTCTCTCTCTCTCTCTCTCTCTCTGTGTGTGTGTGTGTGTGTGTGTGTGTGTCTCTGTCTCTGTCCCCTTCCCTTGCACTTTCTCTAAAAATCAATGGAAACACTTTCCTTGGGTGAGGATTAACACACACACACAACAGAAAAATTGGAGAATGTATGGAGAAACTGGAACCCTTGTGCAGTGTGGTGGGACTATAAAATGGTAAAGCAGCTGTGGAAGATAGTATGGTGCTTACTCAAAAAATTAAAAGTAAAATTATCATTATGATCTAGCTATTCAACTTCTTGGTATATAACCTAAAGAATTGAAAGCAGAGTCTTTAAGAGATTGCATAGTCATATTCATAGCAACCGTAGCAGTAGCTCTTTGTATTCTTGATATCATTCCTTATCAGATAATATGATTTTAGCATTAGCTAAAATGTGGAATCAATCCAAGTGTCTATTGATGAATGAATGGATAAGCAAAACCATTGGAATATCATTACAACATTAAAATGAAGGAAATTCTGCAATATACTACTTTGGAACTTTGAGGATACTGTGCTAAGTGAAATATACCAATCATGAAAAGACAAAGACTCTGTGTTTCCACTTCTATGAGGTATCTGGAGTCTTCTAATTCAGAAACAGAAAATAGAATGTTATTTTTAATAATATTTTTTATTGATTTCACAGAGGAAGGGAGGTGGAGAAAGAGAAACATCAATGATAAGAGAGAATCATTGATTGGCTGCCTCCTGCGAGCCCACAACCCAGACATGTGCCTTGACTGCAATCAAACCTGGGACCCTTTAGTCCACAGGCCGATGCTCTACGCACTGAGCCAAACCAACTAGGGCTAAATGTACTGTATTTAATATCCCTGAACTGTACACTTACAAATGGTAAAGATGGCAACTTTTGTTATGCATATGTTTTACCAAAAATTTTTAAAGTGAGAAAAAATCTATAATAATAAAAGGGTAATATGCTAATTAGACCAGACAACTTCTGGACGTCATTCCAGACATCCTTCTTGATGAAGCTGGGGCCAGAGGGAAGTCAGTCCAGGTCGTGGGTGCCTGTAGGTAGCCTGAGGAAAGCAGCTGAGAAGAGAAGGCCTACTTTTGCACAAATTTTCGTGCATCGAGCCTTTAGTAATACATAATTATGTATGTGCTTAATATTCTTAGTAGATTACAATTTACTTAAAGAACAGGCATACATCTTACTATGTGCTATAGCGTCTCACACAGTGCCTACTACTAAAATATTAATAAATACTCAAAGTTATTAGTGATTTCAGAATAGACCAGAGAAGACAACAAGATAATACTTGATTAGAGAGCCAGGAGCAATTATAATTGTATCTTCTTGTGGGAAAAATCCAGTAAGATACAATGAGATAGGAAAAGGGAAGTCAGGAATGGATAAGGCACAGGGCAATAACATGGATCGGTACTCTTGTCTTCCAGGCAGCTGGAAATAGGTAACTAAAACTAAAAAACTAAACTATAAAGCCAGGGACCTTACAGAGGATACACACACAATACAGTGTGTACACCATGCCAAGTGGACTACCCAACAGGAGAAATCAAAGGACCATAGTATCCATCAAGAACATCCATTTTTATTATAACTATCTGTACTTTTTCCATCAGTAGTTCCCAGACTCTAAGATGTCAAAGTGCAATAAATTTAAAATGCACATACTTAAAACTGATCACCAAATAGGGTGCCAACTTTTTATTTTAGAGATATTAAATTACTCTGTAGTGCAATTATTTTATTAACAAACAGCTTATTTTAACACCAAAATGGGAGAAGAGTCATGATGAGGGACCACACATGTAGCTTCAGAAAAACTAACTTATTTTCCTTATATTTGTCATTTCACCAGAAGCCAGCAAAAATCCATCAAATTCTACAGAAATTACCATAGCAGATGATTCTATAATATCTACCCAAGTTTCCTCACATTTCTATAACCTTTATAGAAAAATGAAATAAAACAGCTTTGACTGAATATTAGCCTAAATCACTTAACATGGCAATTGATACAGACAGAGAAGAAATATAACTAATAAGTAACAATGATAATTCCGGTTGGATTTTCAAAGCGTTCTATTTGTAGCTAGTGGTTTACTCCCTGGGAGACAAAGTCCCACACCCACAACAGCAACAACTGTTTCTGAATATGTTTACCAAAATAGCATGGTGAAAGATGATGAAATTCTGTCAGCAATAAAGCACACACTTTTCTAAAAATGTTCTTCTGTTCCACCTACATTCTTATTTTTAGTTTTATAAAACAATGACAGTGGTACAAAAAATTAATGCTACCCTGTTGCTTATAACTTGCAAAGACAGCATTGGAGATAGCTGCATGCAATCACCAAATCATAGTTGCTAGTGAAAAACTACTTGATTGGCCATTAGAGCTGGAGACCCTATACAAAATGCCTATGTGCTACAGATCGAAAAATAAACAGGGACTCTGAAGGCAACTATAATATATATCTCCAACTGTGGTATAAATCTTATATACAGAAAAATACATGACTTATCCCTTTAAAAAGAAATTCTGCCATGTAAGGCATATTCCCAATACACTATAAAGTTTAAAACGCAGTAATAAATACCCTTTCAAAAATAATATAGCCATCAGGCCAGTGTGGCTCAGTGGTTGAACCAGGTGGTCAAGGCTTGGTTCCCTGTCAGGGCACATGCTTGGGTTTCAGGTTCAACCCCTAGTAGGGGGGTTGCAGGAGGGAGCAGATAAATGGTTCTCTCTCATCATTGATGTTTTTTATATTTCTCTCCCTCTCAAATCAATAAAACAATTTTTAAAGTGTTACTTTTATTATGAAGCAAAATTTATGTAATGGTGATATTAAAAAGAACATTTATTTACTTCCTATGCCTTACAGTTAACACTTATCTGCTATTAAATTAAAGACTTACCTAAGAGTTAATTACCAAAGGTTTGATTAACCACATGCTAAATATACCAACCAAAAACCTCTGACTATAGTTTAAAAATAATGGAGTCTTATTGAGGAGAACTATTGTTTTGGCTTCCTCAGTGGTTTGGAGGCTGACTTGTGCTGAGTAAAAATCTCACAGGAAACACTGGCCATATCTAATTCTATAACATAGAACAGGTACCACATTTCAGCGCCTGGGATAAAGGGTATTGTTCTAAAGTTGGTCAAAACATCCTGAAAAAAGTAAAAAAAATTTAAAAAGTCTTACGTTTCAATTATGTTGAAACTAGAAAGCAAATTTCAGATAATTTTCTAACTTGTGTGGGAAAATAAATTGTTTGGGTCAAATAATGGTGTAATTACATAATGAAGCGAGAAGAGGTGTTTTAAACTGAAATGGAAAAGTAGGGCCTAAGCATTCATGCAATTACCCACCATTTTAATTTCAACAAATTCTCCAATTTTGAGAGCAATAATTCTAATTAGCATTATAATAATCTAAATAAAATTCAACCTATTATTTTAGAAAATAACTACCGACAGCAAGGCCAAGAGAAATTACCACTTATCAGAGCTAAAATGAGGGAGCTAGCAGGTCCTTAATGCATGGCCAGTGGCAATCAAGCTGACCACCCGAACCTCCGGAGAGGAAAGCTTTTACTCAGGTCCCAGGTGCACGGAGGTTTAGTGTATCTTCTTCATACACCTTACACCTTATTACTTGACTGATTGTAAGAATACCTACTGATTCAATAATAGATCTTTATTGGGATGGGGTGCAGGTGGGGGAGATAAAGCCACTATACCCCATTAAATACTATAGAATTCAGTCCTTTATAAAGAACCATGATGTTTTCAGAAACATTAGGATGGAAAAGATAAACATTAATCACAAATGGAGAAAATATGTCCATTTAAGAACTATTGGTTTGGTTCCCTGTCAGGGAAAAAAAATCCATCAAATTCTACAGAAATTACCATAGCAGATGATTCTATAGCCTAAATTTAGCCTAAATCACTTTATGGCTGAACACTAATGTTTCAGAGATGAACAATATACCCAGTTGAAAAGAAATTCCTTCCCAAAAGGTGGTGATGTCTACAGGGTATAAGCCTGAAGGAAGTGCCCTTTGATGGAGGCAAAGTGAACTGTAAGAAACCTCTGGCTCCCCGGTAGGGCTAGACATACAGGCATACATCAAGGAATGAAAAGTTCTTTCATTTAAAAGAATCAGCTGGAGAAATACACTAAGAAAGTTTACCAAACTTTCAAATAAATCAGGCCACGTTCCTAAGTGTCCACCGTTCCCAAAATATACAAAACAAATGATAGGTAATACTACTTATTAGCATTTCCAGGATAGATTATTTTCCTACACTTAAACGTTATTTTATTGTTTTTCTACAGATCCTATTGAAAAAAATTTATCCCCATATTTCCAAATACCTCCTGTCCTATTTGACTTCTTTTCTTCTAGATTACAGAAAATAATTTCATTTAAGATTTATCAAGATGAAATCATTCCAGCCCTAGCTGGTTTGGCTCAATGGATAGAGCATTGGCCTGTGGACTGAAGGGTCCCCGGTTCAATTCTGGTCAAGGGCTTATGCCCAGGTTGTGGGCTCAACTCCCAGTAGAGGGCGTGCAGTAGGCAGCCAATCAATGATTCTCTTCCATCATTGAAGTTTCTATATCTTTCTCCCTCTCCCTTCCTCCCTGAGATCAATAAAAATATATATATTTTTTAAATCTTTTAAAAAAAAGATAAAACCATTCCACGTTGGTATAATAATTCCATTTCTAGGGATTCTCATAGATTGCTGATGACAGTTATGACTTTATCAAAGACAAATCTGCTAACGTGTTAAAAGCCTCACAATGTTTTCTCCAATAACTTTATTTCCAATATAATAAATAAATATTTATTTTTAAAATAATCAATTTGTATACAATATGTGAAGAAATAATCTTCCCAAGTCAGATTCTTAAAAACAAAACACTCTTGCTGGCATAGTAACAAATGGTAAGCTAATAGTTACACAATGCTTACTGTGTGCAAGCACTATTTTAAGCACTTTTCATGTATTAAATCACTTTTAATTCTTCCAGTAACCTCATAAACTTTTTTATTGTCCTTTTACAGATAAAGAAACTGAAACAGAATAAAACTGAGTAACTTATTTAAGGCTAGAAATGATTGCTGAGGTTAGGATTTGAAACTAAAAGCCATAGATCATACTATTTCAATATACAAAAAAAAACATTCTATATTAATATATGATTTCATTGATGCCCTAAGATTCATGACCAAGTATCAAATCCTAAAGCATCTAAATTTCACTATATAATTTTATATATAATTTTATATGTGTATATATATAATTTTATGTATATCCTATATAATAAAAGAGTAATATGCAAATTAACCATCACTCCACTACATCCACAAGCCACACCCACAAGCCACGCCCACTAGCTCATCAGAGTAAATATGCAAATTAACCCAGCCAAGATGGCTGCAGCCCTAGAGAAAGCAGGAGAGAGGCTTGGGTTTCCCAGGTGATAGAGGAAGCCAAGCTCTCCACACACCCTGGCCAGCCCAGGCCTCCACTTAAGGCTACAAAGTTTCAATTATAGAAGGTAAATACCGCCAAAACTGGTTTGGCTCAGTGGATAGAGTGTCAGCCTGCAGACTGAAAGGTCCCAGGTTCGATTCCAGTCAAGGGCATATACCTTGGTTGCGGGCACCTACTGGGGATGTGGATACCCCGGCCTCCGATTGGGTCTCCAGGGGGGGTGGCTGACCTGCAAACTATCACAGGTTACTCACCCAGGCCACCCTATGCCCCAAGGCAACCTCCACCCTGATCCCGGACACCCTTCAGCAAACCAGCTGGCCTCTACCTGTGCACCAGGCCTCTATCCTATTTAATAAAAGAGTAATACGCAGATTGACCATCACTCCAATGAACAAGATGGCTGTCCCCATTAGGCGTGATCAGGCTAGCAGAGGAGGGAAGTTGGGGGCAAAAAGGCTGACAGGGGAGCAGTTAGACATCAATTAGGCTGGCATGGGAGTGGTTGGGGGTGATCAGGGTGGCAGGCAGAAGCGGTTAGGGGCAATCAGGAAGGCAGGCAGGCAAACAGTTGGGAGCCAGAAGTCCTGGATTGTGAGAGGGATCCTGGATTGGAGAGGGTGCAGGCTGGCTGAGGGACAATCCCCCACACATACATGCACGAATTTCATGCATCAGGTCTCTAGTATATACATATATATTTAATAAAAACATATACAACACATGGTAAATTCTCAAAGAAACCATATTTTTAGATATTTTTATTGCTGAGAAAATAACTTTTCCTCTCACTTGTTAGCTACAAAAAAAGAAAGTTAACTTGAAACAGCTGTAGATGCATCTCCCTCCCTCCCGCCCCCTTCCGTGGTAACTATTCATGAGATGCACACTCCAATTCTATTTCTTATCAACTAGAATGCCAGTCAACTTGCCAAAGGACATCTGCAGTTTAAGCTGAGTTTCTAGATAAGATTAACTTAGTGGTGCTGCCTTATAAAGAGGAAGTATTTTTATAATACATAAATTTATTACATTTTTAGAATATAATGACTGAAATTCAGCATAACAAACAGTCTCTGTAACTCAATCATTAATTTGATTTACTTTAAGGCTTTTCTTTTCCCACTGCCATTTCTTAAGAACACCTCCAAATTCATGACACAGTTGCTCAAACAGTTCACTACCAAAATATGCAAGTGTGGCCTATCCATAAGAAATATACTCTCACTTTTCTTTCAATCTGTTATTGGTGGTGCTCTTGGGGTGCCATGAGGAAAAGAATTTCCTAAAACGACTCACAGGAGATGGGGTTTTGTGCAAAGCTTTATTAAGGGGGTTCCCTCCAAGTTCCCATCCTCATCCATCCCACAATGGAAGAAATCCAATCTTGTCTTCAGCAGAGCCAGAATTAAGGCCACTACCCAGTATTTATTCTCCATATTAAAGTTCAGCATCCTGTTAGCTTAGCTTGTGTCCACAGCTGCAATCCATTGTGTGTGGGGTCCGCATGGCCATGGGCCAGGCGGATGCTTAAGGCCATATAGCACTGAAGAGAGAATAAGGGAGTGCATGGGTAAGTGCAGGTGATGAAGCAAAAACAAGAGATAGGAGACTTTTAGGGAATTTTTAGACTTACAATATTTTGCATGCTTCTGATGGGGTCCACCTCCTAGCCAGCCCATTACTCCCCAGGCTAGACTGACAAGCAAACACCTGCTCTACATCACCCGACTTCACTGGCATGTGCCCATTTGTTCTATCCCTTCCCCCAGTGAACTGCAGGGAATAGCCTGATCTAATACATAGAAACAATCACAAGGAAACAGAAGAAAAGAAAAAGAAAAAAGAAAGAAAAATAACCCCCTTCGAAAGAAAAGGAGGAATCACCAGAAAAGGAAATAAACAAAATAGAGGCAAGCAATTTGTCAGAGAAGGACTTCAGATCAATAGTTTTAAGGACACTGAAAAGGATAGAAGACAAATTCAACATGTGTAAGAATCTAGAGGAAATTAAGAATAACAGAGCTGCAATAAAGAACACAATGTAAAGTTTTAACAGTAAACTAGAAGAAGCTGAGGATGGCATCAGCAAGTTGGAAGACAAGGTAGTAAAAACCACCCAAGCATAGCAGCAACTGGAAAGAAACTTAAATAGCAGAATGAGAGGATAAGAGCGCTTTGGGGCAACATGAAATGAAATAATATCTACATAATAGTGGTGCCAGAAAAAGAGAAAGTGGAGTAAGGAATAGAAAACCTGTTTGAAAAAATAATGACAAAAAACTTCCTTGATGTTGGGGAAAAAAAAGCCACACAAGTTCAAGAAGCACAGAGTCCCAAAAAAAATGAACCCAAAAAGGCCAACACCAAAGCACATCATATTGTAATTAAACTGGAAAACATCAATGACAAACTAAGAATCTTAAAGGCTGCCATAAAAAGACAGAAAGTTACCTACAATGGTACACCCATTAAACTATCAACTGATTTGTCAACAGAAACACATTAAGGCCAAAAGGGAATAAAATGCATTATATAAAGTGATGCAAAGCAAGGGACTGAATCCAAGAATAATATACACAGCAAAGCTATCATTCAAAATTGAAGGTGAAATGAGGAGCTTCATAGACAAAAAAGGGCTAAGAAAGTTTACCACCATCAAGCCAGCAATGCAAGAAATGCTAAAGGGACTGTTGTAAAAATAAGAAATAGAAAGAGAATAAGGAACACAGGCATAAATAACAAAAATGGTGACAAACAAGTATATATATATATATATACATACATATATATGTGTGTGTATATATATATATATGTGTGTGTGTGTGTGTGTGTGTATATATATATATATATATATATATATATATATGTATGTATGTATATGTGTGTAAATGACTGTTATGACCAGTCGACCAGTCATTATGATGCCCACTGAACACCAAGGGGCAGACACTCAATGCAGGAGCTTCCCCCTGGTATTCAGTGTGCTCCTACAGCCAATTTCCTGTATTCCCTCCCCTAGGCCAACACAGATTGGCCCAGATCAGGACTGGGTGAAACAGCCCCCATCGGCCCCAATCGCAGGCCAGGTCAAGAGAGCTCACCCATGCACTAATTTGTACACTGGGCCTCTAGTAAATAATAACCTTAAAGGTAAATAGATTAAATGCTATCAATCAAAAGACATAGGGTAGCTGAATGGATAAAAAAAATGACCCATATATTTGCTGTCTACAAGAAACCCACCTCAGAACAAAGGACTCACACAGACAGATAGTGAAGGGATGGGAAATACTTTTCAGGCAAATGGAAATGAGAAAAAAGCTGGCGTAGCAATACTTATATCTGACAAAATTGATAGCAAAGTGAAGGCCATAACAAGAGATAAAGAAGGCCATTTCATGATATTAAAGAGAGCAATTCAACAAGAGGATCTATAGTAGCAATTATCTCTATATATAAAAGCCTAAGAGACCATTATGACCAAACACTGAATGACAGATCACTATGTTGCTCACTGACCACCAGGGGGTAGACACTCAACACAGGAGCTGTCCTTTGGTGGTCAGTGCACTACCACAGCCAACCTCCCGCATCTGGCCAAACTCCCATGGTGCCTCCCTCTGGCTGGCTGCCTCCCTGAGATCAGCCCGACATGGGGCTGGCTGGCCAACCTTCCACAGCCCCTCCCCTCAGCCAGCCAGCCCCTATTCAGCCCCAATCACTGATCAGCTGAGGCACCCCACCTACGCACGAATTCATGCACCATGCCTCTAGTATCAAAATATAAAGCTTCTGCACAGAAAAAGAAACCATCAACAAAATAAGAAAACATATTTATCAATGTTATCTCCGATAAAAGTTTAATCTCCAAAATTTATAGGAACTCATACAGCTTAACAAAAGGAAGGTAAATGATCCAATCAAAAAATGAACAAAGGACCTAAATAGACACTTAAAAAAAAAAAAAAAAAAAAAGACACACAGAAGGCCAAGAGACATATGAAAACATGCTCAAGGTCACTAATTAGCTGAGAGATGCAAATAAAAATGACAATGAAGTACCATCTTACACCTGTCAGATTGACTATCATCAACAAATTAACAAAAGACAAGTGCTGGCAAGAATATGAAGAAAAAGGAACCCTCTTGCACTGTTAGTGGAAATGCAGACTGGTGGAGCCACTGTGTAGAACAGTATGGAGTTTCCTCAAAAATAAAATAAAATAAAATAAAAATGTAACTCCGATTTGATCCAGTAATCCACCTTTTAGGAATATTTCCAAAAAAAAACAGAAACACCAATCAGAAGGGATTTATGCACCCCTATGTTTATAGCAGCACAATTTATAATAGCTAAGATTTGGAAACAGCCTAATTGCTCATTAACAGGTGAGTGGACTAAAAAACGATGATATATCTACACAAAGGAATACTATGCTGCTGTAAAGAAGGAACTCTTACCATTTGCAACAGCATGGATGGGCCTGGAGAGCAGTATGCTAAGTGATGTAAGCCAGTTAGAGAAAGATGAATATCACTCATTTGTGGAATATAATGAACAACATAAACTGATGAACAAAAATAGAGCCAGAGTCATAGAAGCATCAAACAGAACATCCAACCTAAGAGGGAAGGCAGGGGAGGTGGGAAGGGGTAAGAGATCAACCAAAGGACTTGTATGAGCATAACCAATGGACACAGACTATAGCAGGGTGAGGGCATGTGCTGGGAGGTGGGAGCAGCTGGGGAGAGGTCCATGGGGGGAAAGGGAGACATATAATATTTTAAACAATAAAGACTTTAATTTTCTTTAAAGTGGATAAAAGAATTTAATTTTCTTTAAAGTGGATTAAGACTTTGAGGTCTTAATGAAATGTAATATCTGATTCTCAAGAAAAAAGATACACAACACAAAATTCTACAGACATAATTCTGGGATTATAAAATGGTTTAGCCACTGAGAAAAACATTATGCCAGTTCCTCAAAAACATAGAATTATAATATGATTTAGCAATTACACTTCTGGGTATATACACAAAAGAACTGAAAGCAGAAGCTAAAACAGATATATGTATATCAATGTTCATAGCAGTCTACTGTATAGTATTCAAAATAGCCTAAAAATAAAAATAACCCAAATGTTCTTCAATAGGGAATACAACATACAAAATGTGGCAGATATGTATAGTAGAATGTTACTCAGACTTAAAATAATTCTGATACATGCTTCATGGATGAACTGGAGAAACAAATATTATAATATCCCACTTATATGAAGTACCTAGAGTAGTCAAGTTCATAAAGACAGAAAGTAGAGTGGTGGTTGCCAGGGGCTGAAACAGGTGAGACAGGAACGGGGAGTTATTGTTTAAAAGGTACAGAGAGGCTGGGGTGATAAAGGAGTTCTAGAGATGGATGGTGGTAATGATTGCACAAAAATATGAATGTACTTAGTGCCTATACTAAACTGTATAAATAAAATTGTTAAGATGATAAATTCTGTTATACTAGAGGCCTGATGCATGAAATTTGTGCAAGGCACTCAGCTCCGGCCCTGCCACGACTGCTTCTACCTCGGCCCCTGCAGCCTTGGCTTAGACTGGAAGGTAGTCCATAAGGACATCCAGTCTAAGTAGCATATTATGCTTTTATTATTATAGATGTATTTTACTACAATAAAAGTAAAAGATTGGTTAATTATAATAATGTATCACTAAAGCTTCAATATGAAAGTAAAGTTCTAGACAATTGCAAGGGTTCAAAGATCACCTTAAGGTCAACAATGAATCCCAAATTATAAATTCCTGCCAAATCTCAACACAAATATAATGAAATAGGAACCACAGTAATTTTATAGAAATTAGCTTTCTGTGATCTCTAAAATGATTGCTAACAAAATCCTATGCTTAAATATAATAAAAGTTTATTTAAAAAGCAGAAATTTTCTCCCACTATGAAGTTGTCTTTCCCACACTAACATAGACCAACAGCAATTCCACATTTGTTGTTTGTATTTCATCACTGTTTTCAGACAGAACAAGAGATTTGCTGCCTACACACCATTTCTCAGCATCAACACCCATCTTCTTATGCAATTTTAAGTTCTTTTGGCAGGTTAAAGACATTTTTTCCAACCACAAACAAAAACTTCTTTTGATACTCTAAGTGAATGTTCAAGAAAATGTTCCCAATTAAAAAAAATAAGACTATTTAAAACAATAATGTGGAAATGTATCAACAATCAAGAAAACTTAATAAAAATTAAGTTCTTTATATAAGACATATAACACTTGGTAGCTACTTTGTTGAAAATCAGCTGTCCTTATGTTTTTAACTAGGAACTTATTAGCAAATGCTAAAAGAATACAGAATGAGAAAATGATAGAAACCACATTAAGTAGGCTTCCATAACTCCATGGACAACTTTCTTAATTTTTAATGATTAAAATACTACTTTGCATTATAATGAGAAGTGCTTAGCTTCAATTGTCCATTTCTTTAAAATTATATATAAAAAGTGATTTGTACTGAAAATTTTTAGCTTTAAAAAATGTAAATCCTAGTATTTACTTTCAATATGTACTAGGATTATCTATGAAAATAAAAGTGTAATATGCTAATTAGACCAGACAGCCGAATGACCTTCTAAGAGTCCTACAAGACGACCTTCTGGATGAAGCCAGGGCTGTGAAGGCCAAGCCCCTGGCACAAATTTCATGCATCAGGCCTCTAGTCATTAATAAAATTTTGTGATTATTAACAAACCATTTGTCAATTAGACAATCACAAGTATGACCAGTGAAAACTAAGTCTTATCAGGAGCTATTTATGAACATTACATATATTGTTAATCCTGAAAACTACCTTAGGCAGTAGATACTACTATTATTCCCTATGTAATAGAGAGGAAAATGAGGCACAGAGAAATAAAGTGATTTCACAAACATCACACACTCAGTTAAGTGGTGGGACTAATAAATAAGCCCAAACACTCCGTCTTCCATATCCATTCCCCTAGCCATTACACATACTACTGGTCATAATACATTTGTGAAATGAAGATTATTTTGATAATGCTGAACAAGCTCTTTAGTAACAGAAAAATTTCAGTTGTCTTTTTGATCATAGGGTTGTTTTATAAACTTAAAAGAAAATGAGACACTGCACTCAAGAGTGTAATTCACAGGATTAAACACATTAATGTACTATCCATGATCAAGGAGGAAGTAAGTCACAGAGACTGAGGGCTACAGTTTATCTTATCTTTTTCTAAATCTGTAACCAATATACAAATATAAAAACAAAATTATTAATCCAGGATTGGTGGTTTACCCAACTAAAATGTAATTATATTAGCCTATAGAGGAATGAAAAGTACAGATGACTAATCAACCTTTATAAACAGACAAACAGTTGAGATTTTTAACACATTAGCTTGAAGATGGTGAGGTATAGGTAAGTTGTCCAAAACAATTAGAGGTTTGGAGGGAGGACATAGTTCATGATAGTATGACTCACATGTGTCTCACGGCAAAATAAAAACCACCAGACGTTTATCTCTTAAAAACAAAAGACACTGAGTCTGGCACCAGCCTGCCAAGCAAGAAATACCACGTGCAAGTCAGACACTCATGTGCTGGTTAAAAATAAAATCAAGAGATAGGCACATGATGAGTGATGGCTTCTAAACCTGACCTTCTCTAAAACAAACAATTCCATTTAGAACTCCCACACACACACCAAAAATTCAAAACACCTGGGGGAAAAAACAAGTTTCTCAAAAGATTCAAGAAAGGTAAACAAAAAGAAAACTTTATAAGTAAGAGCAATAAAATATCTTACAGAAACTACTCTAATTAGGAAGGGAAAAAGTAACAACTTTTGTCACCCTGACTGGATTCGTTCAGCAGGTTTCCCCCTTCCCTGTATTAACATGAGCCCAATGAGACCAACCACTGTCACTTCAAAACTGACTGGCCTCGTGCACTGGTATAGCCAATTGGCTTTGCAAGCATGTCAAACTCGATGCCGCAGCCCACATGCTGGGAGTTTGACATGGTATAGAGTCTTACTCCAACTCCAACTCCTACTGGAAAGGAGAATGACTGCTAATAGAAAGAAGGTTGCTACTCTATTTAAATGTGAATTCTATTTGAAGAGGAGGACATTAAATAATTACATGTAGCAAGAACAACACTTCTGGTCCTATCTGTGAATAAAGATAAGTTAATCCCCCATAAATTTAATATAATGAAATGTAGTAATCTCCCCAAAATGATCTAAAAAAATAGAATGAAGAGAAGCTATAAATCCAACAAAGAAATGCCATTACAATTATGCAGCTGCCCATATTTACAATGTGGCAATACTTTCATTAAGTTATAACTAATAGTCAACTTGAGTTAGTATCAATAAACTGGGACCATTTAAAAATTCATTAATTAGACTTGTATTATAAGCAACAGTTTTTAAAGTATTTACTGTAAATACAGCCTGTCACTAAGGAATATGCCTTCATGTCACGAATACTGCCAAGAAGAATCAAACCACACTTTAAAAGTTTGTGAGAACTCTCATAAAAGCACAGGGTCTGACACATGTAATATTACTTACAACTAAAGTACCAAAACCAAAAGCAAAACAAAACAGCCAATCTGACAAAAGTTTCTAAGTACTTATTCTATGTCTGTGTTATCTTGTTTTAGACAAAATCCATAACAAGGCAGCTCTGGTCACATTTGAGCAGAGATTTACAGCTCTAGCTCTATCTACTCAGCGTCTCACTTATAACCCCAAGAGCCCTGCAGTCTCATCAGAATCCAGTTTGAAAACCTCCAGCTTACTGAATCATGTTCAGAATTACTATCCTGTCGTTTAAATCATACACTGATCGCATATAAAAGGTAAACAGAGAATAAAAGTAATTAAACTACAATAATAAAAAAGAAAATGATCCAGGAGAGGAGGAATGGCAAGGATCAAATTAAAGGAAGAGGAAATCAAGAAGAGGACCAATCTGGAAGCTATAAGAAATAGAAGAAATATCAACAACTTCAAATTCTATCAAGAGGTCAAGATTTGATTCATCCTTTCTCTACCCTATTCATTAGAAGAAAGGGTAGGAAACAACAGAAATAAAACATTAAACTCAGCTAGAATTACTAATTGATTACAACGTATCTGCTAGAAGAGCTTAATACATCTTGCCTCTTTTAACAATTATCAAATAACAGACCATTTTAATAGCCAGTAGTTTTAAAACCAGATCTCTTCCTGACGGATGTCTCCAATAAATGCATTATACTTGTATGTATGGGCCTCTTGGTAACAGATTGTAAGGTGGGCCCATAATCTGCCTCCTGGTACTCCTGACCTTGTATCATCTCTTCCCCTTAAGTGTGGTGGGATCTATACCTTACTTCTAATCAATTAAATATGACAAAAGTAATAAGTGATATCTTACACGTACTATATTAATTACATTATACAGGAGTGGGCAAAAATAGGTCTACAGTTGTTCATTTGGAAAATAATACAATGAATAATAAATAATAACACAACAATAAACCATGTTTCATGTACTTACTACTGTAAATCTACTTTTATCCACCCTGTATGACACCCATCTTGGTGACTGAAAAAGCTGCTGCATTGTAAGTTCCCTATGAAGAGGGACACATGGCCAGGAACTGGAAGTGGCCTTGGACGAGCAGCCAGCAAGAAACTGAGGCCCTCAAACCAGGGCCTGCAAAGAACTCAATGCTCCCAACAATCATGTGAGCTTAGAAGACAATCCTTTCCCAGTCAGACTTTCAGATGGAACTCAGCCCTCACAGACGCCTTGATCACAGCCTTTCAGAGGACACTAACCAGTGCCCAGAGTGCTGACTCCTGACTTTCAAACATGGTAAAATGATAAATGTGTGCTATTTTAAGTGGCTATGTTTCTCATACAATCACCCCTTGGTGTCTGTAGAGGACTGGTTCCAGGACACCCAACAGATAGCAAAATCCACAAATATTCAAGCCCCTTATACAAAATGGCATTATATTACCATATAACTTATGCACACCCTCCTACATATTGTAAATCACCTCTAGATTAACTTATAATACCTTAAAATTTTGTTATGCAAATTATACTAGAGACTCAATGCAAGAAATTCGTGGGGAGGGTTGGGGGGGGGGGGGGGCGGGCAGGAACCTCAGCCCAGCCTGCACCCTCTCCAATCCAGAACCCTTGGGATGTCGGGCTACTGGATGACAGTCAGACATCCCTTTCATAATCCTGAACTGCTGGCTCCTAATTGCTCACCTGCCTGCCTGCCTGGTCGCCCTTATCTGCCCTGCTGCCAGCCGGATCACCCCAAACTGCCCCCACCCCCCCGTGCTGGCCTGGTCACTCCCAAGTGCCCCCCTCTGCCAGACTAGTCACCTCTAACTGCCTCCCCCTGCCAGACTGGTCACCTGCCCCCCCACCAGCCTAGCCGCCCCTCACTGTCACCCCTGCTCATCTAATCATCCCCAACTATACCCTCTGCCAGCCTAGTTCCCCAACTGCAACCCCCCACCAGCCTGGTCACCTCTTACTGACCCCCCCTGCTGACCTGGTCACACTCAACTACTCCCCCCCCGCTGGCCTTGTCACCCCCAACTGCCCCCACTGCCACCTGGTAGCCCAAAGGAGCCTGCGAGTCAGTCATTTGGTAGTCCCTCACTAATCCCCATACCGACCTGGTGGCCCCATGCAGCCTGCTTGTTCAGTCGTTTGGTCATCCCTCACTGACCCCCTACTGGCCTGCTTGTAGGAAGCCATCTTGTGAAGGTGTGATGGTCAATTTGCATATTAACTCTTTATTATATAGGATTGTTTAGGAGCAATAACCAAAAAAAGTCTGTTCGGTATACTGTAGATGCAACCATCACAGGCCTAAATTCATAGTACATGTCAGCAACAATGTAACACCTGCTACCCTCACTCCCCCCGAATATTTTCACTCTGAGCGTGGTTGACTTCATAGTTGTAGAACACAGGGCCAACTGTACAGCAATAGAGAACTAATACAGGGCCTTTAGAATTTTCAAACCATCTATTTACATATTCACTTGATAGAAGAACATGGCCTTTCTGGTTCACATAATTTTAGCTACACCACAGACCACAGAACCTAAAACATGGCAAGAACAGCAGCAGCAGCAGTGGATGCAGCCCCTTTGGTAAATCTATCCCATGCTTGGCTCCACTTGAGAGTAGATTCAGAGTCAATCTCAAAACTTACATAATAACCATCTATCTTAGACAACCACAAAAGTTGTCTATGCACAGCTTTCTAAATTATGGGTTGAATTAGCATTTTATTTTGTAATTATAAAAATGATAGAAAACACTAAAGTGCATTACATGTAAACATTTGTTAGATCAAATGAATTTAATTGTATAATTATTGTGGACCTGTTTTGCATAAAATATGTCATCAGTTAAAAGAGTCCAATAGGAAAAAATAAGACAAGTGTACCAGAAATCTATATATATAAAACCCTAATGTGCAAAAAGACCAAATGGTGGAACAACTGAACAACCAAATAACCAGTTGCTATGATGTGCACTGAACACCATGGGGCACACACGGAAAATGGCGGGCGTCAGCCGCTGCAGGATGATGGAGCAGGTGAGCAGGGATGCCAGACCAAGGAGGGGCACTGGTCACTGTCATCAGGAAGAGCCTCT
This sequence comes from Pipistrellus kuhlii, assembly GCF_014108245.1. Classification (NCBI taxonomy): domain Eukaryota; kingdom Metazoa; phylum Chordata; class Mammalia; order Chiroptera; family Vespertilionidae; genus Pipistrellus; species Pipistrellus kuhlii. The sequence continues at coordinate 124,275,703 of NW_023425515.1, read as the reverse complement.
GGTGGTTACTGAAAATTCTTTGTTCTCACATGCCACAGTCCGCCCAGTGCTCACACCTGCTCCTGGCACCTACCCTGCTTGTACCCACTGTCGGTGCCAGCACCACCGCTCACACTCGCTGCCAGTGCGTGGCATCAGTCCCAATCACCCTTGAAGGCTTCTCCACCTTCCCCTGCCTTCTGAGGGGTGATCAGGGCAGCAGTTGCTATTTGCACATGCTGCTGGCGCTGGCCCCAATGGCTCTATACTGGCAGTGGGTGCAAGCAGGGCCAGAGCAATCAGTGGGTGGGAAGGGAGGTAGCGGGAGCAGTGGTGCCGGCAAATAGGGAACTGGGGGCCACAGAGGGAGGGGCTGGGTGGAGGTGCAGAGGATGGGCCAAGACCCTCCTCTGTGCCCACCGCAGCCTCGAAGCCCACAGTTCCTTTCAAGTGCACTAACTCGTGCACTGGGATAAAAGGCTAATATGCTAAGTTTCCCTCTGCCCATCTTGTCACTATGACACACACACTGACCATCAAAGGAAAGATGCTCAACTCAAGAGCTGCCATGACACACACTGGCCATTTACAGAGAAATGGCACTATGGACCTTGTGCCCACAAAGCAACACTTGGCTTCCCCCAAGTGGGACACAGGTCCCATCACCACCCAGAGTGACAGCCCACCAAATTGCAGCCGACACTGCTGAGTACCCATGTCACAAAATGCAGCCCACAGCCCAGCCAGAAAACAGTGGCTGTGGGTGCTAGGTAATGACGTCACGTAGCAACACCCAGCTTCCTCTCCCTAGTGACTAGCCTCTTTGGAGTTTCTTCAGCCAAGAAACACGAATTGCTTTGTAGCCAGGTTAAAACATTTTACATTTTAACCAAATGCCTGTGAAGTGTTTTCACGTGGCTCATCTCATTTGATCCTCACAGAAGTCCTGGAGTAGGTAGGTAGGAGACTCGTGGAATTCTATTTTCTTTTCATTAGCCACAAAACAAAGATTTAGAAAGCTTAGAAACTTGACCCAACAGAAAAGAAGTGAGAAATGATAGACCTTAAAAATGACTTCAGGTTTTCTCACTGTGCAAAATACAGTCAAACACTGCTGAAGTTAAATATTTTACCCTTTGTTCTCCCTGTGTGATCTACAATAATCTGCTGTGTGTTGACATTTACTCCTGTGTTGCTAACTATTATCTGAAAGAGAAGTTGGGGTGCTTCATTGGGCTGGAAAAAGTTTAGCTATATCAGACAGCAGGTCTAATTAAGCAAGTTTATTCTATACCTATAAAAGGCTAAGTTGATTAGCACATGCATTATACACATAAAGCTCCCACTGGCATCAATCACATGTGTGAGTTTTGATCTGTCACTGTCCATTGTGAATTTTGTTGACACTTCTATTAAAGAGAAAGGGCAAATAGCAATATTAAAATATTTATTCAAATTAATTTCCTTTCAATATGCATGAATTTGTACACCAGGCCACTAGTATATGTAAGGAACAAGATGACAGGAAACACAAGAATGGCCAAATCTAATAATATGAATATTATTCAGCCATACAAAGAATGAAACATTGAGGGCATTGTGTTAAATGAAATAAGTCAGGCAGAGAAAGATAAATTCTGTAAGATTTCATCTATATGTGAAATCTAAAAAAACAAACTCATAGATACAGAGAACAAATTGGTTTTTGCAAGAGCGGGGATGGGGGTGGGAGAGATGGGTGAAGGCGTGTATTTATTAAAACGTTTTAAAAAATAATCATTTGGTTGAACTAGAGTTATTTGTGTTTACAAGTTATTCACTCGCTCTGGTTGTTTAGACCAATTTCTTATGGTATCATTTTTAAATGGTGTTTTTCACTTTTTGCTTCATCCATGTAAGTAGCACACATTGTTACAGAATTTTGATTAGTATGTTTTCCTTTATATTTTCCCATATTTTTTATGCTTAAATGTTTATCTTAATTTTTATGCTTAAATGTCCATATTTTTTGCCTGCGATAATAGTTTAGCCAAGATGACAGTCTGTTGGTCTACCATTTCTCACTTCTTTTCAGTCGGGTCAAGTTTCTAAGCTCTCTAAAAATATTTTATATTGATTTCAAATATGAAGAGAGAGATAGAAACATGAATGATGAGATAGAATCAATGATTGACTGCCCAGGGTCCAGAGTAGAGCTGCTTTGAGAGCCAGGCATCTCAGGTTGTGCATATGTCCATCCTATCTGCCATTCTTTTCACACAGTATTCTACACAAGTGATCTTTCTTCACACACAAAAAAACTATGATCGAGTTCTGTTGATATAAACCATAAAAATCCTTACGATAACAGTTCTTTCCTGGATCACACAAGCTGATGAGAGAAATAGTGTGCTTATGTGCTAGTGGGAGATGGAAGGCAACTTTGCCTTCAAACAACAATAGCTAGTCAATTCTTTTTAGATAGGATTTAAAACCCCTAAAAGAGCCGAAACTGGTTTGGCTCAGTGGATAGAGCATCGACCTGCGGACTGAAGGGTCCCGAGTTCGATTTCAGTCAAGGGCATGTACCTTGGTTGCAGGCACATCCCCAGAGAGGGGTGTGCAGGAGGCAGATGATTGATGTTTCTCTCTCATCGATGTTTCTAACTTTCTATCCCTCCCTATCCCTTTCTCTCTGTAAAAAACCAATAAAATATATACTTTTAAAAACCCTAAAAGTCCCCATATTATCTAATCCAATAACACAAAACAAATTGTAGCAGTTTGAAAATAAGCATGACCTCTACTTTCTCTGATCTTCTGACAAACAGAACTGTTTAAAATCAGTAATTGCTATGAAAATGATGTATGGCTGACAATTTGAATAATTAAAAGAAAAATAAACTATTAGGAAAAATTTTACTTTGCCTCTTCAGCCTGGTTTGTATCACAGAAGACTTTATAGAAGGTGTTTATACAATCTCCTGTCTCTAAAAAGATCTACTGCTCTAAGCAAAACCCTGGACAGTAGTGCCTAAATTCTAGTTCCAATTATGGCAAAAACTAGTGATATGATTTTGTTTTCATTTTTCTAATATTTCAAATGGGTGTAATACTTACCTTCCAGAGTTTTACAGGATTAAGCAAAAATAACTTAATGTAACACTGTGAATTATACATAATATCCTCAGTGAATGTTGCATTGTGAACCATATCCTGCCTTCCATAACCCTTTATCTATTGTAGATCAGTGATTTTCAACAGGTGTAGTACAATAATTTTCCAACGTTTCTTACCTGATGACTTTTCCTTTAGATTGTCAAATCAAATAATGCCAACAGTCAACACAACAACAGCCATCAGGTATGAATGACTCAAAATTATACCTATGTTTTGTCAGATCAGCAAAAAATATATTTTTTGTATAATAGTACTGCAGAATTTTAGTAATTAGTTTATGTGTGCCATGAGATGAGAATAGTTGAAAATTTCTGACCTAGACTAATGAAATGTAAAATGTTAAACAGTAAATATTCATTAATTGATCATAGTAAAGAATCACCATTGATTCTTAAGATATAAAAAAAAGCACTGGAAATGATACATCAACATTTCTTAAAGAATTACAGAGATGACTAGAGAATGTTATAGGATATGTGAGATCCAAGATGTATATCATGAAGAAAGTCTAGGAACAGCTTGTTAATAGAACAACAAGGACCCACTCAAGCCATCAGCATAATTTTTTTAGCTTTCTGATGACATAATTTGATTAACTCTATTTGCTCTCCTATAATTCTTAATTTAGGTTTGAAAAACTCCACTTTCATGGAATTCACTTATATCTAATACAATTAAATTACTTTCAAAAATTGTATAAGAAAGATCATTCTCATCTTCTAAAATTAACCTAGGTTTGCTCTAGCTGGTTTAGCTCAGTGAATAGAGCATCAGCCTGCTGAATGAAGCATCCTGGGTTTGATTCCCATCAAGGGCACATGCTTGGTTATGAGATCGATCATGCAGGAGGCAGCCGATCAGTGATTCTCTCTCTATTGTTTTCTCTCTAAAATCAATAAAAATATATTTTTTAAAAATTAATTGAGGTTTAGGCTTTAAAAAAATGTAATGAGGTCTGCTTCTCTTTTCTTCAATGATGCTTCATTAGGTAATGATGGAAATTTGTGTTTCTGGGTAAACTATAAGTATAGCTAGCTGCTAGCGCATCACAATGCTGATGTGTTAGTAGAGATTCTGCCCAGCAATAAACCCTAACATTAATTAAGAGAAATAAAAGTACAAAAAAGGCCGTGAAATACATAGAAGGGGAATACTGAAGTGGGTTAAATAGTTTATCTCCAAAATTCATGCCCAGGTCAAAACTGGTTTGGCTCAGTGGACTGAAAGGTCCAGGGTTCTATTCCGGTCAAGGGCATGTACCTTGGTTGCTAGCACATCCCAGTGGGGGGTGTGCAAGAGGCAGCTGATCGATGATTCTCTCTCATCGATATTTCTAACTCTCTATCCCTCTCTCTTCCTCTATGTAAAAAATCAATAAAATATATTTTTTTTAAAAATTCATGCCCACTGAAAACCTATGAGAGTGACCTTATTTGAAAACAGAATCTTTGCAGATAAAATCAAGTTAAAATAAAGTCTAACGGGGTTAGGATGGGTTCTCGTAAGAACAGTAACAGATAGACATAGACACAAAGGAAAGAAGACCATGTGAAGATAAATACAGGGATTCGAGTTATGTTCACAGGGACATGGCCCTGCCTACACTTTGATTTTAGATTTCTTGCCTCTGGAACTTCGAGAGAGAAATTTCTGTTATTTTAAGCCACCAGTTTGTGGTACTTTGTTATGATAGCCCTAGGAAACTAATACAAGTATGAACCCAGAATTTGATCTCAACTGTGTTAAATTCAATGCAATTATATGCATACCAACACTGAAATGTTACCAGACCGTCAGGGTGGTACTCTCGCTGATTTTTATCCTATTATTTGTTCTCTTCCAATTTTCTAAGCCCTTTTTAAATAAACATGTTTGCCTTTAAAATCTGGGGGGGGGGGAGAGAATAAAGATGACTTTATAAAAACTGTACAAACACTAAACTAATCAGGAAGCAAGGCATAAAGTAAAAAAAAAAAAAAAAAAAAAAAAAAAAAAAAGCAAAATTTGAAAGGGTAAGGAAGAAATAACCATCAAAGCAGAAAAGTTTTAAAAATTCGAAACTACTCTCCCCCAACTTACGTAAATGATTTTGGAAATCTGGATTCAATGGATACTTTTCCAGAAAAATACTCTTTACCAAACTGACCTCAGAAAAGACAGGAAGATAAAAATATCCAATTACTAGATCAGAAATAAGAAATCTAAAGTACTCTGTCCTCCACTGAAGCATTAAAGATCAGATAGTACTATACAAACTACTCCAAAAACAAAATAACAAGGAAATTAGCCAATGCTTTTCTTAATAAACAAACATAACAGAAATTCTGTAATCTAAGAAAGAATCCTACAACCATTCTCAGGAATACCAATGGAAACATGCTACATAAAACACTAGAAAGACTTTTGTTTCCAGCCAAATGTACTGGTAGGAAATCATATGTATTATGTGGTTTACATAATATAAAAAACTAAAATGTAGAACAATTGAATCAAGAGGAGAAGGTGGATTTAATAATGGAATACTGCTATAAGGTACTAAAACTGTATTAAAGTAGAATAATATTACTTGAAGGTAAAATGAAGTAACTTAAATATAAATTCTATAAGCTGTAGAGCAGCTAAGAAAATAAAACAAAAAAAGGAAAGAGAATAAGAAACCCACATTTCAGGAAAAAGAAAAAGGAAAAGGAAACCAAAAGCACATGGGATGAACAGAAAACAGCAAATGCAACAATTAAATCTAATACATCAATAATCACCTTAAATGTAAATGGTAAAAACACAACAATAAAAAGATGAGGTCAGAATTTCTGTTGATATAAAAGCTATTCTTCAAGAAAACTATGGACCAACATTTCCCATGAACATATATTTAAAAATTGTTTGCAAAGTTTTAGCAAATTGAATTTAAAAAATCATAAAATAGTACATCAAAATCAAGTGGAATTTATAACAGCAACTCAAAGTTGATTTAACATTTAAAAATCTACCAATGAAATTTACCATATTACCACCCTAAAAAGAAGATGCATATGATCAGCTTAATAAATAAAGAAAAGGTATTGACAAACTAATTTATGGTTAAAATTCTTAGCAAATTATTTTTTTAATACATTTTATTGATTTTTTACAGAGAGGAGGAAAGAGGGATAGAGAGCTAGAAACGTTGATGAGAGAGAAACATCAACCAGCTGCCTCTTGCACACCCCCTACCGGGGATGTGCCCACAACCAATGTACATGCCCCTGACAGGAATCGAACCTGGGACCCTTCAGTCCGCAGACTGACGATCTATAACTGAGCCAAACCGGTTTCGGCAAAATTCTTAGCAAATTAGTAACAGAATCAAAGTTCCTCAATCACATAAGACCCATAATTAACATCATACTAAATGGAGAAAAACCCAATATTTTCTACCTGATATCAGAATGCTAGATAGCATTCCTATCTTTCTATTCTACTCTAGGTTGGAGGTTCTAGCCAGCACAATAAGGCAAGAAAAATAACCTAAAGCCATAGAGATCATAAATAAAGTAAAACATTCTTTATTTGCAGACAACATATCTATGTAAGAAAGTCTAATAAATCTATAAATAAACACTAAACTTAATAATTTTAGCAAAATGGGAAGATATACACAAAAAACAACTAAATGTCTATATAATAGAATGAACCTATGGAAATTGACATTGTTTAAAATACCATTTATAATAACATCATAAAAAAATACTTAAGGACAATTTAACAAAAAATGTGTAAGACCTGTTAACGAAAACTATAAAACACCATTGACATTTAAAAAGATCTAATTCAATGGAGAAATATACTACAATTGTGGATTAGAAAACTCAATATTGTAAAGATGTCAATTCTTTCCCAAATGACCTATAAATACAGTATAATCTTTTTTTAAATTTTTTTATTGTTTTAAAGTATTACACATAGTTCAGTATAATCTTATTAACAATCACAAAAAGGCCTTTTGTGGTTAAAAACTAAAAAGGTGATTCTAAAACTTATACATATGTAATTAACTTATGAAAGTATAACTGATTTTTGAAAACAAGAATAAAGCTGGAAGACAAACTGTGATTTCAAGCAAGACTAATGAGCACAATGTGGCATTGGTGCAAAGAAAGACTATATAATTATTTTTAGGGGAAGTAAATAAAGATTTAAAAAATCTATATACTAGGTGGACCAATTAATAATGCAATTTTTTTTCAATAGATGGAGTTACACATATGTTGAGATATATGTGATTTGATATGTATGCTATTTTGTTGTATTGATAACAAGCTTCAAAACTTCATATGTCAAATTTGCTGAAGGTGTTAACATCATAAATATTTTTACATTTAAAAATGTCAAATTTCGTGCCAAAAAAAAGAGCATTTGTGGAAAGTTATAATTCATTATTTTTTAAGAAAAGTGAGGCTGAATACATCAGGAAGTTTATAGTGAACATTCTCCATCTCAAGATACTTGTAAACACTGCTTTAAATGCTTTAAAAGTGATGATTTCAATATGAAAGACAACAAACATCCAGGGCAACTGAAAAAGTTTGAAGACCAACAATTGTAAGCATTATTGGATAAAGATGTGTGTCAAACTCAAAAACAACTTGCAGAAAGATTAAACGTTGCTCAGCAAACAATTTTTGATCATTTACAAGCAATGGGAAAGATTTTAGAGGAAGGAAAATGGGTGCCACATCAACTGAACAAAAGGCAAATGCAAAACCAAAAAGTTATCAGTAAAATGTTGCTTCAACGGCATGAGAGAAAGTCTTTTTGGTGTCGAATTGTGACTAGCGATGAAAAGTGGATTTTTTTTTTTTTTTTTTTTTTTAGATCTTGAGATTTATATATATATATTATTGATTTTGTACAGAGAGAAAGGGAGAGAGATAGAGAGTTAGAAACATCGATGAGAGAGTCATCGATCAGCTGCCTCTTGCACACCCCCTACTGGGGATATGCCCGCAACCAAGGTACATGCCCTTGACCGGAATCGAACCCTGGTCCCTTCAGTCCCCAAGCCAACGCTCTATCCATTGAGCTAAACCGGTCTCAGCGAAAAGTGGATTTATTTAAGAAATCCAAATGCACAAAATCATATGTCGATCCAGGTCAACCATCAACACTGACTGCAAGGTCAAATCGCTTTAGAAAGAAGACAATTCTCTGTGTTTGGTGAGATCAGGAAGGTGTGGTGTATTATGAGCTTCTAAAACCAGGCAAAAGTATTAATACTGATTACTACCAACAACAAATAATCAATTTGAAACATGCTTTGACCTTGAAATGACCAGAATGTGCCAGAAGACATGGCATGGCAAAGTAATTTTGCTTCAGATGAGACACCATCACACACTTCAAAATGAGTTAAAGACACTTTACAAGATCTTGCCTGGGAAGTATTAACCCACCCGCTGTATTCACCAGACCTTGCTCCTTCAGATTACCGCTTGTTCTGATTGATGGCACACACACTTTCTGAGCAGCACTTCAAAATGTATGAAGAAGTGGAAAATTGGGTCTCTGAATGGTTTGCCTCAAAACAAAAAAAGTTCTATTGGAAAGGTATCCACAAATTACCTGAAAGATGGGAAAATGTGTAGCTAGTGATGGACATTACTTTGAATAAAGCACTTTTGATGTTTCTCTTGAAATTATCATTTTTCTTTGATTAAAAAATCTGCATTATTAACCGATACACCTGGTATATAAAAGCCTAGGTGACCATTTGGCCAGTACCTATGATGTGCACTGCTCAATGGACAGGCAGAGAAACAGACTGATGAATCTCAGAGGGAAGGGGGGAAAGGGAGGGTGGGAAGAGATTAATCAAATATCTTATATGCATACTAGAGGCCTGGTGCATGGATGTATGGCATACACTGGTGGGGTTTCTTAGCCTGATCTGTGGGGATCGGGCTGAAACCAGCAGTCCCACATCCCCCAAGGAGTCCCAGATTGCAAGAGGCACAGGCCAGGCCTAGGGACCCCACCGGTGCACGAATCCATGCACCAGGCCTCTAGTATGGATAGTAAAATGGCAATAAATATATATCTATCAACAATTGAATCTAAAAATCAAAATAAACATAAGAGGAATCTAATGAACAAAATAAACTGATGAGTAAAATAGAACCAGAGACATGGAAACACAGAACAGACTGATGAATCTTGGAGGGAAGAGATTAACCAAAGGAATTATATGCATATATGCATAAACCATAGACTTATGCAATAGTGTGGTGAAGGCCTGGGAGGTGAGTGGTGTGGGAACGAGGTAAAAGGGAACCAGTATGCTATAATTTTAAAAGTAGTGAAAAACAGAGGCTGGATCCTTGCTCGGTAAATGTGGCATTTGCTCTCTTTAGCTCTGGACGAAGGCTGTTGAAATGTCTAATACAGGTGAGGGCAAAAAGAAGCTGTATATCAGGGTAGGTAAGGTAGGCTTCCTGATGAGATGAAGATGCTGTACCTGCTATGTCCCTTGCCCTTGATCCTTCTATGAATCAAAATAGAAGCAGTGTTACAATAAAGTCAGTTGAGTCTTGTGAGTCTAACTAGGACACATGGCCAGTGCTGTGGTGGTGCATACATCAACCAAAAGCAATGTGTAGAGCTTCTTTGGGTCCTGATTCAAAAGAACCAATTGTAAAGATGGTGATGGAAGGAGAGGGAGAAGAATAATGATCAAGAGCATTAACCATAAAAGTTTGAAGCCTTGGTGTTTCTTGACAGTAAGGAAATCTATTAAAATTTAGGTATGGCAATGGTATTGAATCTCCCCTCCCCCTCCCCTTTCTCCTCATCCTCCTCCTCTTCTTTCTCCTTCTCCTTCTCCTTCTCCTTCTCCTTCTCCTTCTCCTTCTCCTTCTCCTTCTCCTTCTTCTTTTCTCTTCCTCCCTCTCTCTCTCTCTCCATAAAGGAAAAATAACAGCCAAGATTTTTTCTGCAGATATACATAACTGATGTATTCACCAATTAAATAACACAATGTCTCAAATTTGCTTTGAAATAATCCAGTTGTGCTATGGCAAGAAAGGGACAAGGGATGGTGGATGACAGATGAAATAATATGGATTGATCATCAGTTGGTAATTATTACAGTCTGGTGAGTACTTAAGGATTCATGACACTGTCCTCTTTTTTCTATATATTTGAAGTCTTCCATAATTAAAAAAATATATATAAAAGAAATGTAGAAGATTAAAAGGTACAAAAATCGGATACAAAAATAAAGGATGACTATCAGTGGGTAGGGATGTCCATTTGTAAGTTTAGATCCATCTTTACACTGACTTGCTGCTTCCTTTCCTATCTTTATTTATTAAACTTTTTATGTTATAAAATTAGAATACTAAACATACTAAATATTCCTGAGTGATTTCTATTTCATGAGACCTCAAAAATAAAAGCATCTTTGAAAAAAAGATCAGCTAAGAATAAAATAAAAAGTATGGATGAGCCAAACCAATACCCAATTTTTGTCAGTTTTATAATCTTCAAAAGGTAGAAAAACTCATTTATAAGTATCTCCTACCTTCCTTTATAAATTCATTTATTCTCCAACTGATAATTCTCTATTTTGCTGATTGTATTGAGTTCAACTGAACAAATATTTACTGAGTATTCACTAGAATGAAGCATTCTTGTGAGAACAACCAAAAACAGAAAGCAGAGAAGTATGTTGCCTCTTCAGGCCAGTGCTTCATCCCTATGTATGCAGATACAAAAAGTATTCCTAAAATATCAAACATAAACTCTTTGCTAACAAAGAGACATACCTATTCAGCATATTCGTTTTCTAAACTTGGTTTCAAATAAAATCAAAACTCATTAGTAATATGAAGTAAGACATCTTTCTCTATCATATTATTTTAAAGTAAAAAAAAAAAAAAATTGGCCCCTGCAGGCTGACTAAAAAACTGAAAGACACACTGTACTAAGGAAGGGGGTGAAGGAGAGAGAGAGAGAGAGAGAGAGAGAGAGAGAGAGAGAGAGAGAGAGAGAGAGAGAGAGAGAGAGAGAGAGAGAGAGAGAGAGAGAGAGAGAATGACCCTGAGTGGTGGTTGGGACTGGGAGCTCCAGCTGAATAATCTTAATTAGGAAATACTGACCTTAGATGTCTGTTACAGTAAGTTGTTTTGGAAAGAGTCCTCAGGCAAAAAGATCACAGATTTTGTTATGCTTTCCATTGTAAACAAGTTTTTGCTTTCCCCCTGATAAAAACACTGTGGTTTCTACAAGCAACACTGATGGAGCCAAAGTGCATGGATGCTTTTTGCCCTCAAAACAAATCTGAATTCTACTTCCAATTGTGTAGTTGAGAATTAAAGTTATATACAGTGAGAGGGAATTATGCCATGTAGTCAAGAAAAGAATGTGAAATACCCCCTTAAAATAAAATCAAAGAACAGAAGTTAGTTACTTAATGACTAGAGTCTGGATTTCAGGAACTCTGTGAAAATCAGAGTTGCTTCACAACAGAAAACATAGTAGAAAAAAAATCATTTATTTTCTAAAGGAATACAGAATGCACTAAAAACCACACCCATGGTTTCTATTCCTATCTCATGCTAATTACAGCACATCTAGCCAGTTTTTCTCCTACTCAAATTTTCAACTGACTGCTGAAACTCTCCCATAGCATCTTAAACACAAGTCCAAAATCCAACTACTAACCCTTGCCTCACCATCAATCTCTTCTAACTCCGTCTATAAGAAGAGAGTCACTTTATCCTAGCCCAAAACTGGGCATAATTCCTCCCAGTTTCTCTCACATGATTTCTGCATTCAACCAACTTCAAAGGCGTAGCAAACTTTTTCTATGAAGGGCTAGATAGTAAATATTTTTCCAGGGTGGGCTTTCCAACAGTTATTATGTATGTATATAATGAGAGAAAAGAAATTCCCATAACCTTTTTCTTGGCAAAATTCAAAATATAATAATAAGAGTAGCACTACTGTTTCTGTAATATAAGTCTTAATGAGAATAATATTTTACTTAACTCGGGTTCAAGTTAATGCCCCCTATCATCATTAGTTACAAATGTTCCTCTGTTAATACTGAAATGTAATGAGATTTTACTTATTTCATCTTTGAAATGTCTTTTCACTCAGATGGGTAATGGCAAATACTGATGGCAGCATGCGAGCATGTGATCTTAACTGAGCAGTCATCACTGGGAAAGGTCTACAGAACTCTTTCCTGATATTTGCCTTTTAGCACCCCATTACAGTGTAAATTTTAGGAAGGTTAGGTAGAAGTTCGTCACTGTACACTTGGACTTTGAAGTATGAAAATTTCCTTTGCTCTGGCATTGAGGTCTAAAAAGTGCTGCTAGAAAATGTATCTGCTACAAATCTGCTGAGGATGAAGAGCTTGCTTCTTGGTGTAAACTTTGACAGCACAAGAGTGCAGAGAGTAAGCTGACATTACTTGTGCCGCAAACAATAGTTGTTATCAAAATACTTTACAGCAACATGCATTTTACATATAAATTCCATTTCATCTTTTCATTTTAAGTTAACTTTATTAAGAAATATTATCAAATCTAACTTCCAAAGCCATTTAATGTCCACTTACAGTAACTGAAAGTGGTTCTTCTCATTCAGGAAGATTTTAATTCTAAGCCCTGACCTTAAAAAAAAAAAAAAAAATCACAGTAATATTCTGATACTGTGTAATAAGGCAAGTCAAGAAACTTAGCTTCAATTTCTGACAAAAATTTATGGAACAGACAATAGCTAAGTCTGTGAGGAAAAAAATGAAGTTCACCAATGACACCACTGGTTCAATAAAATATTACAGATTCAAATTTTTGCCTCAAAGTATTAGTTGATGAATAATACAATGAATAAATATACTATTTAAAAATGCTACATTTTCCCAATTTTAAGTTTGTCTAAGACTTTTTCCAGTTTTACACATATGTTTATCATCATCAGTTGTAACACATCTTAGCAGATTCTTCAGCTTGTATTAAATGCCACAGAGGCTATTCAGAGAGGCTAATTCTTCTGATATAATAATCTGTCACATCATACTCATCATTGATTACTTTAATAAACAACAATTGAGCAGTATTAGAAACACATGTTGACTAATAAAGACAAAGAAAACTACTTGAAATAATTGTTGTTTTATTTTTTAACTAGCTACTAATGTTGCTTTCCATGTTCTCAACTCTTTGAGCAACTGCTCTTACCTAATGTCTAATAAAGAAGTTTCCTTTCACTGGACACAACTTTTTTAGCGGGTACAATCAAACCGTGGTTTAATTAAAACTCTACTGCTAAGTGGCTTTTCTTGCTTGGCTAACAGAATTGCCAATCAGAAACTCAATTTAGTTGCAGCCTCATTTTCACTTTTCACTTTTGTAAAGACATTCTTCTTTGAACAAATATTCCATTTAAACTGTCTAATTTTCCTGTGAATTGGGAATACTGTTATAAATTTTTAGTCTAAAATGTCAAGGCATTTTGTATTCTCTCAGCACAGTTAGGCATGTCATTGCATAGTAAACAGAATGCTTTGCCATATAATTTGATAACAAAATAGTCCACACTCCCCTCTACCTTAAAAATGACATGTTCAAAATATACTTTGTCTTCTTTTGTTTTATAATGATGGGTATGCCCTGGTAATAAAAAATAAAGTAAAATAAAAACAGCAATCCACATCCACTCAAAACACTGTTGAGTTAGTTATCACTACAAATTAATGTATTGAACAGCAATGTGATCATTGAAATCGCCTGTTCCAAGATCACCCCCATATTTGCTGATGCACTAGGATGTGAAGTAGTCAGGAGATAGCTGAGGACAGTCGGCCTGAAAAAAAGGACATAATCAGTAACCAGGGGAAGACCTGCGGAACCATTCACAGGCTTCCTGGGTTCTTTCTTCCCGCAGGGGCCATACCGACCGCAATCCTTTGTCCAGCAGTGGAGCGCGGTAACACAGGTAGTGTGTTGGACTAGGACAGTCTGCTTGAGACTCAGTCTGCAGAGCTGTTATTCTGGGCTGGTCACTGGGGCACAATGACTAGTCACAACTATCAAAACTGCAGACTTCCAGAAGGAAAAAATACAAGTGTTAATGACCCCTGGCAGACAAAACATTCTTATAAACACAAGTAAAATTCTAAAGCCAGGTTTACAGGTGCCAGAAGAGGGTCAACCCACTCTCCTTACCCCAACCCGAAACAGGCCCTTCTAAAGAGGGAGCCCGGACTCCTCTGTTAACTCAATCTTGATTGGTGCCACATATACTCTCTGTCACAACTGTTCAACTCCACCCCTGTAGCATGAAATGCAGTCACAGACAATATAAAAAATTGAGTATGGCTCTTTCCCAGTGAAACTTTATTTATGGCATTGATATCTGAATTTCATATACTAGTAATTTTTATGTGTCACAACTATTACTCTCCTTTGGTTATTTTCCTCAGCTGTTTAAAAATACAGAAACCATCTTGGATCACAGTTGTGGCTAGATTTGGCCTGCAGGCCGCAGTTTTTCAATTCCTGAACTAACCAACCACCTCGTTCTTAATCCCAATTACTCTTGCCTCTCTTCTTTCAGTGTCTCTCCCTGAGTTCATACTACCATATTTCTCCTCTAAATTATTGCAATTGACTCCCAAATGCTTCTTTATTCATTACTGTGCCCTTATACCTAGCATATCATAGCTGGCACACAGTATGCAGTCCAGACATTTTTTACTGAATGACTATAGTACAATTCCCAAACCTTACAGTAATTCAGCCCAACTGGTTTATCAATAAGGAGTTACTAGTGTTAAAGATATTTTCCAAGTAAGTGGTCACTATATAATGGTATGGTATAGTTATATACAAAGATTTAACAGGATACAAGACACATAAATAGAGTGGAAACTACAATCCTAGAAAATTTTCCACAAATGGACTAAATATGACATTTCATTTTTCCTAAACAAGACTAAAAATTTGAAGTTCATTCACCTTTTTCTAGCATACAATTGCTTTTGAGGTAGAAGGCATACTACATTTTTTTTCTTTTAAGTGCTTTCACTCTATGTTCTTGAGCCCATATGCATCAGAAATTTATTCTACCAAATAGCCTTGCTTCTCCTTAAGTTTCTCTTTTTCCAGTAACTATCTCTACTGAGTACAAAATTATCTCCTATCTCCCTTATGAGAATATTTCAGGAAGCAATTTTTTATTTTCTGTTTGTTTGTTTGTTGTATAGGCTCTAAAAGATGTCATTTACAGATTATAAATATGCTTTATCAATATTTTAGAAAGTGAATAGAATGACCTGCTAAAGGAAAATAACTCATTCACACTTCTTAAGAGTTAACAGCAAGTACTGCAGTGGTAAAGAAACATATCTCTAAAAAAACATTATTTTACTAAGTATATTGCATAAGAGCACACTTAAAACCCATAACACATTTAAGAATAAAACCACAAAATTGGGAAAGTAATCTATTATTTTCATCACTCCATGGAAAGAGAAAAGGAGGAGAGGGGGGGAGAGGAGAGGAGAGAGAGAGAGAGAGAGAGAGAGAGAAGTTTACAGTCTTTTCTTAATATAGCAAATACAAAATATTTACCAACACTTCCTTATAAATCAAGGGGGCTACTATACTTGCATTAAGAATACATATGTATTATCTAGGCCAAAGTTTTTTAATAGAGATATGAGTTTCACAGGTAAGAAATCACTGACTAAAATGTATTCAGAGATGTAATTAATATTACATAATAAGATTTTTATGAGGACAATGAGAGTAACTCCTTATTGATAAACCAGTTGGGCTGAATTAGCTATAATGTTAATTTTCTACATTATATCTTCCATTGTCTTACTTGTACCCCATGACAAGCATTTAAGAGCACTAAAACAATTATAAATTGTTTTCTGTGAAGTCAGTTAATGTGTGAAACTAGGTGATTCAGAATAAATAATCATAGATAGGTTAGCCATAAGTGTGTATCACGTCCCAGTAACTGCCATAGGAGGTCTGGATTTAAAAAAAAGAAATGAAGGAAGAGGAAAGAGGAGAGGATGAGGGGAGGGGAGGGGAGGGGAAGGAAGGGGAGGGGGGGAGGGGAGGGAAGAGGGGGGAGGGGAGGGGAGGGGAGGGGGGGAGGGGAGGGGAGAGGAGAGCAAATAAAATGTTCTCTGGAAGCCTATTAGCAAAATGGCTAACAGTTTAATTTTGTATTATTACTTAGTAATTATTGTATTCTCCATATGAACAACTGTAAACCTACTTTTGCCTTCCCTGTGTGTGTTATGGGGTGTTTGCCAAGCAGCTATTGCTGCCATTTAAAAAACACAAACAAAAAAAACCAAAAAACAAAAAATCAAATGATCAAAGAAGCTTTCTTTGTAATAGCCAAAAACTGGAATCAACGCTATTGTCACCAGACAAAAGGACAAACAAATCATGACACAGGCATGCAGTAGAATACTACTCACCAAAATAAAGGAATTAGCTTTTAATACATGCAAAAGCATAGATGAAAATCAAAATGAAAATCGAAAGAACCCCAACAAAACAATTACAAACTGCATTATACACTCAATGTAAAATGACCGAAAATGCACACAAATCTATGGTTAAAGAAAGCAGTGGTTACCTGAGGCAAGAGGGTCTGAGAGTGGGAAGGGGAGGAATTTCATAGGTGTACAAAGAAACTTTGAAGGTGACATATATGTTCATATTTAGTGCAGTGATGTTTTCATATATATGATGAAACACTTCTCAAATGCTCCTGCCTGGCTTCTTTCATTCTTTTAATACTTAATATAAAATTAAACATGTTTCAAGTACATCATTCTTTTTTCTTTCCTTTTCACCTAATAAAAATGTTCTATTTTCATCCACCATCCTAGCATCTTCCTTAGAATATAAAGGAAAGAACAATCAGAAGGGAGAAGAAAGGTAAGAAAGGCAGGACAGAGTGTAAGTGTATATATAGTGGCACAACAGCTCCAGCAGGGCTGAATGCTCCTAGATACTGAAGGAATCCATGCTGCTGATTTCCCACCATTACAAATTTTCATAGTCAGCCCCTGAGAAAGAGATATTTGCAATTCTTCCAAATATACGGTTAAGATTATTAAATGGTGAAATGATTACACTGGCAGTATATATATGGAAAGTTAAATTTAAACAAATCATTATGACAGTCAAATTAGCTATACACAGTTAGACTTCTGCAGTTTTTATAGGCACAAGTTCCAAAGCAATAATTATTTCTTTATCCAAAAAGTAGCAAGAAAAATTAATAAGGTTGATGTGCATATTTGCATAAAGGTAAGAGCATACAGGCATTAGCTTAATTATAAGCCAAGGCCTTCCTTCTGTGACTGTGGCACTCTTGTTCTAACTAGATGCCACCCTTGCCCATTCCCTCATCCAGCACAACAGCATACATCATACGCTGTCTTCTGATCAGCAAGTGACAACTGGCAGCAATAGTGCAGAAGTCTTTAATATTATAGAAAGTGACACCAGGTAATTAAAAGTTTTATTTAATAAATCAAACCACGACATAATCCTGCCATTTCACTGTCTTATCATTTATCTCATATTACCTGGAGGTGGCAATAATCCATCCACCACTGAGGATAATTTCTGTAATGCTTCATTTGCCCTCAGCAACTCTTCTAAAGCTCAGTTCTCCAATCTATTGACCCAAACCCATTTCCATCTATGTCCAGACAACTTTGGTTCTTACTTAAATGAGGTGCAAACCTTTTCTTGTAAATGTCAATCTCCTACCTTGGTTCTCCACCTTAAAATTTCTTACTACATTTTTTTGGACTAATTAACTTTTAAAGTAATTGGCACATCGTGAAACCGATATTTTAGAAAGTGTACAGTGCTGTGAATTCAGCACATGTATAGATATAAGGAACAATCAGACAATAATATAGAAAGTTCATCAGTCCAACAGTTCCGCTTGTCATTCCTTCACAGGAACATTCTCCTCATCTCTCACCACTGAAACCACTGGAGCTCTTTTCCATCACTACATTCAAGTTTTCCCCTTTCTTGGATGTTATATAAATAAATCATACAGTATATAACCTTTTATTACCAGCTTCTTTCAGTCTGCACATACATTTGAGATTCATCTAAGATGACAAGAATATCAATTATTCATTTGTTTTTATTACCCAGTACTATCCCATAAAATTGATATAACCGTTTATTTATCCATTCACACCCCTAAAGGGCATATGAACTATTTTCAGATTTGAACAATTAGGAAGGGAGCTATTACAAACTTTTCTATGAAGTCTTCATTTCTCATACCCAGAAGTGGAATTATTGGTCACGTGATAAATTTATGGTTAACTTTTTAAGCAAACTACAAAACTGTTTTTTGCAATATGGATGTAAATATCATCTAGTATTCCCATCAACAATGTATAAGAAGAGTTCTAGTTGCTCCATTACCTGGCCAATACCTGGTACTATCATTGTTTCTTAATCTCCGCTGCTGATGGGCGGCAGGATCCCTAGTGGTAACAGCACAGAAAAACTTTGTGGTATTTACCAGCCATTTGGAGCAGTGTCTGTTCAAGTCTTTTGTCCATTTTTAATTGGGCTGTTTTCATGATGAGTTTTGAGAGTTCCCTATATATTCTCAACATAAATCCTATGCTTACATATGTACATATTTTCTCCCAGTCTGTAGCTTGCATTTTGTTCTCTTAATAGTAAGTATCACTCACAGAATAGATTTGGTGTTTTTGTTAAAAATTAATTGGCCAATTTGTGCAGCTCTATTTCTGAACACGCTATCCTGTTTCCAACGACTTATGTGCCTATTTCTTTCTTCACCACTGATTACTGCTACTTTACAATAAGTTTTAAAATAGAGTGCTGTGATCCTAAAATTTAATTCTTTTTCAAAACTTTTTATAACTTTAGTTCCTCTGACCTTTATATAAAATTTAGAATCAAGTTGTCCATACCCACACAAAAAATAACTGGAAATCATACTGAAATTAGTTTAAATATATAAGTGAACTGGGAAAGAACTGATACTTTAATATGTTAAGTCTTCAAATTCATAAACATCATATATCTCTCTATTTTTTTTAGGTCTTCTTTGATTTCTTCTGTTTGCAGTTTACAACATACAGATACTATACATGAATTGTTATGAGTTAAACCTAAGAATTTTTGCCTAAGTAACTTTTCTTAGACCTTTGTAAATTTATATATATATATTTGTAAATTTATATTACATATAAAATCAATAATATATATATTATTGATTTTTTACAGAGAGGAAGAAAGAGGGATAGAGAGTTAGAAACATCGATGAGAGTCATCAATCAGCTGCCTCTTGCACACCACCCCCTACTGGGGCTGTGCCTGCAACCAAGGTACATGCCCTTGACCAGAATCCAACCTGGGACCTTTCAGTCTGCAGGCTGAGGCTCTATCCACTGAGCCAAACTGGTTTCGGCTATAATTTTTTTTTTTTTTAATTTCAGTTTCCAATCACACATTGCTAGTACATATGATTAATTTTTGTGGTTTACATTGTATCCTTGATAATCACGTAATCTATGAAAAGGTAGTTTTATTTTCATATCACTGAGCCCTGACACATCTATTGTGGACTTCTTTAGAAATAAGAATTCAGGTTACAGACTTAGATGCCATGCCTAAAACAAGGCTGATTCTCAAGGGTCAGCTATCCTGGCAGTTTCAGTGATATCTGGACTCAATCTACTAGTTGCAATCTCCTTCCTTTGCCCTTGGATCTCATGCTGTCATGGTCTTAGTATGTCTCACATATAAACCCACCCAAGTAATGCCAGTTTGACAATCAAGTAGTATAAGCTTTACATGAGAAAAATACAAGTATATGAAAGTTCTATTATATACTTATTGCTTATTTTTCTTTTTAAATAAGCCACATTTACTGCAACTTTGTCAGCATATTTGAAACTTAGCAACAGCACTTAATAAAAACAAAGGCTATGCAAAATAAGGAAATGTGGAATAAAAAAAAAAAAACACATCAAAATGAAGTCAATCAATCAATGAGGATGCTCCTTAGAAAAGTAAGCTTTAATAAAATATATTAAAAAAAAAAAAAAAAAAAGAAAGTAAGCTTTAGGGAGGCCTGAAAAAATAAATAAATCAGTCTTTCTCAACCAGTGTTCCACAATAATTAAGTACTACAGGAAGTAGTCTAAGTGATAATTTTCTCAATTCTCCTAAAAATGATACACAACTATTTACCAACCTAAATACCGAGGAGAGAGGTCTTAGGGGGATAAATACTGATGGAAGACTTGACTTGAGGTGGTGAATACAGGATACAATATACAAATTATGTGTTTTAAGAGTTCTCTATATATTTTCAATATAAATCCTATGTATAGAATTGTACACCTGAAACCTATATAATTTTATCAACTGTCACCCCAATAAATTCAATAAACTTTTAAGTAAATACATACATACATATCTAGGAGAGAAGTTAATTCATTATATATAATGAACTGCCTTAAAAGTTTCAGATGTAATTCAGAGAACACAAACTGAGAAAGGCTGAAAATATAAGGTCAACACTCAGGAAACAGTAAGAGAGACTTTAGAATGAAAGCATACAACTAGCATTTACAAATTGAGTCATAAACATTTTTTTTTTTTTATTGAGAAATTCCATATGCTAGCCACTATTAGGTGCTAAGGATATAAAAACATAAACCTACAGGAATAAAATAAAGTATAGAATAGAACTAGAAATATGGATGGGAAAGGCAAATAATGAGGGAACAAAAGAAGAATACAGGGAGATATAAAGCCTGGAGTTCTTGTGAAAATTCTCACACATCCAAAGAGAAGTCTTATGTCTCAGGGGCCTCTTTATCTGACATAATCTAACTTACTTAACAGAAAGACAATTTCACTGTTTTCCACTGTTTACTCACCAACATTGGCCAAAGCAACACCAGTTACTATTTCCCAGTGTTTTGACCTATAGATACTTCAATATACACTAACACAAAATATTATTCAGACCACAAAAGTTTAATCCTTCCACCAATCTCTAAAACCCTAAAGGTGAAGGTGTACTATCTGTCAGAATAGCCTCTTTCTGTCATGAATCACATCTCCTACAAATGAGCACACAATTTTGGGTGGTTAGGCCCAGTGGGCCTCAGCCTCATCACCTATGAAAAGATCTTAAATCTCTAAAATCCTTTCCAGCTGCTTCTGTAGATATAAATCTTTCAAAAGGGTTTTTAATTATCCAAAAATAGATTTGTGCTAATAAGTTGTCTGAGCAATTGATATTTGGCCATAGGGCTATGAATAATATAGGGATGTATTAAATAGTTTGATAAGTGTATCCCTAATTAAGAGGGTTTTTTCCCCCCATCCCTTAGAAAAAAAGGCCCCATCCCTTAGAAAAAAAGGCCCCAGTCCATTCTCATTAGTTGGCAAAAAAGACCTTAAGCATTATAACCCATTAATAAAAAGCTCAAATCAAACTGCTGCCCATTCTACAAACTACTATTCTGCTCCACTATCCACCCAAACATTTGTCAAAAAATTATTATAAATGACAATTCCATATATTTATAATAGATATACTTAAATTCAACTAGTTCTTTCTTACCACACAAAAGAATGAGGCTTTTAATAAAACATATATATATATATATATATATATATATATATATATATATATATATGGCTAATATGCAAAGTGTCCTCTCAGGAATTCAACTGGGAGACTGGGAGTTCAGTCACTCCCTATGACATGTGCTGACCACCAGGGGTGGGCACAGAATAAAGGAATGCCTCAGCTGGCAGCAGGAAGGTTGCGATGGGCCCTGATTGCCAGCCAGGCCTAGGGACCGTACCTGTGCAAGAATTTTGTGCACCGGGTCTCTAGTAATTATATAAAAGTGAAAGATGTGGATTCCAGGCTTGCTCCTTTCTTTCCCTTTCATTCATTCACTCACACAAGCATTTAAATGGTTCAATAATTTGATTACCCAAAATGTCTATGTTGTTTTAAAAAGAAAGAATAAACATTCTATGTGGATAAAAAATAAAGAGAACATAGTCTAATTAATAATGATGATAAAGACAGTAATCATGTATATACAGGGGTGGAAAAAGTAGGTTTACAGTTGTGAGTACAAAAAACAGTTAATAAAGCTATTGCAATAGTCAAAATCCACTTGTCTTTTTCCATATGAACAACTGTAAATATTGCCCACTCCTGTAGTAACTATTATTTGCCATTTTATTTGAAGCTATACATTTATATACTTTATCCTTGTAACAACCCCATGAAACAGATATTATTATAATTATCACTTTAGAGATGAGAAAACTTATGCACAACGAAACTTTCCCAAAGTTACACAGTAAGCACTGCAGCCAGGATTGAGATCCAAGCAGGTTAGCTCCAAAATTAGGTTGTTAACACTGGGCCAAAAGGCCTCCCATATTCAAAATTCAGGAAATTTAACTAAATTCTACTAAGATGGTAGCTACATTTCTACTAAGATGGGAGTTTATCGATCTCAGTTTCCATAAAATGGGAATAATAATGAAGACTTTAAAGGGGAACAAAACATGCATCCTCCTAACTGTTAGCATTGTAAGGCAATGTTTGGGAAAGCATTTTGAGTTCATTGCCTAAGACCCATAAAAAGGTTTTTAAACTTGACATAATAATTCTATTTCTGCTGAAACTGGTTTGGCTCAGCAGATAGAGCATCAGACTGCGGACTGAAAGGTCCTGGGTTCTGTGCCGGTCAAGGGCATGTACCTTGGTTGCAGGCACAGCCCCAGTGGGGGATGTGCAAGAGGCAGCTGGTCGATGTTTCTCTCTCATCGACATTTCTAACTCTCTATCCTTCTCAATTCCTCTCTGTGTAAAATCAATAAAATATATTTTAAAATAATAATAATAATAATTCTATTTCTATTAATTCATCCTATTGAAATATATTTGAAAATCTATGCTTTATAATAGATAGTACATGTTAGACATGACAAGGTTAACTGCAGTTAAAATCATCAGAACATAAAGAAAATAAAAAGATAAAGGTAAATTTATGAAGTATTCTAAAAAGAATGAATAATCTAGTCTAGATCATAAAAGTTGATTTTCGGCTGTTGTCAATATATCTCAGTTCAGAAAAAAATCTCTTGCAAGCTCCACTCTTAGAAAGAAAAGAAAACTCTTAATTATTCTCTATCAGACAGAGAACACAGCACACTGGGGGTACTGAAGACCAACTTTTTCTAGCAATGGCACCTCATTAAAAGACAGGAGGCATAGAAGATGAAAGAATGGGCAGGAAACAAAGCACTAATTTAAATAAGATAAAAAGGCTATAAGATAGGATAAATAAGAAAATACAGAGGTGTGGTGTTTTTTAAACAATCCTTTCTTTTTTAATTTTTACTGAATTTTTGGGGGTAATAATGGTTAATAAAATTATATAAATTTCAAGTGTACAATTCTATAATACATCATCTGTATATTGTATTATATGTTCACCACCCCTAAGTCTCTTCCATAACCATTTATCCTCCCCTGTACCCTCTTCTACCTCCGCCATGCCCTTTTCACTCTAGCAATCGCCATACTGTTGTCTGTGTCTATGAGTTTGTTTTTGTTTTTGCCTAATCCTTTCACCCAGCTTGGGAACCCACTCCCTTCAGACAGCTGTCAGTCTGTTCTCTGTATCCATTAGAAGGTCTCCACTTTGTTAGTCTATTTTGGTCATTAGATTCCACATAAAAGTGAAATCATATGGTACTTTGCTTTCTCTGACTAGCTTATTTCACTTAGTATCGGGTCTAGTAATAATTAATGTCGTTTTTTAACATTCGTTTAAGATCTTGCTTGGCATTGACTTGTATTGACATAACCTTCAAACACGTGGTATCTACAGAACGTGTGAAGTGCAATTAACAAGTTTTGCTTGAAAAAGTTTGTGTTTGGTTTGGTTTTTGTTGCAAAACTAGGGCTAAGAAGATGGCAGATGAAGAGCATATTCAGCACTGCATGCTTTACGAGTTCCAATTAGAAGAAAAGAAAGTGAGGCTGCAAAAAACATCTGTAGTGCTCTTGGTCAAGATGCAGTTAGCGCCAGAAAATGCCAGCGTTGGTTTGAGAAATTTCGCAAGGGAAATTTTTCGTTAGATGACAAGAGTGGTCGAGGCCCTGTGTCCAATTTTGATCAAGAAGCTCTTCAAGCTCTTTTGGTGAAAAATCCTCAAATTACCCAACAAGAGCTTGCGACAACTTTAAATTGTTCACAAAAAAACAATTTCCAATCAATTGCGTGCACTTGGCAAAGTCCAAAAGTTTGAAAAATGGGTTCCTCATGAGTTGACCGACAACAACCATAAAGAGTCACAATTTGCAGTTCACTCCTCTCTCGTCAAAACCGTTTGCCGTTTTTAGAGCAAATTGTTACCGGAGATGAACAATGGGTACTGTATGTTAATTTGAAAAGGCGGCCTCAATGGTTGGACAAAAATGAGGCTCCACAGCCCACGCCAAAACCTGACTTGCATGCGAAAAAAGTGATGTTGTGTGTTTGGTGGAATTTTAAAGGAATTCTTCATTATGAACTTTTACCATCTACCCAAACCATTACAAGTGCAGTGTATAGTGCCCAATTGGAAAGGTTAGCCCAAGCTTTAAGAGAAAAAGAACCCACGCTGATTAATCGGAAGGGCGTAATTCTTCACCACGATAACGCACGACCAGATACTGCAAGAATCACTGCTGAAAAACTGCGCCAGTTGGAATGGGAAGTTCTCCCTCAACCTGCATATTCTCCTGATATTGCCCCTTCCGATTACCATTTGTTTTGTTCTTTGCAAAACTTTCTTCTTGGAAAAAAATTTAATAATGAAGAATGCCTCAAAAATGCATTGACCGAATTTCTGGCATCAAAATCACAAGAATTTTACAACAGAGGGATTAAAATGCTTCCTGAGCGTTGGGCACAAGTAGTAGAAAACAACGGCAACTATATTGTTGATTCAATTTTGTTGTATTGTTTAAATAAATTCTATTTAAAAAAAGTATTAGAAAACGACATTAATTATTACTAGACCTAATATAATATTCTCCGGGTATACCCATGCTGTTGCAAAGGTTAAGGTTTTCTTCCTTTTTAAAGCTGAATAGTATTCCATTGGTTATATAAATGTAACACAGCTTTTACCCAAATAAAGAATTTGGACAATAAAGCCACAATAAAATTAAGAAAATTAATCATTTTATATATAAATATAAAAGCAAAATATTTAAGTGCAAGTCAATTCAGTTACACAGAACACTCACATTATACCAACTACCATGTAGTCACTCTTAGGGTTCACTATACACATCACAAAATTTGCCTTCAGCAGCAGCAAAACCCCAACCCCCACTCTCTCTTCATAGGCATCTGACACAGACATCCCTTTTTTGAAAATGTGTCCAGTACGTCAACATCAGTGCTGCTATGATCAGTCACCCTGTCTTCATTGCTTTGCTTCTTGTTTTGAATGTAATTGAGAATTAAGGTAGGAAAACAGAGAAAAGACAAAAAGGCCAAATAGTAGAAATAAGAATGAAGCTAGAACCTTGGCTGGTGTGGCTCAGTTGGTTGGGCAATGTCACATGAACTGAAAGGTTGCTGGTTCAATTCCAAGTCAGAAAACATGCCCGGGTTGCGGGCTCAATGCCTGGTAGGGGATGTGCAGAAAGCAGCCAATCGATGTTTCTCTGTCACACCGATGTTTCTCTCTCTCTCTCTCTACCTTCCTCTCCATCTAAATATAAATTTAAAAATCTTAAAAAATAAAAGGAATGAAGCTAGAATGGCAAAAAAGGGGGTTTAACAATTTCATTCTTTGGAAATGAAATCAGAAGTGTTTCATTTAATAGAGTAAATATGGAATCAACATTCCAAGGAGTCTCATTGGTTGCCTGAAATCCAGAATATTAACAATATGGACAATGATGACTGAACTTTCAACAGTAATCAGTTACCAAGAGGGTCACACTAGCTAACATGCTATATATGTTGTACATGTCCATGTGCAGCCATTATATTATTTATACAAGCCCTGTTTTATTTGTTCTCCATATTTTTGGTCATTTCTAACTACAAAACTTTAAGTCTCACACATATAAAAAGAACTGACATTAATTATATTTGATGAAGACTATAACTGAATTATTTACCGGTTAACTAAACTACACTAGACTGTGAGGATTCTCAAGGGCAATGATAAAATAGGTAAGCCCTCTTTCTTATATTGCACTTAACAGGGTATCTGATACAGTCAGTCATTCTGTAAATGTTCGTTGAATCAATGCGTGAATGAGTACAAAGAATAAACAAATGACTGTGTAACAAACCACTGATTAAAGTAGACCACCAATCTGAATTGGGTATATATCTTTCAGTCACAAAGAGCTAAATAAATAAATCCATCCTTACATAGCCTGTTCCCATAAATTTATAGAGATGTGGGGAGAGGTGGGGGATATGAAGGAGAGAAAACAGATGAGGGAGGTAGGGAGGAGAACACACTAGAAATCCCACTTCAGACAGTTTGAGTTTTTCTCAAGAGCAGTACTCAAACAATCCATAAAAGATACTTCCTAAACCCATAATGTCTCTCATAATTAATACTTTAAGAATAACCTAAAAATAACCACGGAAATATACATTACAAATCACAAAGTTACATACATTGTTTAAAAACAAATACAAGAATTTTAAATAATGACCTTGACTTAAACCCAGTTTCCTTAGTGGATTTACAGAAAAACAGACATTCTTCAGAGACTACATCATCAGATTAAAGTAAATGAGGTCTGAACTACTTGCACTATTGCCTTTTTAAAAAGCCAAACAAAACACTCTGCTTTGTCAGGGTTAGAAAAAATAACACAAATGTTGCTACCATGCTGAGATGTAGTAAAATCAGGGCAAAGTAGTTTCAGAAATAAATATGAGATATATATTATTTTTATATTGAAAAAAACTGAGCAGCCTTCATCCACAATCACATGTGTATCCAATTATACTTAATTAAAGTTGGGCTACACAATTTTGGGATTTTTCCCCCCCTTCCAGATGGGGCTGGAAAATAAGATAAGTTTTCTTGAAGCAACAGGAAAATTGACAGATAGTAACTCTTTGGACACATATATCCTCCCTTCCATCCTCTCTCTGTTTCCTCCAAGTGCAACTCATCTTTATGCACTCTAACTCAACTCCTGGGTTTAAAAAAAGAGAACACACAAGGGTGCAATGGTCATCTATCTCTAAATCTAAATGATTTAGGATTCCCATCCTTCAGAGATCATAACAGGAAAATTCAAATGTCATTCAATTGGATAAAGTTAACGCATCTCAAGAGGCATCTAATATAGGACAAGTATACAGTAAAATTTTTATATTCTCTTTGTAAAATTCAGGGCCCACAGCATCTTTCTCAGGTTTAGTAGGATGTCTTCTACACTAATCTCAAACTTCAGCTCTAATTGGCTTTCTTTTCAACTAACTAAATAACTACAATTCCAATGTAAGGATAGCAAACCGGGCTAAAGCCACTTGTATTTTATTAGAGGAAGAACTGGTCAGAAAATGTGATTCAATTCATGACTCTGCCACTTACTACTCCATGGTCTTAAAGCAAACAGCAATGTAATTAAGCCTAAGGTTTGTCTTTTGCATAGCTATAATAGTAATAAACTTAGTAGTAATAATATTGCCCTGGCCGGTGTGGCTCAGTTGATTGGGTGCTGTCCTGTGTACCAAAAGGTTACCAGTTTGATTTCTGATCAAAGCACATGCCCAGGTTGCAGGCTTGATTCCAGATAAGGGGCAACTGATCAATGTTTTGCCATCACATCGATGTTTCTCTCTCAAAAAAATCAATTTAAAAAAAAGAGTAATAATAGTGAATAGGTAGCCTGAGCCAGGCTTTATCTTGATTCTTTTAATTCTCACAACACTAATATTATCCCCATTTATAGAGGAGAACATCGAGTACTTTAGAGAACTTTAATATTGAATAACTTACACAATGTCTCACAGCAAATGATGAGACTCAGTTTGAACTCAAGCAATCTCAAGCTACCTCATTCTAAACTTCCTCCTACCACACCATTCCAATAATCACAACACAACCCACACTCATCCTTCTCTGAGTAAGAAAAGGCCTTTTACAATTCAATACCACTATTCAAGGAAGAGGGGAGTTCCCCCCTGCTTAAATGGCCTTTGAACCACCTATGAGATAAACTTTGAGACATGGCCTAAATATCTACTTTCTATGAAAGTCCACCCAAACACATCCAAACCATCCATCATGGTCCTAAGATAACTTTGTTTACTCCTATACTATTGTGCTTACAATGTTATAATTCAATTGCTTTGTCCTTGTTTCCCTCTTTACACTATGGGATTCTCAATGCAGACCCAAATGAATGCATCTTTCTACCCTCCGCCCTTAACAAATGTTCGACCACATTTGTTGAATAAATCAATGTCCAGACACTGATTAGTTTTGCTTAGTTTTTGTAAAGGGCAAACTAAACAGTCTTATACACATTAAATAAAACAATAAACTTTACAAGCTGTAAGAGTGCCTATTACTATTTATAATTAATATGTATCCTTATCATATTACCTATGAACTAACTTGAGGAAAGTGTTAACCATCCTATTCAATTAACTTTAATCTAAGGTTTCTCTAATTGTGTGCTTAAATATGAATATTTAAATTTTTGCTTTTTAATCCAAATTCAAAATTATTCTCCCTTCCCTAAATGGTTTTGTTTATCAGAAAAGTGGTAAGACACACTTTTTTTTGTTAGCACAATGATATATTCTATAGCTTCCCAGAATTTCAAATGATTTTTTAAACCAACCATTTCTTTACATATAATTACTAAGAAAGTTTATTTATTCATTTCAAAGTTTATATAAAATCATGACTGCATAAAGAATTTACAAGATTTAAAATTAAATCCCCTCCTAATACTACTTAGGATTTTTAACTGGGCCACTTACTTAAAGGCACTTAGTAAACCAGCATTGGAAAGTTCTCCAACTTAACAATAATTACTTCACAGGTATGAGCCAATAGTGCCATCCACTGTTCTTATGAATGATCTTTCCCAAATCATTTTCTAGTGCATTAAAAATAAGGTCACTTTAAAACTTCATTTGTACAATATGAATAAGGTATTTGGGGATTTCATTGAAGACATCAAAAAAGCTCAAAATTTCAAAATAACTAGTTTTTGGATAAAAATAAAAATGTAACAAATTCAAAATTGCCACAAATACTTCATTTTCACACATTTAATTGTTTGAGATAAGTCTGACTTCAGTCATAGTCCAAATTAACATATTCTTTTTTCTAAAAAATAATCATTTATAGCAAAAGAGAAGTAATTAGAATTATATTCCTACTCAGCCAGAAAAATTTTTCTGCATTTAAATAACACTGCTGTCACTGAAATACTAAAATATTTATGGAGTAAATACTGTGAGCAAAGCACTGTACCAAAAGTTATGGGAGAGACTAAGATTAATTTTAAGTTTATTTCTCATTCATTTAAAACTGAACAAGTAGAAGATTGACAAGCTGATGATAAATGTAAAGTCTAGTACCAGCAACTTACCTGACTAAATAGTACAAAGGATAAAAATAAAGGAAGACTATAGAATATAACAACATCAAAATTCTAAGCAAATCACTAATTAAAGTGCCCACAATGTGTTAGCCTCCATATTCTGTAGACAACATGTGTCCATGTGAGGAAAAAAGGTCCTAAGAGATGATCTAATACATTCTGTTTCAGAGCTAGAAAGTAACAGTGTCTTTGACTCCAAACCCAAGCACAGAGTTCTGTCCAATGTACCAAGGACTCTAGTGCCTTCTCCAGAAATGGGATCTCATTAGTGAAATCAGTGGCAGTAAAGTTAAGCAATTTGACTAAAATATTTTCCAAAATAAAGTGAAGAACCTTGTAACAGTACACTGGCCAAGACCAGTGCTTTTCAAACTATCTATAGTGATGGAAGGACTTTTATTTGCAACCAATAATTTTTGGGGCTGAAATACAATGAAATAACTTACAAGACACTGCAGTAATGTTAAACTGCCTTAAGAGATTCTAAAATATTTGCTCTCAATTTTTTTACTTGTCACAAACCAGCCATCAATAGTTAATAGCCGCACTTATCCACAGACCACAGGTTGGGTCACACTGGCTTAAACCATTAAGAATTATTATGGCTTAGTCCCTCCCCTTCCCTCACTCTAAGCCTTGTGTAGAGAATTTTGGTTGCCTGAAGCAGACAATATTGTGTCATCTGGTTAAAGTGAACCTTTCATGCAAGGTTTGTCTTAACCACCTACACAAGAGAGAATTAGGACTTCGCTAAGCTTACAAGCACAGCTGAACTGTACCACCTTGTTTAATAAATTCTTATTGCAGATTTTGGACTGGGACTTGCTTTCATTATAATCTGACAGCTGGGCTATAGGGAAGCAACTAATTCTAATTGTTGCTATTACTCTCTATAAAGAAAATTCTCTATTAAAAAAAAAAAAAAAAAAAAAAAAACCTAAGAGCTATGCATGGCAAAATTGGCTTAGGTTAATTTGCAAAGTAATATTAAGCCATAATTTTAAAATAAGTGAATGACTATAAAGTGTGCTGAATTACTTTTGGAAGATGTTTTATCTGGATATAGTGCCTGTTAGCAAAAGGTGTCATGATGTCTAACAGCTGTCTGTGGGAATGGCACTGGGGCTGGAGAAGCTAGTCTCAGGATGAGCAGATTTAGCACGGGACCATGGCTTACATAATCATGATGTGTGAACAACAGTACAGCATGAGCTGGAAAAATATGAATATATTTTTCTTGACACCATGCAAAGATATTAAGGACTCAAGAGTCATTACTGAATATAGTAATATAGAATCATGCCAAAGAGATTGTAATATAAAACATCCCACATTTTATCTTCCTAAAGTGTTAAAAAATTCACTTTATTATAAGGATGATCCCACATATATTTAAACTCTGAGCAGGATATCTTTGGATCCTTAATTCAAGCTTTTTAAGAGCACTTCTAGTTAAATACCTTTAAAGTTGTTTTTATAGAACACAATTTTCTGAAAAGCTGTAATTTAAGATAACATAAAAGACAGTGTGTGAGCTTCTGCTTCCCACTGTGTGCTGGTAATGGCATAGAAGAGCTTTCCACGGGGGTGCTGCCACTGAAGCGCCCAGAGGCCAGGACACCTGTGCCTCAAAGCTCTGAAATCAGAGGGAAGAGGAGTCACCACCTGGACAGAGCACCACGCTAGGACCTAACTGCACTGACCTGGATGTGGAACAAATGAGCTCCAAATCCCCTCACACAGGAGCTGCAATTGACATAGTTCACAGTCACCTGTTCTGGATTATTCCAGTCAATGCTACTTACTTCTTGATTTGGGAAATGCTTATCTTTGTATATAGCATAATATCTAATACAATATCTGGTAATATGTAAAGCACATCCTACCTAATAAAAGAGTAATATGCAAATTAACCATCACTCCACTACAACCACAAGCCATGCCCACCAGCCAATCAGAGCGAGTATGCAAATTAACTTCAACCAAGATGGCTGCAGCCACAAAGAGCAGGAGAGAGGCTTGGCTTTCCCAGCAATAAAGGAAGCCAAGCTCCTGCAGCCCTGGCTTGCCTAGGCCTCCACACCAGGCTACAAAGTTTCAATTATAAAGGTAAACAATCCAAACAGAAATGATGGCAGCCAGGGAGTTAGTAGGGGGCTTCACTATGCTCTAGGCTACATAGTTTCAATTGTAGAAGGTAAATAAATTCCAGATACCACGGCCTCTGCTTGGGTCACCAGGGGGCTTGACTGGCCTGCAAACCACCACAAGCCCCTCGCCCAGGTCACCCCACATCCCAAGGGAACCCCACCCTGATCCAGAACACGCTTCAGGGCAAACCAGCCGGCCCCCTCCTGTGCACCAGGCCTCTATCCTAAATAATAAAAGAGTAATATGCAGACTGACCATCACTAAAACATATAAGATGGCTGCCTCCGTGTGATCAAAGATCCTGCCCCCATGTGGACACAACATGGCCACCACAAGATGGCCAGTAGGAGAAGGCAGTTGAGAAGGACCAGGTCTGAAAGGGAGGGCAGTTGGAGGCGATCAATTCTGTAGGTTTCAATATTTTTTTATAGAAAGAAAGTGAAAACAAACAAATTAGTTTGTTTTCCAAGAGCTAATAAGATATTATAGGGGGCCAGGGCAAACATAAAAATGATAGTAAGTTTTAGGTACATAATCTCAAAGAAAATTAGATTCCCCTTAAAGGTCCCTAAACACCATTATTTTATGTCTGACAGATAGAAAATAACAAGACAAGATAAATTTTAAAAGAAAAAGTATCAGTAGAATATTATAGGGTTAAACACTATTTTCTAAAATGTGTTTAGCCCAGGGGAGGATAACCCTTCAAACTGGAGATAATCTGATAGTGGCATCTAAAAAATGATATAACTTATATCAGAACTGCTAAGCAGCACTCAACTCTTGGTTTGGAAGAACAAAAATTGTCAAAGTATTGTCAAAAATGAGGACTTTAATAGTGACAAAGAAGGTTTAATAAAGCACAGATTTTCTTTATGGCCCAATATCTGATTGATTATTTATTTATTTATTTATTTATTTATTTATTTATTTATTTTACTGTGTGCCCCTACATTACCTTCCGTCTCCACACTCCAGACTCAGTACTAGAAAATATTAGCAATTACACACATGGGACACCCTGACAAAAGAAAGCCTTTTTCACCCTCAGCTCACTTCTGCTGCCTCCCTGTTGTCCTGACCACAGCCCTCGGTTGGTACTTCTCTATGTAAATAACCACACGTACTTGCTGAGAGAGAAACATCAATCTGGTGCCTCCTGTCCGTGCCCCAACTGGGGCTAGGGATCAAACCCACAAACTTTTGGTGTACAGGAGGATGCTCAGCCACCTGAGCCACCTGGTTAAGGAACAAAGCCCCATGTTCTAAATCATTCTAAAAACCTGATGCTATTCTTGGTTTCCAATCCCACAACCATCACTCAGGCTGTCCCTCCCTCCTGGCTGGGACACTAAGGGCCTCCTAGTGCTCTCTATGTATCCAGCAATCTCTCAGCCCCAATCTCCATTACAACCTTGTCCCAGAATACCCTCCTCCCTAATGCCTAGCTATGATCATTCTCACCTCTGTGCCTTCAGGGGCTCTCCTTTCCCTTTATCACTCAATTAAGTGAAATTAGATTCTTCACCAAAAGATAATTTATCACCCTATTCCTTACACAAACTGAAAACTCCAGACAAACTGGACAAAATTATCTACTTCACAAACAATTATATGGTCCACTTCTATGCTTTTGTTGATTCTTTTCCCAACCTGCAATTTTCTTCCATACTACCCTAACCTTGGAGCTTCACAGGCTAAAAGAGATTAAGGTTGCATATATTAAGGTTGCAAATCAACTGACGTTAAAATACAAAGAGTATCTTGTATTATTCAGGGGTCTCCAAGGAATCACAATATAATCACTTAAAAGTGAGAGAGTCAGAATCAGAGGGAATGTGACTATGGAAGATACAAAGATGGAAGGAGGAGACCATAAGCAAGAAATGTGGGAGGCCTATAGATGCTGAACAAAGCAAGAAAACGGCTTTCTCCCCGATAGCCTTGACCTTAGCAGAGTAAGACATGTGTTAGACTCCTGACCTCCAGAATTCTAACAGTAACATATTTCAAATATGTATTTCAGATAGTTAATAATCAAAGCATGCTTAGTACCTTGGGTAATATTTACTATAACCCTATAGAAAAAAAACAGTCCACAATGATAAGCACATTAACCATTCTCCACAATAAAATGCCCTCTTTAAAAAGATTTTAATCAAGGGCATAGCTGTAAAATGAAATCCATGTTTATTACCAAAAACAAGAAGTTAGAATAATATTAAGCAAAGATATAAAACTCTGCTGTAAACGTAAGTGTAATTTGCATACAGGGAGCATTTTAGAGGGCACTATAATCACGTGCTTCACAGCTTTTTCATTTTCCTTTCTCATGAAAATGTACAACTACTTTTCTATGTCACATGTCCAAGAAAAAAAAAATCACACCTGAATTCATTAAATATATTGAATATGTTATGAGGAAGTTGGACAGCAGCTTACCCAGTATTGATGGAAATGATTTCTATCAGTGGATTCTTTCTAATCTTCGGCAAATCCAATGGTGCTCCCCCCAACCGTTTCCCATTATCCTTCTTCTGACCCAGCAGTCTCACAGAGTGACCTTCAAATAAAGCACATAGACCTGCATTAGCATGAGTCGCACAATTTCACTTTAATTTACTGCTCTCAGCAAATGTGTTAATATTTTCATTTAATTTTTTCTTTCATGAGGAAAAAAAAATGGAAGAAAAAAAAACACCTAGAGATGTGATCGTTGAACCTAATAAATGGTGCCAAAAGGAAAAACAGCTGTGCTCCTGTCTTACAGAGGAAAGTGCTTTGTTATAATATTGGCATGTTCTACTGCACAGATGAGAAAAACAGAAATATCTTCCAAATGTCTTTCCATAGGTATGAATGCTCACTAGCATAGACCAGAGATTATATGAAGCAGGAAGGCTTCACTTGAACACTAGGCCTGCTGACCAATTTTGCACTGTGAAGGGGTAGGAGGTGGGGAGAGAAAGCAAATGCAGATTATCTGGTCAAAGCAAATAGCAAATCAAAGAAGTAAAGAATAAACAAGCTGATTTATAAAAAAAAACAAACCCACTTTAGGACTGAGTTTTTTTTTAAACAAATGTTTTTTAACTTATTTTAAAAAAAATACAAAAGAAAATTATACCATTTCTAAAACCATTATAATTTCAATAATTTTGATCTTTGAATTAATTGCAAGTTGTAGAAAAGATGAAATAATACAAAGAATTCCGACCCCTTCAGATTCCCAAATTATATTGTTTTTGTATTGTTATTTGCTCATTATATACATACATATATTTTTTATTACTGTACTAAAATACATTCCATAAAATTTAACCACTGTAAATAAACAATTCAATTATCTATAATAATAAAAGCATAGTATGCTAATTAGAATGGACAGCTGAATGGCCTTCCAGACAAAGCTGCAGTGGCAGGGGTGGAGGCAGAGGCAGTTAGGGTCGATCAGGCAGGCAGGCAGGTAAGCGGTTAGGAGCCAGTGGTTCCGGATTGCAAGAGGGATGTCCGACTGCAAGTTGAGACACAATCCCGCAGGGCAGTTAGACATCCTCCAAGGGGGATTGGATTGGAGAGAGTGCAGGCCAACCTGAGGAACAACCTCCCCTAACCTGTGCACAAATTTCGTGCACCAGGCCCATAGTCTATATATAAAAGCCTAAGCAAGCATTAAAACTGAAAGACCGGTCAACGGTCGCTATGATGAGTACTGACCATCAGGGGGAAGATGCTCAAGGCAGAAGCTGCACCCTGGTGGTCAGTGTGCTCCCACAGCAGGAGCTCCACTCAGCCAGAAGCTGGGCAGGCCTGCGGGGATCAAGCCAAAACCGGCAGTCCAACAACTCCCAAGAGATCCCAGACTGTTAGAGGGTGCAGGCCAGGCTGAGGTACCCCACCCAGGTACAAATCCATGCACCAGGCCTCTAGTTTTAAATAAACATATACAGTCATACAATCACCACAAAAACAATTCTAGAACATTTCTATTGGCTCGAAATTCCCTCAAGCTGATTTACTGTCTATTCCTGCACTCATACCAAATATATCACACTTTATTAATCTGCTGACCAGCTAATGACATTTGATTGTTTACAATTAATACCTTTTATAATAATATTTCTATGAACATTTGCATACAAGACTTCATGAGGATGTATGTATTCATTTCTTTTGGATAGATTCCTACAAGTAGAATCACTGGGTCACGTGGTAAATTTATATTTAACTTTGTAAGAAAAAATCCCATTTTATGAAGTGGTGATACCACTTTATATCCCACCAGCAATGCAAGCAG
This sequence comes from Pipistrellus kuhlii, assembly GCF_014108245.1. Lineage (NCBI taxonomy): Eukaryota > Metazoa > Chordata > Mammalia > Chiroptera > Vespertilionidae > Pipistrellus > Pipistrellus kuhlii. The sequence continues at coordinate 124,239,372 of NW_023425515.1, read as the reverse complement.
GTTTATCATAATGTAAATTTTTTTGCGACGGTCATGTAGTGGTATATTATTGTGGTTTGAATGACTATGTATTTCTATAATTAATTATGAAGTTGAGTACTGCATGTGATTATTAGCCAACTGTATGTCCTTATGGTAAAATGTTACACTAGTTAACTTATGTGTCAACTTGACAGGGCCACACAATGCCCAGCCATTTGGCCAAATATTACTTGAAGTACATCTGTGATGGTGTTTCTGATGAGAATGACATTTGAATCAGCAGACTAAGTAAATTGCTCTCCCCAACACTGATGAGCCTTACCAATCAATCGAATAGAATAGACCCCATCAGCTCTCCTGATTCTCAGGCCTTTCAACTTGGCCTAAAACTATAAACCAGTTTTCCTAGGTTTTCATTTGCTGACTTCAGATCTACAGAAATTCTCAGCCTCCATAATTGTGAGTCAATTCCTTAAATATATTACTTTTTAATCTCTCTCTCTCTCTTTCTCCCCCCTCCCTCCTTCCCTCCCTCTCTCTTTCTCCTGTACCTCACTAATAAAAATGGATACTCCAGTATTGTGCAAAAATTTTAATTGGAGTATTTGTCTTATTACTGAATTGTAAGAATTATTTATATATTCGGCTTATAAGAACTTAGATATGTGATTTTATTTTTCTCTCAGTTTATACCTTATAAGAACTTAGATATATGATATATGATTTTATTTTTCTCTCAGTTTCACATTCATGGTTATACCTTCTGAAAAGTAAATGTTTTTCAATTGAATGAAGTTCACTTTATGAATTTTATCTTTTATAGTTCATGCTTTGCTGTTGTATCTAAGAATTCTTTGCCTAGCCCAAAGGCACAAAAATTTCTTCTACATTTCCTAATAGAAGTTTAACTGTTTTCACTCTTATATTTAGGTCTAGGGTCATCTTTGTTACTTTTTGTATATAGTAAAGGTCTAAGTTCATTTTTTCCATATGGATGTTCAATTGTTCAAGGGCCATTTCTTTTCCCTCCTCTTCCTTTGTGTTATATGTTGTCACACATATAAATACATAGTTGTATAAATCCAAAAATATACTGCTAAAAACTGTATATACTAAATATACTGCTAAAAACTGTATAAATGTACTAAATATACTGCTTAAAACTGTTTTTAAACAGAAAATACTTATAAAATACTTTATTTACATTTAACCACATCATAACCATTTCTACCACTCTTCATTTCCTCCTGAAAATTCTAGTTATTGGTATCACTTTCTGCCTTAAGAACTTTTACTATTTCTTTTAAAGGAAATTTAATACTCACAAATTATTTATTTGGAAATATTTTCATTTCCCTTTATTTGTAAAGGATACCTTTGCTGAATGTAGAATTATCAATTGGCAGTTCTTGTTTTTTCTATAAGTACAAAAAATTTCACTGACTTTGACCTCTCTTATATCTAATGAGAAGCCAATCATTAATCTTACTGTTGTTTGCCTGTGCATAAAGTGTCTCTTCTTTCTTATGCTTCCAAAATGTTCTCCATCTTTCAATAGTTTGAGTATGATGTGTCTAGGTGTGGATTCTGTGATTTCCCTACATGCAATTCATAAAGTTTGAAAAGTTTTCTTATTTTTTTTCCCTCCTATGTCCTCCCCTTAGGTGACTCCCATAATACACATGCTATTGTGCTAGAAGTTATCCCACAGGTTGTCCTGTTCATGTTCTTCTGTTTTTCAGATTGGTTAATTTTGTACTGGTCTAATCTCAAATTTAATGCTTTCTTTATGTGCCACCCCAAATCTGCAATTGAGCCCCTCTAATGACTGTTTCATTTCAGTTACTGTACTTTTTGATTCTAGATTCTTTTTATAATTTCTATCTTTTTGTCATTCTGTATTCAAGTCACTGTCAACACCCTTTCCTTAAATGACTAGCATGGTTACAATGAGTGCTAAATCCAACAATTTTGGTCACTGAAAGACAACTGGTACTGACTGATTTTTTTCCTCTCAAAATGGTTAAACTTTGTTTCTTTGGATGTATCATAACACTTTGTTGAACAGTGGACACTTCAGTTAATATATTGTAGCAACTCAATTCAGATTCTCCACCTATCACAAGGTTGTTTTTACTCAGTAACTTAACTGGGCTAGATCTATAAAGCCTATCTCTCCACAAATGAACAATCATTAATGTCCCTTTTTAATTTTATTATGCTTGGTTTTTTCCCCCCAAGCATGACTTCCCAGTGGTCAACTCTGTATCTGCATAGATGTTTGTTGAATAATATCAGTTACACATTTTTTCCAACACCATGAACCAATGAGATATCTATCAGCTGATGGATCTCTGTATGAGCTGGCAAGGGCATTCTAAGGTAGGGTCATTTTCAAGTCTGCCCCAGCTTTTACTTTCTACTGGGATTTCCTGGGTCCTCTTCCACCTCCTCTGATGTGCATACAGGCTGCAGAGGCAGGTAAGTGTGGGTGGGGTGGGCACACTCCAATCTCTACTGTGCATGTGCACAACCTCCAATCAACTGACAGTCTGTAAAGATTTCTATCAAGCTTTCCATCACTTTCCACCACCCATAAGTCCCTGTTCAATCCCTGACTAGTCCACCTGTCCACTCTGTGCCAAACAGGCCCACAATATCAGTGGGGTAGAAACACAACACTCAGTAACTTGCCATCAAAATCTCCACTTTGACAGTTCTCCAGATGTCTTGAGAGCAGCAGTAAAGCTGCTGGTTTTCATAGCCTGCTCTACCCTGTTGAACATTCTTGCCCACAGGACTGAGTAAAGTAAGGAAGGAAAATGCGAGAAGCCCAAGGAATAAACACCACAGGCTCACACTGTTCTTACTCAAAGTTCAGGGGTTTTCACGAATAAACACTTCTCAGTTTGCTGAATACTTTCGGTTGATTTCCAAAGTGCTGAAATGGTTTGTTTTTTGTTTTGGTTTGGTTTTTGTTAATCCTCACCCAAGGATATTTTTCCATTGATTTTTGGAGAGAGTGGAAGATAGGGGAGAAACAGAGAGAGAGAGAAACATAGATGAGACACACTGATTGGTTGCCTCTGGCATCCTCCCAGACCACATGTACCCAGACCAGGAACAAGGATCAAGCCTGCAACCAAAGCACATGCTCTTGTCCAGAATTTAACCTGGGACCCTTCAGTCCTGGCCGACCCACTATCCACTGAGCCAAACCAGCTAGGGCTGAAATGGTTCATTTTAAGCATGTATCCAGCTTGATCACTACTAGTGAAGAGATATGCCACACAATCATGCCACAGCAAACCAAAGCCACCTTTTAAAAAGCAATTATCCTATATAATAAATGGCTAATATGCAAATCGACCAAACAGCAGAAAGACTGGTCACTATGATGTGCACTGACCACCAAGGGGCAGACGCTTTATGCAGGAGCTGTCTCCAGGTGGTCAGTGCACTCACGCAGGGGGCGTGTTGCTCAGCCAGAAGCTGGGCTCACTGCTCCTTAGTGCTGCCTCAGATTCAGGAGAGACTCCCACCACCACTTCTGGGCTCACGGCTGGTGAGCACAGCAGTGGTTGCTGGAGTTTCTCTTGCCTCCCCAGCATTGCTAAGGACCCCTCAGTGATGTAGGCCTTCCAGCTTAGGCCTGCTCCCAAGCTGGCAGGCAGATCCCCCAAGGGATTCCAACTGCAAGAGGTTTCAGACCACCCTCCTCCCAGTACATGAATGTTGTGCACCAGGCCTCTAGTTTAAAATAACTTCAAATACATAATTACTACAGATATAAGATACTCAGCAATTATATACATCTTTCTTCACCCCTCATTTCAGAAAGATAAGTGCTTAAACATCTCTTATATGCACAGCTTTTCATGATCAGAAGTAATAAAACCATCATTCATAGCCTTTTTGCACAACTCACCTTAATAAGAAACATTACAGACTTCATTCAATCTGAAAATTCTTTCTCTGATGTAGAAACATAGCTACAGTCAAGCAAGCATTTGGCATACCAGATTTCTCAGATTTTCAAGATAAGTTGAACTCTTCAATCAGAAGTCCAGTTAATGAAGAGGTGAGCAAGTTTGGCATTGATAACATAATAGTTCTCTGAGAAATGCCAAAAGTTCAATAATGACTATGCAAAGGCATGCTATTTTCATACGAGCGTGAGACAAGTTTCATTATACCCTGCTGTGACCGGTATTACGCAGCCTGCACTAATAACATTTGATAAATTATTCATCTTCACTATCTACATGCAAATAAAGGAACATATCTCTGCCTGGCGATATAATGAATTATTTTCCAATCCAATGATTCATTAAAGAGTGGCAGACCTAAGAATACTGTGTGTTTTTTAAAAATTTGAAAATATAGTACAAAGTAGGAAACAACATAAAAGTCCATTATATCTAGCTAACAATGAAAGGAAAGAAACTGACACAACCACAGACACAGAACTATTTTTTTTAAATGGAATAGCAAAATAAAGCCTTTGTTTTTATATCTAAAAAAATATTTATTAACTAATGTTACTCCAATAAGTTTAATAAATAAAAATATACATAAAAATTATTTTTCAAACAGAATTCATTTCCAATTAACTCAATAACTCTATAGAAAAACACATATACTGAAAATCATTACCTATTATATGTGCAGTTAGAAATATTTTTACTATCTAAAACAAACTTGAATAAACTGAAAAAGATGTCTCCAAGATGGCATGTCTTTGGGAAGCCAAGGAGAGGAGCTAAGGATTGGAGAGGGAAAGGAGCTGGCGTGGCCATACTGTGTTTATGCAGGGGCCGTGAGGCAGGGACCACAGTTGCACTTGCAGGCTGTCTCTTTGTTTGGTCCCTTCTGGTTAGCGCTGATGCCTGGCGCTGTGATGAAAAAGAATGGCTCCTCAATGAATACTGATTTATTTTGTGGCTATATGAGTTTCATCACATTTTCCAGCTAGATTGGAGAGAAAGGGAGGAAAAAAGAAACTACAACAGAGTTTGGAAGAAAAAGAGTGAAAACATCAGTTTTTACATCATTTCACTCCACATAACAAGAAATTAAAGAAGGAAGCATTAACAGAACAGATGGGAAGAAAGATGCTCAGTGTGACCAGATCAACTTATAATAATATGACACCACTGAAGAGACAGTGATAAAGATGCAGTGATTGAAACAGAGATATGCAATTTTAATACTAGGATGAAAAAGAAGATTCCCTATTGTATAGAATGAGGCATACTCAAATGTTATATTTCTGATATCTTTTATCTTTTTCTTTTTAAATGTAAATTCACATTTCATTTCCTCTAAATAATGGTCAAGTATGTCTCAGTGGGTTTATTAACTATCTTTAATAAACATCTAAGTTGTTACTTACAAGTGTCACAAAAAATTCAGCCCTGTTAAAACAAATTTAATTTTAAGCCTGAGGCGTTCAGCACTTATTTATAAATCAGCTACAAAAAAAAAAAAACAACAACCTGCTTCCAAGCTGGTTTTTACATTTGATCTCATCCACTAAAGAATGTTAGTAAATGACTTCATTAGTTAAAACAATTATACAGTACAAAGTTTGAGCCCAAAGCTAGTTTTTTTTATATACAATATAATTCACTAGTAAATGCATATTGTGAATTCTATAATGAAAAGCCTATGTGAAAAAAATAGTCATGTTTTGTACAGTAATTGCTATACTAGTTGAATCAATATTCAATGTGTTTATGAATCTTCAAGAGCAAAAAATCTTTTCCAAGCCCCACAGTGCTAACTGTATTGCATATCATTAAAGCTGAGGCAAAAACATCCTATCCACATAGAGAGCCCTGCCAGTCTGCAGGTCAAGAAGCCAATGAAAATGGTCATTCACAAACAGAAAAGAACCAACCCTGAAACACAAGCACATATGTTAACCGAGTGACAGAAATAAAACCACCTACAAAATATGTATTTATTAATTACGTTTCTACACACAAACCAATCTGTTCTCCTTTGGCTCCTCAAGCTAAAGTGGTCTGTACAAATCAGCCTTAGAATACCACAGAGGCAGCAGTGAACAGGCAACTCGGGACTCCTATTGTTTATTTTGTCCCCTTTAATTGCTCCTTGTTCTAAAGGTGCTATACTAGTAAACAGCCAGATTTCCCCTCAATGCTTCATTCCTCCCACCTGGTTTTAATGGCTGTTCATTGTTTCCTTAACATGTGATCAACTACCTCTGTCACCACCAGAGGAAGCATCATGCCAAGGTTTCTTGGTCCCTCCCTAACTGCTTTCACTTCACACAGTCTCCATCCTATTAGGACACATTCAGAAGACCTGCATGAACTCTACACTCTGAGTCGGCCTCCTGGAAAACTTCCTAGTAAAGCAATCTAACATGACGTTGGGGTCTGGGAGCAGAGGGCAGAAGACTGGCAGAAATTCAAACAAGAAAAAAGAGCAAATGCACTGCAGATAACCTACTTGAGAAATTTAGTCACATCAATTGTATTATAGTATCATGTAAGAATATCAGAAAGGAATGCTCAATAAATCTGTTTTTCAACAAAAATGTTTGGAGCTGTTACTTGACATATACTCCATAGGTATTTTAATGACTTAATTACAAAGAAAAACAAAAAATGTAGTCAGAAGTTTGTCTCTACGACATTCAATATCATTCCTCATATGTGTGTACTGTCAAGAAAGCAAGGATTCTCTAAAATTCACACTAAAATGTGATCCTGCCTTGAAATATTTTCATTTTAAAAGAAGCAAAGTAAAACAAAGAAATTGGGTTCAATGTTAGAAGCAGTTTTGTCACAAGTCTAGGTTGGAAAATGTTAGGAGAAATACTAGAATTGACTCAAAAACACGAAATCATTACAATTCACGTGCCAATTTTAGCTACTAAGATTTTGTCGGGTAATAAGAATTTAAATGTTACCTCCTACAATGATATTAAAATAAAGAATGTTAAGAATCACTGTCCAAAAAGATAGAATTCAGTCCTGGCTGGTGAGCTCAGTGGTTAGAGTTTCAGCCTGTCCACAGTGGGTTGCAGGTTCAATCCCCGGCTCCAGCTGGGCTATGTGCATGAGGCAACTAATCAGTGTAACACATCATAGTTTCTCTCTCACTCTCCCCTCATCTTGCACTCTCTTTAAAAATAAATGTGAAAAAAATATTCCAATGAGGATTAACAACAAAAAGACAGAATTCAAAGCATGAATCAAAGTGTTAACAGAGTCTACAAATATACTGATGCCACCAGCACGCATGCCCAGAGTTTAACAAATCATGAAGAACCCAACACCTTACCTGATAGTCAGGTAAATTGGACAGGAAGCTAAGATAGAGTTATAATACAAAGTTTAAGTCCCTAGATGTGTGAGGATCATTTAATAGCAAAACTCTTATTGCACAAAAACAGGTTCTACCTTATAATTATAATGATGTAAAATGTATGTGTGATCCAGAACTCTAAAAGACAGAAAGTTGAAAGCATTTGCTGAAATACACATTTGAAAACATTTCTTGTAATAAACATTCTTGGGCAACTTTTTCTTTCATTTGCACAGCATTTTTGGTACAACAAATAATGGCAATTATTTTTAGGTCATCATATTAAACAAAGGCAACATATAACAAATAATCCACATAGGCAAAATGTCTTCTTACCCTAATAGAGACATTTTCTGGAGGCAAATTACCATAAGCATTTAATTTTCTGTTTTAACTGAATCTTTTGAAAGCAGATATACTTTTTATGACAATGAGAGATTTGTATGGTATCATTTTATTTTTCACAGTGTATACCAAGTGTACATCAAAACACTCACATCCCACATCAATGACTCCACATTAGCACAAACCCTTAAAAGAACTCCTCAGGTCACTGGCTGTCTTGCTAGGACAGGCATTCCTGAACTCTAAATTTGTTAAGCAGCTCCAAGGCTATAGTGTTTATACATACAGCTATGCATGCTTTGGATTTCAGTATATAAAGCAACCACGGCAGCAATGAAGAACTTAATCATTGCTCATGCTCAAACTGCTCTTCCCCAGATTACTGCACTAGGGGGTGGAAGCAGAGACAACAGATCTGACAATAGATTCAAGTAGCTACAAAATAACATTAAAATATAGCCGAAACCGGTTTGGCTCAATGGATAGAGCGTCGGCTTGGGGACTGAAGGGTCCCGGGTTCGATTCCGGTCAAGGGCATGTACCTTGGTTGCGGGCATATCGCCAGTAGGGGGTGTGCAAGAGGCAGCTGATCGATGACACTCTCTCTCATCAATGTTTCTAACTGTCTGTCCCTCTCTTTCTTTCTGTACAAAATCAATAAAATATATATTTTTTTAAAAATACATGACATAAGGAACTTGTAAGCCACATTTAACTTTTAAAAACTGAAGCTCAAATTACCACTTTAAATCAGGAACGAAAATTTCAGGTGTCCTCCTGCCATTATTCACATGGGAGGCAGAGAAAGTTAGAGAGTTGTCCCATCTGTGGACTTTAAAATATGCCTGCCAGTCCTTGTTGTGTTTCATCTCATCACGATGATGAGCTGAACCATCTGCACTGCAGGCAGCACAGAGGCAACTGAAACGAAGGAGATTGGGGAAGAGGGCATCTGGAGGCTTTAAATTCACGCTCCCTTACATAGGCGCTACCATTGCCCTTCTGTACAAATGGCAACAATAAATTCAGTGTAGAAATCCTATATAATAAAAGCCTATTATGCAAATTGTCCCCTGGACCATAAGTTGGACCTGGAGTTCCATGGCTCACTATGATGTGTGCTGACCACCAGGGGGCAGCTGGTGACGCAGCCCGGGCAGCAGACAGCACTGGAGGCACTGCCAGCCCCAATGGGCCCTAATGAGAGTGGACCATGGCAGAACAGTGGAGCAGGTGAGCAGGCAACACCAGGCCAAGGCGGATTGGAGCAGGGCCCAATTGTCCCCCAGATGGTGACCAGTGGAGGCAGTAGGGGGCAGGGCCACTGCCCAGCTCCCAGTCACTGAGGGAGCCAAGAGGGGTCCGATAACTCAGGTGGAGGGGGGTGCACAAGGGCCTGGGCGGCCAAGGTGCTGCTTAGGGCCCAGAGTTCAGCTGGGATCTGCCCTTCCATGCCAGACACTAGCACTTTGGTTGCCAGCCAGGCGTAGGGACTGCACCTATGCATGAATTTCATACACCAGGCCTCTAGTGTTTAATATAAACAAGAAAGATGAACACTTGGCAATCATAACTCAATATGTTAATGTTAGTGTATATGCTTAACTCAAACAAGAATTTCATAAGAAAACTCTAGGTGAGTTTAAAATGGTGTATAAAATATAATTTTATCAACATTTACTATCACATAAAAGCTTCCAAAATAATCCCCTGGGGGGAAAAACATGATTCTGTCCTGAGCCACCATATCACTGTTGCCCTAAAAAGAGACTTAAGGTCTCAAGTAAAACAGACTTGTAAAGAAATACCTGGACACAAGTGTCCCATGCAGTATGGCCAATGCCTCTAGGAAAAGTGGGACACTATAGGGGGTGGTTAGCTTTCCTGGAAAGATCAGGAAAGGCTTCACGTAGGGGTAACACTAGTGTGGGGAGGCTGAGAAAGTAGGACATACTTTATATATGACAATATATATCAATACATTCGACACAATATCATTAACACAACAAGCACAGTTCTTTGCTAAATTTCCTGCTTGTTGTTCATTTTCCATTTCTTCAAACCAGCCTATCACTAAAACCAAATTTCACTGAAAAAACTTATTAAGACCTGGCATAAAGGTGACACACTTAAAAAACTGTACCTTCAGAGATGATTCTAAATATAAATTATGAAGTAAAAATTATGTGGGCTTAAGATACATCATTCTTACTTGTAATCCAATGACTGGTCAAACATTATTTTTAGAACTTAGTTTTAGGAAATTACAATTAATGTTGGTTAAAAAATGTTAAAATCTGAAAGTTACCTATATCAGAATCCTTCTAGATACCATTTCAGTATTTATTTGGTCTACATACAAAACTAGAATTTATAACATGGGCCATATCCTTAAAAATGTGGAAGAATTCTCTTGACCTAACCATTGTAAAAACTGTATGAAGTATGTTTCACATTAAAATCTTCAAAAATTACCCTTTCAAAAATACCCAAAACCATTTTCCTGTAGAAATTTTCCTGTTTTTTACTGCATAGACTAGATTTTTATTGGTTGTTTACAGTTAAGATCATCCATTTCCTAAATTAAGCACCTTTATACCAAGGTAAGACTACCCATGATTTTTTTTTTAATCTAACAAATATTTATTAACTCCTTACAATAAAAGTTCTTATGTTGACACACAAAATGGCAAGTAAAACTGAGAAGAAAAGGGGGGGAGAGGTGGGGAGAAGGAGGTAAAAAAGGAAAAAACGAAATTTGAAGGACCAAAACATATAAGCAAGAATATGAATGAGAACTAGAAAATGGGTGAGCAGTGACCAGAAACAATAGACATGAGGAAAGGAAATAATAATAAATGAGTCTAACTTTCTCACTTCCCTCCATTCAAGGTAAGCATCTTAACCAAATGTAAAGAACATTGGATTAAAGGACTAGGTTTTAGATTACAGGACATTAAAGCCTGCAATCAGTGATGTCAGGGTTCCTGTGGATTTTGATGAATTAATGTACAGAAAAGGGTAAGTTACAAAGAGCGAGGGAGAAGTTAATTACAAATGTTGCTATAATTAATGCAATTGCAATCCTATTAAGACCTGTAGTCCTAATGACGTTTCTCCAAAATAAGAAGGCCAAATTTTCAAAACTTTCAAACACTGTAAGTTAAAGTCAGATTCCATTAATTTTTAAAGCTCGGAGGACTAGGACATAGGTCACAAATAATTATACCGATATGATAAATTTGCAAATGATTTTTAAATGTATGAGTTAAAGTAGATTCAAGGGCATCACTGTTGCATCACTCACTTGCATTTTTATATAATTCTTGGGTGTGAGGAAGAGGAAGAAAGCAGTAGTGTTCCAGGAACTGCATGTGATCTTGTGTAAATCGGACCATGGTGCCTAGGGAGCCAAGGTGAGAACTATGGTGCTTCCCATCCCAGGACACCTGAGTGACATGCTTCTAACACAGCTGTCACAGGGGCTTATAATGGCAATGAATCCAGCTGAAGTGCCACAAGGCAAAACTGCCAACCCCCTGCTTTCCCAGGCTGTGACAGACCGACCACCCTGCCATCTCCCCTTCAGCTACCATTCGTATCCCGGGGAACACCCTTGAGAATCACTACTCCAGGGGATTGTTCTTATTTTCAATTAAATCCTCTCCATGTTTTTCTCCAGCAACCCAAAGATGAAAACTGCCTGTCTCAAGGTCCTGAAAGTAAATATGCCCCAGGGTAGAAATAAATGTTGCCCCAGAGAAGTGCAGAACTCTTAGCACTGGGAAGCAGTGTCTATCATCACGTAGGGTGGCATAAGAACTGAGTGAATAGTGGCAAAGGAGTGACCCTCCTCCCTGGAGAACACAGAGATAAAGAAAAGTGCAGAGTATGCCACAAACATCTTCAACTTCACTTTGTAGGCAAGGGGAAAGAAGAATAAAATGTGGCATGTGGAGATTAGAATGCAAGGAAAAGCTAGTCCCATTCAAATAACTTTTGTCAGAGATCACTGTCCAAAATGTCAGTATCTCATTCGGATGACAGACTCTGAAACTCAGTTTTATATTGCAGACTCAAATATTTCTGGAATTTCTGAGTTGAAGGGACCTTCCATGTCAGAACAATTTACCACACAGGAAACAGAACCACTCAGATGGTGTGGGATGTCAAACATGACCTGTTAGCAGGAAAACAAGCCTTTCAGCGCAGCTCTGCATATTCTCAGTCTAGGACTCTAACCCATCTCAGCAGACTTCAGGGCAGCTTAAAGTGATATGCACTTGAATTTTCAGTTACAATAAAGCTATGTGTTAGAAACCATGTTTTATGAGGACATTTCAATTACTGTTTCTTTATTACTCAAGAAAATGTATGCTTTGTTATAGAAGAGCAGTACTGATAAACTTCTTTAAAATCCATCCATAGTTGATATCCTAATTGGAGATTCTGCAAATGAGTTTTCCTATCTCAGACTTACAAGGAAATGAAACTGGTATTTACTAGGTGTACCAGTAAATAATGTGGATTTTTGTAATCAAAGAAAACACAATAATTTCAAGAGCAACATTAAAAGTGCTTTATTCAAATTAATATCCATAGCTAGCTACACATTTTCCCAAACTTTCAGGTAATTTGTGGATACCGTCCCAATAGAACTTTCCTTGTTTTGAGGCAAACCATTCAGAGGCCAATTTTCCACTTCTTCATACATTTTGAAGTGCTGCTCAGAAAGTGTGTGTGCCATCGATCAGAACAAGCGGTAATCTGAAGGAGCAAGGTCTGCTGAATACAGTGGGTGGGTTAATACTTCCCAGGCAAGATCTGTTAATGTATCTTTAACTGGTTTTGAAATGTGTGATAACCATAAGCTTCCTGAAATATTCAGCAGCACTTTTCTTCAAAAATAAAGTAATGAATTAAAACTTCCTAAAATATTCTTTTTTTGGGGGGGCACGAAATTCAACATTTTTAAGCATAAAAATATCCATGATATTAACAGCTTCAGCAAATTTGACATATGAAGTTTTGAAGTTTTGTTGTCAATACAACAAAATAACATACATATTAGATCGAATATACAGTATATCAACTTATGTGTAACTCCATCTATTGAAAAAAATCCGCATTATTAACTGGTACACCTAGTATTCTCTCTGTCTCAGAAGTAATTACTACATATATGCTGTATGCTCTGTATAAACTTTTTTTTAAATGTACATCTCCAAATATTTGATACAAATAAATCCAGCATTCTTTCTCTACACCAATTACTGACAAAGTTAGGTTTTCTAAGGAAAGGCCGTGTCACCTAGTAAACGACATCGTACTGATAAAGTAAATTTTTCAAATTGGTAAACAAATTTTTCAAGAAAATCAGATTTAAAATTTTTGTGTAGTCACATCTGAGCCATCAAGTTGGTCTATGTTACCAATTTTCTCATTTGGCTATGATATATAATTTTGCTGACAACAAAATATTTATCTTTATTAAATCAATTTTTCAAGGATGATGATAACTTTTTTGTTTTGGGGGTTTTGCTATTGAAGTTTTGGATGTTGTCCCTGAAAGATTACCTCATTTCTACTTTATATTTCTATTTTTAGGGAAATCCAACTAAAAAGTAATAAAGGAGAATTATCAAAATAACACACCTTACTATGTGTTAGGAACAGTCAAGTCAAAACAGAAAGTACCACAATTAACCTACAATCTAATCTTCTATTTGAAAAATATAATGAAGCTTCTAATATTTTTTTCTCTAAGTTTATAGCTTCAATTCTTCTCACTGAATTTTACTAAACAAACACAGTAGCTTCTTTCAATGAAGATTAAAGCTTTTCCAGACACACATGAAAGCACATGATATGCACACAGCATAAAAGTAGTGTACCACATGCCAATTCTCTTAAAGTTAGTCATAATAAAGAAAGAGCATCATAGGAACAAAATTTGTATTTGTAAATACATTAAAGTTTTCTTTATTTACATTAATTTTCATGTTTTCTATGTGAGGTTCAAAATAGGGTTAAATGATCTATTTGGGTTTTTTTGTTTTTTGGGGTTTTTTTACTGAATAACTCCTATTAGTGTAAATATTGTAGAAATTACAACCTTGAGACTCAGCATTGTCATATCTGAGAATACCAAACACCTGATGAAAATTATTAATATATAAACTTTAAAATCAGGATGTTCGCTGAAACCGGTTTGGCTCAATGGATAGAGCGTCGGCTTGGGGACTGAAAGGTCCCGGGTTCGATTCAGGTCAAGGACCTGTACCTTGGTTGTGGGCATATCCCCAGTAGGGGGTGTGCAAGAGGCAGCTGATCAATGACTCTCTCTCACTGATGTTTCTAACTCTCTATCTCTCTCCCTTCCTCTCTGTACAAAATCAATAAAATATATATTTTTTAAAAAATAATAATAAAATAAAATCAGGATGTTCAAACTTCATAAACCACTTTAAATTAATGGTTTGCACAAAGATCTAGACTACAGTAATACGTTTTTTAGAGAATTCAGCAATACTTGTAGTCTCACCTTCATGCAGTCTGCCAAGACACTATCAAGATTTGCAAGAGTTAACATGGAAGCCAAATTTCACAGGAGGCAAGTCTTTGTTAACATTTAAACAAGGAAGGATGGGGCTACTTTACCAGATAGATCAGTGGACCACTAACAGCAGGGCTGGGTCATGGGAAGCCTAAGAGGTTCAAGCTTAAAGTAATTTCCTTTCCTGTTTTGAACAATCAAATCCAATGAACCATTATAACTGTGTGTTAATGTGAAAACAACAATAAGATCATCAACCTTAGAAACTATTCAACACTATGCAGCTTCTCCATCCCATAATAAAGAAATCAAAAGTTAATGAAATACCCAAGTCTTCATATAAATAAACCTCACTAATAATAAAAGGTAGTTTCAAACCATAAGAAAATGTATATTTAAATAGAAAAAAATATATATGATGAACATGTTTAGCATTTAAATATAAGACAAACCAAAACATAAAACATTCTGAAGCCACCATAAAGCAGCAGAATCTACTGAGGGGTATACTTACGCATTCATTTGAGTTTTTAAAACTTTAACGGCTGAAAAATATTAAACAAACTTAAAGTTACTTAAATACTTAAAAAAAAAAAAAAAAAAAAAAAACCACGGTAAACATGGTGATCATTGCCCACAATTAAAAATACTGGTAGTACTGTTGCTGATCAGTATGTGTATGGCTGGGAAACAGGACTGACAATTTGGTTAACAAAGTTATATGTCATAAAAATGCAGACAAGAGATGACTTGATGATTTCTCTAACAGACAGTTCTTTCCAGTCATCTTTCCAAACCAAGATACAGAATAAAGTGATATGAAAATAAAGTTTAAGGTCCTATGATAGGACTTTACTGTTTGGGTATAAAGAAATTCATTCTCATTTCTGAAAATATTATGTTTATTGAAAACATACTGACAAAGCCAGTGTGCTTTGGTAGTACAGTACTGTGGCAGATGCGAAATGCTCCACATCCAAGCTCCATTGCCTTATCCATTATGCTAGGCAAACATCTCCACATCAGTCTCTACTGGACTCTGTAGGGCAGTTCCTCATGATTAACACTGACAAAACCACGCTTTATATGCTTCTGCCTTCCAGTCTCAATTTACAAAGATTTTATGCTCTGAATTAGCGTCAAACGCAAAGCACAAAATCTGACAGAGTGAAGATTAATAGCAATGTGTTAAATTAAAAATAAAAAAAAAAGAGCTATTTGGTGAAGTACCCTGGGAATTTAGATAAGTCTAATCCAAGACTGCATCAATTACTGAGAAGTTGGAGAGAACAGAAAATCAATTAAACTTGCAGATTGTACCATATTGGGAAAGTCTTGAATTACCAACACTGGAGGCATTTGGAATTAGACTGACTAAAATACTAGCAAACATATTAATAACAATAGAGGCCTCTTTTAGTAGAGATTGACTGGAGAAGAAATATGACTTACTAGTAAAAACATTTTTCTAATTTCAATAGGCAATATTTACTTGCATTCATTTGTCTTAAGTTATACAGTTAGACTACCTTTTACAAAGGATTTAAGTTTTTTCTTGTTTTGCATATCAGAAGTGCAGATTTATATTCCCATCAGAGCTTTCATGCAGAAAAGTATTAATGACCTCATAAATGGAGAATGAGGGCCATATGAGTATTTTTAAAAGAAATGAATTTAAATTCTTTAAACATTGTATTTATTTCCTTAGATTTAATTACATATTTTCTTGCATTTTCAAGATGTTACAGAGAGAATCTTGAATCCATATAATCTGGTCTCTCCCAAAGCAAAAATGCTACAAAATAAAATTAAATGCTACAAAATAAAACCTCACTATTAAAATAATAAGGTTTCATTTAATATAACTTGAAATTTTCCATTTTGTTCCAACTAAAACAGATGCAAATGGAATATGCTTTGCACAGTTTTATGTTAATTATAAAATTTAAATGCTTTCAGCATCAGTGTATCTTATTAATACATTTTTAAAAACATTACTTGGTATAGCATAAGGATAGGGATAAAAAGAATGCAAACAGGCTGTGGCAGAGGCTGCCTGTCCAAACTCCCTTCAAGGAAAAAATATGAAAAGAGCCCAACAGGAATCAAATGTGGAAACAAGAGAGTTATGGCAAAATCCTCTTGTCAGGCTGTATTCCATCTGGCCCTTCTGGGCAGAATCTTGCTTCTCCATGGAGCATTTATCAATCAGGGTCCCAGCAAAGCAGATGGCACACTGCATAATTGAAGAGATTTTAATAAAGGGACTACTGACTAAAATTTGGCAAGGTTAGCAAAACCAACAAGAGACAATGTGATACTCTAAGGTGAGCAACAATGGGGAGTTGTTTCTACTCCTGGGCCTGCAAAATCAAAGGAAGGAAACAGTTACAGGACCTGGTAAATAGTTGAATAGAGGGAGCCACCTGACAGAGGCTGTGGCCTTCAGGTGAGAAGCAACCAATAGAGGATGAGCAGGAGGGAGGGGAGAGCAGGTAAGACATATTCCTATCTCCTGTGCTAGTCACACCTCCAACCTCCAATGGGCTAAATCCATCTAGAAGCCAGACAGCAAGGATCTACTGATGTAGCCACACAGATCAGCCTCCAGGGACAAGCAACTGGTGGAGAAGGATGGGGAATTCATCTGGAGGGGCAAATAGAGCATATCCAGGACCCTAAGGTGAATGTGAAGGAAACTGCAAAGAAAACAGAGAAAAGACAACAAATAAATAGTCGATCGGAACAAAAGGTATCTGTATAAAATTAATTGGTGGGAGGGACGGTGAAGATGGCAGAATGGGGTAGAAAATTATTAAAATCACACTAAGAAGTTCCCGATGATTTAGTGGGTAACAGGCAACACTAAAGACACAGATGAAGGAGAGTAAATAATTTGAGGATAATAGACTATACAGTCAGATTGAAAACAGAGTCATTGGTAGCAGAGGTCAATCAAGTTATTCCAGCAGTCTAGGTATTAAGGAGAGAGTAAGAAATAAACAGTAATATGAGTTGTGTTCTGGATAACTCAAAAATATTACCCATTAAATCCTCTCCATTTTAAACAGAAAATTGAGCCTCAGAAAAATAATATGCTGACAGACACAAACAACTGGCTAAATGATAAAGGCGACATTATAACACTAATTTGTGCTGTCTACATGAAGTACTGGCAACAGAAATAGAAAGTAAAGAACAGAAGTTCACAGAGAGACCTCATTCTCCATTAATCAGTAAATCTCAGAAGAGTTATCTAATCTCTGCCTACCTCAGCTTCCTCATCTGTAAACTAAAGACACCTATAAAATTATCTCTTCCATCTCAAATTCTTTTGTTGCATTATTAAGACTTAATTCATCAGCCTTCCTGCCCTCAAACCAAACCGGCCAAGGAACATCCCCATCAATTTCATCTTCAACTCAACTCTTGCTGTTGATTCTTACATTTAAATCCAAATGCAATCTCTCCAATAAATCCACTCAAGCCCAAACTCCTCAGTGAGAAGCCATCCTAATTAAACCAACCATGGAGATCAGAAGCTTCCTGTGATATTGTAATAGCATAATATATGTATGGTCTTCACCCAAGATAGAGTTCCTAAAACTCATAATTTCCTGAGTGACAGGAGCGACTAGAGCATTTTTTGTTATTCATAATAAGCCCCTTTCTGAATTTATGCTAGTAAGTTTATGCCAACGATATCTGTGCATGAGCTAATGAGGACATTCTTGAAGGATGGGTGTGGTGACCATAGGAGCCAATCATATGTTAGGAGTTTGGAACTTTCAGCCACACAGACTCTACCTCCAGAGAGGGGAGAGGGGCTAGACATTAAGCTCAATCACCAATGGGCAATGATTTAGTTAATCATGTCTGTGTAATGTAGCTTCCAGAAAGAAACACACACACACACACACACACACACACACACACACACATATGATGGGGGTTGGAGAGCTTCCAAGTTGGTAAAAGTATTGGGGTGCTGGGAGGGTGGTGCACCCAGGGAGCAAAGAAGCTTTGTAATCCTTTCCACACACCCTGCCCTAAGCATTTCTTCATTTGGGTGTTCCTGACTTGTCTCTCTTATGATAAACCAGTAATAGTAAGTAAGGGCTTTCTTAAATTCTTTAAGCTATTCTTGCAAATTACCAAATCTAAGGAGGGGGTCATAAAAACCCAATTGATCATTGGTCTGTCAGAAGTATAGGTGACAATCTGGACTTACAATTAACCCACTGAAGTGGAGGGCAAGTATTGTCAGACGGAGGCCTTAGCCTATGACATCTGCCCTAACTCTGGATAGCTAGTGTCAGAATTTCTTAGTGTAGAAAACGTATACATTTGGTGTCAGAATTGTTGTATTAAAAAACATAGTTTACCTTTACCTTCTATGATTTCCTATAGAAATTATTTATCTGCAAGCCATTTGGCAGCCTCCTGAGCATCATGATATTTACTATTCATTGTTTTTTAACAGACTATTTTCTAAAACAGCTTTAGGTTCACATGAAACTGAGAAGAAAATAAGAGTTCCCAAACACCCCT
The DNA here is from genome assembly GCF_014108245.1 of Pipistrellus kuhlii. Lineage (NCBI taxonomy): Eukaryota > Metazoa > Chordata > Mammalia > Chiroptera > Vespertilionidae > Pipistrellus > Pipistrellus kuhlii. The sequence goes on along the minus strand of NW_023425515.1, from coordinate 124,220,597 downwards.
TTCCCTCCAGCACACACACACACAGCCCACCATAGTAGTATATTTGTAATATCAACAAATATATCAACACCCCTATTATCAATACTCCCCACCAAAGTGGTATATTTGTTATAATCTGAATAAAACTGCTATACACATATGTGTGCAGGTTTTTGTGTGGACATATGTTTTCAACTTCTTTGGCTAAATACCAAGGAGTATAACTGCTGGATCATATGGAAAGAATATGTTTAGTTTTGTCAGAAACTACCAAATGTTTTGTATTCCTAACAGCAATGAATGAGAGCCCCAGTGGCTCCACATTCCCTTCAGCATTTGGTGTTGTCAGTGTTTCAGATTTTGGCCATACAGAGCAGTGGTAGGTCATTGTTATTTCAATTTTCAACCGACTAATAACATATATTTATCATCAATTCATATCCTTATTCACCATTTGTATATGTGTTTTTGTGAAGTTTCTATTCAGGTTGTTGGCCCATTTTAAAAATCAGACTGCTTATTTTGTTATTGAACGTTAAGAGTTCTTGAATATTTTGGGTAAGAATACTTTATCAGAGATGTCTTCCAAATATATTTCTCACAGTCTGTGTCTTGTCTTCTCACTCTCTTAATAGTGTCTTTTGCAACACAGTTTTTAATTTTAATGAAGTCTAGCTTATCAATTATTTCTTTCATGAATCATGCCTTGAGTGTTGGATCTAAAAAGTCACTGCCTAGATTTTCTTCTGTGTTACCTTCATTACCATTAACTCCTTTAAACAAATTATTGAGTGGACAGTGTGTGCCTGGTACTCTAACAGAGAATAAATAAGGCAACAATATGCTTAAATACCCTGAAGCCCTCCTTTAACAAGCCGATCAAGCATAAAGCAGTGACTCTGAGCTGGTAGAGAGCAGAGACGTCACAGCACCATAGAGCCAGAACTGATTCAAATCCTAATTCTGCCATTTACGGTACCAGCCATGGAGCCTGTGTCTCCCATTCTTCATCTGAAATATGAGAATGATATTTATACCCACCTCACTTCACAGGACTTCGTGAAGATTAAATGACTTAATGCATGTTAAGTGCTTAGCACAGGGCCTGTGACACCCTAAGTGCTCAATAAATGGCAGTACTTCTGAATTCTCCAAGAAAGAGTGAGTACAGTTTAAAGAAAACATTCAAATTATCACTGCTAAAAATCTGTAGTCATGACATTTCATTTTATTTTGGAATTTCAAGAAAAGATTAAGGTACAGTGTCATTCTCATCTTCTGTGGTTATCAATCTCTTAATAAATCAAAGATTCAAAATTAATAAGCATTAATCATAGCATGTGGAAGGTAGCAGATAAATGCAACAGAAAAAAATGTGGTTTTGAAAAATTTCAATTTGAAGAAAGCAATGTATTTGGTTGTTGTTGTTTGTAAGTAAATTTCTCATTACAAGAAACACAGTAATAATTTAAGTGAGAACTCTATTCATTTAACTTAATATTTCAATATCCTATTACCAGTTTCATTTGTGCTAATCTAACCAAGGAAAAAGAAGCTACAAATATTTATGAATTAAACCACAGAATTAAAAATGGCTTACTTGTCAGTGACAAAAATAAAAAACTCTTTCAAAGAACATTGATGAAATAAGCAAAGAATGATTATTTTCCAGTGAAACTACAAAAATTATACTTTAAAAAGCCAAAACACTAATTTGAAGGAATATATGCTCCCTATGTTGTAGCATTATTTACAATGGCCAAGATTTAAAAGTAGCTCAAGTTCCCATAAGTAAATGACTGAATAAAAAAGCTGTTGCACTACTCTGCCATCAAAAAGAAGAAAATCTGACCCTTTGTGAAAGCATGGATGGAGCTGGAGATTATTATACTCAGTGAAATAATCCAGCCAGAGAAAAGGCAAATATACATGATGTCACTTATAAACTAACAAACAAAAGAAAAACAGACCCATAGGCAGAGAACAGGCTGACAGCTACCAGAGAGGAGTAGGAAGGGGTGCTGGGTGAAAAGGGTTAAGGGATTAAGAAAAAAAAAAAAAAAGAAAAGAAAAAAAAAGCACACAGATACAGAGAACAGTATGGTGATTACCAGAGGAAAAGGGGGTTGGAAGGATAGAAAAGGATAAAGGGGAGATAAACAGAGATATAAGGAGATTTGGCTTGGCATGGTGAACATACAATATGATATACAGATGATGTGTATTATAGGCTTGAAACCTATATAATTTAATTAACCAATGTTACCACAATAAATTCAATTAAAAATAAAAATAAAGAAAATAAAAGAACTATGAACTAACTCCCTTATAAGCTAATCAAATATATATTTCTTATATGAGATCAATCAATGCATGAAGCAGCCAGGGACAAAATTTTAATCAAAAACAAAAATTTTCACAAAGATGCTCAATAAATGTTAACTAAGTAGTATTTTTATAAATATATACCTCAGATACTTTAAAGCCTCAAACATCATTGCAACACCGAGCTGAAGGAATAGGAGACTGTTATGGTGGATGACTCTTTTTTATATGTCTAAGAAGAAAATAGTAAAAAAATAAAGAATGGCAAAGAAGATGGAAACCATGGAAGATGGTGACTGGCCCTCCTTCTTAGAACAAGCTGAGAGGAATGGGGCTACTCTGTTCTGTCCACCGTCTCTGTACCCCCTCCAGGTTTACCTCCATCAGGCAGTTGTATATACAAGATATGCCCCTGCTTATCTTTCTTTCAAGAATTACCTTTAATTGTTTCCTCCACAACTTCTACTACACGATCTATCTGTTGAACCTGGAAAGAAAACAAACTGTTAGACAAGCTGGTTATCCAAAGAAGAAATATTAATTTGTTTATCCTTCCTCTTGAATCAATGTTACACACTTTCTAAACCCACAAATGCAGGTTTTCTTTAATTAATGTATTTGACAGTATTTTTTTAAATATTCTATATTGAGGTTTTGTTATAATGAAATATGAAACTATCACTCTCCTGTCCTCTAATGACAATTAAAGAAATCATACTGTATTTAAATAAATTTCCTGGAGTTGTTAAAAGAACTTATCAATATAAACTCAAAAGTCCTGAGATATCAACTAAAGTTTAATTAAAACATGTCTCTTCACACAGAGCTTAAAAAAAAAAAAAAAACAACAAATGACAACCCACACTAAAGGACAGGCTGATATTAAGGAGATCGACCCCAAATACTCTGTTTTATTACTTTAACACTGAAACCCCTTTTAATGAATTTCTACCCAGTGCTGGGTATTGTGCTCAGGCCCATGGACTACAAAGTCAAATATTAACAGCTCCTGCCCTAGACATGAGTGACTAAGAAAGATTTCCCAGGGCATCAGGAGATCACAGAGGAAAGGTAATAAAATCTGACTGAGTGACCCAGGAATGCTTCTTGAGGATAAGTAGGGTTAGATTAGAAGAGGCCCACTAGGGAGACGGAGTTAGAGTGGTTGGAGTTTTGATGGAAAGTGGAAAAAGCAAAGATTGTAGTCCAAGAAGCTAAAGGAATAGAGAAAGTTAACTTAGATTGTAAGTTGATATCCAGCCCATTGTTTTATTACAAAAGAAATTTGTTCACAGAGCAAATTCAAACAAAGCAGAAATAAGGTAACCCATAACATCCTCCATGTTCCATTTCCACTCCTCAGACGAATTACTCATAATTATCTGATGAGTAGATACCAAGACATTTCCTATTATTAAACATTTATATGCAGGGCAGATGAAAGAGTTAATTACTGTAGTACTATTTATTTAGTATTGTATTACTTTCCATATGAAGACCTGTCCTTGATTTGTCCTACATTTGCCTCACCCTTTATAGTGTAGCCCCCCTTTATCCATGAGATATATGTTCCGAGACCACCCCCAATGGGTACCTAAAATCAAAGATAGTAACAAATCCCATATATGTTGTCTTTTCCTATACACATACACCTATAATAAAGTTTAAGTTATAAATTAGGCATAATAAGAGATTAACAACAGTAACCAATAATAAGTGACTAGAGGGTGGGTGGCATATACAGCATGAATACTATGGACAAAGGGATGATTCACATCCCAGAGGGCACAGAGTAGAATAGTGCAGGACAGCATGAGATTTATTTAAGCACCACACAATTTAAAACTTAAGAGTTGTTTATTTCTGGAAATTTCTATTTAATAGTGTGTTTAACCACAAGTAACTGAAACTGCAGAAAGCAAAACCATGCTTAAAGGGGTCTAATCTATAATAGTAAAAGCATAATATGCTAATTAGACTGGATGTCCTTCCGAGCACCTTCCAGATGAAGCTGGGTCTGTGAGGGAAGCCCAGGTCACAGGTACCTGCCAGCAGCCAGAGGGAAGCCCGGGTCCTGTGTGCTAAAGGGAAGATGGTTCCTGCAGCTGGGGGAAGGAAGGACTACTCTTTCATGAATTTCATGCATTGAGCTTCTAGTATAGATATATTCTATAATTTTTTTCTTTTCCTTTTTTTTTTTGTTTGTTGTTGTTATGAGACATAGATAGATGACATGTAAAATAGACCTGTCCTTGATTTGTTTTCTATACATCACCAGTTTATAGGCCTACTTCATTTATTTTACTAGCTGCCCAATATTTCATGTATATCTTATATAATAAAAGCCTAACATGCAAATTGTCCCCTTGAACAGGAGTTCAAAAGAGGGGGAATTGATGGCAGCAGCAGGTGGGGAAAGGAGGGGTCCCCCACCCCAGCCGGTGGTGGCAGCAGTGGCAGTAAGTAGCTGGGGGAAGGGAAGCACACTGGCTGGCAGTCGGCAGCCACTAGGGAACCGTCATGTGCACAAATTTTGTGCACTGAGCCTCTAGTATATACCATAACAAACATTAATCCAGTCCCGTTAATTGGCCTTTATGTTATTTCTAATCTTTACTATACAACAATGTTGCAAAGACCTCGAATGAGACCAAAAAAATAACCTTTAAGAAAACTTTACGAAAAATGCAATGGCAATTGTCTTTAAAATATTCCTTTACCTTAAGTGTATTCTAGGAGATAAGGAAAGTCTTGTGAGAACATACTCAAATCCAGCTCTGCCTCTAGCCACTTATCCTACTACTAGTTAAGCAGAAGCAATAACTGTTGGGAAACTGACAAAGGCAAAGTAAATGTTAGAGAATGTAGAATCTTTAGTCCCAAACAAACCTACTTTATTGGAGATGTGTCTCCCTGGAACCACTGAAAGCATTAAGTTCAGTTTTATTAGAAGAATCATGTGGTTTCCTTAAAAAAAAAAAAATGCAATCAAAGCCAGGATAACAAAAAGTTCAAAAAGGAGGAAGTAGCCAACAATGTCAATGGCTACAAAGATAACAAGTAATATAATGACTAAAATAGAAGAAATTTAAAAAAAAACAACAACATAAAACTGGAAATAAACAACAATAAAAACATAAAAATCCAAACTCTATGGGACACTGTAAAAGCATTAGTTTATAGCATTACAGGCCTACCTCAAAAAAACTGGTAATAAACCATCTAATTCTGCAACTTAAAGAACTAAAAAGAGAACAACAAGAAAAGCCCAGAGTGAGCAGAAGGAAGGAAATAATAAAGATCAGAGTGGAAATAAATGACATAGGGACTGAAAAAAAAATACAAAAGAGCCATGAAATCAAGAGCTGGTTCTTTGAAAAGATAAACAAGATTGATGAATCTTTATCCAGGCTCACCAAGAAAAGAGAGAACCCAAATAAACAAAATAAAAAATGAAAAAGCCGAAATAACAACAGGCCCAATAGAAATACGAAGCATCATAAAAAAATAATATGAGCAACTCAATTCCAACAAACTAGTTAACTTAAAAGAAATGGACATATTCCTAGAATACAACCTTCCAAAACACAACCAGGAGGAGTAAAAAAAATCTTAATATGCTGATAATTATGGAGGAAATTGAAGCAGTCATCAAAAATATTCCAAACAACAAAAGTCCTGGTCCAGATGGCTTCAGGGGCGAGTTTTATCAAACATTCAAAGAAAAAATAAAACCTATCCTCCTCAGACTATTCCAAAAATTTCAAGAGGAAAACACACCCAAGCTCTTTCTAAGAAGCCAGCATTATTCTAATCGCAAAACCAGATAAAGAAAACACAAAGAAAGAGAATTACATGCCTATAGCCCTTGTGAACATAGATGCCAAAATCCTCAACAAAATTCTAGCAAATCAAACCCAGCATTACATTAGAAAGATCATACATCATGAGTAAGTGGGATTTATTCCTGGGATGCAAGTATGGCACAATATCTGCAGATCCATAAACGTGATACACCACATAAACAAACTGAGAAATAAAAACCATCTAATCATATCCATTGATGCAGAAAAAGCTTTTGACAAAATCCAACACCCTTTCGTAATAAAAACTCTCAGCAAGGTGTGAATAGAAGGATCATATCTCAACAAAATAAAAGTCATATATGACAAAACCACAGCCAACATCATACTCAATGAGCAAAAACTAAAACCATTTCCCCTAAGAACAAGAACTAGACAGAGATGCCCACTCTTACCACTCCTGTTCAACACAATACTGGAAGTACTAGCCATTATGATCAGATAATGAGAAAAAATAAAAGGTATCCAAATTGTAAAAGAAGAAGTAAAAATGTCCTTATTTGCAGATGACATGATATCGTACACAGAAAATCACACAAAGACTCCATCAAAAAACTACTAAACTTAATAAATGAATTTGGCAATGTAGCAGGACACAAAATTAAAGCCCAGAAGTATATGGCTTTTCTATACATCAATAATGAACTCATAGAAAGAGAACATTTGCCTATGTTATCTCCGATAAGGGTTTAATCTCCAACATTTAGAGAAAACTCATACAAATTAACAAAGGAAGATAACCCAATCAAAAAAAAAAAAAAAAAATGAACAAAGGACCTAAATAGACTTTTTTTTTTAAAAGAGGACATACAGAAGGCCAAGAGACATATAAAACCTGCTCAAAGTCACTAATCATCTGAGAAATGCAAACCAAAAGAACAATGAGGTACCAGCTCACACCTGCCAGAATGGCTATCATCAACATATCAACCAAGGACAAGTGCTGGAGAGGATGAGGAGAAAAAGGAACCCTCCTTCACTGCTGGTGGGAATGCAGACTGGTGCAGCCACTGTGAAAAACAGTATGGCGTTTCCTCAAGAAGTTAAAAATGGATCTGCCATCTGACCCAGAAATAACAATTCTAGGAATATATCCCAAGAAAACAGAAACACCGATCAGAAAGTGTGTGTGTGTGTGTGTGTGTGTGTGTGTGTGTGTGTGTGTGTGTGTATATATCCCCCTATGTTCATAGCAGCACAATTTACAATAGCCAAGATTTGGAAACAGCCTAAGTGCCCATCTGCAGATGAGTAAATTAGAAAACAATGGTACATCTACACAATGGAATACTATGCTGCTGTTAAAACAAAAAAAAAAGAGAGCATTATGCTAAGTGAAATAAGCCAGTCAGTGAAAGATAAATATTGAATACCACATGATCTCACTCATTTGTGGAACATAAATAACATTATAAACTGATGAATAAAAATAGATGCAAAGAAGTATAGAACAGACTGTCAAACTACAGCAGGAAGGCATGGGAGGGTTGGGGGAGAGGGGGGTTAAGAGACGACTTGTATGCATGCATATAAGCATAACCAATGGACACAGACACTGGAAGGTGAGGAGTTGAGAGCATGAGCCAGGGGCTAGGGAAGGCCAGGTGGAGGTCACTGAGGGGGGGGAAAAGGAGACAAATGTACTACTATTTGTAATACTTGAAACAATTAAAAATAATAGTAAGCCCTGACGAGTGTGGCTCAGTGGATAGAGTGTCCGCCTGTGAACTCAAGGGTCCCAGGCTTGATTCTGGTCAAGGGCATGTACCTTGGTTGTGGGCACATCCTCAGTGGGGTGTGCAGGAGGCAGCTAATCGGTGTTTCTCTCTCATCGATGTTTCTAACTCTCTATCCCTCTTTCTTCCTCTCTAAGAAAAATCAATAAAATATATATATTTTTTAAAAAGAACTACAACTCAATAATACAAAGACAATACACCATTTACAAATAGGCAAAATAGATGAGTACACACTTCTCTAAGGAAGATATATAAATGACAAACACAGGAAAAGATACTTAATATCATCTGCCAACCAGAAAATGCAAATCAAAACCATTATGTAGGAATGGGGAGTTATTGTTTAATGAATAAAGATTTTTCAGTTTAGAAAGAGAAATACCTGAAACTATCGATAGATGGTGGTGTTGGAAGAGTGTGACTGTACTTAATGACACTGAACAGTATACTACTTAAAATCGGTTAAAATTATAAATATAATGTTATGTATATTTAACATAATGAAATACCACTTAATATGCACTAGAATGGCTATAATTAAAAGAATGGCAAGCCCTGGCTGACAGGGTTCAGTTGGTTGGAGCATTGTCCCATGCACCAAAAAGTCATGGGTTCAATTCCGGTCAGGGCATATATACACAGATTGCAGGTTTGATGCCCAGTCGGAGTGCATACAGAAGGTAACCTATCAATGTGTTTTTCCCTATCTATCTATCTATCTATCTATCTATCTATCTATCTTTCTATCTTTCTATCTTTCTATCTTTCTATCATTTCTATCTCTATCACTAACGCACCATCTCTCTATATCTTTCTCCTTTCTTAAAAAAATAAAATAAAATAAAAGACAATAACAAGGTGGGCAAGAATAAGGAGAAATTGGAACACTTATACATTGCTAGTAGAAACATAGTAAATTGGTGCAATTGGTTTGGGAAACAATCTGGCAGATCCTCAAGTGGTTAAATGTAAAATTAACATATGATCCAGTAATTCCAATCCTAGATAGTACATATCCAAGAGAAATGAAAACGTATTTCCACACAAAAACTTGTAGAGAAATGTTCATAGCAGCATTATTCCTAATAGCAACAACCAAAAGTCCCATCAACTGGCAGATAAAAGTGGCATAGAAATACAATGAAATATCATTATACCATAAAAGAGAAAGAAATATTAATATATGCTAAAATATTATGCTAAGTAAAAGAAGTCAGACTAAAAAAGTCAAATATTAAATTGTTCCATGTATATGAAAGTCCAGAATAGGAAAATCTTCAAAAACAAAGTAGATTAGTACTTGCCTATGGATAGGTAGTTATAGAAATTGAAGAAACTGCTAAGGAGTATAGAGTTTCCTTTGGAGTGATGGAAGATATTCTAAAGTTTATGGTGGTAATAGTCACATAACTCTGTGACTGAATTAAAAAAAACAAAACACCGAATTAAGCATTTGAAATGGTAAAATTGTATGGTTTGTGAATTATATTACCAAAAAAATAAAAAGCTCTTATTACAAAGAAGTGTTGAAGGTAGTCAAATGTAAAGGTCATGAAACTCAATGAAAAACTAAGAAAATGTTCCACATCAAAGAAGACTAAAGAGACCTGACAGCTGAATGCAGCTTTGGATCTGGATTCTTATCCTATTAAGGACATTATTGGGACAACTGAAAGATATGAATATGGTCTCTCCCTCCTTTTCCCTCCCATCTCCCTCTCTCTAAGCATGTACCCCTCGGGTGAGGATAAAAAAGAAAAAAATAATAATCAGGAAAAAAAATGTGTATTTATAAAAAGAGAATTACCAAATTAGTTAAAAATTAACATTTGGAAAATCTGGGTAATGAATTTATGATAATTATTTTTGCAGCTTTTCTATGAATATAAAATTACATCAAAATAAAAATGTTTTTAAGTGAAATACATGTGCATGTCTAACAGAGATTTTCTTTTACTCTGATGGTCTTATAGAATTTGCACGAATGTATACAGCTCAAAATATAACCTCTGATTTATAGTAAAAGTAATTGATTACATTTCTCATGGCAGAAAAATAAATACTGGCCACACATGATTATTTAATCACTGGTAATATGAGGAAGCTCCAAAACTTTAAAAATAAGGGTCTATGAAAGTTGAAGAAAAACATTTTAAAGAATTTAATTACAAATAAGCATTTTCTGAAAATATTGTGTTATTTCCATTTTTTGTAAGGATGAAATTGGAGGAGTGGATGATAGGGAGTGGGGGGGAAAGGTGAGACAGAAAACACAGAGAAGAGTGGGAGTTAAATGGAAGAGGGAGAAGTTAGGAAACAAAATAAAAAGCATGGGATAAGACAAGTAGAGAAGATAAAACAATCTGAAAGAAAGAACAAACTCCAGATTCACATACAGTAAAGAAGAATACATTGAATTCTTTCTGGGAATAAAAGAAAAGCTGTTCTTAATTAATACTATAAATTGAAGCCTTCAATACACAAGAGCTTAGTCTCTGGCATATAATTCAAATAAAATAAATAAAACAGTATCTTGTGTCCTCCAGGCACTTAGTTATAAATATACAGGGGGGGAAAAGACATGCAGTATGTTCTATTACCGACTCCATATGTTCACCACAATGAAAAAGGGAGTTGGTGAATAAACAATTCATGAATAATATTAATGAATCATTCTGCTGTAGAACTTTTAAAAGAAATCCATAAAAAATATTTTATTCAGGTATTATGAACCACTCCACATTTATAACTAAACATATATTGAAGAAACAAACCTATAGAAAGTCATCTGAAGCAAATAAAAGTACTATTCAGAAATTCCCTATTGTTTAGAGCAGTGCTATCAAAAAGCATTTTCTGCAGTGATAGAAATGATTATATGCTGTGTGTTGTCCAATATGGTAGCCACACTTACTGGGTATTTGAAATGTGGCTACTGTGACTGAGGAACTAAATTTTAACTTTAATTAATTTAAATAGTCATGTGTGGCTACTAACAACCACACTGGAAAGTGGACCTCTGGAGTATGTCTAAATTGGCCCCAAGTTTGTGGTAATTTGTAACGGCAGCTCTAGGAAGTAATACATATCCCAAACACAATTTTGCCAAGTTGGCTAAAAAAAATAAAAATAAAAAAAATAATCAGTCAGTCAGTGAGCAAACTGATACTATTCTGCAGAGGTCCTACTTTAGTATACTTGAAGTATCTTTTTGTCGGAACAACCAATAGCTAGATAAGTTGATGACTGGGAATAACACAGTGATAGCTAATATTTCTTAAGCAATTACTATGTCCTATGCTCTGTGATAACACAACTCATGCACTATCTCATTAACCCTAAGAACATTCCTAGGCTAAATATTACCATACTCCTAAGGCTTAGGAAACTGAGGTGCAGGAATAATCGAACTCAATTTTTGCCTAGTAGATCTCATCTAGGAATGGCACATAGGTGACACATTTCATGAATCTCCCTTTTCCTATCTACATGAAGGCCATTACTAAATGATCGCTGAATGCTAGCCAATGAACCTGGACTTTCAAGAGACCAAGACAAACTATACCCCCAAATTCTCCCCCACACATCACCACCGGCATGCACCCATTCCTTGACAAAGATCTATTAACCACCAACAGTTCTAGGAATTGGGGATATAGTGATGAAAAATACCACATCCCTACTTTATAGAATTTATATTTTAATAATGGAGACCAACATGTAAATAATTTAAAAATGTTCATATCCTATCATGACAGAGGCTATGAAGAAAAATATAAATTTTAAAGGAAAAAGGAAAAAAAAAATCTGGGAGTGGCAGGAGGTGGAGAGAGCAATTTTGCAACAGTGGTCCACGTAAACCTTGGAATAGGTAACATTAATCCTGGGACCAGGATCCTAAGATAGAAGCATCAACATGAACCTCCAGGGGAAAGAACACATAAAAGAGAAATGATGGGAAGTGAGATGCAGAGTGGAAGGAGATGGAGTCAGACAATTAAGGGAAGATATCGGGTGAGCAAAAGTAGGTTTTAGTTGTATGTGTAACACAGACTTTATTCTTATATTATTGATTCTTGTATTATATTGTTTTTCATATGAATAACTACAGACCTACTTTTGCCCGCCCCCTGTATATGAGACCTTATAGTTCATGCTATGTATTTTAGATTTTATTCTACTAGTAAAAGGAAGTCACCAGAGAGTTAAGAGCAATCTTAGCATTGCTGTGGCTAATCCTATGGAAAATGTGCAAAGACTACTCTTTATCCACATTTCTCTATTCCCTGGTGTGAGTCTTTTTATACTTACCAGAACCAGGCTGGGGTTTTACTATCCCTTGATTGTATTCCAATATCCTTTCACGAGTAAGAGTGTATCTACATTAAATATACACATAAACCTAGATGCAAAGGAACTTTCTCATTACCTCTCTTAATTTTGATTGTATATAAATAAATTAGGGCAACCTGTCATCATTCTAATTAAGAAATATCAGACAGCTCTAGCCGGCTTGGCTCAGTGGATAGAGCGTCAGCCTGTGGACTGAAGGGTCCCAGGTTCGATTCCCACCTAGGACATATGCCTGGGTTGTGGGCTTGATCCCCAGTAGAGAGCATGTAGGAGGCAGCCGATCAATGATTCTCTCTCATCATGGATGTTTCTATCTCTCTCTCCTCCCTTCCTCTCTGAAATCAATAAAGAAATATACTTTTTTTTTAAAGAAATATCAAACCAAAACTTTAAAACTACCTAAAAACTCTACCAACCTTTAAAAAAAAAAAAAGTGTCTATTTCTATAAGAATAATACACATAAAGAGCCTTTTCTATCATGTGTTTGTTCAAATTTTTCACTTTTACAATAATGAAAGATTGATCCAATAATCAGCATCTAACAGGTTAAAGTTCAGTATTGGCTTCTCCATAAAAATATTTTTCTCTCTGAAAATTTCTCTCCAAAAATTTTTCTCCAAACTGTTTAAAATAAAAAAAAGTCCTTACCTCTAAAAATGATATTTACTAATATTGGAAGAGAGCTCAATTTCCACATCTCTTCAATTTGGGGAAATCCATAGCAGTCACCAAATTAATAATATCTTTAACTCTACTAAATGAAAGATTTCCTGAATTCACAAGTCTGTGAACAATTTGCTAATGAGTTAAACAAAAGAGCACTTGATACTATGCTACATGGGATTTAACTCTATGAACAAAACTTTCTCATCTCCTTTCATCTCTTTCATCTCTTCCCTAAGAAAAATTCTTCCCCAATAGTAGAAACAGCCTTTTCATCAAAAATTATATGACAGTACATTCCACACATGGCTAAAAGCATATTTTCTAACTGAATGGTACCAGTGAGTGACTAACACTTAGTGAGAGATAAAAATTACTAATTGAAAGGTGAGACCAGGCCAGATGATGCCAGCAAAATGAGTATCAGTACCAGGAACTTCTTTCTCATAAATCCAATTAAAATACTAATAAAACTTTCTATATGGGAAAAAAATCTTTAAACATTTATAAGAAAATTCAACATGCTAAGCTCAATTATATAGAGAAACAATATTTGAAACATCAGCATATTTTCATATTAAAAAGTTATTTTTAAAGTGATACTAAAGTTAAAAACAGTAATATTAGAACTAAAACAGAAATATACATGAGAGATGTAAAATATGAACTAATAAGCATGCTATAGGTAGCAGGCAGAATAGTGGCCTCCTCAAAATGTTCAGACATCCTAATTTCAGAAACAATCCCTCATATGTTACCTGACATGGCAAATGCATTTTTCAGATGTAACTAAGGACCTTGAGATGATGAGATCAGCCTAGATCAGTGGTCAGCAAACTCATTAGTCAACAGAGTCAAATATCAACAGTACAAAGATTGAAATTTCTTTTGAGAGCCAAATTTTTTAAACTTAAACTTCTTCTTAAAGCCACTTCTTCAAAATAGACTCGCTCAGTCTGTTGTATTTTGTGGAAGAGCCACACTCAAGGGGCCAAAGAGCCGCATGTGGCTCTCGAGCCGCAGTTTGCCAACTATAGGCCTAGATTATCCAAAGGGCCAGATCTATTCCCAGGAGTCCTGAAAGGCTGAGGGATGCATTATTCCATAGGTTGGGAGGAAGCCACAAGTCAAATAATGTGAGTGGCCTCTAAAAGCTGGAAAAGAGAAGAACCAGGACTCTCTCCTAGGGCATCCAGGAAAGAATGTACCACTGTCTTGACTTTAGTCCCATAAAACCCATGTCCAACTTGTGATCTCCAAAATATGTGTTGTTCTAATCAACCATGTTTATGGTAATTTGTTATGGGACTTATGAAACTAATATACCAATTAACAAACAAACTCATGGTAGTTAGCATCATAAAAGAGGGAAAGGAAAAATTAAAAAACAAATGCTGCTGGAATAGCTAGGACCAATGTGGGAAAATTAAGTAAAATGTATGCATACATTATATTTAACAAACATTTACTCAACAAATATTGAGTCAGACACTGAACTGAGTACAGAAAGTAATGTAAAAATGCAAAATATCGGGTCTAGTAATAATTAATGTCGTTTTTTAACATTCGTTTAAGATCTTGCTTGGCGTTGACTTGTATTGACATAACCTTCAAACACGTGGTATCTACAGAACGTGTGAAGTGCAATTAACAAGTTTTGCTTGAAAAAGTTTGTGTTTGGTTTGGTTTTTGTTGCAAAACTAGGGCTAAGAAGATGGCGGATGAAGAGCATATTAGGCACTGCATGCTTTACAAGTTTCAATTAGGAAGAAAAGCAAGTGAGGCTGCAAAAAACATCTGTAGTGCTCTTGGTCAAGATGCAGTTAGCGCCAGAAAATGCCAGCGTTGGTTTGAGAAATTTCACAAGGGAAATTTTTCGTTAGATGACAAGAGTGGTCGAGGCCCTGTGTCCAATTTTGATCAAGAAGCTCTTCAAGCTCTTTCGGTGCAAAATCCTCAAATTACCCAACAAGAGCTTGCGACAACTTTAAATTGTTCTCAAAAAACAATTTCCAATCAATTGCGTGCACTTGGCAAAGTCCAAAAGTTTGGAAAATGGGTTCCTCATGAGTTGACCGACAACAACCGTAATCAAAGAGTCACAATTTGCAGTTCGCTCCTCTCTCGTCAAAACCGTTTGCCGTTTTTAGAGCAAATTGTTACCGGAGATGAACAATGGGTGCTGTATGTTAATTTGAAAAGGCGGCCTCAATGGTTGGAAAAAATGAGGCTCCACAGCCCACGCCAAAACCTGACTTGCATGCGAAAAAAGTGATGTTGTGTGTTTGGTGGAATTTTAAAGGAATTCTTCACTATGAACTTTTACCATCTAACCAAACCATTACAAGTGCAGTGTATAGTGCCCAATTGGAAAGGTTAGCCCAAGCTTTAAGAGAAAAAGAACCCGCGCTGATTAATCGGAAGGGCGTAATTCTTCACCAGGATAACGCACGACCGCATACTGCAAGAATCACTGCTGAAAAAATGTGCCAGTTGGAATGGGAAGTTATCCTTCAACCTGCATATTCTCCTGATATTGCCCCTTCCGATTACCATTTGTTTCGTTCTTTGCAAAACTTTCTTCTTGGAAAAAAATTTAATAATGAAGAATGCCTCAAAAATGCATTGACCAAATTTTTTGCATCAAAATCACAAGAATTTTACAACAGAGGGATTAAAATGCTTCCTGAGTGTTGGGCACAAGTAGTAGAAAACAACAGCAACTATATTGTTGATTAAATTTTGTTGTATTGTTTAACTAAATTCGATTTAAAAAATATTAGAAAACGACATTAATTATTACTAGACCTAATAATAGCAAGGAAAAATCTCTGGCTTTATAAAGCCTATAAGTGTCCTCCTAGTAAATTGCAAGCAGAGTGAAGAGTTGAATAAATCATTTCCATTCTTTAAAAAAGTTTTTAAAAACAGATTTAAAGGAATAAGGTTATTTTATCAGATCTGTTCCTAGGTCCTAGGAATATAACTTTTTAAGTTTTGAAACCATAAAAGAAATTACCCACTTATGCCGTCCCCACAAAATATTCAAGCTTTCTACTACACCAAAAATTTGAAAGACAATGACAAATGATGATAAAAAGAGAGACAAATCTTTTCTTCAAATTGAAATAGACTGGTTTTTCTACTGTTGAGTTGTAGGAGTTCCTTATATATTCTGTATACAAACCCTTTTAGCTCTGTGTTTTTGTTTGTTTTTAAATATATATATATATATATATATATATATATATATATATATATTTGATTTTTTACAGAGAGGAAGGGAGAGGAATAGAGAGTTAGAAACATCGATGAGAGAGAAACATCAATCAGCTGCCTCCTGCACACCCCCAACAGGGGGTGCCTGCAACCAAGATACATGCCCTTGACGGGAATTGAACCTGGGATCCTTGAGTCTGCAGGCCAACGCTCTATCCACTGAGCCAAACCGGCCAGGGTAACTCTGTGTTTTGCAAATATTTTCTTCCAGTCCATGGCTTGTCTTTTGTTTTTCTTAATAGCATCTTCTGAGAGGCAAAATTATCTCATTTTGATGAAGTCCAATTTATTAATTTCTTTTATTTCATGTCCTAAGAAATAGTTTCATGTTTGTGTGTGTGTCCTACCTAAGAAAGTTTCCTAACTTAACTTCCAAAAAAAGGGGGAGGGTGGCAGTAGTAAAAGATTTGAACACTTTGCCAAAGACATGAATAGCAGATAATCACACAAAAATATGTTCAACAGCACTAGTCAACAGAGAAAAGCAAATTCAAACCCCTACATACTCAGTACAATTGCTTACACTGAAAAACTGGCAATACCAAATTTTGTTAAGAGTGTGAAGAAAGTGGAATTGCTGGTGGAAATACTTCAGCAGTTTCTTAAAAGGTTAAGCAGATGGCCCCAGCTGGATTTTCTCAGTTACTAGAACGTCAGCCCTAGACTGAAAGGTCTCAGGTTCAATTCCCTCAATGGCACGTATCTTGGTTGCAGGCTTGATCCATGACCCCAGTTGGGGCGTGTCCTGAAGGCAACCAATCGATGTGTCTCTCTGACATGGATGCTTCTTTCTTTTCTACCCCTCCCTTCCACTTTCTATAAAATTCAAAGGAAAAAAAAATCCTTGGGTGAGGCTTCACAAAACAAAACAAAACAAGATTGAGCGGATACTTACCAGGTGACCATACAATGCCATTCCTAAGATTTACCCAAGATAATGCAAACATACCCACACAAAGACCTATCTATGAATGTTTATAGGAGCTTTATTTTTAATAGCCAAAAACTAGAAACAACACAAATTTCCACCAACTGGTGAACAGATGAACAAACTGTGGTTCATCACACAGTGACATAGTTCTCAGCAATAAAAAGTGGTGATTAACAATTACAACAACATGGATGAATACTGACTATACTATGCTAAGTGGAAAAAATCTAAAAACAGGTAATATACAATTCCATTTATATGACATTCTGAAAGAGGCAAAATTATAGGGACAGAAATCAGAACAGTCACTACTGAGGACTGTGAGTATGTGTGTTTGGTCGGGAGATGGGACTGAGTACAAAATAACACAATGAAACTTTCTAATGCAAGGGAAATGCTCTAGACCTTAATTTGGGTGATAACACAACAGTATGCATTTGTTAAAATTCATTGCAGGCAAATTTCAATGTATGCTAATCATACCTCAATAAATCTGACAAAATAAGAAAATAGATTACTATTAATAACTTACAAGAAAATAATTAAGAGTTAATAAATAAATGGCATACAAAAATAACTGCTAGATTACACCATTTCTAACCCCCACCCAAACCTTCAACCTCTCCTGTTGAGTCTGAGTTAAGCATTACACTGAATGTAAACTCCATCTCTTCACCTGCACTACTCTATCACTCACCTGCACTACTCCAAACTATGCTTCTTAAAACTACTGCCTCCAAGTTACACTCCTTCTCCCTTCCAGGCATTCTTTAACACCCAAGCTTTTCCTTAGACATGCTGATGTTGCTGCTCAAATGCCCTTTCTCCATTCATCAAACTACCACCCAGATATGTTTTATTCAGCTCTATTTCCCTAGCAAATAGTTTCACTCTAGGCAGGTAGTGGATTTGACATAGCTTCATTCCCATGCTCAATTCTATTAGTCAATGAATCAATGTTTTTTAAAAAGCTAATACTGAATTACTTAACTATGCATGCTAAACACTGTACAGGTATTACCTCATTTAACCCTTACAAAACTCAGGTTCTATTATTATCTCTGTTCTACAAATGAAGAAACTGAGGCACAGAGAGGATAAGTAACTTGCACAAGGCCAAACAGCTACTAAGTGGTGCAGCAGGGATATGAACCTATGTAATCTAGCTCCTGAATTCAATTTAACTACTTTTTTACAATTCAGTAAGTGAAAAATGTGTACATATATAGGTAAATGTATTAGAAGAGGCCTTTAAAAAGATAACAGATCTAGGAAGGTATAAACATGAATGGGCTTTTAAATGTATATGTCATTCTGTTATGACACTGCACTTTTGATAACTAAAAGTTAAAAACAAATATAATATCAAAAGAAGAAATATTAAGAGACATGAAGTTGTGAAAAATAGGAATTGCACTCAATAGCAATGCCATTATTACTGTGACTTTGTTTCACTTTTATAATATGGTATATAACAGAAAAATTCTCAAACATAGCCCTTTTCAAATGCTACTTAATTAAAATTATCATAAAATTTTCAAAATTAAAGTGTTTACATTTGAAATGGTCATCATGCTGCTTGACTTTTCAAGATGAGTAGCATTCCTGAAAAGATGTTTAAACTATTGCAAATCAACCAAGTTACAGACCCTGAGATAAATGGACATTATGTTAAGCCACATTTTTGTTCAGCTCTCCAAAGAAAATGCACCTGTTTGCAGGGCTCACAGATTGCACATCAGGAAGTTTTGTCATCAAAAATTTTGAACAGCATATATTCTGCTCTGAAATGCATGTTTTAGAATGTTACAGTGCATGCATTAATTTGCAATTTATTTAGGATTTCTACAGAAATTATACAATTACTACAAAGATAAGCCTAATGAACCAATACCAAGATCAAGTTCAAATGCAGTTCTTGTTTATTAGCACAGAGAAATTTACACAAAACTTGTGACCCGGTGCATGAAATTGGTGCACATTAAAAGGGAATTAATTAGAAAAAATATTTTAATATTGCTATCTGCTTTTTCTCTATAATAGAAGTGTCAGAGATGAAAGAAAATTAGTAAAATATATGTGAAAATCTTCCTGCTGTCATATTCTGAAGCACACCATGGGACCCGAAGTCAAGACCCCGCCCACTCATGTGTGTCTCAAAATCATGACACCCAGACCTAGCTGGCCCCCCTCATTAAGCTAGATCCAGACCTAGCCAGTCCCACCCTTGTCAATCCCCACCAGGCGGGTAGCACAGCCTCAGGTCCCATGGCCCAGTGCTGGGGCAGAGGGCGTGGCTTGAGGTCCCCCAGCCCTGGCCAAATCAGGGGTATGCCTTGAGATCACCTGTCAAGTCCCACCAGGTCAGGGCCTGGCCTGAGGACCCCATGAAGCTCTGCTGGGAGGGAGGTGCAGCCTCGGGTCCCCAGTCAATCCCCGCTGGGCAGGGGGCATAGCCTGAAGTCCCCCAGCCTGGGGCGAGGGGAGCAGCCTGAAGTCCTCCAGCTCAGCACTGGGGTGGGGGGCACACCTTGAGATCTCCTGTCAAGTCCTGCCAGGTGGGGGGCATGGCCTGAGATCCCCCGTAAAGCCCCATCGGGGGGAGGGGGAGGTGCGGCCTCAGGCCCCCTGGCCCAGTTCTGGGGCAAGTGATGAGGCCTGAGGTTGAGGTCCCCTGACCCAGCACCAAGGAGGGGGCGTGACCTGAGTCCCCTGGTCTAGCACCAGGGTGGGGGCGTGCAGCATGAGGTCCCCTGGCCTGGCACCACAGGCAGGGAGAGCAGCCTGGGGTTCCCTGACCCAGCACTGGGGTGGGGGACCACCTTGAAGTTCCCCATCAAGCCCTGCCAGGCAGGGGTGCGACCTCAGGTCCCCTGGCCTGGTACCAGGGCAGGGGGCAAGGCCTCAGGTCCCCCGTTCAAGCCCTGTGGGTGAGGGGCGCAGCCTGAGGTCCCCTGTCAAGCCCCACTAAGAGGGGGGGGCCACAACCTCAGGTCCCTGGTAATTGCTTGTTAAGGCTCATTTCAGGAACTCAGCCTCCGCTGTGGGTACAGCCATCCTGTGTTACAGAAACCCCACCTCCGCTCTGCGTGCAGCCATCTTATGTTATGGAAACCCCTATCCTCACTGTGAGCACCACCATCTTTGTGGTGGAGTGATGGTGAATTTGCATATTCCCTCATTATTATATAGGATAGGATGTACAGGTTTTGTAAACATGCTTTCCTGTAACAGTAAAAACCCCACCTTCTTAATAAATGTCATGCCTATTAATAAAAGCTATTGCAATAATTGAGAAATAGCTTAAGACTCAAGAGAATAAATACTATTTCACCCGTATATCCTGAACACAACTCCTAACCAATGATCACAAGGTATATTTCCATCAGAGCCTTACAAAGAATTTCCCAACTAATCAATCTCCCTGTGGTCTAGGGCCCACCCCACAATAGTCTCTAGGAGGCTGGAAATAATCTAGGCTCAAACCAGATGTCTCACCCAAAACTGAAATGTAAGCTCTATGAAGACAGGGATCTCTGACTGTACAGACTGCTGCATTCTTACCACCCAGAACAATTCCTTGCACATAGTAGGCACTCAGTACATACTTCTGAATGGGAATAAGAAGATACAGCAGCCCCAGGATCTGAAGCCAAACTTTCTGAGTCCTGAAACCTACTATTTTTGTTTTCTACCAGACTTTATCAGAGAACAATTGCTTTCTGGTTGTTATAAAAGAAACTTGCGAGGGAAGGTAAGGGCGGGTGGGGACAAAGGGGAGAGATCAACCAAAGGACTTGTGTGCATGCATATAAGCCTAACCAGTGGTCATGGACAACAGGGGGTGTGCATACGTGGGAAGGGGTTTGGGATAGAAATGGGGGGATGAGGACAATTATGTGATACCATAATCAAAAAAGAAATTTTAAAAAATTTAAAAAAAATAAAAAATAAAAGAAACTTTCCTGCCAACAAATGAGCTGAAGAAAAGGAGAGGAATAGTCAATATGTACAGTCACAAGATCATGACATTACTACCTACAGTTAGACACCAGTAGCCAATTTAAATATAATATAAATCCCTGATATGCAAATAGACCAAACAGCAGAACAACCAAACAACCAGTCGCTATGATATGTGCTGACCACCAGGGGGCACGCCCAGAACATGGTGTGTGTCAGCAGCAGCCAGCAGAGTGCGTAAAATTGGCTGTGGCGGGATGGTGGGACAGGTGAGTGGGGACACTAAACAAAGATGGGGCGCCAGCCGCTGTCATCAGGGTGAGCCTCTGGTGGTTAATGAAAATTCTTTGCTACTGCATGCCACAGTCCTGCCCAGCACTCGCACCTGCTGCCAGCACCCAGCACTGTTCCCAATCTCCTTCAGGGCTTCTCCATCTCCCCATGCTCCTGAGGGGCGATTCAGGCAGCAACCACTGCTTATACACACTGATGGCACCACCAGCCCTGCTCACACCTGCTGCTGGAGCTGACCCCAATCACTCTGAGCCATCAGTGGGTACAAGCGGGGCTGGCACTGTCAGCACGTAGGTACAGTGGCAATGGGGACAGGGCTGCCAGAGACAGGGAACGAGGGGCCATGGTGAAAGGGACCAGGCAGGGTCACGAGGTAGAATCAAGACCCGCCCCTGTGACCACTGCAGCCTCACGGCCCACAGTTCCTTTCAAGGTTTACAAATTCATGCACTGGGCCCCTAGTAGAAAATAATAGGAAGAAGATGGCACTGCATGAAAACTCATTCCAAGGTGGATGGCTAACCATAACTATATGCCAAAAGAGAAATAAAATATCTCACTATAAGTCAAAATGCTCCAATAGTGAAAAAATTTAAAAGATTTTGATTGGTTACCTACAAATAAATACATTTTAGATAGAAAATAAAAACTTTATTTAATCATTCTAGGAAAATTGTTTCAGTTTTTCTCTTTTCTTCCTCCTCAGAGAACAGCACAGAGCTGTCTAATTTTTTTCACATTGGGAGAGGAGAAAGAAAAGAGAAAAACTGGGACAGGAGAAAAACTAGGTCCAGACCTGGCTTTACTGCCACCAAAGCCAGGTCTGGACCTAGAAGTTGACAGGTTTTACTTCCATTTCCTTTCCAGGCACCACCACACAAATAATATTAATCACAACCAGGTAGTTTCAAGTGGCAGCAAGACAGACAATGAAAAAGGCCCAGCGGTCAAATCACCAATTATTATGTGCCCTCACCACACTGCTATCTCTGATTATGAAAACACATTAAAAACCTCATTTCTAAAGGTTGATATTGATGGAAATTAACATGTTACAATGGTATCCTTCTTACTTATCAAATCTCTTCTCAAATGCTATGAGCATTTGCAAACATGAGATAGTATGTCTTTTTAACTCAGGTATGCAATAAGTAGCTTGCTCACCCACGGATGTCCACCTAAAGGCAGCTTTTTATTTCAATCACTTGGTCAGCAGAACTGACACATCCTCCCTGAATTGTGGGGTGACAGAGACAAATCCCAGCAGGAGGTGAAGGCACAGAATGCAGTTACAGCTGTTCTTCCTTCCTCCTCTATTAACACCCTCTATCAGAGAAATTCTGTGAGGGAAATTCTGTGAGGGAATAACAGTTTTCATCCAGTCTGTAAATCAAATGTGCAATACAATTCCAAACACCCTCCTAGAAATAGTTTCCGAAATCACTGAATTTAAACATCTTCATATTTTTTCACACTTCAGAATTGTTTTTCCTTTGTATAAACCAATATAGCTCATTTTTTTTTTATTTCAATGTAGCTCATTTTATTTCAGAAGATTTCTGGTTTTGTAACAATTCTACCATTTTATTCAGAAACAGTCTCTCCACATACCAACTTTAGATTATTTTGGTTTCCTATTCCAGATTTTTTCCCCTTAAATTTTTGGTTCTGTGGACATAGTTTTTATACAGAGTCAGTTATGATAGAAGTCATATTGCTATTTCAGAAAACATGCTATATAAAATGATGCAGACAAAGAATAATCTTATAGTTAAATAATAATAAATACTAAAAATAAAATTAAACTGTAAACCATTTCTATTGATAGTGTGATTCAGCTTTTGTAGACTTTACACAATACACTGATTTTAAATTAAAATACAAGCCACTTTGTGAGTATTAATGTATGATGTATATTTCCTAAAAACCAGAAAATACTGATATCCAACAATTAAGAATAATTAAGAATATTATAGTATATCCTTCAATAGAATAATAATGAAAACTTTAAAATAGTTAAAAACCTCATGCAATAAAAGCTTGTGGAAAATAAGAAAAATAGTTTGATGATTGTAATTAACTAAAATATGCAAATATTAGAAGTCTGAAGAGTATAAGCAAGGTTATAATTATTGTTTTAGGATGATGGAGTTATGGACTTTCTTTCTATTCATTTTCTTAAAACATGTGTTCTTAAGTTATTTTTCCAATTATAAAGGAGCCAAATAAAATAAATCTAAAGAAGTTTAAAGGTAATACAATAAGACCAGGTGACAGAACAAAGAGGGTGCTAGATTAAATAGAAAAACAAAGTTTAGCTGTTACAGCCATGGGTTTACATTAGCCCTGAAAATTGTCTTCCACATTAACAGCGCTATCTTGAGAATCTCCCCTGCCTCTTAACAGACACTAAGCTCTTTACTGCACACAATGGAGCTCAGGAAAATGTTACCATATGTACATAGAGAGGAGGCTTTTGCCATACGAAAGAAATTCTACTATTCTGGTAACTTAATTCCTTGAGATGAAATCTAAGATGAATCCCAAGCTTTTACCACATTCCATCTCTAAAACAAAATCTAACTAGTTTCCTATTTCCCTAACACAGCAGGATTATGTTTACGAAGAAAGTTAGTCTGACATGAAAAGATAACTCTGGAGTCCATATTCATTTCAATCCTTAAACCAAGAGAAATCAAAATGTAAACAGACAAATGATGAAAACAAACTAAGTTCCCAAACATTCAGGTTCTGTTTGTTTAACATGAGAATGTTTGCTCAAAGATTATTAAATCTGCTAGTGGGGCAAGGACCTCACAGCAGAAAACAAGTTTATTACACTAAGAATCCAGTATAAGAACCTGTCAGTGGTACATCAAATCAGGGGGGGGGAAAAAACAACAATAAATCTCAATCCAGGTGCCAATTATTCATATAAATTTTTTCTATGAACATACAATATTTTTATGTTTTTTGAAAACTAAAGACTGTAAAAGATCATTGCTGAGCACATTGAATAATGGGAGGATGAACCACCACCACGTGCTCAACAAACAGGGACTGATGGACATCCTGTGAATGATGACAGCCACAAGAATAAGAAATGGTAGGCAGCAATCTCCTGGTTGACAGACTGACTGCCCAACAGGGGGAAAAGTATGTTACCAACACAAGTACAAGGGAAGATTCCTTCATTCATCGAGTCAGTCACCCAACATTTACAGAGGGCACACCGCATGTCAGGCATCATGGGAAAGCTGAAGAAACACATGACAGTTTAAAAAAATATGAACAGCTGTCATCATGAAGCTAATAATTTAAACAGAGAGGTAGGCTTTAATAAAAAATTTTTTAAAAAATCATGTAGGTTAACCCCAAAATCACAACTCTGCAAAAGGCTGAGAGAGCAAATGGCAGGTAACTGCACAGTAAACAAAGGGACCCCCAACACAAAGTTATCAATGACTGCCCAGAACTGTCAGCGAAGCCTTTGACAGAATGGTAATGTTGAAGCCAAGACTTCCAGGGCAGGAGGGGAAAGGTGTGACTGTAGGGAAGTGGGGTATTCCAAAAAAGGCATGGAGGTGTACCCAGCTATACTGGGAGATGACAAGTAGTTTAGTGGGTTAGAAAATTATAATGATACTATTATAGAAGCCCAGTACATGAAATTCGTGCTCTTGAGGGGTGAGGGGTTTTTCCAGCCCGGCCTACACCCTCTAGAAGTCTGAGAGCCCTGCAATTGATTGCCCCACAGAGGGAGGCCCTGTCCACCACTGTCGGCAGGGTAGCCTGGGCCTCCTTCTGCAGGGCGATCATGGGGCGATGGCAGGGCCCCCCAGCCAATCACATTGCACCTGCCTTGACAGTGACAGTCAGTGCTGGTGACCACAGTACCAACGACCTAGGAGGGAATAAGGTCAGCAGTTTAGCCCACTTGCCAGTCCCTGCCAACCCAAGCTTGCTGCGCGCACAGCCTGGCCTTTGGTTGTCTGTTTGGTCGTTTTGGACATCACAGACACTGCCTCTTTATATATTAGTGTGGCAATATTGAATAGGCAGGCAAAGACCAGGTTATTATTAAGGGACCCAAATTCCAGGCTATGACTTATTTATTTTGTTAATTGTGTGTGTGTGTGTGTGTGTGTGTGTGTGTGTGTGTCTTCATGAGATAATCTAGAACATGTTTTTTGTGCTCTGATGAAAAAGTTACACAGATGTGACAAAATTTCATGCAATCGGAGAAGTATATTGAGGACACTCATAAGTATACCACTGCTTGTAAGTAAAGTAGAAACAGAAAATAGAGTATGGAGTTATTTCGTGTTTTAACAACAGAAGACTTTCATTTTCCCCCATCGGGTATAAGCTTACCCCTATGACACTCAGTCCTTGAAGGTAGTCCTGGCGCGGCTGGGCTTGAGGAACACATCCAGCCAGCACTATCTTCTTGTTCTCCTCTTGAGCTCTTCTAAAGATTGAAGAGAAGACAGTGTGAATTCCTTTACTCATAAATATATCCATGCAAACTGATGGTAATGCATATAAAATTCACTAAATAATAACAAGCCAGTCTAGCATGAAACTGGATTTTCTTACAACTATGTTTAAAAAAAAACATAGTAAGACTTATATATGTGTCTATCATATCACAGTAGAGATAGTATAAGAAGTATCCAGAGAATTAATAAATGAAAGAATGAATAGGAAGAACATAAAATACTATTTTAACAGCACCTATAAGTGTTTCATTTCAATAACTTAGAGCACTTCAGTACAATTTTTCCACTTGGAATCCTGAAAAAACTTGTTAACAAAATCAAAAAGATCTGACTTCTGTAGATTGCTTAACATATATCCAGGAAAATAATTGCCTGTCTCTGCCACCTGGTTTTACCTTTTTATCAGTACCAAGCACATCATTGCACAAAAAAATAGTTTTCTTGTAATAAATGTGAAATACCTTATCAAACAAAAAAAAATCTTTCCATCTATTTTAACAATCTGTACGAGGAGTAACATCTGGTTTCCACAAGAACTGCAGCTGTAACACGGAGGATCATTGCCAAACATCCAAGAAAGCCTATGAGGTCACCAATAATTAAACACAAATAAAAAGCCTGCTTCCTATAAAGTGAGTAAGTTACTTAATTATTATGTACTTCTAAGACATGATGTTACTTAAGGAAATAGAGTAAAAAGGAATATGTGCCTTGTATTCAACAAGCTTATAATTTAGAATAGATGAGTTATACAAGGACATAAGCAACACAGCATCAAATAAAACTCCCTTAGTGACAAAAGATGTATTAATACAAGCAACATATCAGGGAGAGAAAAGAATGTCGACCTTGAAAAAGACAACAAAAAACCTTCTCAAAACAATTGGGTGACGTTTAAGGGGAAACAGAAGTTGAAGGGTAGTGGGGAGGTGGGGGTGGGGGGTGGGGAAGGGGGCAGTAGACACAGAAAATCTCAGCAGTTGTTATACCATCGACAAAGGCAAGGAGTAAGAAAGAAAGGAGAAAATATCTCATTATAGAAATAATTTCTGTATAAGGGAAACTAATAGGATGTATTATTGCAAAAGGTGCCTTAAGAATGAGGCTGGGTAGTATTTAATTTAGTGAACAATGGAGAAATCTCTTAAGTTTTGGTGGCAGAGTAGAGCCAAACTTTAAGCACATGACACTAGTGACAAGTGTAAAATAAAATAAAATAAAATAAAATAAAATAAAATAAAATAAAATAAAAAGAAACATAGTACTCTATCCTATGCAAGTAGCAGGGAGGAAGAAAATGTTGATTCTCCATGTTCATTTCTCTTACTCTTTATCTCTTTCCTGCAAATTGATATTTAGTTTATATAAAATACTCATGTGTCTTCAACCAAAACTTGTATCCATGAAGGTGTTTTAAAATATATATCTGCTTTTTAATTTCTAAATGTAATTTAATAAACACTTCCTCATAACAGCACGAAGGGTCAAATCAGTCTGCTGCCATACAAAGCAAGCACAGTATTAACTACTCTGCATGTGATTACTGTTTACATTCAAATATTCAAGTAAGAGGATACGTATTCATAGTGTTTATTTATGTGTAGGCACGTAGCCATGTGAAATGCATAAAAACAACTTGGCAAATAATGCAAGAGAAAACAACTAAGGATCTGTGATGGTGATATACTTCAAAAACTATGATGCCCTTCCTAAACTCTGGAGCAACCAAGTAAGGAGGACATAACTTGTCATGGCATTGCAACTCTATCCTGCTATGACTATTGTCAGGAGTAATGACTTAGGCAGGGAGCTGCCAAACACTGAAAATAAAGCCATTCTAAGACTAGATGGGATATATTAATTTGGGGATGGGGGGAATTCAAGCAGATATATTCAGATATGTAACTGGGGATGTCTAGAGACAATTAAATCCAAAGCACTGGAGTATAATCTAATCTCAGAACCACACGATTGAGTATTATTTTAACCAACAAAACTAAAACATATTGCACATTTGATGTTCCATGAGGAGAAAGAATGGAGTCTTCATTGCACCTAGAAAAGAGGAGTCCTAAGTACAGATAAGAACCACTTAGAAATTCCCAATTGATTCCAAGGTTCAATAGGTTTCCTTTATTGTGCTTACTGCCAATACAAGTTCTTGACTACACCTATAAAAATCACTGTCTATTAAATAGTCAATAATTCAGCATCTTGTTTTTTCATTCTGTCATTCACTCTCTCACCACAAGCCAGACACACACACACACACACACACACACACACACACACAATAAAATAGAGTCACTGATCTCAAGGAGTTCCAATCCAGTGAAAAATGGAAGATATAGGCCTTAGAACTAAGGTTTTTACATAAAGGGGGAGAATGGAGATTTGGAGGTAATAAAGGATGCTGAGAGCAGTCCTGTGGGAGATCCACCATGCACTACTATTGATATAAAGAGACCCAAGGGTACCTGATTATGCTTTCTCTGATAGCAGGCTGTGTAACCCTGATGCCAGATGAGATCCCTAAGAAACCAGATCAGGGTCTCAGGGGAGGATGAGTAAGGGAGACCAGAATAGTCATCATCATCCTGCTCCTCTTCTCCTATGCATCCTGTCCCTGTACTTTCATCTGCTCTATGTACCAAGTGTCTATGAATGGTTTTGTTTAAAGAAAGGATTCTGTGACTTAAAAAAAAAACAAAAAAACTAAGAATAGGACATACAGACCTTTTCTCCCAATTTCACTGAGGTATAAATGACAAGGATGTAGACTTCTGTGAAGAGGTTAAGGATTCAAGGAAAGTAGGTTCACTTTTGAAAGAGAATTTCAATAAGAAGTATAAAAAAGTTTTTAAAAGAAGTTACAGGAAATATAAGTGATGAGGGAAAGGGTTGAGACCAAAGAGAGGAGGTACCTCCTACAGAAATCCAAAAATGAGGGACTGATGCCTGCAAGCTCGTTAGAAAGTAAGAAATAGCGAAAAGCACCAGGTAAGCCTAACTAGCCTCACGGCTTTAAAGGGAACCAAGTGCAGAGAATTTTGATTCTTCTCTTTCTTTTGTGTCAGCTATTACTTCTCAATATGTTATTTAACTTTTTAACTTAATCTACTGCCACCATTTCCGTTATGCAATAAATCTATGAAAATTTCTGGAATAAATGAAGACAATCAACAATTTCATCTTATATATGATTTTCACAAATTCATTTACAAAATATTTTGTGCCTATTATGTGTACAATAAATACTTAGAGGGCTATCAAATATAAAGAGGACTTTGTGTTTCAAGGTATACACATAAAGCTGAAAAAAAGCTAAAAAAAAATATGCAATTTGAAGAGAAGCAATATACTTTAAGTAAATGGTTAGTTCCTTAATAAGTAAAAGTAATTTTACAAATTAGTGGATACCAAACTCCTTATCAAGGCACCCACCAGTAAGAAAGAGGGAAATGTACCCAAATACAAAAACATATACAATTATATGTAACTCATACTAATATATTGTATACATTTTAAAGCATACCTTAATATTAATGTTTTTAAATAAAATACTGCAACAAAAAAAATGAGTGCTCTGAGTTTGAATAAGGAAGAAACCCCTATAGACGCCAATGAATGATTAGTAGCATCTTCTGTTCCCACTTAAGGGCACCGGAATATGCCACCCCAAAATACGCCACTTTGACATAAAGATTATTTTGAGCTGAGAGTATTTTAGAAACAGCAGACTCAACTCAGGGGGATTGGGGGGGGAGGGGGATAAGGGGAGGGGAGAACTCTCTCCCCTCTCCTATCTGGCTAAAAGCAGGACACAAATTTCCATTTGGAAAGTTACTTCCCTCTCCAGTACCAGAAAGACAACTACTCCAGAAACAACTCTGACCTGTATAGCAAACCCTACTACACAACCCTTATTTAGTATGTCCTAATCACCTTCCCATAACTCACCCTGCCCAAGAAACCCAAAACTCTTTCCTTTGTCTAAAGTCTACTCTACTCCATCCCCTTTATTAAAATTGTGTATGATTTCCAAATTCTAATTGCCTGCTGGAGTCACATTTCTTTGTGAACTTCCATGCTTACTTCAATCTGGTGTGGGGTTTTCTTCTGTTTTCCTATCATCCGTGTTTTATCAGTTTGATTCTTAGGCCCCAATTGTTAAACCTAAGAGGATATATACTAAGAGGTTGTTTTTCTCCTCTCCCTTATATCATGAAGTATAAGGTTCACTGGCGCTTTTATGTCACTTTCAGATCCAGAGCAAAGTAAGATGAGTAAAAATTAGTGAAAAGCAGACCGTGTACATTTGATAACTCACTGCATTTAAAACTGCATTTAAGACTCGTACAGCACATAGCATTTGAATCAATCATTTCCTTCTTGTTAAACTAGAGTAAAACACCCTTTCCTTAAGAGGATTAACATAAAAATTAACCTAAAGTTATGAGATATACATCGCTTTACAAAGAATATCCCTGTAAAATGAAAAACAAAAAATCTGTAATTAGTTCACCTCCTCTAAGATCACTATCCTGATACTCTTCATTACTCAACAGGGGAAGGAACAAGAGTAGAAGGAAAAAGAAATGAAGGGGGGGAAAGGAAATTCAAGAGTATGTCAGTATATCAGACCTTAATAAAGTGACATTAAGAAGAGACAACATGATCAGCTGTTATATTTATTCAATTCACCATCCAATTTGCACATCTTATTATACTTTAATTATCACATGCATCAAGAAACACTAAAATTAAATTATAACTTGAATCTATGTTATGATTTGAGGAAGAAATGAGGAAAATTTACTGTGTGGTTTCAAACTAAAAAAAAAAATTAAAGAGAAAAATATTCTGAATGAAAATGCATATTTGGGCTTCATCCTGACTAAAATTTGAGATGGCGTACTGTTAGATCCCAACCTTATTTCTGGTGGGAGACCTAGACTAATTTAGAATTCAGAATTAGCTAAATAGTCTGAAAAGAGGGTTGTTGTTGTTTTTTTAAATAAACACTTAGCTTATAACAGGTTTCTAAACAAAATTTTTTAGTGTTTTACATCTTTTTCAAAATTACTTTCCCAAAGAGACATTAATTAATATAAAAACTGTTCTCTCGGAGGAGGTAACAGAAAAGCACCTAATTATTAAAAAAAAAAAAAATACAGTAAGAAGTAACCAAGCAAAAGATACTCAGAACTGGGAAAGGTAAGAGTCCTTGGCTAATTTACACGATTGTGCAATTGTCAGCTAGAGGACAGAGAGGCAACAAGAACAGATTCATTTCCTTCAAAGCTGCCATAACGGGGCTCCAGCAAGCAGTAACTCCTATGTGATCAAGAGGTTTCATAAGAGGAGCAAGAGGCAGAGAATATCTGTATTTTAGGGCAGTAAAAAACAGTCATGTTTAACATACTCTTGTTGAATCACTGTCCCAAATTACCTGTACTGTTCTTATGCCATTGGCTGTTAATACTACAGTTCTTTCAATAGACATCTCTTCCCTACAAGAAGATAAGCTTCTTGAGGATAATGCCTAGATGTGATTCACTTTATAAATAAAAATTAATTTCAGATTATAACAAAGAATAAGAAGTCATTTATTTCAGCAAAAGAGTGCAGCCCAGGAGACACAGATTCAGATAGCAAACTAAATTGTGCTCAACAAAGGGGAGGTCACTTTTAATAGCGAAAGTTCCCACTTAAGTTCCCAATATTGTCTGGGGGGTTTTTTGTTTGTTTGTTTTTGTTTTGTTTTTTTTAATATATTTTTTATTGATTTTTAACAGAGAGAAAGGGAGAGAGATAGAGAGATAGAAACGTCGATGAGAGAGAAACATCAACCAGTTGCCTCTTGCACAACCCCTACCGAGGATGTGCCTGCAACCAAGATACATGCCCTTGACCAGAATCGAACCTGGGACCTTTCAGTCTGCAGGCCGACACTCTACCACTGAGCCAAACCGGCTTCGGCCCAATATTGTCTGTTTTATGTAAATGAGGCATTCAAAATCATGACTTCTGACTGACCCAAATCACACATTCCTGATTGGCCAGCATTATGGATCTTGATTGGTAGTTATAGAGTACTTCTGATTCAATGGAGCAGGTCTTAGTCCATTGGCTGAAAAAAATGAAAGTAGGAACTCCCTTAAAATAGTTGATTCAGCTGGCTTAAAAGAGCTGAATCAGCTATTTTAAGGGAGCAGAGTATAGCATGGGAAGCAGACAGCTCAGTCTAAGGTTCTTACCAATAAACAAAAGTACTTGAGAAGCCCCTGTCAACAAATTGCTTTTAGGCTTTTATTATTTATAAAATGTGGGCCCATTGACCATGGGGAATCCACCTCAGCAGATAAATATCTTCTCAGAGTTCTCAACAAATTAATCTTTCTTCTCAGGGTCCACATACCTCAGGGCACATTAATATATATAAATTTAATTAATGAAAAAAAAGCCTATAACAGAACATAACATCAATAACTAAAGCTGTGATTAAAAGCCATGCTTATGTCTCTTAAAATGTAATAAGGCCACCATTAAATTGGAATCTGTCTTGTCTATCAACAGAATTCTAGATAACCAATCAGAGGAGCTATATTTGATTGGTGTCAACACCATTTATCTATATTTAAGTTTTATGGTAAGTCATCACAAGATTTTCACTCTCACAAATCATTTAGACAGTTTTCAAGGCCCTGGCCAGTTTGTCTCAGTGGATAGAGTGTCAGCCTACCGATTGAAGAGTTCCAGTCAAGGGCACATGCCCAGGTTGCAGACTCAACTCGGAATCAAGCAGGAGGCAGCCAATCAATGATTCTTCTTATCATTGATGTTTCTATCTCTCACTCTCCCTCTCCCTTCCTCTCTGAAATCAATAAAAATATATTTTTTAAATAATTACTATCATAGTCTTAAGAATTATTTTCTTAGTGTTTAAAAAACATAATTTTCCTCTCAACTCTCTCTTTCACCCCTCTAGCACTTCTTCTTAAAAACAAAGTCTATGTCCATATCTTCAGAAAAGTAATAGAGTTGTTGGTTATGATTAATCTGACCTCAGATCAAAAAAGGTATTTATCATAAGTGCAACATTAAGTTTCCCAAGGGGAAAAAAAATTTTTTTAATATATTTTTTATTGATTTTTTACAGAGAGGAAGGGAGAGGGATAGAGAGCCAGAAACGTCGATGAGAGAGAAACATCAACCAGCCGCCTCCTACACACCCCCCACTAGGGATGTGCCCGCAACCAACGTACATGCTCTTGACTGGAATCCAACCCGGGACCTTTCAGTTTGCAGACCGAAGCTCTACACTGAGCCAAACCAGTTTCGGCAGGGACAAATTTTTTTTACAGCAGCAATAAACAGCTGATCACAGACAAATCTTAGAACTACTGTTCACTCCTAGTTCCAAAAAAAAAAAAAACAATTTCAGTGAAACACATTGCCCTCTAGTCTTCTATGAAAATGCCCTAATGCCAAAAGAAACCATTTGGGGGAAAGACTGTTTCTATTGTTTGCAATGACAGCCAAACAATAAACTTCATTACATTAACACTAACATCAACCGCATTAGCATCTATTCATATTATCAACTGAAATAACCAAGCAAAAGACACAATTTAGTAACAAAACTTAAACAAAACAAAATATATCATAATGTACAACAAAAAAAGAGGTTTTCTACCTTATTACCATTGTGTATTATGAAGAAGAAATTAAAGCTAAGTAGAGTCATATGAAAAGGAACTATGAGTTCCCATATAAAAGAAAAACCTGCTTAACCTACTTCATCCATGTTCACTGTTGTCATCATAAGGTACAGCAACAACAAAAAGACTGTAGATATACATGAAAAACAATACACATAGGACAATTAAGAAATTTTTATATAATAAACTAATAGTTATTGAACAGTCACTATGAAGCAAAATGAAATACCTGGGGTCAAAAATTATATATAGTTAGGCTAAAGGATAAAACTTGGTTGGCTTTAACTACATAATCCCATATAACTATCCATTTCACTTTATCTGTACAAACAAAGCATATTATTGTTGGAATGGTTTTTTAATTATTAAGGCTACCCCATATCTGCAGTTAATTTAAAAACTTCATTTCCTTTTAAAGATTTTTGTCTGAATTTTACCAAAATTAATCTATTAATTAGTCCTTTAAATAATGATGTATGTTATTAATCTCACAAGTGCACAAACACAAACACACAGTGAGAGAAAACCAACTCTATTAGGTTGATGTTACCATTTTAATCTCAGAACTAATTAACAAAGTACTGCCTATCTATATATTTTTAAATATATTTTTATTGATTTCAGAGTGAAAGGGAGCGGGGGTAAAAGAGACTGAGGCATCAATGATGAGAGAGAATCACTGATTAGTTGTCTCTTGCACACCCCACACTGGGAATAGAGCCCACAATCCATGGCATATGAACTGACCAGGAATCAAACCGTGACTTCTGAGCCACACTGGCTGGGCTTTCTCTATATTTTTATATATTAAAAAATAGCAACTGTATGTTCACAGAAATAACACAAAAATTCTTAATTTAAAGCTAGAAACAAAGAAATGGGAGCTGAAAGAAATATGAGAATTAAATTCAAAATTGCTGCAAAAAAAAAAAATTGCTATGGAGGAACAAGTTATCAGTGGAGCCATGGTAGCTATTGTTATCAGTGCTTTATTTAAAACCTATAATAATAAAAGGGTAATAGGCTAATTAGACCAGACAGCATTCCACACATCATTCTGGATGTCCTTCCGGACAAACCTGGGGGCAGAGCCAAACCCAGGTCCCAGGTGTCTGCCAGCAGCTGGAGAAAAGCCCGGGTCCTGAGTGCCTGCAGTGGCCTGAGGAAAGCCTGGGTCCTGGGTGCCAGAGGGAAGCCGGTCCCAGCAATGGGGAAGGAAGGCCTACTCTTGCATGAATGTCATGCATCGGGCCTCTAGTTTAAAAATAAGATGTGTGAACTTACTATCTTCTGAGTCCTTCTAAAACATAAAGCCAAATTATGTAGTTTGATGAAAGTAGAGGGGTGAGAAGATTAAGCGAACAGAAAGACATATTTTTGTTTTTTCCCTAAAATCTATAGAGAACACAAATATACATGTAAATGAAAGTAAATCCATAGGATTGATGGAAAACTAGAAGGACCATGAGCAACCCAAATCATGGAGCAATTTGTGTAAAAAAGAAAAGGGACTTTTCTATAGAAATCCCAATCAATCATAGATGAAAGGAGCTATAAAAAGCTGACCTACATAATCAAAGATGGACAATGATTTGAGTCTCCTTGCCCTCAGAGCAGTTGGCTTCCTGGGTTATCTATAAGTTAAAGCCATAGTACAGTTCAAATATAAAAGTAGGTCTTATAAATGGCCCTATAAGCAAATAGTCAAGCAGAGCAGTGCCATCAAATGACAAAGCACCACAAGATCCCAAAATCCTCAAACATAAAAGACCAGCGACTCCCCTACTTCCAAGAGAAATCGATTTCTCAGCCAATTGTAATCTTGTGGTCCTTTTTATCACTCCATAAGCAAACATCTAGTCAAAGCTCCTAAAATAGAACCACATTTAGACATAAACTGACAAAGAAAAACAAAATGATCATCTCAATAGAAACGAACAGGCATTTGACAAAATTCAACATCAATTCATGAAAAAACTCTCAGCAAACTAAAATTAGAGAACTTCTTCAAGCCAATAAACATATGTGTAATAGACCTACCGCTAATATCATGTTTTTCTCCCTAAAATGAGAAACAAGGGGAGAGTCCACCCTCATCACTTTTATTCAAAACCATCCTAGAGATCTCAGCTACTGCAATAAGCAAAGAAAAGGCATATAGTTGGAACAAAAAGAAATTAAAAGGATTTATTCACAAATAAAGTGATTGTACATATATAAAATCCTAATGGAATTTAATAAAAAGCTACTTCAGACAAGTTAATTTACCAAGACAACAGGAAGCAAGAGAAAGTGACAAATATTGAAGATAGGCAAAGACTTCATGTATACTTATAAGAGGAGAAAAAGAGAAGAAGGAGGAGGAGTAAAAGGGGGGGGGGGTGGGGAGAGAGAAGAAGAAGGTACCCTAAAACAGTTATTTTAAACCTTTTTCATCTCATGGAACACATAAAATTACTAAAATTCTGCAGCACACCAAAAAATATATTTCTGTTGATCTGGGGGGGGAAAGCAGGTATAATTTTGATTCATTCATACCAGATGGTTATCACGGTGTTGGCTAAAGTCATTTTTTTAATTTGAAAATGTAAGGCAAAAGAGGTCAGTATCCCTGACCATATTTTAAATATTCAGGTACTGCCTGTTTTAAAAATTCTTATGATACACCTGTTGAAAACCACTGTTCTAAAGCAATGGAACAGGACAAACCACTAAAAATTATAATTCAAGCAAACTGACAAATCTTTTTAAATATCTGACTATATAGTAAAATATTATACTGTGTATGATTATTGCCCCAGAACAACCAACACCAAGACACATTCTAGTAAAATTGCTAAACTCTAATGAAAAAGAAAAAATTCCTTTGGTCAGCTAGACAAAATGAACACATGACTTATAAGGGGAGAAAACTATCCTGTCACGAGTTTTAAAGAAAATGTGACCCAAGGATTTTATATCCATAAAAACTGACTTTCAAGCATAAAGGGCACTAACTGTGAACATGACACAACTATGGGGCTATTGTTCCCAGAAGCCCCTGCCTAAGGAACCTAGTAAGAAAGGCTTCAAACATCAAAAGTAAATAGAGGATATTTACATAATATATGTAAAGCAGTAAATATGTAGTTATTTGTGAAACAATGTCGTTATGAAGGAGAAACTGAGTATGTACTGGCACTTTGAGTTGACAATGTAAATACAGAACTCCCATTAAAAATATTTGGGAGGAGAACGGGAATAGCATTTGTTAAAAAATGTTTCCCTTTTTGGTAATCATGATTGATGATGTATGTACATGTCTTATTATTATTACAAAACTACTATATATGCAAAGTGGAATAAAGCTAATAAGGACTATGGGGTTATTCTAATTCTATCTTCCCCTAGGTTATTGAGAACTAGGATTCTTGGTGAAGAAGTACCCATATGTGAAAATGAAATGCCATTTCCCTTTTTTAAAAATCTTTACTGTTGGCCGAAACCGGTTTGGCTCAGTGGATAGAGCGTCAGCCTGCGGACTGAAAGGTTCTGGGTTTGATTCCGATCAAAGGCATGTACCTTCTTGCGGGCACATTCCCAGTAGGGGGTGTGCAAGAGGCAGCTGACCAATGTTTCTCTCTCATCGATGTTTCTAATTCTCAATTCCTCTCTATGTAAAATCAATAAAATATATATTTTTTTAAAATAAATAAATAAAATAAAAATCTTTACTGTTGAAAGTGTTACATATTCCTCCTTTCCCCCCATTGATCCCTTATAGCCAAACCCCCACCGTCCCCGACCCCCCCCCCCCCCCACACACACACACACACACTCACTCCCAAGCCTTCACCACACATGACTGTGTCCCTCGGTGATATATGCATAAAA
Source organism: Pipistrellus kuhlii (assembly GCF_014108245.1). Lineage (NCBI taxonomy): Eukaryota > Metazoa > Chordata > Mammalia > Chiroptera > Vespertilionidae > Pipistrellus > Pipistrellus kuhlii. The sequence goes on along the minus strand of NW_023425515.1, from coordinate 124,183,108 downwards.
GTTCTTTGGTTGATCTCTTCCCACCCAATCATCCACCTCCACCTTCCCTCTGAAACAAAACTTCTTAAAAAATGGCTGATATCAAGTCTGGGACAAGAATTGCAGAGGATGAACTTAGAACACCGTATGCCACCTGAGAGTAACAAAGCTATCAAAGAGTACCAGAGCCATGTCATAAAGAACTCAGAAGCCAGCCTGAAGGAGTTCACAATAACCAGACACAGGTGATGTGAACTTGGATAAGAACTTATAATCGACTGAAGTCCAAGTATGTTTAAATTAATAAGTTTCTAATAATAGTTATTTTCTAAAATATGTTTAATCCTCACACAAGGATACATTTTATTGATTTCAGAGAGAGAGGAAGGAGGAGAGATGGGGAGAGAAAAATCTACTATGTAAGAGAGAAACATCAATTGGTTGACTCCAGTACACATCCAGACCAGGAATGAACCTGTAGCCTAGGCATGTACCCTGACTGAAAATTGAACCCACAACCTTTTGGTGCATGGGACAATGCTGCAACCAACTAAGCCAAACGGTGTGTGTTTTTAAAAAAGAGGTTTTCAGTAACCTTCTGAGAATGACAGGAAAATAACTGCTTATTTTAGGAAATGGGTAAATAAAAGAATTTAAAATATATTCTGCCTTTCTCTATGAACTCTACCAATGAGTAAATAGCAGATGAAGGGAAACATCTCCTTATAAAATTATTACAGCTAATTTATGACAATAAGATGATAAAACAGAATATCACCATTGTCCAAACTCTACAGAATTATGAATCTGGGCATTAGGTATCAATGGCTGGTAGCATCATAAAACAAGAAACAGCCACTCATTATGAGCCTTTTGATAAAGGGTGCAATATAATACAACACAACACAAAGTTCTGACAAGGCTTTTTAGCCAGCTGTCAATCTGCAGAGAAAACATTGAACTGCAGCAAATTCTAGACTATGGAAAGCCCACAAGTTAAAAGGCCCTGGTTCTCAAACATGTAAATCACCAAGGAAAAGAAAGAGATGGAGGGGAAAGAGCTACAGGGTAAGAGAGATATAAAAAAACACATCGGATTTTTTTAAATGGGCAAGATTTAGCTTTATTTATCTAAGAACAAACCTAAGGGAACATAAATAAGTGATTCTAATAAAACTCCAGGCAGTGGTGGAAGTGAAGGGAGAGCTGTGGTAGTGATGGGGACCATAAAGGAATCTCCAAAGTGGCTAAGCAATGTTTTATTTCTTGAACTAGGTGGCATTAACAAGGGTGTTTGACTTAAAATAGCTCACTCACATATATTTTTCTGTGATTTTTAATTTTCTGTTGTATTTTACAAAAAAAAAAAAAAGGAGTTACAAATAAATGTCTTCATAAAAAATACCCTACAACTAAATAACCAGAGATTTCCCAGTAAACAAAAAGGAGAAGAGAAGTAAAATTGTGGGAGCCATCTCTTTAAAGTCTTTTGACACCTCCCTATATATCTCAGAACCCACATGAAAGTGGTTTTAGCCCATGGTATATAAATAGGATGTCACAGTTAGCTGGAAGAGCCCCAATGAATGCTTGTAGAATCAAAACTTTATTCTGTCCTCTGGCCGCCCTTTGTCTGAAGAAACTAGAACGACACTGAAAAGAATAATTCAGAATTATTATTGAATAAATTTCAAAAAGAGCACCACAAAAGAGCTCATCTGTTTGCTATATTTTATGGCAATTAATTAAACTTAACACCTATACTATTAAAAAGGTGGAATGGAAAATGAAAAGCATGAAGAATGCCTGGAACACGCCTCTGCCTGCTCCCCCTCTGTGTGTGCAGGGACAACTTCCCCAGTTCTTTCTGAGAACACACGTGTATCACAAGGCAGGCTGGTCTAGGAAGGAAAACCCTGTGCTGACTGCCCAGAGACCTAGTCAGGACCTGGCTTTGTCATGGATTGGCAGTTAGGTAATCCTTCCTCTCTGTGCCTTCCTAACGTATACATGAAAGTGGTTAAACAAGATGAATGCTGAGGCTTATTCTAACACTTAAAATCTATGATTGTGAAAGCAATTATTTGTCCCCAAAAGTAGCACTTGCCACCAAAATCCACCCAAGGTTAAGAAGAAATCTAAAGTAGCAAATGACATAATTAGAAATTATTTTCTTTTCCAAATAATAACTTCATTTTAATTAGAAAAAACTGTAAAACTTCTTTGAAAACTGCCCCTAAGAGCAGCAATCTATAATTAATTTTAAACACTCAGCCAATACAAGAAGAAATTATCTTTAGTGGATTTCAAAATTAGCAAATGTAAATATAATATTAAAGTTCATTTTCAATATTTTAATTCTAGTTCATTCTTTCATATATCCATTTGTAAAACTGTGAAGAGAGAGAAAGTTTGTGGTTTTAAAAAGTCAGAATAGCTGAAACCGGTTTGGCTAAATGGATAGAGCATCAGCCTGTGGACTGAAAGGTCCCAGGTCTGATTCCAGTCAAGGGCATGTACCTTGGTTGCGGGCACATCCCCAATAGGAGATGTGCAAGAGGCAACTGATCGATGTTTCTCTCTCATCGATGTTTCTAGCTTTCTATCCCTCTCTCTTCCTCTCTGTAAAAACTCAATAAAAAATTTTTTTTAAAGTCAGAATAATAAATTAACAGATGGTTTTTAAAAGTTAAAATAATACATTAATAGAAAACAAGCAATACATCAGCGTTCTTTCTTCTTTTTTTTTTTTTTTTAATTTTCATCTGAGGATATTTTTCCCTTGATTTTTAGAGAGAGTGGGAGAGAGAGGGAAAGACAGAGAGAAATATCAATGTGAGAGAAACACATCAATTGTTTGCCTCCTGAACGCACCCAACAGGCCCGGGACTGGGGAGGAGCCTGCAACCACGGTACATGACCTTGACTGGAATCGAACCCAGGACCCTTAGGTCTGCAGGCTGATGCTCTATCCACTGAGCCAAACCATCTAGGACTCAGCTTCTTTTCTGTCCCCTCCAGTTTGTACTGTTTATAAATTACAACTGCACACGTCAAAATCCTGAATAATGACCAAGTCACTATATTAAAGCCTCTACTAGGAAAAAATTAATAAGTCAAGAAACGAAATACTCTGTAAGATGGAAAGGGGCTAGGGGGTCCTGAGCAACTGTCCAAGTCTTCTAAACAGTAACAAAACTTACCCTCATGACAACTGGACTTTGCTTTTTACACTATTTAGGCCTTTCCAGAGCAACTTTCACATGTATCATAGGCTACCCTGAGATCCGCAGGAAGAACCGGTGAGTTAAAGGTGAGATTCTTACTTTACAAATAAGGAGAAGGAGGTTCAGAGAAGCAAGCTGGAAAACAGGATACAAGAATGAGATTGATCTCTATCACTTAGCAAAAAGGGCCACCTAGAGCACTCCCTTACAAAACAGAATATATGTAGGAGATCTGTGCCTGCTGATGAAGAATGAGACCTCACTATAAAATCTGACCGCCCCCCCCCCCCTCAAAAAAAAAATATCTCAGCTCGGTTCACCTTCATTAGAGTGGTAGGCCTAGCATCGCACACAAGCTGAACTATTTCACGCTAGAAGGAATAAGTGTACCACCACTCTCCAGTACTGGAAGCCACTGGGTGCTGAAGCAGGTGATGAGGACACTGAAATAAGTGAAACCATCTTCTCTCTCTACTGTCAGTTAAAAAATAAGAGAACTAGACCAAGTCCAAGGTGTAAGATTCCTAAATTCTAAATCATTATACTCAAAGGAGGCGTGGGTGATGTATTCTGATTTATGCCATACAAGGCTCAGTGAAGTCAACTCTCCCTATTTACATAAAATATATTTGGGCATAGATTGCTAACCACCGTAACAAAATAATAGCTAAGGAAAACTATATTTCTTAAGTATTATTTAGAAAATAAGCATTTTATATTGCTCCAACATGGCTTCTCCCCATTAAGATTCTTAGCAGATGACTTTATTTCTTACTCCACTGAAAAATAGAAGAAATCAGAAAGAGCAGCTGTTTCTTTCTACCACCATATCTGTCAAACTACCTGCTCTGTATCAACACACAGTCATGCCCTGCATAACGATGAACTGCGTGCATGACGGTGGTCCTATAAGACTACAATGGGGCTGAAATATTCCATCACCTGGTGATGGCATAGCTCAGCCACTGCTCATGTGTCTGTGGTGATGCTGGTGTAAACACAGCTATGGCTGCCAGCTGTGTAAGGTACCACACATACCATTATGGAACATTCTACTTGTTGATAATGAATGACTGCAACTGGTTTATGTATTTACTATTCTGTATTTTTTTAATTTTCCCATTGTCTCATGAACTTTTTCAGTTTATTTATTCAAATCTGAATACAAATAGATTCATAAACTATAATTAACTGGTCAATATTCCTATGGTACTATTTACCCTATTTCGTCCCTCACCTTATACTATACTATAGTTTTATTTTTTTAGAATGCACTCTTTCTACTTTTAAAAAATATAGTTTGCTGTAAAATCAGTGTGCCATGTTATGCCAGCAGCAGCCTCACACCTCTTGTGTTTACTGCATCTCTTGACTACATCATTTTCTTTTGTGTTTTATTTAATCTCATGCTGTTTTGTACAGCAGCATGCTGTACAGGCTTGTAGTCTGGGAGCAACAGGCTCTACCAGCAGTCTAGGTGTGTAGTTCTATGGCATCTAGGTTTGTGTACTGGTAAGTGCACTCAATAATGTTCACACAATGATAAAATTAACTAATGATGGATTTCTCAGAACACATCCACATTGTTAAAATGTGTATAACTGTGCATGTCTTCCCCTCGTGAAAACAGATCAACTGCCCTTACTTCTGCCTGTGTGCTAGCATCCCAGTCCTCTTGAGTAACCTCCTTCTGAAATTACCCTTTGTAATTACCCTTCCCTTCTACTAAGAAATTTTTCCTGTATAGTGGATCATATCCAATAGCATACAAATATGCAGTGACATCCCATCTTAAAAATACAAGACAAGAACTCCTCTTTGATTCTATACCTTCCTCCACTCTGCTCTAGCTCCATTTCTGCTCCCCTTTATAACAAATCTCCTATAAAATGCAATTTGTACTTGCCTCTCATTCTGTTTTAAACCACTCAAATCAGTTTTATATCCCCTTCTCTCCACAGAAACTGCTCAAGAAGAACAACCAAGAGTTCCCTCGACAAATCCAATGGATCAATTCTCAGTCCTCATCTGGCTCAGTCTCTAAGCAGCACTTACACAGCTGATCACTCCACTTCTTGAAACACATCCTTCTCTTGGCTTCTGAGACAAAACACTCCTTGTTGCTTCTACCTCAACTGAGCCTCCTCTGCTGGCTCCCATTCCTTGGTTTTGTACTTCTCTGTATTCCCTAATTCTGTAGTTGATCCTCATCAGTTCCCAGACTTTATGTACCAGGAGGATGACTCGCAGCTTCATATCTCAAGCCCTAACCACATATATAGCCTATATCAAGTCAGGTATCCTGAAAACATCTCAAGTTAAGCATGATTCAAACAGAATTTCTGATTTCCTACTCCCATACCCATCGTACGCAAAAGAAATGGAAAAATTCCTCTATTCTTTCCCATCTCAGATAAACGGTACCAATATATACCTGATTATCAACCCCTCTTCTAACCAAGCCCTATAAAACAAAAACTAGGAGTACCCTTGATTGCTTTCCCCCCACCTCACATTCCAAATTCAATCTACCAAAATAAAGGGTACTAACTCTTGCTTTAAAACTCAATTTAAACCCTTGCTTGTACTTCTGTCCACAGCATGATAATTTTAAGGCTCATCTATCAGCTCTTCACAAAGTTTTGCACTGACACAAATGTTACTTTTCCAAAAGGCTTTTCTGACCATCCTACTCTACTCTTCCTATTATCTTACTAAATTCATGCAGGGGGCACGGATTTACCTCGGCCCAGCCTACACCCTCTCACAGCCCAGAAATCCTTGAGGGATGTAGCAGTGCAGCAAGCGGCAGGAAGCCAGGCAAGAGCCCAAATCGAGGCTGGGCTCCATGCCATTCACACTCATCCTGGCCTACTGTGTCTGCTGCTGTGGAGTCGGAAGAGGCTCCCACTGTGGCAGCTGCACTGACCAACCATGAGCCTGGCTTCTGGCTGAGCGGTGCTCCCCCTGTAGGAGAGCACTGACCACCAAGGGGAAGCTCCCCCTGGTGGTCAATGTGTGTCATAACGACTGGTCATTCTGGCATACCAGTTGCTTAGGCTTTTATTACACTAGTAGCCCTGTGCATGAATCTGTGCAGCAGAGCTCTCTGCAGGGCCTAGCCACTCCACACCCGCTGCTCAAAGGCTCTCTGCGGCCCAGAAGCCCATCTGTAGCGGGGTGATAATGCAAGCTTTTCCTCCTACTCCCAGCAGCTCCATGCCCACTGCCTAGAGGCCCTCTGCTGCAAGGATGGAACACTTGCCTTGTCGCCATGGTGATGAAGCAAGCATTCTACCAGGCCACACAATCTGCCTGCTCTCACTGGCTGGCCACCGCTCCCCAAGACTGGGAGACTCTGGCAGGACTTAGAAAACTGCATGCCATCTTGTGGCTATGGGCACCAACATCTTTTGTGACAGAGTGATGGTTAATTTGCATATTACCCTTTTATTAGATAGGATAGACTAGAGGCCCAGTGCAAGACATTCATGCACTGGGGAAGAAGGGGAGTCCCTTAGCCTGGCCTGTGCCCTTCCGCATTCCAGGACCCCTCAGGGGATGTCAACCTGCTAGCTTAGACCCACTCCCTATGAGTGGACCTAAGACAGCAGACAGACATCCCCCAAGGAATCCTTAGCGCTGCTGCAGAGGCAGAAGAGGCTCCCACCCCTGCCGTTGCACTCGCCAGCCCTGAGCCTGGTTTCTGGCTGAGTGGTGCTCCCCCTGTGGAAACGTACTGATCACCAGGATGCAGCTCCTGCATTAAGTATCTGCCCCCTGGTGGCAGTGCACATCATAGGGACCAGTCATTCCACTGTTCAGTCTATTTGCATATTAGGGTTTTATTATGTAGGATGCCTGCCTTATTTTCTTATCAAGTCTATTAAAACTTGAAATACAACCTCTTCTTTTTTAATTTTTACTTATTTACTTCTTACTCCCCTTCTACAAATCTGAGAAACTCTCTTAATCAACAAGGTCTGACCACTGCAAATTTAGATCTTAGGTTTTCCTCTTATGTGTCCCTATAGTGGCCAATATGCTTCCCCATTGTAGGCTGTATTATATTTATCACAGTTCTCAATTTCTCTTGGTTTATGTGCAGCTCCTCCTACTAGATTCTAAGCAACATGGTGTTTTCACTATTGCTGGCCAACTCAGATCCCTCCTCCCAATCCACCTCTTATATTCTTGCTAGCAGAGGCCTGATTTTGTTTGTCACTCATCCTATGAGGCACTATGCTCAGGAAAGAGCCTCCTCACCCAAAAGTCCCAAAGTAGATAAAAAACATCTTAAGTCAGTTATGATGTCCTCATTCTCCTTGTTAGTGAATAACTTTTAGATCTGAGTTTGGGACCCAATTCTAGTCAATGGTATGTAGCAGCCCTTTTGGGAATGGTTCTTCTCGCTCCTAAAAAGAGAATTATGAGAATCAGTCCTATCTCTACTGGCTGTCATCATGCCTACATATCATATGAGAAACTATTGCTACTGCAAGAATATTGCCAGGGAAAAACAGAATTGCACCATAAACGGTGAAAGGCCCCTGTGTCATAGAAGACATGCAAAATCATGAAATTAATTAACCTAAACTGTCCTTGTCCATCTCCAGACCTCTTATTATATGAGAGAATAGAGGCCTGGTGCATGGGATTCATTTACTGATTTGGGGGCATGGCCTGCAGGGATCAGCCCACTGTGGAAGCACCACTCATCCCAGTCAGCCAAGTGGATGTGGACCCGCCCTCTGAGCAGCTGTGGAACCGCCCTCTGAGTGGCTGCTCCCACTGTGGGAGTGCCGCTCATCCCAGTCAGCTGAGCAGCTGTGGATTCGCCCTCTAAGGAACCTACTTCTGAGGATCCGCCCTCTGAGGAACCCTCTGAGCGACTGCTCCTGCTCTCGAAGCAGCTGCTCCCATTGTGGGACCACTGCTCATCCCAGTCAGCCAAGCAGCACTCCCACTGTGAGAGCGCACTGACTACCAGCATTGAGCATCTGCTCCCTGGTGGTCAGTGCACTTCAGAGGGACTGGTCGACCGGTCGTTCTGGTTGTTCTGCTATTCAGTCACTGGGCTTTAATTATCCTATCTAATAAAAGGGTAATATGCAAATTAACCAACACTCTGCTACATCCACAAGCCAGGCCCACCAGCCAATCAGGAGCGAGTATGCAAATTAACCCAACCAAGATGGATGGTTGCGGCCATGGCGAGAGCAGGAAGCTTGGGTTTCTTCAGCAATGGAGGAAGCCAAGCTTTCCACACACCCTGGAGGGCCCAGGCCTCCACTCAAGGCTATATACTAACAGAAATAACTCCATTCATCAAAACATCCTATATAATAAAAGGCTAATATGCAAATTGTCCCCTCAACTGGGAGTTCAACCAGGAGTTCAAACGGGAGTTCAACCAGGTGGCAGGACCGACCAGCCAACCACCCACTGAGCCTCCCCCACTCCTAATTGGCCCTGATTGGCCTCCACACCCCGATCAGGGCAGAGCCAATTGGCCAACCACCCATTGCCCCTCCCCTGGCAGGCCCCACTCCCTATTAGCCCCCTACACCTGATGTGGGTGGGGCTGGCTGGCCCCTCCCCCTGGCTCAATTGGCCCCAATCAGGCAGGTCAGCCCGATGCCACCATGCACGAATTCATGTACCGGGCCTCTAGTATTAGTGTAAATGGTAAAGCCAAAAATGTTTCCTGCTTCTATTTGACTCCAGTGTCCATATTATAATTATACTATACTACCAGAATTTCAACCCACTCTTATGCAAGTATCTTTTTTACTGAATTACAGGTGGCCTAGGGAATCTATGCTTTTAAGACTCAACCAATAAACTTATTAATCTGACACCATTCCAAATGCCCAATGCCACAGACACTCATCTTTGACTAATGGGGTACTAGAAGTGTTGGGGAAATGTTATATCTACAAAATATTTGCCTTCCTTATGATTAACTAACATACATAATTCAAAACAGAAATATTCTTTTCTACAGTCTCTACATGTGCTGAGAACAGAATATCTACTTGTATCTCACAACTTACAATTCTTTTTAGCTACCCCTTCTTGCTCAAGTAATTTAAATCATATGTAATTTTAAGTCTACTAAAAAGACAGTGTTTTTCAACCTTTTTTGGGCAAAGGCACACTTGTTTCATGAAAAAAATCACGAGGCACACCACCATTAGAAAATGTTAAAAAATTTAACTCTGTGCCTATATTGACTATATATAAAGTAATTCTCTTGAATAGGAATCAAATAAACACAAAGAAAGTATTTTATAATTATTTTATTATGAAATATTAAGTAAACAAAATAGTGAAAAATTATAAAATTCTTGTCTTGTCTGCACCTACGGCACACCAGGCAACATCTCGCGGCACACTAGTGTGCCGCGGAACAGCGGTTGAAAAACGCTGCTCTAAGAGATAGAGGTATGCCACTAAATTCCCAGGAAAGGAGTAGTTACAACCAAAATAAAGAACAAAAGGTACTTTCAGAAAACTAAAGGGGAACTCTTTTACAAATAAAGAAGTAAGGGCTCACAGAGGTTGAATATTTTATTAGAAATCACACAGAGCCAGAACAAGAACCAATTCCTAATTCACTAGTTTCTCTGCAATATCATAATGATTCCAGGGTGCTTATCAAACATTTACTGAGAATTCTTAGCCAAACAAAAATAATCCATTACAAGTAAGTCAAAAACCTTTTAGTAAGTTAAGGTGACAGATGCACATTATCTTATATATTGACTTTTTATTTTTTAAGTAAGCTTCACTGTGTCCTAGCTATCATTTCTATTTTTCCAGTCAACAAGATTTCATTTTATTTAAATAATTTAAATACTTTAAATATACTGATTGTTATCAGTGCAAACACATTAAGGGGGAGTGATAGTTCTGATTTGTACATATCTGCATTCTACTTTATAAAAACAATGTAGCATATCATATTTATTAAAAACTGGGACAGAAAATTTGTCACTTTTTTTATTTAAATGTTGTAATTTCCCTAATGAAGCAATTATCATGATAATGTTGACTTCACCCAGCATCCTCTTGGTTATGAACCTAATTATTCTAGGAAGTCTTACTTTGGAGCTCAGGAAATCAACAGTCTTTAAGATATTTATTTATAAAAGGTTAATCAGGTGGGATTTAGCAAGTGTTGACTCAATTTCAACATCTATCTATTTCACTTGAGATGATTAGTTCAAACCAATTCTATAATTCCACCTCCTATGCCAATATTCAGGAGAGAATAGTCCAAAGCCAATTTGGATCAATGATACATGAAGAAAGCCTTGCTCAGGTCTTCAAAGAAAGTAAAGGCATTCTCTTTCCAACTATATGTAAACAAGGAAAATATGGACTCAATTGTTGTTCCTGTGCTCATAACCACAGAAAAGAACCAACTTTAAAGATGAAGCCAAGAGAGGAAAAGAATGAACAAAAAACTGTGTCTCTTATGGCAACACTGAATTCAATCAACCCACTCTGAAGGCTTTTGGACTTGTGAGAATAACCCCACTTCCTTATTGTGTAAGTGAGCTTCAATTGAGATTTTTGTTACTTACAGCAAAAAGAATCTTCACTGGTAAAGTAGTAAAATTAAGTTTAAGGGACAAGAACCAGAAAGGGTCGAGACTATAAACCTTGAGTATTATAAGAAGAAACACTCCAAAGCACTTTCTCTCTCATTAAATGGTTTAATTATCACCCAAGTTTCAGGGACTTTCTACAGAGCAAAAGAATCAGAGGACTATCCCTAACTAATATCTGATTTTGTAAATTATCAGGAGACTAAAGCATTTCCGTTCATTTCTTAAAAACAATTATTAATCCTAATCAATTTAATAATATAATTTTTTTAATCAGTTAATAGGCACCCAACACTTCCAGCCTCTGTGGACATGACTAAACAAAGCAAAATGCCTGTCCTTGATGCTACATTGCAATAGAGAGAGAAAAATAATTAACAAGTAAGGACATATCTTCCTCCTAGATATAGTTCTACAGTATAAAAATCATGAAATACCCAAGCAAGTTATATTATGAGTAGTATCTGAACATTATGAACAACTAGAGTGGAAACAAACAAGACTTCATGAAATGCTTTCACTCAAATGAAAAAAAAGTTTGAGCCAAGATCTAAGAACATGAAGAAAAACTAATTGTATGCATATATGCATAACCCATGGACACAGACAACTGGGTGGTAAAGGCCTGGGGTGGGGGGTGGGCTAGAAGAGGTCAATGCAGGGAGAGAGGGGAGTTAAAATGGGAAATACATAATGCTTTCAACAATAAAGTTTTATAAAAATTTTACAAAAGGAAGAGGGGGGTGGTGGGAATAATGATAAAAAGAAAAAAAAAATGGACCAAAATTGTAGAAGGAAAAAAGAAAGGATACAGAAGAAAAACAAGATTATGAAATCATCAGGACACATACACTCAGAATGAAAAATAGAATTTTCAACAGCATCTTTTTCAACTCTTTCTCATTAGAAACAAGACAGAACAAATGGGATGATAAGCCAATTAACAAGGTCTAGACCCCAAGATCTCTTACACCTCTTTTTAAACCTGCCTCAGACCAGAAAAAACACCAAAGTTCCCAGCCCACATCATATACCAATATTCCCTCTAAACCACAGATGACTTTCCAAAACCCATCACACTGTAACCCCTGAGCCAGGGTTGAGCTAAATTCAATTCTCATGAGATGGCCACATGATCAACAAATACTATTTTATGACCTCATGTACAAAAGGGGATAAATTCCTGTTCCATTTTCTGTGTCTTACATGTAATTAATTAGGACTTGTAAAGAGAAGGGAAATTTTCTAAAAGAAAGAAAATATTAAAGTGATAAACACAAAATTTGTAATTAGCATTAAAAATTATCCAAAATTTCAATATTTCCTTAGTAGGAAAGTCTCTGACGAGGTACTATCAGAAAACTGAATTGAATGCCATGGCTTATTTTCCCAGAAGAAATATAAAGAATTGGTAAGTAGCTATTGAAGTGTTTAACTATTTTAAGTAACAAAAGTAAATAAGTTACTGGGATAAGTCATAAGCACTTGACTAAATGGCTTACTCTTATAGTATGTAATTTAAATTATTTTAGACACAATCAACAATTAGAATTTTTAAGCGTTTTCCCTACCCATAGAGTGCATATATATTAAAATGGTTTCAGAATGCACATCACTTCAGGAAAGCCAGAAACTTGGCCTGAAAGACAGAAAAATATAGAGAATGTTTAACCCCAAACTGCTTTAAAATGAAAATATTAAAAGAGCTTTGGTAGGAAGCTTTAAGTTTTTTTTTAATACAAACAGTAATTCAATTTTTAAATGTTGAGTGTTAATTTGTATGAGGCACCATACTGGCCACAATTAATGCAATTTAAATACAGGAATCATCCTTAAAGACATATGAAATTCTCGGCTGTCCTTGATCATAGAGGAGAGTAAAAATAGTCATGCCTTATAAACAAAGTGACCATATGTCTTTGTCCTATGCCTCTTACCCCGGCATAATTATTATGGGCTCTCTGTCACACTCAAAAGTGTCCCTGGTTAGTAGTCACTGAATTACAGTTATCCTACCAGAGTGAGTAAGCAGACAGGTGTTATGTGGTAGCTAGTTACCATAATGCCAAATACTACGAGATTTCTTTTTTATGTTGTAGATAAGAATAGGCTCCTGCCAGGTAAAATGTAAAGACTCAGATGTTATATCAACACGATAAAAGCATTCTGTGATTGCTGAATAATAACTTTAAAAGGGATTTGTTTTCTTAATTCAAACACCGAGCAGTCAAATACTCCATCATTCTGTGCTACCAGATTAATGGTTGCAACTAACCCAAGCAGATCTCAACAGCCACATGACCAACGAAAGAACCAAAACACTGCGGCCACTTGCCAGACTGTCACAAGAACAAAGGCCTAGCAGGTGGCCATCCACTGCTCCAAATTAAATCATGCCGCACAGAACATTATCTTCATCATTGTATAATGTTGTTTTTGTGTAATGTTACTCCTCATATCCAATTTTCAAAATTAAGACAAAATTGTTTTTAATGACAGGCAAACCACAATAGGAAATAGCACAATGATCCAAACAACATTGTTCAAGACTGAGTGAACAGGGCCCCTCCCAAGTCACAGAAGTAATCACCCAACCCTACCCACCCGTCACCCCAATATTTGTTCAATGAAGCACTGCAGTATCTGGAACAAATCCTGAGGCCTAGTTAAACACCAGGTGGTATACTAGGGTAACATTTTTTTTTAAAGTAACAGATGGCTCAAACTTTTCATCTTTATGACATGCAGCACAGGACTTATGCAAGTAAAACTGTCTTCCAAGTATTTTATGCAAGCAATACAATTACTCATGTGACTCATCACTTCACATCATAGAGACCAGCAGGTGAGACAGATGCTGTGCTCCTGGGTTATTTATTACTTTGTACAACAGATAAAAGACATATATAAACACAAATATACATATATATTTAAATATAGTTATAGATTTGATGGTATTGTTTCCTCTGTTGTAAAATTAGGGGGCTAAGTTGACTAAGTCAAAACAAACACTTTGGTTTGAGTAAATAAAGTAAAATGCTGCAAATCTAAAATAAAGTCAGAGTAAGGAGGAAGATGTGCCCACTTTCATTAAAATTTGAAGTGTAGAATATTTAGAAATTTAAAAGTAGAAAGTAGGCAGAAGCTGGTTGGGTCAGCATATCAGCATCTGATCACTACCTCAAATTCACACAAACAAAAGCAATGTAAAGCAAAAGAAGTTAGAATAAGTGATTATTTTCCCTTTCCTTCCAATTTTCCCTCATCACACAGCCCTCCGGCCAATGTCCAGCACCAAATAGCATCACATTAGGTACAGTTAGTGAGAGAGGAGGGTATCATTAGATACAGCAACACAATTAAGGCAAAGGAATCCTCACAGAAAGCAACATGTGGTTTTAGGCAGAGAAAGTCCACCTGTCCCAAATGGCATTTCCTGGCCTTCACCATCTTCTACTGCCCTATAAAGTGAGTAGCAAATGGGTGGTCAGGGAAGTGACTTTTGCCACTACATCAGCTTTCTTGTGGCTGATAATTATGGGCATGAGGACCCTCAGGTAAGACTTGCTGCCCTGAAAGAGCTGGTGACAAGATTAAATGTTTGGCAACATCAATAACTGTGTCACCTGTAGATCCAAATTATAAAACAACTCCATGATCACAGACTGTCTTACCCACCACATGGGACAAAAAGACACTGGTAGCAAATAGAAGAGTAATTCTTCACTGACTCAAGGAGGAGTGTGCTCCTGAAACAAGTGTACCAAGGAAAATAAACACGATAGATTTTTACTGAGAATTACATCTGCTCAAAACTTCCTCCTGAGTCCTCTGAGATCCATCAAATATACAGAGACTCCTAATACATGTTAGGTTTGCCTGAAAATCAAATTACCATGTATATTATTGCTCCTGAGTAAAAATTGGTCCTGAATTTTAGCAAATTCTGCAGAAGAACTTTTTAAACCCAAATTATTTACGTGCAGGGGCTTTCCTAGTGAAATATTTGTCTGAATGCTACACATTTAATTTGTCTTGTTTTTCTATGGCATATCAATAATCATTACTAACTGCTGAGTTGCAAAAAAAAACTGTACTATTTACAGTAGCATTAATAGTTGTGATTGATGATGTTCTTTATAAAATGTATATTTTTATGTAATATTAAGACAAACAAATTTTCACTTATTGATACCTACCTGTGTTAAAATTAAATCACCATAAAAATATGCTGTGATAAAATAAAGCACCATATAAATATTGTCATTTCTAAAATAATAAATAAGTCAATTATTTTTAAATATGTACTTTTGCTAAAGCATATTATATAAGCCCTTAGTTAATTAGTTCATACTTGAAGTCAGCTACCTAGCATTCCTCATAATTATAAATACCACTAGAGGCCTGTGCACAAAATTCATGCACTGGTGGGGGGGAGGGGTGTCCCTCAACCCAGCCTGCACCCTCTCTAATCTGGGATTCCTCTCACCATTTGGGACTGCTGGCTCCCAACCGCTCACCTACCTGCCTGGCTGATTGCCCACAACTGCTTCTGCCTGCCAACCTGATCACCCCTAACCACTACCCTGCCATCCTGATCAATACCTAACTGCTCCCCTGCCGGCCCAATAGCCCCCAACTGCCCTTCTCTGCCGGCCTTGTCACCCCAACTGCCCTTCCCTGTTGGCTCAATCACCCACACTGCCCTTCTCTTCAGCCAAATCACCCCCAACTGCATTCCCTTGCCGGCCCAGTCGCCCCTAACTGCCTCCCCTGCAGGCCTGATCACCCACAACTGCCCTCTCCTGCCAGCCATCTTGTGGTGGCCATCTTGTGATGACATGGGGCAGCCATCTTGTGATGACATGGGGGCGGCCATCTCGTATGCAAAGCTGTGATGGTCAATTTGCATTATTACCTCTATTGGTAATAATAGGATGATGAGTGTTCCTACAATTTCAGGAACTTGACAGCTTTGTACAACACTTCTAGGAAAAAATAACACTTAGAATAAAACTGACCTTTAAATTTACAAGTATTAATTATCATTCTGCTTCTATCCTCCCCTTAGCCCTAGTACAATGAAAAATTATTGCAGGCTATTCACATTTTAATTGAATGTGAATTGTTATTTTCATTTTAGTCGAGCTTCTGACCCATTTATTCTAAACCTGATATTCATTGTAAATTAACCAAATGGTCACCCTGGAATAGGTAGGGGCACACCATAAATTCAATGACTTATACAGGTCTCAGGGCACCAGACTATACCATGTAGAATTCCATTTTGAAAGAGAAAATCGCAAGGATATTCACAGAAGTGATATTTAATTTGAGGAACAATGGACAAATTAACTCTATTATATCCTGAGTTCTGGTTTAGAGAAATCTTCCATAGATTCTTATATTCTGGTCTACACTGCTGCCACTTCATATAGAATTTACCTTGGTCCTATGTGGCTTTACCTCTATTATACATTCAGAGCCATCCATTAAATAAAAAGTAAACTTATCATCTACCATTCTCTCTCTGGCTCCAACAACAACCACACAGCCTCTCCTTGCTTTTCCCTGGACAACCAAGCACACTACTACCCCTGTGCTTTTTCAATGCTATTTCCTCACCAGGAACGTTCTTTCCTCAAATATCCCACTGCTCATTTCTGTACTCATGCAGGTCTCTGCTCAAATTTTATCTTATCAGAGAAATTTTTCTTGAACATGCTTTCCAAAATAGCATCCCCCGTCTCTCTGAAGACCTTGCTTTCATTTTCTTCATAGCATTTGTTAACCAACTTACATGTTATCTCTCTTTTACAACTAATGTTGGATAAGCTATGTGTAAAGCTATATTTAAAGGTAAGCTCCATAAAAGATGAAAATTTGCTTTATTCACTGCTTTATCCCCATGACTTCAAAGAGCACTTGGTACAGCTCACTAAATAATTAAGTCCATGAATGTTTATTGTTTTTCCCCTTGCCCATGTCAGCTCACTAAGTATTCTGTTTTATTCAGTGTTGAACTCCCAGTGCTGAGAACAGTGTTAACTCTTGAGACACTCACCATGCTGAATGAACCTCACAAATCAGACCTGCTATTTTCAAATGTTATCAAAATTAAAAGCAATAAAGACCTAAGTTTATTCATGTTTAACTTGATCATTAAAAAGTTCACTTTTTTCCAATAACTAAAATTTTTAGCAATATTCAAAATTTAAATTAATAATGAAATGGACCATATATACACATCTATTCATTAAATATATTCCCGAAAATATTGTGTAAAATTAATTAAATAGCATTATACTCTTCCCTCCAAAAAGCTGTAGCCCAAAACATAACAAAAAATTTATTTTACTAATTTTTACCAACTATATTACTTCATGTTTTTACCAACTATATTACTTCATATTTCCCTGTTAACTTATTTTAATCTGCACCAGAAATAGCTATAGTCAATGGCATAATAAAATTGTAGCCCAACTGTAATCCTTATATTATAAACTTGCATTCCATTCAAATGAAACAATAACTCTATAAATATTTGCAAAATAACCAAAAAATATATATAGATTTTGAAAACCAATCATATGTCTAATTCCCTGTGTTTTAAATAAAAATAACTTAAGAGTACATAGAGGGCTGTTTTTTTTTTTTCTCTTTTGGATAAAATCATCTATACCAAGAGTCAGCACATTTTTTTTCAATAAAGTATAAAATAATAAATATTTCAAATTTTGAGGGCTTTATGATCTCTAGTCACAACTATTCATCTCTGTCCTTACACTGTGAAAGCAGCCATCGAAAGTATATGTAAATTCGCCGGGACCGGTTTGGCTCAGTGGATAGAGAGTCGGCCTGCGGTTCGATTCCAGTCAAGGCCATGTACCTTGGTTGCGGGCACATCCCCAGTGGGGGGGGGTGCAAGAGGCAGCTGGTCGATGTTTCTCTCTCATCGACGTTTCTAACTCTCTGTCCCTCTTAATTCCTCTCTGTGTAAAATCAATAAAATATATTTAAAAAAAAAAAAGAAAGTATATGTAAATTAATGGATACAGCAATGTTCCAATAAAACTTCATTTACAAAAACAAGCAGGATGCTAGCTTTGCCCTGCAGGCCATAGTTTGCAAACACCTGAACTACTCCACTCCTGTTCTAGTGACTTTATTAAAGCTCAAAACCACCCAACTTATGAGTTAGCTATGTGCCCAAAGTCAAATTACAATGGAGGTGGGTGTTTTTTTTATTAATTTTTCCTATATTTACTAGTGAGATTCTTAAACAAATTCAATTCAACTCTTCTCCAGTTCTTCTCTCTCCTCCTATCTAGAAACAAAGAAGGAGCATATTTATTCCATAGATTCTGGGTCATAAGAGTTGAGACACCAGAGTACAGAGGTGTGTGAGAGAAGGAGGAAGAAGAGAACCATTTATTTTGTCCTATCTAGAAACATTTTAATTTCTGGAATTCTCCTACTTCCTTTGTCCATTTTGTCAAGGGTCTCATTGCCATCAGTCCCTCTTAAGTCACCTACTATGGCACTATATCATGAGATGCCCTCTTTTTTCTTTTTTCTCCTTGTCGAGAAATCAAGCCTTAAATATTTAAAGCCCACAGTAAGTCCTGGAGCTCTTTTTCTTCATATGCCCAGAGCTTTAAAAATGTCTATATTCCTTTTGTTTGTTTGTTTGTTTGTTTGTTTGTTTGATTAATCCTTACTCGATACTTTTCCATTGATTTTTAGAAAGAGTGGAAGGGAGGGGGAGAGATAGAAACATTGATTGGTTTCCTCCCACATGTGCAGGGCCAAACCTGCAACCAGGAATGTGCCACTGACCAGAATCCCCATGCCCTTGACCAGAATCCCCGGACCCTTCTGTCCGCAGGCGGATACTCTATCCACTGAGCCAAATGGGCTTGGGCTCCATATTCCTTTTTTAATCAAACTCTCTTCCTTCAATAGAGCTGATTTCTACAAAAAATGATGAGAAAAACTGATTAAACTAAAGCATATTAATATGTAACTTAAGGACTAGAAATCATTCAGAAAATTCCAAACCTATCCCAGGTCCTGGGATATTTACTTTACTAAGGGTGGTTGGGGGACCATAACTCTAAGTTCTAGTGGGTGTAGTTCTCATAGTAGTGAAGAGGAAACACAGGCACTAGATGAAATAAGAGGTAGACAGCATGGAGGGAACATAGCACAAGGCAAATCAATAGTAACCGGATCAAGGCTCCACAAATTTTCCCTAAAAACTGTCCTTTTCTCCAGTCCACTTTTGCACCCACACATCTTCTAGTCCAAGGGTCATTAACTCAAATGTCTATAGGTAAGTAAGGGAAGTGAATAGACAATAGAGAATAATAAGGCCTGGAGAAAGCTGAGTGGAAAGGGGGCAGCTGCTACTCAGTTCCAGCCAATTGCAGAAATGCACGCCCAGGGTTGCCATATCATCAGATTTTCAAAAAAAGTCAGAAATACATTTTTAAATTTAAAATTGTCAAAATTTTAAAATATTGTGCAAGGCAAAGAAACCCCATCTATAGGTTAGATTGGGCCCACAATTCATCAGCCTTTTAATTCTGCCCCAGCAGAACCCTGTCCTTTGTAAACTTTCCAGGGTAGCAATATGGTATGTAGAGGGGATATGGCAGCAGGCAGCCTTCTTTAGAGAGCAGCAACGAATCAGGTTATTTTGAGTTAGGGAACTGCCTAATGGAATCGGAAGGTGATAAAATGTCATTAAAAATTGCATTACTCTCCATAAAGACTTAGAAAAGTACAATTCAGGTATTCCCAAGATATAAATAATTAAACTGCTTTCCTCTTCACAAAATTCAGATATGTTCATAAGATTAAAAATTAAAATGTTTTAGAAGTAACAAAACAAAACAAAACAGACCACCCTCCTTAGGTATTATTGCTGTATACCATTTGGTGTTGAGTGATCTATTTCAGACAACATGTGAGTCCATTTTAAAACTCATCAACACAAGTTCCATCTGGCCCTGAAACTGTATAAAAGGTGACTCAATGGTCAGTTTTCTTTCTCAATATTCTATATATGTTTCTCCCTTTGCAACTGATATCTAGTCTCAATCAGTAGAATCTTTCTATAATAGAGGTGAATTTCATACCATAAAACAAATCTGAGCTTGCCAGAAAATTAAGGCTACTTAACTCAGGTCAGACCTGCCACAGGTCAGGCCTGCCAGCTGCTGTGCAACTTCTGTTCTAGTTTCTGCCCAGGCCTGTAATTATTTACAGTTTTGCACCTGTCAAAATCTTGAAACAATGGCTTTCCTTGTTTCTCAGGGTTTATAGACGGTTAAATGTACTCAGCTTAAAAACTGAACACATAAAGCACACATGTTAAAGAGGTCATTATCTCTGAGTTTTTACAATTTTTTAACGTAAGTAAAATAAAAAAAATGAAGGGGGAAAGATAAATTAGGTTTTGATGGTTAATAAATAAAACATTAAAGTAGCTATTCTCAATCTTCATGAATATAGGAATTATCTATATGTTGTTTTAAAAATGCTTAATACAAAAGCCAGGCCTCCAATATCAGAACTTAGAAATTGGGAGTGATTACTACATTTTTAACATTTGGTTTGGAAAACATGTTTTTAAAAATATCAAGTAAAAATAAGATAACAATATAATAAACCATAACCATCATATTAAAAAACTGATCAGTATTACTATTATACAATTTGATCTATATTTGGTGAGGGGGAGTATTAAATAATTTAGTACACAAGTTAGATTAAACTACTAAGTAAGTCAAAAGAAGAAAAGATAAATGGTGCTGAAAGTAGTTCTCTGGGCTACCACACCACTCACTAAGCAACAAGAGTCTTCTCACTATAGCTGATTCTGCAACTGAGAGAGACTGAGAGCTCTGGCTGGCTGAGGTTTTATTCTTTCTCCTAAGTTATGCATCTCAATCCAGAAGGTGTATATTTCTTTAAGAAATCAGCAGCTCTGGGTAAACAGGGTGCATCTGGTGAACACATGTCCAAGTACAGGTAAACACATGATTTCAGTAATTACTTCCAACACCATCTGTCAAGCAGGTAGTTCAAAACCTACTCTACAGGAAAGGCAGTTTAAAGTAATTTTTAAGCAAGTACACTTCTCATCTGCTTAATAAAAGTAAAGATCAAAATATAACCTAGAAACCTGTCTGCTCTATCCTGAATTTACCCAGGGCAGAGGCAGGCAGGTTCATTCTTGTAACTAAAAAAGATGATAATCCTACACTGGCTAAGAAATACATGCATCTGATTAATTATCCTCCAAAGAAAGTTTCCTATGATTAAAAATGGCAGTAATTTATTCATTACTAATCAATAACTAACAAGACTAGTCTCTGTAACACATTAAAGTGTGCCACCTGTCTGCAAACCACATCACCATTAATTAAGGAATAAACTACTCTGGTGACAAATGCTTTGAAGTGTTTCTCAGTATCATTAACTCAGCTTGAAAAACATAAACCTTAATGCAAAAGATCGCAGAGAAAGAAAAAATATAGCAGCAGAGGAAAAAAAAATCTAATTAAAAAATTTTATGACTTCAAAAGATTGGTTGAGAGACATTGAAAAGATTATTGCAATTTGACCTTGACAAATATCTATATATCATTGGCCTGTTCATTTCTCTGATTTATATCAATCAAGTGTTTAAATAAAGTAAACATAAACAACTTTCAAACATCCAAAGTGATGCAGGACAGGAAAAACAAAGTTTGAATTCCCCAAGTAAAATTTAAATTTTTCTTTTAGATTCAGTTCCCTTGCCTTATCTTTACCACAATTTTTACCATGGCAGAAGTGATTAACTTAAATTCCAGCTTCTTGTTCTCCACATTTCTCCCTTCTAAGATCAAATATTAAAAGCAAAATTATTTGTATCTACTCCTGACATGATATAATAATAATGGTACTTTACCTCTGAAATCTTCCTTCAAAAAACCCATAACCCTAGACTAAATATGAGAAAAACATCAGACAAATTCAAACCAAAGGACATTCTACAAAACAGCTGATGTTCTACAAAACAATATTCCTTAAAAGTGTCAAAAACAAGGATCATCTGAGAAACTGTCACAGACTAAATGGGACAAAAAAGGTAGGACAATTAAATTTACTGTGGTACTCTGGATGAGATTTTGGAATAGAAAAACACATTAGGGATATGCTCGCTTCGGCAGTACATATACTAAAATTGGAATGATACAGAGATTAGGTTGGCCATGTGCAAGGATGACATGCAAATTAGTGAAGCATTTCATATTTTTAAAAAAGAAAAAGGACATTAGAGGAAAACTAGTGAAATTTGAATAAAATGTAGTGTTTAGTTAACAGTAATGTACCAGTGTTAATTTCTTAGTTGGTACAAATGTAACATCCTATATAATAAAAGTCTAATATGCTAAGTATCTAGTTGAATGGTCAGCCGTTCAACCAATCAAAGCATAATCTACACTAATAAAAGAGAAAGATGCAAATTGACCATACCTTCATGTGAGTATGCAAATTAACCCAACAAAGATGGTGGGTTTATTTGTATACATAGGTGCTGAGAGGGGGGTGGGGGGAGCAGGGCGGGATGCTTGTGTCATCGCCATGGTGACAACGGAGGCGTTCCACACTGCCCCAGCCACTCAGGGCCTCTAGGCAGCATGGGAAGGCAGGGCTGGAATGGAAAGAGGCAGTTCTGGGGTCCTAGCAGAAAGAGGCAGCTCCAGGGCCAGAGCAGAAAGGCAGTGCCAGCAGCCAGGGAAAAGGAAGGCCCATTCTTGCACAAATCTTCGTGCATTAGGCCTCTAGTATGCTAATATTATGCTAAGGTCACTCAACCTCTTGCTATGACATGCACTGATCACCAGGGGGCAGACACTCCAACCAGTAGGTTAGCTTGCTGCTGGAATCTGGCCAATCAGGACTGAGCGAGATGAACTGGACACACCCTAGAGCTCTCCTGCAGTCCCTCCTGGCTGGCCAACATTCCATGTCCCTCCTTGGCCCCAATGGTACACTGGTGGGGTCCCTCAGCCTGGTCTGCACTCTCTCGCAATCCAGGACCCCTCAGGGGATATCAGAGAGCCAGTTTCAACCTGATCCTGCAGGCCAGGCTGAGGGACCCCAATGGTGCACCAATTTGTGCACGGGACCACTAGCCTATATAATAAAGGTCTAAGCAACCATTATGGCAGAACGACTGGAACAACAGGTTGCTATGATGCACACTGACCATGAAAAGGCAGACACTCAATGCAGGAGCTGCACCCTGACGGTTAGTGAACTCCCACAGGGGGAGTGCCACTCAGCCAGAAGCCAGGCTCACAGCTGATGAGCGTAGCTGCCATCGCAGAAGCCTCTCCTGACTCTGCAGTAGCAGGCACAGCAGGCCAGTATGAGCGCCTAGCCCCAATTCAGGCTCCTCCCTGGCTACCAGCTGCTTGGCACACTGTTATATCCCCCAAAGGAACTCAGACTCTGAGAGGGCACAGGCCAGGCTGAGTGACACCCCCTCCCCCCAGTGCACGAATTTCATGCACCAGGCCTCTAGTAATAATAAAAGATATTAATAGTAGAGGAAAGTGGGTAAAGGGTATAAAGGAACTCTCATATTATCTTTACGACTTTTCCATAAATCTAAAATTAGCCTATATAATAAAGATGTAATATGCAGATTGACTGTCACTCCAACACACAAGATGGCCACCCCCATGTGGACACAAGATGGCCAGCAAGAGGCAGGGTACAGTTGAGGGTGACCAGGCTGGCAGAGGAGGGCAGTTGGGGGCAACCAGGCCTTCAGGGGAGGACAATTAGGGGCAACCAGGCTGGCAGGGGAGGGCAGTTAAGGGCTCTTGGGCCAGCAGGGGAGCAGTTAGGCATCGATCAGGCTGGCAGGGAAGTGGTTAAGGGGTTATCAGGCTGGCAGGCAGAAGCTATTAGGGACAATCAGGCAGGCAGGCAGGCAGGCAGACGAGTGGTTGGGAGCCAGCAGTCCTGGATTGTGAGAGGGATTCTGACTGCCTGTTTAGGCCCGATCCCACCGGGCCTAAATGGGAAGTCGGACATCCCTCGAGGGGTCCCAGATTGGAGAGGATTCAGGCTGGACACACACTTCCGTGCATGAATTTTGTGTACTGGGCCTCTAGTTCTAAAATAAAATCTTTGTTCAATAGAGATTCTGAATGTGCATTTATTCAACCGAAATTTGTTTATCAGACACTATATTATAGCCATGCACAATGTAATACACTAGGGACCCCATCATGAGACAGAGTCAATGTGAATACACTCTAGGATATCACAAAATTGGGAGTAAAATCCACCACTGATAGGGACATGAATGAAAAGCAGGTGAGTATGAAACAAGGTAACTCACTGACATAAATCATACAAATTATTACTTGAAGAGTCGCAAGTTTGATTCCTGGCCCTATCCAAGGCAGCCAGTTGATATCTCTCTCTCTCTCCCATTCTCTCTCTCTCTCCCATCCTCTCTCTCTCTTCCCCCTTTCTTTCTATATCTCCCTCCCTCCCTCCTTCCCTTCTTCCTTCCATTCCATCCTCCCACTCTCTCTAAAAAGCAATGGAAAAAATATCCCTCAGTGAAGATTAACAAAAAATAATAAATAAATGCTTGACCATAAAGAATGAGATATGTTTACATAATTCAAGTTTCAAGACTAAACGTATCCAGCAGCCCTACTCAAGAATGCAAAGACCAGGGCACTCTAATAAGAATCCCAATTCCATTGACTGCTGCTATAAATTCCTCTATTATAAACATCTCTAGAAACAATTTAAGGTTTGCTAATTAGCATATTAAATTTCAGAAATTAGTTTTTATTGGTAAAAACCATGGCTTGTTTATTGGTAAAAACCACTAGCAGGATTCTTGCTAGAAACAGTTTTTCACCTATTGAAAGAACAGTATTGAAGACATGTAGACTGACTACAAAATTTAAAGATGCTAGACATTTGTAAATGAACAGAATCAGTGAGGCCTGAAGCCTTTACCCTCAGAGACAGCTCTCAAAACTTACTCTCTACAAGGTCCCCGGTCCAGTCATGGGTTTAGGATTCTTTGCTGCCTGATCCTGAATATAAAGGTAACTGAATCCTACTTCTAAAATGTCACTGTGTCTGCCTGGATGAAACTTTCATACAAAGTGGCGGTCAAGGCTGAAAGGACAGAGAGCTGAACCTTCATTGAGCTTATGTAACACACTGTAGTAACTATTTTGAGCCTGCTTCACTAATGAGTGATTAATCTATATCTTTGTGTGGCAGGATGTGGTTTGAGTCTTGTAGAGAAGTAGCTCCCCTACCTTAAACCTGTTTGGCAAAAGGTGTCTTATGAATGACAAGTATGACATGTCAAATGTGAATGTCAATGACAAATGGTTATCATGTCAATTCATGGTAACCCTTGGAAGAAAAGTTAGAAAACAACTTCTAACTTGATATCTATGTACAGCCTTATAGAAATCCAACTTATAGAAATTTCAGAAAAATATTTCTCATGTTTGTGAATGTGCTTCTCTTTGGTAGGGGAGAATGTCTTTAGGTTTTATTAAAGTATTAAAATGGCTTCTGTGACTCAAAAATCATTAAGAACCTAAGCCCTGAGTAACCAATAGTCAAGCAACAATTACTGCTTTTTTTCCATTAAAATCAGTTTTTCCTAATTTGCACAATTTATATTTTCCTCCAAAAAAAAGTAGTCTTCTTGTTTGATCTATCATATACCTTCAGAAACAGATAAAATTTTAACAATCAGGGAGTACAATTAAATTAATTCACTTGAAATTACCGAAAACAGAAACCAAAATTTAAAGTAGCCATTATTTTCACACAATGAAGCACAATGCCCACTTTTGGATTTCAAACAATTTTACTTAAAGATGTAAAAGATCTGCACATGCCAGTGGAGTTTGGTTTTGTTTTTAAAATGAAATCCATTTATTTCAGCCATGTTTTACAGGATCTTCCCACTAGTTTTTGTACTATGTCTTGTAGCTCCCAAATCATCAAACCCTGGAGCACAGTGGCCAATTTTCTTCCCTTTGCACCTCCAAACCATTTTTTTTTTTACCTTGAATGAAATGGTACAAGGAAATAACATTCGATATAGTCATGAGAAATGCTGCTATCGGTCAGATTATCATCTCAGTAGTCAAGTTTCTGGTAAAGCAATATACAGAAATATTTTTTAATCTTCACGAGGAAACATGGAAAATGCTGAATTTATTACAAATGAACATTATGAAAAGTAACTGCTGAGTACCCACATCATACAAAATATTCAACACATACTGCTTGAATCACGTCCTACATGGGGAAAAATGGAAAGAAAGTGAGCAGCAGCAGGGTAGGGTCATGGACTACTTATTTAAAAACTAGGGGCCTGGTGCACAAAATTCATGCACTCAGGAGAGGGAGGTTCCCAAGCCTGGCCTGAGCCCTCTCATAATGCGGGAGCCCATGATCAATTGCCCCAAAGAGGTAGGCCCCACACATCCATCCAGGGCTCCTCAATGGATTACCCCAAAGAGGTAGGCAGAGGCCTGGGAACCGCACCTTCTTCTTGTCATGTGGAGAACTGGCTGGGCCCCGTCTACTCTGAACCATGCAGGCGTGACAGCAACACAGTGTCTTAACCGCTGAGGCTTTTATTAGTAAGGATTAATGAGTCCTGGGGAGAGTGGCTTGGTGGTCAGAGTGCAGGCCTGCACACTAGAGGGTTTTAGGTTCGATTCCTGGCCATAGTCAGGGCGGCAAGGAGAAAGCAACTAATAGATGTGTCTCTCTTACATTGATGTTTCTCTCCTCTCTTCTTTCTTTCCTCTTCACTCACTCTCTCCTCTCTTTCTCTCTCACTCTCTCCTTCCCTTTCACTCTCTGAAAATCAAGATAAAATATATAAGGATTAACAAAAAAAAGAAAGTCAATGAAAGGGTTTCCTCCCATTGACACAAATGCTATTATCTTTTAGTTTAACATCCATTACATTTTTTAAAAATTAAGAGATGTTTTGTCATTAATTTTTCTAAAATATGTATTTTTAAACTATTAAATATAAAAACTTTAATATTGTTCTCTAATCCAAGCATGAAATAATGAATAGAGAAAAAAAGTTCAAAGTAAAAATGTCTGTATACAGACTTGAGAGACAACCAAAGCAAAGTGTCTTTGCTAATTGTTAGGCTACCTCGTAATTTTTGTTTTCTAAAGAACTGATCTTATTTCCTATACTAATTTCACATACCTTCAGCTAACTGATTTCTTAAGGAATTCATAGTCAAACCTTAAAATTTCTAGAGCCTTGGAACTCTGGATAATCTCTCAAAATCCATCTGTATAAAAAGGAAAAAGGCCCATCATTTTGCGGGTCTCCCAATGTTTTGCTCCCTTGCTCCTAGATGGCCAGTCAATGCCACAGCTAAAAAGAAGAAATGTAGACTTGGCTGCACTCAAGAAATGTGGCAGTGGCCTTTTAAGATCTATTTTTTTTTAAATCAATAAATCCAAATCTACTTATATGAGGATCCTGAAATTAAATTCAGAAAGACAGAAAGTAGAATAGTGATTACCCGGGACTAGAAGGAGGGAAGCTATTGCTTCATGAGTACAGAGTTTTAGTTTTGAATAATGAAAAAGTTCTGGAGATAGTACTGATGTCTACACAGCAATGTGAATGTAAATACCACTGAATTGTATACTTAAAAATAGTTAAAATAGTAAATTTTATATTATGTATATTTTACCACAAGGAGGGGAAATTATATATATATATATATATATATATATATATATATATATGTATGTATTTTTTTTATTTTTATTTTTTTAGTGAAAACCAAGATGGCTGCCCACAGCACCTGCAGATGGTGCATCCCGGAGTATATCTGCATGGCCAGAGAAAAGGAAAATAACAAAAAATGAGAGAAATATCAGGAACAAATATAAAAAATCTGGTACAGCTGATTTGGAGAAACCAATGTAGTGATGTAGAAAATCACTTCCTCTGATCATAAGCTGACATCTGAGTTCAGCTCTAAAGAAGAAAAAAGTGTGTCTTTATGAACATCTGGTGGACCTATAACTTCAGCAGTCCTACAGGATGAGTTTGATAGCAAGTCCTTCACCCATGTGGGGAAAAAAGGGGGAATTTACAAAGAAGAGATCCATCAGATGTCAAAGGGCCATCAGCAGGTGGGC
The DNA here is from genome assembly GCF_014108245.1 of Pipistrellus kuhlii. Taxonomy (NCBI): domain Eukaryota; kingdom Metazoa; phylum Chordata; class Mammalia; order Chiroptera; family Vespertilionidae; genus Pipistrellus; species Pipistrellus kuhlii. Next base: position 124,155,030 of record NW_023425515.1, on the reverse strand, counting down.
CCACTTTCCTAAAGGCCTTTTAAGAAACAATTCTGAATATTACTATCAGTATCAAATTTTGTGTAGAACCATGAGAACATCCAGTTCTGAGGCACTGGACAACTTGACTCTTTCCCCAAAAAAACCAAGTCCTAGAAAATATACACTACAACTATATCTTTCAAAATTACTGGTTGGATAAGGAGCAGCCCTGCATTCCAGTCATTGTGTATTTTTCACTAGAGTTGAAAGCAATGAAACAGCCATTATTCTGATTTCTCTGTATCTCAGTACATTGGGATCATGACATTCCTCATTAACCTCATGAGCTGTTTGAAGATTGGGAGAAGGGACTTCTTTAGCCCTGTCATCAAAGTACTTGTGGTTCCTGTAACCTCAGCAGAGTTGATGCTTCCTAGCAAAATTATTATAAACAAGAGAATATGCAAGAGATGTGGGAACAGAACCTTCTCTGCACTACTCAAAGAATGGCATCTGGATGCACAGGTAGAGAGGTCCATTCTTCTCCTTCTATGGAATGGAACTGAAGGAGGTTTTCCTGGATCCAGAATAAAAACTTTAACTCTTAAACAAGTAGCCAGCAGGTGCTCAGAAAGACTTGTGTCAAACATGACAAATCACTATTTATTTAAACTAGGAGCCTTTCTGAATTAAGCAACCCCAAGTTCAACTATAACTAGGTCTCATAACAATCTTTTTCTATTAGACTTGAATCATCCTTATTAAATGGCAAAACATGACAAGAGAAGTCAGAATATTATTATGGTGTTGACCTTCCAGAAAGCCATAGGCAAGAAAGTAAGGCTGCTTTTGTGGGCAGTGCTGGGTATATGAAGTATATTAACTAAGAAGAACATTTGTTAATGAAGAACGCATTTATCTGAAAAGATATTGTAGTTTGGTCATTTGTCCTGTCCTTCACTCTGTTTCTCGGAAAGATGAAAATGACTGTTTGTCCTCTTGATAAAACACACAAAAAAGTTCATATAATTGAAGCTCTGAAAGTTAAGTCTCAAAGGAATTTTAGTGACCTGGAATTGAATAATAAGAATTTCCTCGCCCTAGCTGGTTTGACTCAGTAGATAAAGTGTCGGCCCGCATACTGAAGGGTCCCAGGTTTGATTCTAGTCAAGGGCACATGCCTAGGTTGTGGGCTCGATCCCCAGTGTGGGGTGTGCAGGAGGCAGCTGATCAGTGATTCTCTCTCATCAATGATGTTTCTATATCCCTCTCCTTCTCCCTTCCTCTCTGGAATTAATAAAAAAAGAAAAAAAGAATTACCTTAACTGGGTAACTTATCAGAAATGGTTAGTATTTCTGACTAACCAGGAAATACAATAAATAGATGCACAACCTATATACACTGAGTGGCCAGATTATTATGATCTCTGAACACAGAATAATCTGGCCACTCAGTGTATATTCTATATAATAAAAGGCTAATATGCAAATTCTCCCCTCACCCAGGAGTTCAACCAGCAGGCTGGCCAGACCCCACTCATGCCCGAATTCATGAACTGGGCCTCTAGTTAAAATATAATTGTCAAGTAAATGAGAAGGGAGGAAGAAAAGTGAGAGGCTGTCTTTAGAATCTGAAGGCCACCCCCTCTAGCAGCAGCTGAGACGTGACCTCTTGCTCCAGAGCAAGTTCTGGCTTTCTCTCAATGTCTCAACACTACTGAGAGCTCCCATCTTCACTTAATTTTGACTCCTCAAAACATTGGTTTTCCAAATTTATCCAAAAAGTTTGGTTATTATTTCATATGTTCTGCACTGCTAACAAACTAAAAATAAAGCATCAAAAAATGTATCCTAAGGGGGAAAATGCAAAAATGATGACTATAAATTCTCATAGTTGAAATTCCCCATCAATAAGCTTTCTACAGTGGTTTGATGATTTTTGGAACCACAAGAACAATAAAATTTCAGAGTTCCAAAAAATAACTAATCCCTCTGTGACTCACACAGAAATTCTGTGTAATACCAAATTAGAAGCCCAAAATGGTCATAATCTTTATAACAAACATTTAAAAGAAGTAAAGATGAAGCAAACCAGGGACAAGTTGTAATCATTACACTCATTTATTAATTACAAGCAGAATTCTCAAGATCTCATGATGTTTTGGGTACTAAACAGAAAGCTGCCCAAAATAGTTATAAAATCCCAAATGAACTCTGAAGTTAAGTAACAACTGAGAATACTTTTGTGCTAGTCATCTCTAGAATCCTTACTCATTTTGATAGTTTCAAATTCAGAATAAAATCCCGACCAAAAAAACAAGTGAGAATTGTCCTTGATTTCATGCTCTTCAGATGTATTCCAGTAAATCTATTAAGCATTCTCTTTACTCAAAGAAAAAAACAGACAAAAACTTTTAATAGGTAAGCAGTAACCTATGTTAATGTCCTAGATAGTTTCCTACTATTAAGAATAAGTAAAAGGTGCCATACATCTACTACAAATCTCTTAAAACAAAGTCCTAGAAATGTGAGACCACATGTTGTGAAAACAAAGTTAAATCAAAAACTTTCTAATATACCTCCCCAAAATACACTTATAAATTATATACTTGCATTACTATTACAAATTATTGTAATTATAAACATAAAAGATATATAAAAATGGAAGTTTTAAAAGAATGTGATAAAAATGAAAGTTTTAGTGTTTCCTTCCAACCCAAATCCCAATGCACTGTTTTATCTACGGTAGGGGTATGTACACCCCATTTTGGAGACAACCACTAGAAAAAACAAATACCAGACTTTGACATATAACAAAGTCCCTTTACACTGCCTGGAGTTCACTCTAAGCTATGTAAGCATTAACAACAGAACACCATATCCAACTCAGGATGGCTGCTTTCAGCCCTTTTTGTGTCTATCATCACCACCTCCCTAAAAAGATACAGAACAAGAAAGGAGGCAAGGAGAGAAAACTGCAAGCACCAAGGCCACTGGTTAAGAGCACTAATAAGGAAGTTTAACAAAACTACAGATTAAATTAAGTGTGTGTGTTTATTCTGCCAGCTCCATCTTTCATTCAGCCTAATATTCTGGCTCCCCTTGCCTCAATCCATTATGCGGAGTAAACTATATTATCAATCACCTTCTGCAATACCACCAAGCAGAAGGCAGGCTGGCCCCATCATGCCATCTGCATGTGCACCTGCTCTCAGCAGCAGTGGCTGCTGAGGGTCTGCTGGCCTGGAGATGCCCTGGCCCAGAGGGCACCACTATGAACTCACATTTTTATCAGAACTAGTCCAGGATTTAGGAAGAAAAACTGGAGAGAGCCAAAGACAAAGACAGGACATGAATGACAGCTTACAAATGTGAGCCACAAAATCTCTTCGGAGAAGGGTCACAAAGCACCTTACCCACCTATAGGGCCTATAGAATTTCAGTCATTATTGCCTTTTTCCTACTTTAAGAAAATCCTTTAAAATTGCTTTTATTGCATGAAATATATACTTCAGTTTATTTTTAAAATATATTCAATCATTATTTATTAGCAAAATAATTATCATAGCATATCATAATCTCAATTTCCTATTTTTAATACTCAGAGTACTCAAGTAGACAATGGTGGGTACATAGAAATATTATTAAATAAATTCACATTAGACCTGCAAAATTTGTCAAGATTTAAATGTTAAATTATTCCTGATTATTGCTTTTACGAGCCTGGTAAAGCAGTCCTGACTTTAAAAGTTTTCCTAGAGTGCTGAAACCAGTTTGGCTCAGTGGATAGAGCGTCGGCCTGCAGACTGAAAGGTCCCAGGTTCGATTCCGGTCAAGGGCATGTACATTGGTTGTGGGCACACCCCCGGTGGGGGTGTGCAGTAGGCAGCTGGTCAATGTTTCTCTCTCATTGATGTTTCTAGCTCTCTATCCCTCTCCCTCTCTCTCTGTAAAAAATCCATAAAATATATATTTTTTTAAAAAGTTTTCCTAGAGCTAATTCTCAATGAACAAGAAGCTCAAGTGAGTATACTGGAAAGATATGAAATCTATAATAAAGGCAATGCAAATGAAAACTAACCCAAGTAAGTGTAAAAATACCCAATTTTATTAATAATAAAATAAATACACATTAAAACAATGAGCTATCATCCCAATTACTATTAAATTAGGCAAGGCAAAATGGTAGCTCTAAAAGCACATGAGGGAAAGTGTGTCTCTGTCAGTCATACACTAATTGATATACTTTTTCTAGAGAACAATGTGGCCAAAAAAATGCAAAATCTTTAAAAATGCTCATTCTTTGACCCAAATTCTATCTTCATGAACCTGCTGTACATTTAAAAATAATCACAGAAAATAACACAAAGACTTATTCCCAAAGATGTTCATTTATTTTATATTTATAGTAGTGAATATATTTGTAGCAGTGATTAATAAATTGAATAAAATTTAAGTACTCAGCCAAAGAATTATATAAGTTATAGAATGGACACAAAATGAATTATTACACAACCATTTAACATTAATATCTATAATAATAAAAGGATAATATGCTGGTTAGACCGGATGTCCAACGTCCTTCTGGACTTCCTTCCTTCCAGATAAAGCCGCAGTGATAGGGGACTGAGGCAGAGACAGCAGATGTCATCCCAGCCAAGGCCCTTGTATGAATTTCATGTATCAGGCCTCTAGTATCATATAATAAAGCTAAAACGTTTTTAAATAAGTTAAAAAAGAGCACAAAACATTTCATCCATGTACAAGAGACCAATACAAAAAAATATGTATTGGAAAGATACATGCCAACATGTTAACCATAGTAACCACTACATGAGGAGAGTACAGGTGACTTTTAATTGTATTTTCAAATGCTCTACAATCTGCAAGCTATTTTTTTTTTAATTGGAAAGAATAATAGTTTTTAAAGTCTACAGGTCAACAATCAATGATACTTCTAAAAATCAGCTATTTTTTAACACTAAAACCAGCCTTATGAAACATAAGCCTAATACAATAAAAATAGAATTCCTTATCATTTAATTCTGAATAATTCTTAAAGTGTTTATGACTTTGATAATCACTGTCACAATATAAACTTTTAATAAACAATAATCAATAGCAAAGAAAACATCATTTATCCCCAAATGGAATTATACAATAGATTTTAAATGGACATTATGGTTTATACCCCTGGTGATTTTCTTCCCCTAAAAATCACTGTGTGAAAGATGAAAGAATAATTTTATCGATTCCAATTTTGAAAAGGACAAAACACTATAAAAGCAATTTTTCTAATAAATAAATATCTTAGTATAAATAAAACTAAGAATTTTTAATTAAATATTGGATTACAATGGTAATCTAATGAATCTTTGCTAACTACAGTGAAAATAAACAATAGAAACATCCCCCCCCAAAAAAAACACAAAAAAAAACACATGTTTATGTGCAGGCATCCACTGGCAGCCTTAGAACATATCCCCCATGAACAATGGATGATTACTGTTTATTATAACAGGATAATAAAGTTATGGTAAATAAATACAATATGTATTAAGGGAGTACAAGTTAGGAAATGTAACCTGGGCTGGAAGTTTAGGGAAGAATTCTAGAAAGAAGTGTTTTATATCTGGGTAATAAAAGATAAATGTTATCCAGTCAGAGAAGGGATGGAAGATCAGGGAGCAAAAGGTGTGGTACACTAGAACCAGAGTTTCTTGAGGGAAATGGCCTACAGTAGCACTGGATAGGAGGCAGGACCTATACTGTCACATGAGCTTCACCAGGTGTTCCACACACCCACACCTGGCTCCAGCGGAGACAGAAGGAAGGAGCACTGGAACCAGGAAGAGAAGTGCTTTCCTGCTGTATCACATTGTACTTTCCCTCCAGCACCCTTTACTGACAAAGCTAACATTGCAACTGCTAACAAATGAGAACTATTACAGGGCCAGTCCCAGTCTCACAAAGCAAAGCAAGGAATGCTGGATTTGGGGCTGAGAAACAATAAATTAATAACTGGCACACTACCTTTCCTATCAAAGAAAGAAATCTGCCTTACTCGTGTTTGTGTGTTTTTTTATCCTTGGCCCCTACCACACTGCCAGGCATAAAGTAGGAATTCAATAAATGTATAAACCATGGTAAAATGGAAAGAACACAGAATTTAGACCCAGGCAGATATTGGTTCAATGCAGACTAGTCATGGGGGACCAGGGAAGGGGTGGCACACAACAGCAAGAAAGGACTGGATTTCCCAAAGGTCAGCTCGCACAGAATTGTGGCCGCTTGGAAGCATTTAGAATCCAGGTCACATTTAGGAGTTTTATAAAACATAACTTCCTCTGATGCTCTTTATACGGATCTTCAGAGAGAGGCAATCTTTTAAAAGAACTGCAGATGGGGCAGGTGTGGTTCAGTGGATTGAGTGTGATCCCATGCATCAAGAGGTCATCAATTCAATTCCTGGTCTTGGCACATGCCCAGGTTGCAGGCTCAATCTCCCTAGTAGGTAGTCGATTGATGTTTTTCTCTCATCATCAATGTTTCTATCTCTCTTTCCCTCTTCCTTCCCCTCTCTAAAATTAATAAAAACATATTTTAAAAATAAAGAAATAAAAGAACTTCATGAATTTATGACAACAATGAAACAACTGAGTTGAAGCAGGCCAATAGGAAATGTCCCCAAATAATGTGAGGCAACAAACAAATCTGAAACCATGTATTCTTCCTAAGCTGTTTTTTTTATTTCTCACAAAATACTGATTGTTCATTTAAGGAATTACATACTTTATTATCAGTGGTATCAAAACCTCTTATTTTCCTATTCTTAAAATCACATTCTGATGTCACAAACCTTTGATGATAAAACAAGATACCTCTTTGCAGAATAACACATAATAAACACAGGTTTAATTTTGCCCTGTTATAAACAACCTCGCCTTGTTGAACAGAGCCAACATTGTTAAATTACACATTTCAATGTTTTTTAAGGCTCTAGATCACATGTGTCAAACACAAGGCCCGCGGGCCAAATCCGTCCCGCCAGGCCTTGCAATGTGGCCCGCACCGTGCTGTCATCACTGCACTCCGCTGCGTTTCCATCACAATGACAGTTTATGACTGTTCAGTAAACCATTCGGCCCGCGATTTAGGCTGGATTTTAGATTTTGGCCCCTTCTCTGATTGAGTTCGACACCCCTACTCTAGATTTTACCCAAAAGAGCCCTGTGTCGGATTTCTACATAAAGCTATACATAGAAAGTAAAGATTTTCTTTCAATCAGAATAAAAAAAAATTGCAGATGTAGACAGTGGCAGACAACATTCAGTCATAATAAAGTCTTGCTAATTGAGAAAACAATTCCAGACAAGTGACGAACTATGTTTGTGGGGGGAAAACTAAACACTGCTAACAGTGCTTTCGTTGTCACAAAATTCATCCTGTTTTCCTTAATTTGGCATCTACACTAGTAAAAAGAAATATGCAAATTGACCATCACTTTGCAATGCCCACAAGCCAATCAGGAGTGAATATGCAAATTAACCCTACAAAGATGGTGTTGGTCCCATCCCCCAGCCATTCTGGGCCTCTGTGCAGCATGCATGCAGGCACAGAACGGCCAGGTGGGGCAGGACGAGGAGTAGAGAGAACTACAGGAGCAGCGCTCCAGCTGGAGCAAAGACTACAGTATCCAGGTAAAGTGAAGACTAAAAACAGCAGCCAGAGTGAAGATGGAAGGCAGTCGCCAGAGCGAAGGCCTGGGTATTGGGTGCCGGAGGAAAACTGGTGCCAGCAGCCAGGGGAAAGAAGGCCTATTGCATGAATATTCGTGCAATGGGCCTCTAGTCTACACTATTAAGAAATATGCAAACTGACCATACCTCCTCAATGCTCACCAGCCAAAGTGGAGAGAGTATGCAAATTTACTCAACAAAGATGGTGGGTTAATTTGCATACACAGGCACGGAGAGAAGACTGAAAGCTCCAGTCCAAGCAAAGACTGAAGATTGAAGACTGAAGAGGCTTGGCTTCTCCACTGCGGATGGAGCAAAGGCCTGGGTCCCGAGTGCCGGAGGGAAACTGGTACCGGGAAGGAATGTCTATTGTATGAATCTTCGTGCAACGGGCCTCTAGTATATTTATAAGAAAACTAACTTCAAATGTAAAGTCACATCTTGAAAAACCACTAACACTTAGGAATCCATAAATATTATAAAATGAGATGTTTTTTATAAATCAACATAGTTCATATCATCCTATATAATAAAAGCCTAATATGCTAAATGTCCAGTCATCGGTTGTCTATTCAACCAATCAAAGTGTAATATGCTAATGATATGCTAATGCCACTCAACCACTCAATATGATGTGCATTGACCACCAAGGGACAGTCAACTGGTGGATCAAGTGCTATGATGTTCACTGACCACCAGGTGGCAGAAACTCCAACCAGTAGTTTAGCTTGCTGCTGGGGTCTGACCAATCAGAATTGAGCGAGAAATGCCAGATAATTAGCATATTCCTCTCTTATTATATTGGATTACATGATATTGTATACAGAGAAACCTAAAGATTCCACCAAAAATCTACTAGAATTGATAAATGAATTTGACACCATTATAATTAACTAGTTATTAATAACAGGAAAGGAGCAAAGAGAAGGAAAATGTTATAGACATGTCATTTAGGCAGCTTCACGAGTAAGCTCAAGCTTTACACTCACCAGGAAGCCACCTGTCTATTTCCCACAGATTGCTGGGGGTAGGGGCTGGACAGGGAGAAGAATAGACACATGTCCAATAAACTTGAGTGATACTAGGAAGGCACTTTCTTGTCAGTTACACCTGGGAACAGGTCATTAGGCAGAATGGGTATTGCCACTAAAAGGACACAAAATTTGGGATATTTAATTCCCTAAACAAAGAAGTCCATTCTCTTGGCATGTTACCCTTGACTCCTGGCTTGCACGACCCTCTCACCCCTGCTTACTATCATTCTCCCATGTGGCCCACAGCCACATACATAATGGACTAATGGATTACAACTAGCCTGATGCTGAACTGGACCCGGCTGCAACATGTAATGGAAATTTTGGATACTGGCTTTGCTTTTAGCTTTACTGAAACACCAGCTACACTTCTATGACTGGATGGGACCTTGGGAACCCACGGATGTAATTTCACACAAATAAAAATCATTCATTTTAACACGGGAATCTCAGAAATTTCTTTTTCTTAAGATATCATAAGGACCCCAGCCCCAACCAAGTGGAGAAAATAACACATAAATTTCCTCAGTAACAAATTCAGCAAAGTGGCAAGATACTAAATAAATAAGCAAAAATCAGTTGTATTTTTATTCACCAATAATGAACTATAAGAAAGGGAAACTAAGAAAACAATCCCATTTACAAGTGCTTCATAAAAAGCAAAATACATTGAAATAAATTTAACTGAAGATGTAAAAGATTTGTACTCAGATAATGATAAAACAATGCAGAAAGAAATTAAACATACAATTAAGTAGAAACGTATACTAGTACTGTATTCATAAATAAGAAGAATTAACATCATTAAAATGTCAATACGATACAAAGCAATAACTCCTATAGCAAGACACCATAGAAAAACAAATATTCCAAAACTTTATGTGGAACCACAAAAGATCCAAATAGCCACAGCAATCTTGGGAAAAAATAACAAAATTGAAAGAATCATGCTATCTATTATTAAACTATGCTATTAGGCCATAGTAATCAAAATAACATGGTACTGGCATAAAAACAGACATATAGATCAATGGAACAGAGTAGAGAGCCCAGAAATAAGGTCACTCTTTATAGTTCAATTAATCCATTTGAGTTTATTATTTTATAAAAGAAGGTGGTCTAGATTTTTTGTTTTTGTTTTTCTTTTCTTTTTTTCTTTTTTTACACACCATTTTTCCAACACCGTTTATGTATTTTGCCTTTTTGGAATACTGCTAGACGGAGTACAGATACAGAGAAGAGACTGACAATTGTCAGAGGGGAGGGGATTGGGAGCTGGGTGAGAAGGGTGAAGAGATTAAGCAAAGAAAAAAAGAAAGAGTGAGGGAGGGCAGGGTAGAGGGGGGCAAAGAGGGGAGAAATGGGGGACATCTGTAATACTGTCAACAATAAATTTTTAAAAAGGAAGACTCATGGACACAGACAGCAGTATGGTGATTGCCAAAGGGGGGGGGGGGGGGGGGGTGGAAGAAGGTAAAGGGAAAATGAATGGTGATGGAAGGACACTTGACTTGGGTGGTAAACACACAAAACAGTATATAGATGATGTATTATAGAATTGTATACCTAAAACAGGTATAATTTTATTAACCAATATCACCCTAATAAATTCAATTTAAAAATAAATAAACAAAATTAACACCAGACAGGATGTGGGAAAAATCCATAATGGAATACAAGTGGTAACAAGTTAACCTAATTGAATTACAAATTAATAACATAACAACATTAAATAGGGTGGCAAAGGAAAAATCTAACCTATATAACTTTGGAAAGCAACATTTTGACTACATTATATAAAATTAAAGACAAAAAAATCAAACATTATCTTCTATTTAGAAAATATTTTTTCACGGGATGATGGGTAATTTTGAAACTAAACTATTTGTTTAATTGAACAAATAACATATATACTATAGAAAATGAGAGCTGTGTTTCTCGCTATTACAGAATGGAGTTAGGTATATGAGAAGGAGGATAGGCAAAAATGAATCCTGTGCAGTATATATATAGAAATAGATACAGATGTTTGCATATACATATATATATATATATATATATATTCCTAGCTCTATCTACTAACAGTACCTAGAAGCAATGATTTCCCAATAGCAAGAAACATTAACTGGTGCTCAGATTAAGTTTCTTTATACCACTCTCAATGAAAAGACAAAGGCAAGGAAAGTATAAAATGAGCCTAAACTACCAGAAAGTAAGAAGCCAACTTAGAATTTCCATTGGCCTAATCCAGAACAATTTAAGCAATAAAATGATAGTGATTACATCACACAGAATAAAATAAATAACCTGGGTTCCATCATGAAATAAATGAATGAATAAATAAATAAAAAAAGTAACAAAGGAGAGGAGTCTGCTCTTCTTTACAGTAAGATTTTAATCGTTATTGTCATTGACATGATGAAAGTAGAAAAATCACCACCTTATAAATACCACAGTTTTAACTGTTGCAGGCAGGAATGATCAGCGGATGCTAAATGTAATGGTAAAAGCATTGTCAATAATAAATGTATCACAAAAAAATTATTAATTCCAAAGAAAGAGATAGTAATTTTACTATGGAGAAAGCTGGAAGCTACTACCTTAATTAAGTAAATTTATCACCTAGTTGCTATATGTTAAAGTTGATTAATAAGATATGTAACACCCAGATTCCCCTTGATATGACACACTAAGAAGGACACATATCTATCACTCCCACACACATCTTACCTAATAATAGACAAACATGCTAATTGACCGTACCTTCACGACGCCCACAGCCAATCAAGAGTGACTATACAAATTAACCCAATAAAGCTTGAAGTTAATTTGCATACGTGCCCAGGGGCGGGGCGGAATGCTTGCATCGTCGCCATGACCACAACACAGGCATTCCACCCCAACTCTAGCCACTCTGGGCCACTAAGCAGAGTGGGAAGGTGGAAAGGCAGCTCAGGCCAGAGCGAAAGCAGTGCTGGCAGCCAGGGAAAGGAAGGCCTATTCTGCACGAATCTTCGTGCATCAGATTTCTAGTACTTAATAAAATGCAGAACCTCTGAATCTAATCTAGAGGAAATATTAGAGGACAACCACAAATTAGGCAATATTCTACAATATAGGCACTACTCTTCAAAAGTGTCAATCTCATAAAAGTCAAAGACAGACTGAGGAACCATCCCAGATTGGAAGTGATTGTGACATGACAACTAAATAAAATGTTAGATCCTAAGTTGGATCCTACACCAGAAAATAGACAAAATTTGAATAGGCCAGAATAATAGTTAATAGTGCTATATCATTATTAATTTCCTGTTTTTATAATTGCACTAGAGGCTGGTGCATGAAATTCGTGCACTCAGGGCTGGGGGGGTGTCCCTCAGCACAGCCTGCGCCCTCTCGCAGTCTAGGAGCCCTTGGGGGATGTCTGACTGATGGCTCAGGCCCGCTGTTCTGCTCACCAGCCGTGAGCCTGCCTTCTGGCCGAGAGGCACTCCCTCTGTGGGAACACACTGACCACCAGGGGCCAGATCCTGCATTGAGCATCTGCCCCCTGGTGGTCAGTGCACATCATAGTGATAGGTCTTTCCACTGTACGATCAATTTGCATATTAGCCTTTTATTATACAGTATTATGGTAATATAAGGTATCTGACCATTAGAAGAAAGCAAAAGGTCAATGGAGATTAATTGCATTATTTTTGCAACTTTTCAATAATACATTATTTCAAGATACAAGTTAAAAATTTTTAATTCTATCAAGTTCCAGTGAAAACGTATTTATAAATATTTAAATTAGCCAATTATTAGGTAAAAAGGTAAATGTTCATCAACAGGTGAGTAGTTAAATAAAATGTCATTTATATAAAATTGAACACTCTCCTATATAATAAAGAGTTAATATGCTAATTAAAACAGATGGCAGAACGACCTTCCGGAACAACTTTTCGAAATGATCAGTGGGTGGCAGTTGGAGCCAGGGGCAGCTAGGCATCCAGGGCTGCAAGGACCGAGGCAGCCAAGGTTGCAAAGGCCTATCCTTGCATGAATTTCATGCATCAGACCTCTAGTAAATCCATAAAGAAATCCTAATATATAAAAACTCTGGGTCCGTCACAACCAGAGGCTTGACCAGCCAAAAGTTAGTCCTGCAGTCAGTGTTCGGTTGCCATAGCGAGGCCCAGCACTGACTGCTGAGAGGGCTGCGTTTTATGCCCAGAGAAAGGCCTGACGAGAGAAGTGGGGTATTATCTGTAGCCTGGGTGGCAGTTATTAATCAGCACTTGGCCTCTCTCTTCCTCTCCAGTCTGTGCCAGCAGACACACCTCCATTTCTCTCCAGTCCTCCACTAATCAACTTTTCTGATCAGGCCCCATTGTTAGGCCCAGAGACACTGACTGACATAGAAACCAACCAATCAGAACCAAATCTTGGTTAACTGTGAGGAGCCAATGGCTGCCTAGGAGGTGGAGCATTTAATGCTGACTGGCATAGAAAACAACCAATCAGAACCAAAGCTGGGTGAAGCGTGAGGAGCCAACAGCTCCCTAGGAGGTAAAGCTTTTGACACTGACTGACATAGAAACTGACCAATCAGAACCAAATCTGGGTCAACTGTTAGGAGCCAATGGCTGCCTAGGAGGAGGAGCTTTTGACACTGACTGGCAAAGAAACTGACCAATCAGAGCCAAATTGGCTGGCAGAGGAGGACAGTTGGGGGTGAGATCAGGCTGGGAGGAGAGGGCAGTTGGAGGCAACCAGGTCTGCAAGAAGGGCAGTTGTGAGCGAGATCGGACTGGCAGGGGAAGGCAGCTGGGGGAGAAATCAGGTTGGCAGAGGACTGTTGGGGGCAAGATCAGGCCGGAAAGGGGGAACACTTGGGGGCAAGATCAGCCCAGCAGGGGAGGGCAGTTAGGAGTGATCAGGAAGGCAGGCAGAGGCAGTTAGAGGTGATCAGGCAGGCAGGCAGAGAGGTTAGAGGCAATCAGGCAGGCAGGCAGTTGAGCAGTTAGGAGCCACCGGTCCCAGATTTGAGAGGGATGTCTGATTGGAGAGGGTGCAGACAAGGCTGAGGGCACCACCCCCAATCCATGCATGAATTTTGTGCACCAGGCCACTAGTAAGACAATAAAGAAATATTCTATGAAACCACACATAAAAAAGAATGAGGAAGCCTTAGGTATTCCAGAATGTGTGGTTTAAGTGGGAAGAAAGAAAGGGACGGGAGAAGAAAGAGAGTCAAGAGAGATAAGAGGAGTGAGAGAGGAAGGGAGGAAAGAAAAAGGGAGGGAGAGAGGGAAGAGTAAGATTTGTTGTAACCCTTTCTGCTGTTATAAGCAACTAGAGGCCTGGTGCACAAAATTCGTTCAAGGGGTGGGGACAGAGGGGGATTCCGGGACCCCTCCCGAGGATGTATACTGCAGGTTCGGGCCTAAACCAGCAGTTGGATATCCCTCTCGCAATCTGGGACCCCAGGCTCCTAACTGCTCACCTGCCTGCCGGACTGATCCCCCATACTTTCATCTGTTGGCCTGATACCCCTAACTGCTCTCCCCTGCCGACCTGATCACCCCTAACTGCCTCTGCCTCAGCCCTGCCACCTTGGCTTTGTCTGGAAAAACATCTGGAAGGTCATCTGGAAGATGTTCGGTCTAATTAGAATATTACCCTTTTATTATTATAGATGGCACAATAAGTGACTTTATATTCCTACCCTTCCAGACAACTGTTTCTAATCTGTAGGTGAAGGTTATAAAACACAGACTTGCTAAATAAAGTGATATATATTTTTCTAATTTTTACACCTATCAAAAAAATTACTTTCCTAGAAACCTTTAATTATTAAAACTCTCACCAGAGCAATGTATCCAAGTAAACATTTCCTACCATCTTAGAAACACTGGGTTTGCTTTAAAAAAACAATTTTTTTTTCAATCTACTTGGGAAATAATAGTATCCATGTTATTTGGCCACTTGCATTTCTTCTTCTATAAATTGCTTGTTCATACCACTTGGAAGTTTTCAATAAGACAGTCTCTTTTAATGCACTTTTGACATTATTCATTTATATATATATATATATAAACTAGAGGCCCGGTGCATGAAATTCATGCACAGCAGGGGGCAGGGGTGGGGAATCCCTCAGCCCAGCCTGAACCCTCTTCAATTTGGGACCCCTTGAGGGCAGTCAGACCTCCCTCTCACAATCCAGTACTGCTAGTTCCAAACCACTCACTTGCCTGCCTACCTGATTGCCCCTCACCGCTTCTGCCTGCCAGCCTGAATAACTGATTGCCCTAACCACTCCCCTGCCAGCCTAATTGACCCCTAATTGCTCTGATGCCAGCCTGATTGCCCCTAACTGCCCACCCCTGTCAGCCTGGTCACCCCTAACTGCCCTCCCCTGCAGGCCTGGTCCCCCTCCCCCCCCCCAGCTACCCTCCTCTGCAAGCCTGGTCACTCATAACTGTCCTACCCTTCAGGCCTGGTCAGCCGCAACTTCCCTCCCCTGTTGACCTGATCACCAACAACTGCCCTCTCCTGCTGACCATTTTGTGTCCACATGGTGGCAGCCATCTTGTGTGTTGGAGTGACGGTCAATTTGCATATTACTCTTTTATTAGATAGGATGATATACTACATGTGTGTATTTGTGTGTGTGTGTGTGTGTGTCTGTGTGTCTGTGTGTGTCTTTAAATCTATAAAAAAAAATTTAATCTTGTTTTGGGTGCTTCAGGCCATAAGCAATTTTAATATTAAGTTACTAACTCTGTCAAATATTTCTGGATTTTAGTGGCCATTTACAGGATAAAAGCCAGAGGTGCTAGATGTCCTCTTTGCACAAATTTGTCTATACAAAGAATTTCATATATCCTACATGACTGCTTATCATCCCATTAACATTTATGCATGTAAAGAACATATTTACAATACCTGCTCCTAGAATCTGACTTTATTTTACATATAAACATAACGTATCTCTTAATTTCAGGAACCTAACTTTTGTACAATTGGAGGGAAAAGCATACTTTGTTTGATTAAGAATTTTACCAAGAGTTGTCATCCATTCTGGAAAGGCACATGTCATTCTTGGTATTTAAGTTGTTAAGACTACACACATATCAGAATGCATTCATTACTCAACATTCAATGCAATTCTGTACATATGTAGGCAATTTCATTAAATATTCCAGTGTATTTGTGCCTGAGCATTTATATTTTGAAATATTTATTACATTATTGTTTGTTTTCCCTTATTTTAATTATATTGCTTGCATTATTTGTCATTGTGTGTAGTAAATTATATTATGCATGAATTTCACTTCAGAATAAAAGATACACTGCAAAACGTTTGTTATAAAAAGGATCATTGGGACTGACAAGGTTCAGAAACAGTGCCCTAGGTCTACTGGAAAAGACTCCCAGGATTCTAGGTCTCTGAGACCCACTCATCCCCAGGAGAACTACAGATAAGCCCCCTTCTCTAATCCCAACTACTCAGTGCACCTTATTCCCAAGACCCAGCTGCATCTGTTCTCCCCTAACGCCCGGTTCTGTCCATTTCCCAAAGTTAATTAGGCAGTGAGACAATGAAGGGATCACAAACATATACACAAGGCACCCTGTGCCCAGGATTTGCACAATGTAATACCCATCAGTTCTATTTTTATGGTTTTTTTCATTACCCTTTTAAACCTTTGTTATTTATTAAAATAACATTAAAAGAGTAAATTAGTCAGTATTTTAGCTGTGGGTGTCCAAAAGCCTATTTTTAAAAGGGTGACTCAAAGCATTTTCTCATTTAAAGTAGAACAAATACTATCATAAAATATTCACAGACTCTTAAGGAAAGCATCAAATCAAATGTTTAAATTTTGTCATAAACTTGCTTATCTGATCCTGCTTATAATAGAAAAGAAATTTATGATCAGGAAAGCATATCACTGGCTGGCACAAAGGATAAGCTGTTTACTTCTGAAATATATTGTAAAAGAGGTCCTCACATAAACCTTAATTTGTACTTGTCCCAAAACAGTTTCTAACATATGATTCTGTCACTTTTGTGGTTTGTTGGGTTTTTTTTGTTTTGGTTTGGGAAAGTCTTTATTTTATTCAGTCTTCATTAGGTAGGAATTGGCCTGCATTAACATCCTACCTAATAAAATAATAATATGTAAATTAACCATCACTCTGCTCCAGCCACACCCACCAGCCAATCAGAGCAAGTATGCAAATAAACCCAACCAAGATGGCTATGGCCACAGAGAACAGGAGGGAGACTAGGGTTTCTCTAGCAACGAAAGAAGCCAAGCTTTCCACCTGCCCTTGCCAGCCTAAATTTCCACTCAAAACTACAAAGTTTCAATTATATAAGGTAAACAAATCCAAACATAAATGGCAGCAGCCACGGAGCAAGCAGGAGGCTTGGCTCCCCTCCAGGCTACAAAGTTTCAATTGTAGAAGATAAATAAATTCCAGATACCACGGACTCTGCTTGGGTCACCAGGGGGCATGGCTGGCCTGTAAACCACCACAAGCCCCTTGCTCAGGCTGCCTCACGGGCCAAGGGAACCCCCACCCTGATCCAGGACACCCATCAGGGCAAACTACAATAGCTGGCACCCACCCATGCACCAGGCCTCTATCCTATCTAATAAAAGAGTAATATGCAGATTGACCATCACTCCAACACACAATAGCTGCCCCCATGTGGTCAAAGATCCTGCCCCCATGTGGACACAAGGTGGCCACCACAGTAAGGCCAGCAGGGGAGGGCAGTTGGAGGGACCAGGCCTGTAAGGAAGGGCAGTTGGGGGTGATCAACCCTGCAGGGGAGGGCAATTAGGGGTGACCAGGCCAGCAGAGGAGGGAAGTTGGGAGCAAACAGGCTGTCAGGGGAGCAGTTAACCATCAATCAGGCTGGCAGGGGAGTGGTTAGAGCACATATGTCAAACACTAGGCCCGCGGGCCAAATCCGTCCCGCCAGGCCTTGCAATGTGGCCCGCACCGCGCTGTCATCACTGCACTCCGCTGCGTTTCCATCACAATGACAGTTTATGACTGTTAAGTAAACCATTCGGCCCACGATTTAGGCTGGATTTTAGATTTTGGCCCCTTCTCTGATTGAGTTCAACACCCCTAGGTTAGAGGGTAACAAGGCTGGCAAGCAGAAGTAGTTAGGGGCAATCAGGAAGGCAGGCAGGTGAGCAGTTAGGAGCCAGCAGTCCTGGATTGTGAGAGGGATGACCAACTGGATCAGGCCTAAATGGGCAGTCAAACATCCTTCAAGAAATTCCAGATTGAAAAGGGTGCAGGCTGGGATGCGAGACACTCCCACCCTCTTCCCCCCCCCCTCGCCCCCCCCCCCCACCACCACCACTGCACGAATTCTGTGCACCGGGCCTGTAGTCCTGTAGTTACATTGTATATAAGATACAATGTCCCTTTATTCTACATTGAGAAAACTCTCTCTCTCTCCCTCTCTCTCTCTCTCTCTCTCTCTCTCTCTCTCTCTCTCTCTCTCTCCCTCCCTCCCTCCCTCCCTCCCTCCCTCCCTCCCTTTCTCCCTCCCTCCCTCTCTCCCTCCCTCCCTCCCTCCCTCCCTCCCTCCCTCCCTCCCTCTCTCCTTTTCTCAGCATAAAAAAAAAAAAAAAAAAAAAAAAAAAACACACACACACACACACTAAAGAATGAGCCATTAGTTTCTTTTTTCCTTACTTTCCATTGTCCTAGGAGCTATACTGGTAAAAACATTGCAGCAACAAATGTCTGCTATTTTGCTGCCTATGGCTTCTAAGGTTTTTATGGTTTCCAATCTCACATTTAAGTCCTCTATCCATTTTTAGTTTTTTTTGTATATGGTGTAAGTTGGTGGAATAGTTTCATTTTTTTGCAGGTATCTCTCCAATTTTCCCAGCAACATTTGTTGAAGAGACTAGACTGTCTTGACTTCATTGTATGCTCTTGCCTCTTTTGTCAAATATTAATTGAGCATATTAGCTTGGATCAACTTCTGGGTTCTCTATTCAGTTCCATTGGTCTATATGTCTTTTCTTGTGCTAGTATCAGGCAGTTTTGAGAACAGTGGCTTTGTAGTACAGCTTGATATCTGGTATTGTGATCCCACCAATTTTGTTTTTCTTTCTCAAGATTGCTGCAACTATTCAGGGTCACTACATAAAAATAAAAAGCTTCAGCATAGCAAAAGAAACCATCAACAAAGCAACAAGAAAGCCCACTACATGGGAGAACATTTTGCCAAGGTTATCTCTGATAATGGTTTAATCTCCAAAATTTATAGGGAACTCATACAACTTAACAAAAGGAAAATAAACAATCCAATACAACAAATGGACTAAGGACCTAAATACAGGTCCTTATTTTGAAAGAGGACATACAGAAGGCCAAGAGACATATAAAAACACACTCAAAGTCACTAATCATCCGAGAGATGCAAATCAAAATGATAATTCGATACTGTCTCACACCTCTCAGAATGGCTATCATCAACAAATCAATAAAGAACAAATGTTGGAGAGGATGTAGAGAAAAAGGAACCCTCTTACACTGCTGGTGGGAATGCAGATTGGTGCAGCCACCATGGAAAACAGTATGGAGTTTCCTCAAAAAATTAAAAATGGAACTACCATTTGACCCAGTAATCCCACTTCTAGGAATATCCCAAGAAAACAGAAACACCAATCAGAAAGGATATATACACCATTATGTTCATAGCAGCACAATTTACAATTGTGTTAAAATTTGGAAACAGACTAAGTGCCCATCAGCAGATGAGTGGATTAGAAAACTATGATACATATACACGATGGAATACTATGCTGCTATAAAAAAGAAGGAATTCTTAACATTTGCAACAGTACGGATGGAACTGGAGAGCATTATGCTAAGTGAAACAAGCCAGTCAGAGAAAGATAAATATCACATGATCTCACTCATTTGTGGAATATAATGAACATCATAAACTGGTGAACAAAAATAGATACAGAGATAAAGAAGCATTGAACAGACAATCAAACTTCAGTAGGAAGGCAGGGGAGGGTTGGGAGGGGGCAGTAAGAAATTAACCAAAGGACTGGTATACATGCATATAATCATAACCAATGGACACAGACACTAGGGAGGTGAGGGCAAGTGGCAGGGCGTGGGGAAGGCTGGGGAAAGGTCAACTGGGGAAAAAGGAGACAAGTACACCTATTTGTAATACTTTAAACAATAAAAAAAAGTAAAAAATAGAACTTTTTAAATTAAAAAAATAATAATAATAACTCAGGGACTAAAAAATAAAGTGCACTGTAACAGGAAAAAAAAAGAATGAGCCATTAGAAGAAAACAAAGCATGCTTGGGTAGTCCTGATAATGGCTCAGCAGTGTATCTCTGCAGGAACACAAAAACACCTATTGTACAATGTTCAGGCCAGATTCTAGGATGAGAATTAAATATTCTTACCTTTCTTCTAATAATATCCAATGTCACCAACCTACAGAAATTCTACAGCAAGTTTTGTAGAACTATTTCCCAATGCTTAGATTTTCACTGGTTACATCTAATTTTTCATTTTTATCCAGGTTAAATGTAAGACACTGAATTTCCATCTTTGTGAAAAGAAGCATTATTCTCCAGGTGAAACAAACTTTTCAGAATAATATAAAATACTATTTTTGCACAATGAATTATAGAATAAATTTAACTCTCAAACCTGTGTTCCAGTTTGTTAAGACCTTCTCTAATCTACAATTTTAAATGCTGCTTTTTTAAAAATAAAATATTTTACAGTTTCTAGCCAAGTCAGCATGGCTCAGTGTTGAGCATCGACCTATGAACCAGGAGGTCACGATTCCATTCTCAGTCAGGACACATGCCCAGGTTGCGGGCTTGATCCTCAGTACGGGGCATACAGGAGGCAGCCAATCAATGATTCTCTCTCATCACTGATGTTTCTATCTTTCTCTCCCTCTCTCATCTAAGATAAATAAAAAATATGTTTTATATTTTTTTTCTTTTAGAATTTCTAGTTTCTAAATCAGGTTTATAATATGTTACAAAACTGAATCTTAGAAACAATGAAATATTTTCCTTATAGCCGAAACTGGTTTGGCTCAGTGGCAGAGCGTCGGTCTGCGGACTGAAAGGTCCCGGGTTCGATTCCGGTCAAAGGCATGTACCTTGGTTGCGGCCACATCCCCAGTAGGGGGGTGTGCAAGAGGCAACTGGTTGATGTTTCTCTCTCATCGACGTTTCTAGCTCTCTATCTCTCTCCCTTCCTCTCTGTAAAAAATCAATAAAAAATGTATTAAAAAATAAAAATATAAAAATAAAAATAAATATTTTCCTTATAGATTCCATTTCAAATATGTTCATTGCAGATCTTAAGAGTAGAAAGTAAGTATGTGAAAATCCCAATTACTCTAAATCCTCACTAAACATCATGGATTGGTTATTGGAAACCAAAACTTTAAGCCAAATGATGGTTAAAAAAGAGAGAGAGAGAGAGAGAGAGAGAGAGAGAGAGAGAGAGAGAGAGAACAAGAGTTCAGTTCCTACCACATATTACTGGTCAAAAAAACATCATAAAACTTCTAAATAAGACTCAAAACACCTCCAATATTAAACAGTGAAGTAAATGTGAGCTCTACATACATATAAGAAAGACTAACTAAAACAAGTCAGATAATGATTTTCTACCCCACTGATTCCATTCCTGGTCTTGGGTGACCAGAGCTTCTCCCAGCAGGTCAGGATGTAAGGTGGGACCCACCTTGGCCAGGATGCCCTTCCATCATCACAGGGCCAATCACACCCATACTCACTTAGACTCACTTCGTCAGACCAATTCACCTCAGGTGCACAGCTGCCAGTGCCCAGTGCTGGCCCCCAAACACTTGGCACTGTCAGCGGGTGTGAGCAGTGGCTGCTGGCCCCAATCACCCCTCAGGGTTCCTCCACCTTCCCCTGCTTCTGAGGGGCAATCAGAGCTGGCAGCCAGAGCTCAACACCAGTCCCAATTGCTTGGCACAGTCAGTGTGTGTGAAAGGTGGCTGAAGGCCCCAATTGCCCCTGAGGACTTCTCCACCTCTCTCTGCCCCTGAGGGGCAATCAGGGCAGCAGCCACTGCTCATACCCACTGACAGTGCTGGCCCCAACTAGCACCCACTGCTGGCACTGGCCCCAATCACTCTATGCTGTCAGCAGGTGCGAGCAGGGCCAGCGCCATCAGCATTTGGGAGCAGGGGCTGCCAGCAGACAGGTGTCTGGGGGCCATGGCGGGAAAGAGGATGGGCCGAGATCTGCCCCTGTGCCCACCACAGCCTTGCATCCCACAGTTCCTTTCAAGGTACACAAATTTGTGCACTGAGCCCCTAGTTGTTATATATCAAAATGGTGTTTTTCAAAGTACCTGCTGTATTCTTTTTTCATTATTATTATTTGGGTGTGCAACATCTAAGCCATGGGCCTCTCCTGTGTATTTTGTTATTACTTCATCAGACAGCTCAGAGTAACCAGAAGAAGGAAAGTTCTCAAATGTCAACTATGTGGTTTCTTAACATTCTGAATAAACAAGAGAAAGAAGGGTCATTTGTCTCCATGTATGTTGAGGACCTCATCTAACACACTGACAAGTGAGAAAGATAAATGAAATAGTATCTTGCTCTAAAATGACAACCTGAATCAGAGACATGGTTACCCCCAACCCCTTATCCTCTTTAGTAACAGAACCCCAGTTCTGCTAGGAATAACAATGTGACCAGTCTTAACCAAATGATAATATACTACATTTCCTAACCTCCCTTACCAATAGAGTAAGTCATTAGATATGGTTCCAGCCAATGAGATGTAAACACAGGGTTTTGAATAAGACTTCCTATAAGCTCCTTTAAAGGAGGGACAAAATCAACTGGCATTGTCCCCTTTGGTACTTCTTCTTTGGAAAGTACATATGATGGTTGGAGATCATGCAAAGACCATAAAACTGCAGACTTAGCTTTCACTGTCTATGAATTGGTAAATCGAAGCCAGCAACTTTCTAACTATGCACTTTGCATTGTATAAAGAAAAATAAGCCCCCTATCTTATTTAAGCCTCCACTTTTTGGGTTTTCTATGACATGCAGCTGAATTTAATTCTAAGTAATGCAATGTTATAGGAAAGAGAGATACAGAGGAGGTTCTATAAAAAGCTACAAAACACACTAATTCTGACAAAGGCTGGAATAAACCAAAGGATATCTATAGGAGTCCAAAGGATATCTATAGAGAAAATGCAAACATATAAGTTGGTTCATTCCTTTGTTCAACTATCATTGTCAACTACCGTACTAGGTGCTGGGATAAAAACATAGTGGCTGCCCCTAAGGAACTTTGAAATGGGATATAGACAGATAGAAATGATTAAATACAGGGTTATTTACATGGGGCAGCCACACACCCATTCTGAGTCTTACAAGGAATGCATCTTTTTCTAACACCCATAAAGGAGCTACCCAATCACCAAAGACTGTACTCAAAGGCCTCAGCCCTTCAAATATAAAAATAGTAACACAGGTAAATACAGGGTAGTTTGAGCAGGATATGTACCCAAAGGTAAGGAAGGCTATTAGCTAAAAGCACAGTTGCACATTACCCATGGATTTCATTTCTCCCTCACTGCCATGTCATCCCAAATTTTCCTGATCATAGACAACCATGCTTTAGTGTAATATAAAATCAAAGTAATTTCTTAAAAATGACTGAGAGGACACCTAAACGTAAGGAAAACAGTTACTATTTTAGTATTATGTCCTATGGTTGAAAGATCATGCATTTTCTATCAATATTTCATTTGTTATCAATTAATTTAACAACACTACTGAGTGACTAAAAATTGAGATTAGGTTTTCCACACTTAAAGCATAGAGTAAAGGGAGAATTAAACACAAGAGTCTTTTTTTTTTCCTCTGCTGTTGTATAAACACACAGACACCAAGAATAAGTAGAATAGCTTTCAAAACAAAACAATAGGAAATCACTCTTGGCTGAAAGCACAGGCTTAGATAATGTTGATTTCTTCTTTAATCCTGCTGAAGCAAGTTTCTGCATGCTTTCTGGGCCCTCCACCTACAGAGTTGTTAGGACAACAGCCAACACATATATTTAATTATGTAAGTATTCAATGCTATCAGCCAGCTGTTGCTAGTACATAATACACTGACCTCTTTCACTCACTCTCTTGCTTAAAATGGCAAAAACAAAGCAACTGTTGATGTAACAGTAATCATAAAATATGCAAAATACTGTTCTCCAAAAAGATTTTAGATAACTACAAAACTCAGTTTTGCATTTTAAAATGGCTT
Source organism: Pipistrellus kuhlii (assembly GCF_014108245.1). Classification (NCBI taxonomy): domain Eukaryota; kingdom Metazoa; phylum Chordata; class Mammalia; order Chiroptera; family Vespertilionidae; genus Pipistrellus; species Pipistrellus kuhlii. The sequence goes on along the minus strand of NW_023425515.1, from coordinate 124,130,952 downwards.
ACTACATCTGAACTGTTTTTTCTGTTCCTGCTTTGCAAATTAAGAAATCTTTCAAATGTAAATTTAACTGTTCCTTCATTTATGGATTTTTTTTTTAATTCAACCAGCAATTCAACCTCAAATATACTTTTTCCTTTATTTCCCATCAAATTTCTCACTGGGATAAGTCACAAAATAATCTCCCTGCATTCCCATTCATCTCCATGTGTTTCCATGCTTAGGGGATAAGCAACTAAAGCCTGTAACAGGAAATTGGTCAAAATCTGCTCTGAATTATATAACTCCTACCCCTCCCTTTAGGAATCAACAGAGAGCTCTTCATTTATGTTTCCAGAAAGCATATTACTTCAATACCATTATTAACCCCAGACTAGCCAATGGGGGAAAAGTAATACCAAAGTCCTAGCAACAGCAGAAGGTAGACTAAACAAAACCATGACTTAAGTCTTGAATAATACTAATTCACATATGGTACAAAAGAAGAAGACCTAACACATAAACAGCAACTTTTGCAGAGCAATTTGGTCTTCATCAAATCAGCCTTCTATTCACTGAATAACTCAGGGCCAACTGTTTACCCAGCACTGTTCTAAAAAGGGGTCCTTCAATAAATGGCAAGACCATATCATTGTCTGCATACTATCTTACTATTTGTCTCATTCCACAGAGATCCTACACTTAACCTTTCTAACACTTCTAATTCTTCCCCCACAACAGCCATGTTGATTTTTCCCTCACTTTGGTCATACATCTGCTATTTTTTGCTCATTCATCAAAACTGAATTTAATACTCAAAGGTAAGACAAGTGCTGTGTTAATAAAATAGTTGTATAGTTTATAATATACTTAACATAAAATGACATATTAACAATATCCTGCTGATGCCTGGGCAGCAGGGTGATGCTAAACTCTCTTCCCAAAAAGAGAAGAATAGGTTCAATCTATTGAGTGATTACAATTATGGACAAACACAAGGCCAAACATGACAAGGTTTTTATCTACAACTTTCTTACCCTCAAGATGAGATGCCTCCATTAATCTAATGGCCAAGATCCTAAAGCTGGCTAAGCTCACTTAGGTTGGCAGGAAAAATAGGGTCCCCCATTCATAGCTGAGCTTCAGCCAGCATGACCAAGTGGCTACTCCAATAAAAGAGAAAAATTCTTACCCCTCTTACTACTTCCCTCTGGAAAGAAACTGGAACAATAGTGACAAACAGAAGTTTCTAACAACAGGGACAGGTTTCTACCTAGCCCATAAGCAAACCATAAAAAGCAAAACAGCATATTTCTAAAGAGGGTTCTTTAAATACAATATTTGGGCTGGCCAGTGTGGCTCAGTGGTTGAATGCTGACATATGAACCAGAAGGTCACAGTTCAATTCCTGATCAGGGCATATGCCAGGTTGTGGGCTCGATCCCCAGGGTGTGGCGTGCAGGAGGCAGCCAATCAATGATTATCTTTCATCATTGGTGTTTCTCCTTCTCACTCCCTCTCCCTTACTCTCTCATATCAATAAAAATATGCTTTTTAAAAATTAAAAATACAATATTTGAAAATTAGAATGTTCTTTCCCCTTTTGCAAATATATAGCCTATTACTAAGTAGGGATTCAAAGTGGCTTTGAGGCACCATTCTTAGAATAATTGACAAGCAGTCTTACTCTAATAGTATCTGTTTCCCAAGGAAAAAAAAAATCATTACATGGTAGAGTCACAGAATCAAAGACTCCATAAAAAAGGGTTTTCCTGAGGTCAATAACCTGACTCCAACACTCATTCAATCTAGTAAAGAGGCAAATATGTAAACAAGTAATAAAATGTAATATGCAACAATAGATGTTTGTTTGGGATAAAGAGGAACACAGAACAGAGGGTGATTACCTCTGTGGATCGGGTGGTAAGGGGTTGGAGTTAGAAGGGAAATAACCTTTGAAATGAGTTCCAAAAGAGTAACTGTTTGCCAAGTAGAATTAGAAGGAGAGAGAGAGAGAGAGAACATACACATGCATTTGGGGGGGAGGGAAACATGTTCCAGGGGAAAGAATATATGCAAAACACATTATGTGTTTGAAAAATCACATAATATAAGGGAGAAATAAAAATCTATGTAAGATTAGCAAGAAACAAGGTCAGAAAAGTAGACAACAGATTTTTTTAAATACTTGTTACCAAAAAAATAATAATAATAACTTGTTATACTAATATGTTTATCTATATGTATCCTGTAGATGAGAAGGAATTGTTACAGGAGAGGAAAGCATGGAGGAGAGGAAAACATGGAGGGGAAAAAATAGAAGCAGAGAAAAGCTAAAAGTCTACTGTAATATTAAGAGCAAGAAATAATGAGAACCATAACTAAGACATTAGAATAGAGATGGAAAGAAATGATTAAATTCAAAAGATATGGTCTAGTTCAGTGGTCGGCAAACTGTGGCTCGCGCGCCACATTCAGCTCCCAAGCCTCAGTTTGCCTCTCTGTTGACTAATAAGTTTGCCGACCACTGGTCTAGTTTATGGCAATTTGATGAAACATGAGAACACAGTGGTTTACTGTGGGTGCCAAGAGGAACATTTTATTACCACTCTAGAGGCCCGGTGCACGAAATTCATAAATGGGCAGGAGCCCTAGGCCTGACCAGCGATCAGGGCCAATAGGGGCCTTCCGGCTGCCAGCCACGACCTTCCTTCATTCCACACTGCCCTCTGGTGGTCAGCACATGTCATATTGAGCAAACGAACTCCTGGTCCCCTGGTTGAACTCCTGAGGAGACACTTTGCATATTAGCCTTTCAAATATATAAAATAAGCAATAAAACATTGGGCAAAGGAAAGAGAAGGGAGGAGTCAAGAGGAGGAAGGAAAAGATACTTTAGAAGTAGAGTCAGTCCATCAGACCAGAGGAAAAAAACAGGGGAAAGAAACAGAGAACCAAGAAAAATCCTCATCTATATAATGGATGACTGTACAACCAAAGAACATAAGCAATAGGAATGGAAACACTAGCTAGGGAAAGGGAGAGGTAATGAAGAGGTTCTGATGATTTGAAGTGCCAATGAGGGATCTAAATAAAGAAGTATAGGAAACAGTGGGATACACAAGTCTGGATATTGGAAGAAGACCCTAAGGACTGAAAAAGAAATTTGGGAATAATCAGCATATAGATAGTATCTACACAATGGAAGTATAAAATGAGAAATGGTGAAAAGTAGTGTCAACTCATATTATACACAGCATTATTTAGAGGGAAAAGAAATCGCATCACATAGTGCCTGATCAGTAATACATATTAAGTCAAATAGTAAAATATTTTGAATTAACTCTCCAACTAGAGGGAAACTTGTAAGTGGGCAAGGATAGCTGAAACAATGAGACTGTGACTAGAAAAGCATACAATGATTCATTGTATGTGTTACTGACATTTTAAAAAATAACATAAAAGTGATATTGAATTAAAGCTATTTCATACAACTAGAAAAGCTAAAATTAGAATACCTAAGTTTAAAGAAAATTCTACAATCTAAAATATTTAAAAAATAATAATAAGTTTAACAAAACAACTTGTGTTACCTAACTTGTTTCTTGCAAAAGGCCAAACTAAATCCCAGTGTTTTATCTTCCAATGACAAATTTTTTTAATTAAAATTAAAAAGATAACTTGATTACTAACAAATCTAGTAAAAAATGGAACCAGTCAAGCCCTTGCCAGTGTGGCTCAGCTGGTTGAGCATCCTCCCTTGCACCAAAAGGTTGCAGGTTCGATTCCTGGTCAGGGCACATGCACAGCTGCAGGTTTGATCCCCTGTAGGAAGTGTGCAAGAGGCGACCAGCCGTTCAATGTTTCAATTTCACATAAATATCTCTTTCTCTCCTCTCTCTAAAAATGAACAAACTATTCTTTTTTAAAAAAAATAGAACTAGTCAAGTATTTTATTTTATTTTTAACTGATAATGACTAACTGAAAGGGAAAGCACTTCTCTATTCTTCTTAAGTCAGCTTTTTTGAAGACAATTTATTTTACATATTCAAGTTGAAATAATACTCTGGTACTTCCCCCAACTTCAATTTACTATAGAGCACTCAAAGTTAAATCTACATGAAGCAAATATATATATTTTCATAATAGGAAGAGCTATCTAATAATGAGGTTGATCAACAGAATTCTATACAAGGAGCTTTCCTGTAGACAGAAGATATACAAAGCAGGTATCCTCTCTCTTAAAACACACTTCTTTGTCCATTTCTCTATATTTCCAACAGTTCTTCCCAATATTTTCACTCAGATTCCTCCTATATTACCATGTATTTCTACAAGCAAAGGTGGCTCAAAGAACTAGTGACTCTTGTCTATCTACTATCAGTATTGCTAAGCCACAATGTCCATTTGGGTTAATAATGCACAAGGTCAGACAGAGGTTCACAGTCCATGATCAAAGCAAACTGGCAATTCTTTCTGTCATTTATATAGAACACACAAGATGTGTTTATTTTCACCAGCCTCTGAATGACCTCCTTTAGGTGGCATGGAAAAGATCCCACATTTCTATAAAGCATTAACTAAAGCAGTTTTCTTATTTGGTACTCTCATTAAGAGCAAATTTTATTTTTTTGAAACTTTTGATCTCTTTTAAAAACATCTTTGTTTGCTCAAGAACTCCTCATGTTAAAGGCCTTATGTCTAAATCAAATTGGTATAATGGATAAAACCAGGACAGGGCAACCACAAATGCCCCAGAGGAAAAGAGATGCATGCAATAGGCTGCCATCACCAATCATGGGCTGAGCAAGTTTTCCAAAATTAGTAAAAGGCAATAGCACTTAAGATTTGAAAGTCAAAGGCAGCAAAAAAAATTATTTTAACTCCATTTTTACTATTTAGTCCTCTTATTTTTTTATCAATCTGAACATCAATTATACAAACACTATAAACCTTTAGTAATTAGATCATTAGTACTTCTACTGAGCAGTACACCCTATAGATTATTACAGATATGCATTTTCATACCAGGTATTTTAATCAGATTAAGGAATTATTTGAAGAAAGGGTGATTTGTTATCAGCACTATTTTACAAAATGAAGATTTCCCATTAATTTTAAGCCAATATTCTCTCTGACCAAGATTAAATAATATTCTCCACAATATTGTTTATACTGTGAAGTTGCAAAACTAATATTTTGACCCACATCAGGAGAAATAGCTCATACTCTCCCTCCTCCCCCCAAAGAAATCTGTACATGGCCATCTTGTCAGAAATTCACAATCAATTTATGGGTCATCATCAATGAAAATGGATTAATCACATGGAAGACAGCAAACCCCTCAGAATCATTTTTCTTTACTCCTATAAAATTAGATGGTCTAGCCCTGGCTGGTGTAGTTCAGTTGCTTGGAGCATTGTCCCGTACATCAAGGTGGCAGGTTTGATTCTTGGTCAAGGAACATATTGATGTTGCGGGTTCAATCCCTGGCCTGGTCAGGGCACATGTGGAAGTTTAGGAGGAAACCAATCTCTATCTTTCTATCTATCTATCTATCTATCTATCTATCTATCTATCTATCCATCCATCTATCTATCTATCTATCTATCTATCTACCTATCTATCAACCTTCCTAGCTATCTAGCAATCTAGCTATCTCCCCACTTCCTGCCTCCATCCCTTCCACTCTCTTTCTAAAAATCAATGGGAAAAAAAGATCCTCAGGTGAGGATTAAATTAACAAAAAAACAAAACAAAAATGACAAACACTGGGGATGATGGGAAAGTGAAGCAATCATTAATTGCTTCACTATTTTTTCCTTACTGAGGGGAGTCCCAGTAAGGAAAAAATAGGTCCTTAGCCATTCTTTGTAATCTTTGTATTTGAGCATATGGGACTGAGGGCAACAAAACAAGGAGAAAGGAAACTCCTTACCAGACTCTCCCTGAATTTGTATTTTTAAAAAAATATATTTTATTGATTTTTCTTACAGAGAGGAAAGGAGAGAGATAGAGAGCTAGAAACGTCGATGAGAGAAACACTGACCAGCTGCCTCTTGCACACCCCCTACCGGGGATATGCCTGCAACCAATGTACATGCCCTTGACAGGAATCGAACCTGGGACCTTTAAGTCCGCAGACCAATGCTCTACCACTGAGCCAAACCTGTTTTGGCTGAATTTGTATTTTGCCTTATTAACCTGGGCTGGGGGGCAGTGCATGCAAGAGAGAAGGGGGAAGGATAGAGCTGGAAAATGAGAGAAGATAAATAGGTAGCATGACAAGGTATAATGAGTTTAAGAACTATGCATCTTTGTATTTCTTTGTTAAGAGATGACAAGGGAGAAAGCAGCTAAGTAAAGGAAAACGCTTGACAAGAGGAGGTAATCTATTACTAAAAGTTCTTAAATGTATAAAAGTCACTTGCATTTGATGTTTTCTCAATGTCAATTTATTACCGTGCTTTTTTTACAGTATTGTATTTATTTTGGAAACAAACCAAATGTTAGCTTAGGTGTTAACAAGAACTAGTTGTAATTATCAAATGTCTTCAAAGCCATATTTTTAAAAAATATTTAATCAACTCTAATATTGTTTTTAAATTATCTTCCAATCAAGCAGAATAGTGCATTAAAGGAATCTGTGCTTCCCTGCATTGGCTCTGTATTGTTAAAATGACAACCTTTCTCATATGGTTACCTCATTTAATCATTCAAACACTGTATCATTACTCTGAGCTACATTCACAACACAGTTTATGTGCATAACAAAACCCATTAACACAAGTTATATTTGAGTTTTTAAACTTGCAAAAACAATCTAGAAGTATATCCATTAACCCTATATAATAAAAGCCTAATATTATACTAAATGTCCAGCAGACTGAACAGCTGTTCAACCAACCAAAGCATAATATGCTAATGATATGCTAAGACCACTCAACAGCTCGTTATGACATGCACTGGCCACCAGGGGGCAGACAGTCCACAGGTCGACCAGTTGCTATGACATGCACTGACCACCAAGGGGCAGACGCTCTGATTGATTAGCTTGCTGCTGGGATCTAACCAATCGGGACTAAGCGAGATGGGCTGGACATGCCCTAGAGGCCTCCTGCAGTCCCTCCTCGGTTGACCAATCTCCCGTGTCCTTCCCTGGCCCCAATCATGCATGAGTGGGGTAACTTGGCCTGGCCTGCACCCTTTCACAATCCAGGACCCCTTGGGGTATGTCAGAGAGCCAGTTTCAACCCAATCCCACAGGTCAGGATGGGGGACCCACTGAGGCACGAATGCATGCACCGGGCCCCTTAGATTATAAAAGTGCCAATTACAGAAACTAAATCTCTAGGATCTTAGTAGTATCAGTAGCACTAAAATATCTTTATATCTTATTTACTTTCCTAAAGGAGGAAAAATGGACAATCTGAGAACATAAAATCAAAAGCATCTGATAAACATAACCCTCTGCTCCTGGCTTCATTCCTCCTTCTCCTACTCCTAAACATGACCCACATTATGCTGTTCCATCCCAAATCATGACCACCTCCTCTGCCTCTCACCACAGTTCTGGAAAGAATTCTTCCCTGCTCCTTCTGTAATTTCTGAGTTGAGGATGCCATTACATTCAACTATGACAATTTCTATGCAAACAATATAAAATCCATATCACTACAATGGTATCTATTTCAATTCTACTTACCTGAAATCTTTATCTGGAAAGCAGAGTAATAAAATGCGTAAACATATAATACTCCTAGTCAGATTGCCTACGTTAAAATCCCATCTCCCCCATTTATGAACCCAGCCTTAGAAACTTCATCTATGAAAGAGAGGCTCTTCATCTGTCAAATAGAAATAAAATTGAAATCTACAATGTGACAGTCTGCAAAAATTAAGCTAGATAATATAATACCCAATTGATGTAAAGCACTTTGAGCAGTGCCTGCCAGAAAGAATACTATCAATAAAGATAAAAGACGATCCATTATTTTAATACAATATTTAGCTGTGACTTTAAATACAGCATGATCAAAACCAAAACATGTCTTCCTTTTAATTTAAACCCCTTTCTGGAATTCCCTATATCATTCTAGTCAAAAATCTAGATGTCATATTTAATAATGCTAAAATGTAAAGAATTATTTCTCAAGTCAACTCCTTCATTCCAATTCTTAATGCGGCCACAGAAAGGAGGCAGCAGTACCTGGACTACTGCAACGCTGTCCTAGGGACTCCAGATCTAGACTCTTTCATACCCAACCATCCTTCACACTGCTGCATGATATAACTCCCTGAGACCAAAGGAGTAGGCACATTTAGAAAATTAATTTTTTTAAATGTACCTTTTACAATCACATAAAGATAAAGAGGGGAAAAAAGTGCTGCACAGGGAAAAGGAAAAAATATAGAATATTTTTTAAAAATTAGTGATACTGGAACAATTCAGTACCTATATATACTTTTAGGGGGAAAAAATTCTAAAAGATGGACCAAAAGGCCTCTGGTTTGGCTACAAGTGCTTCCCTAGTATGATGGGGGTGCATGTAGGAACATCCAAAGGATGTGTCTCTCTCACATCAGTGTTTCTCTCTCTCTTTGCCTCCCTTCCTCTATCCCTCCTCTCTTTCAATCTGTCTCCCTCTCCTCCTTCCCTTCCACTCTATCTAAAAAATATCAATGGGAAAAGTATTATCAGGTGAGGATTAACAAAACAAAAACAAAAAAACAACTCAATGTAGTCAAAGTCAAAATCACTTGAACTTATATGGAAGGGCAAAGAAAAGCCAAAGCACCCTTAAACACACACACACATTAACATTCTCAACTATACAGACTTAATATAAAACAATTACTAATTATGACTGTGTACAATAAGTACCATAATAAAAAAAAATAGATTAATAAAAAAATAAATAAAACCCAGAGAGAGACCCAAGCATCTATGGACACTCAATATGACAGAGTAGGTATTCTATATATATATAAAAAGCCAGCAACTGGAATGCCTAATGACCAGAACAACCAGTCACTATAACACCAACTGTGGCCAGCAAATCAGCCGGATCCAGGGGTGGGGCAGATGGCCAACCTTCTGTAGCCCCTCGGCCCAGCTGGCCCCGCCCCTGATTGATCTCTCCCACCCAATGGAGGGCTATCCAACCTCCCACCATCTCCTCCTCCCAACAGGCCAATTGGGGCGGGGCCAGCTGGACCCCACCTGTGCACAAATTCATGCACTGGGCCACTAGTACATAGCTAAAGGGAGAAAGGATAAAAATTTTTAACCAAAAACAAAACAATAAATGATACTAGAAAACTTTGGATCCTACATGAAAAACAATAAAACTTTTTTGAAATTTAAAATAAACTGGACCGCCTTTCTAGCACCATATACACAAATAAAAAAATCAACTCCAGACAGATTATAAATCTGTGCAAAGAATAAAAACCATAATACTTTTAGAAGAAAATAATGGAGGATATCTTAACTTTAGGGTAAGGAAAGATTTCTTACACAATAATAGCATAGACTCAAAGGAAAAGATATAAATTTTAGACCAAAATTTATCTCCAGCACTAAAGAAAGTGAAGAGATGAGCCACAATTGATATCTGCAACATGTGTAACATGTAAGGATTAGTATCTAGTCTATATGTAACATATTCCCACAAATAAATAAAAGACAATTCAGCAGAAAAAGGATTTTAAAGCCATTTCACAAAAAAGAAAAATCCAAATGGCCAATAAACATAAAAGATGTTCAACATCATTAGTAACCATGGAAATGCAAGTTAAAACCACATTGAGATACCATCTCCACCACTAGATTGGCAAAAATTAGATGTCTGGCCATATCAAGTATCAGAATGAACTGAAAACAACTACCCATATCCATTAGTGGTGGGAGTGAATGACACATGCATTTGGGAAGAGTTTGGCATTATCTATTAAAGTTTGACTATATACATATCCATAACCCAATAATTCAACTCCCAGTTACACATCCTAAAATAACTCTTGCACATGTGCTCCAGAACCCATGTTCAAAATATTCATAGCAGCAGTCTTCATTCATACAAGCCAAGTTCTAGAAAAACTCAACTCTATAAAAAATAAAATGGATAAATTGTGGCAAACTGATGCAATAAGGGACCAGAATAATTTTACATCCATCAACATGGATAAATCATGGATTTGCTTAGGAAAAGAAGCAAATCTCAGAACACCAACAGTTTAAGTCCAATAAATAAGGTCTAAAACAGGGCAAAACTAAACAACCATTGTTTAGAGATATACTTAACAGATGATAAATTTGCTAATAAAAGCAATGGAATGACACACAGAAACCAGGATAAAATTTTCTTTTTAGGGGTGTGGCTGAAAGAGGGACACAGGAGAATTTCTAAGGTCTTTACAATATCATATTGCTTATGCTGGGTGGTGGACATATTAATGGCAATATAAATAATAATAAAACTTATTATTTAAACTACAGGTTTCATAAATCATATATATATATATGTGTGTGTGTGTGTGTGTGTATATATATATATATATATATATATATATATATATATATATATTTCATAATAAAACCAATTTGGGGGGAAAGGGGAATGAGTTTTAGAGTGAAGTTAGGAGGTGAAGAATCTCAGTGGCTGGGAGGGCAAGAAGAAAAATCTGACAATAGCTAAAAGGAATATATGAGGTCATTACCACTGACCATATTTAAATGTCAATGAAAAGACTCCAATGGGACTGCAAAGATTGAAAACATAGGAGAATGAGAAAATCATTTATAAAATGAGATTTCTAAGAAGGTGGGTGGGTAGGGTAAAATTCAGAGCACATGTGAACGAAAGATATTCTTTCACTTTAAACTTGAGGGAACAAAGCAAGAACCAAGGGCTTACATGCTCATCTTCCCCAACAACCGGTACTTCCCTTGCATTACCGGCACCGAGAACAGTGCTAATGGGCATGGGAGAGCAAGAGGTTAAGGACTGCCCTGGGCAGGTTTGGAAAGTACAGAATGGATTACCTGAGAAGAGTATATTGCTAATACTTAACAAATATTCCAATTACCTATAAGCTAACTTCACAAATATACAAATCACCTATTATTAGAAAAGTCTACATTAAAGTTTCCTTCTTTAACAGATAAATGCAAAAACAATATGTTAAAATCCAATTCATACTTTTTTGATGCATACCAAATATTGATATTATTAGCAATCTTTTAAAATCTAATATCCTTAAATCAACTCTTACCTCACTTGTAAAAAAATTAACTTCTACTTACTTAATTGAATTTCTAAAGTGGTCTTCCGCTGGGTTTTTTACAGTGCAACTATTCAGGAGCCATAAATCTGCGTCTGATGCACTTTCTGTTAAAAAGAAAAAGAAAAGTATCCCATTTAATCGGTCAGAAATATCCAAGTGCTTACTTAGATGGCACTGAGACTGCTGGGGGAGAGCAGAGATAGGTAGAGAAGAGAGGCAGGTAAACAGGCAATTACAATACAGTAGGTAATTACTGTGATGTGGAAATATTCATAAGAAATAGTTTTTTTAAATGTATAACCTGTGTTATTATCTTTTCATTTAAAATATCAAGAGGATCAGCATTTGCTTCCTGTATTTTCAATATTTGAGTGCATTCAATAACTTCCAAAAACTAAAGTGAAACTGTCCTAAACTTGCCTCTGAATAGGAAATTGCCCCTTTGGGACTACATGGTAATATTCTTCAAGCACATGTATTATCATTCTTCAGTTTGAGAAGTTATTAAAAATAAAATTTGTCTTCCTTGAAAACGTTAAAGACTAGCCTTAAATTGAGGCTTTCATTCCTCTCAACAATTTGATTAGATATTGTTACATACTATAATAAACTCACCAGCAGTGCAACAAATCACCCAAACCCATGTGTATATGGACATCTTATCTAATAAAGAGAGAATATGCAAATTGACTATCACACCAATAACAAGATGGCTGCGCCCACAGTGGAGGCCGAGTTCCCATAATGAGCCTTAATGAGCAATCAGCTTGGCGCTGGGTCAGGGCAGGGAACCTGAGGCTGTGACCCCCACATGGTGGGGCTTGACAGAGGACCTCAGGCTGCGCCCCCCGCCCCAGCGCCAGGCCAGGAGAACTGAGAACACACACCCCTCCATGTGGGGCTTGATGGAGGGCATTCCCTGCCAGGCGGAACTTGATGGGGGGGCCTTAGGCCATGCCCCTGCCCCAGCACCAGGCCAGGGGACCTGAGACCATGCCCCACACCCAGGACCTGAGGCTGTGCCCCCCCACCTGGCAGGGCTTGACTGGGGAACCTCAGGCCATGCCCCCTGGCCCAGGCCAGAGGACCTCAAGGTGCACTCTCCACCCAGCAGGGCTTGACAGGGGTGGAGCTGGCCAGGTATGGACCTACCCAATGGGGATGGAGCTGGGCAGGGATGGGTCTCGCACAATTTCGAGGTGCAAGTGGGTGGGTGGGGACTTGACTCTGGTTCTTGTGGCCTACCCCAGGTTCTGACAGGAGGAAGATTTTCATATATATTTTACTAATTTTCTTTCATCTCTGACACTTCCATTATAGAGAAAGGGCAAATAGCAATATTAAAATAATTCCTATAATTAATTCCCTTTTAATGTGCATGAATTTTGTGCACTGGGTCACGAGTGAATTTATAAATGCCTCAAGAGCTTGATGCTATTCCAACTATGCCTAAAATAGGGTTATCACAATGAAAGGAAAACCAAAATTGAAAACCGCAGTACCTTCAATGATATTTTAATAAGAACCAAAACTGAGGTCAGAAGACATGAAGAACTAAGAGGACTAAGGGGCGTCTGTAGGTGCAACCTCCAAGCTAGAAAGGAGCTTCAGGTGCAAACATTACAAGAGAGAGTGGGGGAGCACATCAAAGCTTTAGTAGCGTGGCAAAAACTTTTCACCCAAAAATTTATTATAAAAAATGATAAAATGTTTCTATAAGGATCCAAAATTTCTTGAAATGCTAAAAAGACAAGGAAGCTCCTTATTACTATACTCATCTCACTCCTCCTATTCATCCCCCCACCATCATCACCACAGTATATGTCCCACTGACTCAACAGCAGAGTGGCCTTTTATAAAACATAATTTTGATTGTGTCACTTCCCTGCTCAAACTTGGAAATGATGAGCATTGATACCCCACAAAGCCGTCTGAAAAATACTCTTCTAATATCAATCTGACTGTAGCACTCTTTAGATCTTCTAATGATTTTACAGTGATATTCAAGGCCTATCCAGATCTTCAACTTCAATATTCATTTCTCCCTAAATTCACCTGTCTCTCCAGCCACACCAAACCACCTGAAATTCCTAAACCTTGTGCTATGCCATCTGCATAGAATGGCTTTATTTTCTTCAAATCAGAATTGGGACTCACATAATGGGAAAGAATCTGCAAAAGATCGGAAGAGCTTTCTGAGAGATACCACAAAAGCAAAGGCCTAGAAACAGGACCACGCTTGCCTGTTCTAGTAACAGAGAGACCAACAGAGTGACTGGACATAGGGAGAACAGGAGGAGAAAGATCAGAGAGCAGGAACCAAATTATGCTGGTAATTGTTTCAAACATGACCTAATTTCTACTTCAGAAAGCCCCTTCTGGAGCACTGTGAAGACTGTAGATAGGGCAAATGGAAATGCAGTAAGAAAAAAATACAGGCACATTAACCAGATGGAAGCTGACATATTGGTCTATGGTAACCTGGACTGGGGTTATGGCATGGCAGGAGTGAGAAGCAAATGGAGGCATATTTTGAAGGTAGAAACAAGATAACCCAGTGAGAGAACCCAGAAAGTCATATAAGAAGTAATCAAGTAGTATTCCTAAACACATGAGAAGTATTTTGCCCTGAGCATCAGTTGTTTGCGGTGCCATTTATTGAGACAGGAAAGGTTTACAAAGAAACAGATTTGGGAACAAGAGAATCAATAGAGGGTCTTCTGGAGATGCTTATTTGAGATCCCTATTAAAAATCCAACTGGAAATATTAATCAGCCATTTATATATTATATATGAGACAAATGGGAGAATCAAAACCATATAGAAGATACCTGAATCTATAGGAATGAATGAGCTCACCTAAGGAGACAGTATAGGAGTGGAGGGGAAGGAAAGAAAGGAGAAAAAAAAGTAGAAGACTGGGTCTTTCAAAGGTCTGGAAGAAAAGTTGAGACAAAAAAGGAGACTGAAAAAGAGCAGCCAATAAGATAAGAGGATAAAAACTAGGTATATGATGTCTTTGAAATCCAGAGAAGAGAGTATTTGAAACAGGAGTAATCAATTATATTAAACTAGAGGCCCGGTGCACAAAATTCTTGCACTGGGTTGGGGGGTGGGGTCCATCAGCCCAAACTGCACCTTCTCCAATCTGGGACCCCTCGGGGGATGTTGATCGGGCCTAAGCAGGCAGTCGGACATCCCTTAATCTGGGACTGCTGGCTCCCAACTGCTCACCTGCCTGCCTGATTGCAACTAACCACTTCTGCCTGCCAACCTGATCACCCCCTAACCACTCCCCTGCCAGCCTAATTGATGCCTAATTGTTCCCCTGCTGGCCCAATAGTCCCCAACTGCCCTCCCCTGACAGCCCAGTCAACCCCAAATGCCCTCCCCTGCATATTCCCTCTTTATTAGATAGGGTTTTTTTCTTTAACATATTGGACAATGTACCTGCCTTGGTCTTGACAAACCAGTAAAAATGTAAGCCCAAACTAAAAGTGTCATAAAATAAACTCCTTAAACAGGAATTTCATGAGACCTTGGAAAGGTGATATCATGAGGTTGTTTCTTCCTTTTTTCCTTCTCTTTGTTTTTCTTGATGTTTCATCCTTTGTCCTCTCTTTCTTTTCTCTTTTTATTCCTTTTCTGACTCTAATCACTCTGCTGGGGGCAAGGGAAATTCGAAGGCTATAGGTGTGTGTGGGGGCATCATCATGGGGGCCCAGGCCTTTGGCAGCTGATACTCAGGCTGCCCCAGGGAATGGATAGCTCTTGGGAGCATAGCTGCCTCCCAGGCCTACATCCCCCAACTGTGGATGAGAGCTGATTACTGGGGGACGGGGGAATGGGAAGAGGGGGGAGGGTAGGCGGTTGGGAGCCTTCCAGGCCCACAGCCCAGGACGAGGCTAGGAGCAGATCACATGTGGGGGTGGGGGAATAGGGGGTGAGAAATATGGGGAAAGGGTGCAGCCACCACCCAGGCCTATGGCCCAGGTTGCAGCTAGAAACTGATCATGCCAAGTGTGAACAGCCACCTCCCTGGCCACTGCCCAGGTAGCCACTGGGACCTGATCTTGCCAGGGTGTGCGCCACCTCCCAGGCCTATGGCCCAGATCAGGGCTGAGTGGATCTCGGAGGGGGCGGGGGAGAATGATGCACACTGCCTCCCAGGCCTTCGGCCCAGTTCTCAGCTGGGAGCTGATCGCACCAGGGGTGCCGGCCGCCTCCTAGGCTACTGCCCAGGTCGCAGCTGGGAGCTAATCATGTAGAGGGGGGCAGCGCGGGGAGGGGAAGGTGCATGTCACCTCCATGCCACTGCCAGGGTCTCGGCTGGGAGCTGATTGCACCTGGGTGTGCAGCTGCCTCCCAGGCCACTTCCCCAGCAGCACCTAGGAGCTGATCAAGCAGGGGGTGTGAAGGCACTTCCCAGGCCAACAGCCAGGGCCTCATACTACCTGCTCTCAGCAGCAGCCCTCCCTGGGCCTGAGAAACTGGGTGCCACCATCTCTTGTCTATGGGCGCTGCCATTTTGTCGCAGAGTGATGGCTAATTTGCATATTACTCTTTTATTAGATAGGATGCTGAGAGTTCAAGAACGATATCTCTATAAATATCAGATGCAATCTAGACTCAAGATATGATTATTTAATATTTCATCA
The DNA here is from genome assembly GCF_014108245.1 of Pipistrellus kuhlii. Taxonomy (NCBI): domain Eukaryota; kingdom Metazoa; phylum Chordata; class Mammalia; order Chiroptera; family Vespertilionidae; genus Pipistrellus; species Pipistrellus kuhlii. The sequence continues at coordinate 124,115,028 of NW_023425515.1, read as the reverse complement.
TCAAACCATAGTGCTGCCATGAAATAATTGTGATATATCAATCTATATTCTTCCCACGTTATCTCTGGATCAAATGCAAAGTAGTATCATTAACAAAAAAATAAAATGACCATCCAGACTTTTTCCTTTCTCAATGCTGGTATCTGCTTGCTCTGTACCAACCCACAATCACCCAGTGAAGGTCCTTTTTCATAGAAAACAAACTAACTTATCATATATGGCTCTTTGCAATAAAGAATGCTGAGTTCATATTTTTGGTCCCCTTATGATCCCATTTCCTGGGATCTAAGATGCCATCTCTATAAGAAACACTTTCAAGTCAATAACAGCTCCTCAAAGGAGTGGGACTTTACATTCATGTTCCTATGAATTTTAAGATATCACAAAACTTCAAACATTAACATGAGAGGGAGGATGGGAGTGAAATGAAGCTGAAACAGAAGAAATAAGTGAACTTAGCATGTCATCTTGGAGTGGCACCATCTAAAACAAATAAGAAACATGGAAAAACCTGTCTTTCCAGAACCTCATCACCCAATATACTACCACTAGTAGATGAATAGGTTACTGAATTAAATATCTGAGAAGAAAAGGTTAACATCTTATGGTCTTGCCTTTATCAGAGCATTCATGGCAGATTCTCCAGTGTCCAGGAGGAAGAAACAATATTGCAGAAGAGCCCTTAGGGAAAGATGGATGACGTAGATGGACAAGAATGGACCAAGGGAGGAAAAGACAGTACGAAGGCACCACACGCAGAGACACAAACTTGAAGAGGGCCCAAAAAAGGCTTTTACCTACTTTGAGATTTGGCCTACAGCACTACTGTAACTCCCAATATGGAACTGAAAGTCATCTGCAAATTAGCCAAATGTTGCCAATGCCTGAGCTGGGATATCAGGACTGGTTTGGAAGGCTACAAAGTTTAGGCTAGCCAGATAGAATCTAGACCTCAAGATATGATTATTTAGTCTCACTCTCAAACCATAGTGCTACCATGAAATCACTGTGCATATATTATTCTAGATTCTTCCCAGGTTATCTTTGGACCAAATCCAAAAAAGCAGGATTGACGGGTCAAGGATAAATTCATAGGTCACTGCATTATATACTGTCACATTCTCCTCCCTAAGGCATGTCTCACTTTGCACTCCCATGAGCAATGCAGGATACTGCCTGTTATCCACAGCATCACTCACAGGGTGTGCTATCAAACCTGTGGGCTTTTGCCAATCAAGTGAGAAACTAAAAGCCAGGTGAGGTTTAAGGTGCATCTCTCTTATTATGAATGAGTTGAGTATCTTCTCATATGTTTATGGACCATTTGCAGGGTTTGGTTTGTTTTTATCCGGTTTTACAGTCTGTTCATATCTTTTGCTCACTTTTCTATCAGTCATTTTCATTTCAAGTTTTAATTTAGTGACACACATAAACATACTATAAATGATAAAATATTTCTTGTCTATATTAGTTGTAATATTATTTTCCCAGTTTATCACTTTACTTTTTTATAGTTTCTTCATACTTTTTATTTCTAGGATATCAAATTGATCTACTTCTCTTATTGCTTCTGGATTTTGAGTTATAATTAGAAAGTTTTCTATACTCCCAAGTTACCAAGGAATTTATCCATATTTTCTTCTAATACACATATGAATTAACATTTAGATTTTTTATCTTTTAGGAATTTATCCTGATATACATGGATCTTACTGAATTTTTAAAGCAGAAGATGAAATAAGATACCACATTCTCATATCAAATTGGAAAATAGTAAAAAGTATGGTGCTACTTAATGCTAGCAAAGGAAATGGGGAACTGGCAGCCTCTTCCTCTGCTGATGGCAGGTGACAGGAAAGTCTTTGGAATGCAATGTAGAGATAGCTATCAAAAATTCAGATGCTACCGTGGCCAGGTAGCTCAGTTGGTTGGAGCATTGTCTCATGTTCAAAAGGTGGCAGGATTGATTTCCAATCAGAGCACATATCTAGGTTATGTGTCCATCCCAGGTCGAGGTCAGAGCACATGCAGGAGGCAACCAATTAATGTTTCTCTCACATAGATGTTTCTTTCTCTTTTTCTCTCTTTCTCTTTTTCTCTATCTCTCTCACTCTCTTTTTCTCTCTTGCCCTCCCTCTCTCTAAAATCGATTTTTAAAAACTTAAATGTGCATTGGAATGTCTCCTACACATTTGTAGCATATTTGCACCAGACACATGCATACTTATATGCACACAAACATACAATGAGTGGCCAGATTATTATAATCTCTGAATGCATAATAATCTGGCCACTCAATATATATCCTATATAATAAAAGGCTAATATGCAAATTGTCCCCTCTCCCAGGAGTTCGACCAGGAAGCAGACCAGCCAAATGCCCATGTCCCACCCACCCACCCCCAGCCAGGCTAACCGGACCCCAACCATGCATGAATTCAAGCACCGGGCCATACACACACAGACACACACACACACACACACACATACATACACACTTAGTGGCCAAATTATTATGCATTTAGAGATCATCATAATTTGGCCACTCAGTACATAGCACATCCATATATGATACAAATATATATATAATTGTACATAAATTATTAAATTCTCATTGAAGATTACTAATAAAGCAAAAAAAAACTAGAAAGCCTATAAGATGATTAAAGGAGACTGACTAAATAAATTATGAGATTGCAGTTAAAATGCCATTTAGTTGTTTTAAAAAGGCAAGGTAAATCTGTAAGTGCTAATTTATAATAACCTTTGTTACAACATCAGGTAAAACAAAGCAAGGTGCAGAAGAGGAGGCCTCATATTTCACTTGTGTTTAAAAAGGAAAAGGGAAAAAGGAAATTCTATTGTAAGCAAAGAAGATTTCTAAAAGCATGCATGTGAAATTCCTGGAGGTGTCCATCCTTAGAAGTAAGATGAAGGTTCAGCTGTCCTCCATTGTGCATCTAACATTCTTTTCTCTTTTCTTTTTTTAAATTGCATAAACATTACTTTTATAATTTTATAAAATTTAATCCTGAGAAGGAACACATCAATATTTAATTTATATTCATGTGTATTGTTTTAATTATTAAAAGCAGGGATTGATTTTGTTCACTTAAGAAAACTAATCGCCGAAACCGGTTTGGCTCAGTGGATAGAGCGTCGGCCTGCGGACTGAAGGGTCCCGGGTTCGATTCCAGTCAAGGGCATGTACCTTGGTTGCAGGCACATCCCCAGTGGGAGGTGTGCAGGAGGCAGCTGATTGATGGCTCTCTCTCATCTATGTTTCTAACTCTCCACTCTGTATCCCTTTCCTTCCTCTCTGTAAAAAGTCAAAAAGTCAATAATTAATATATATATATATATATATATATATATATATATATATATATATATATATATATATATATGTTTTTTTTTTTTTTTTTTAAAGAAAACTAATCAAGCTTTTTACTTTTTTTTAATGTTTCCTTTTCCACGGAGCTTGGCATCAATAGTGTTCTTTCATCTTAAGGCGAGAATATAAACTATTTTCTTGTTGTGGCCCATCATAAAAACTGGCCTGACACACGTTTTCTGAGGAACTTTTCTCCCCACTGCTAGAGCCTTTGCACTCGCTGGGCGCAGGAAACGGTGGTCACGGCGCACCCCCGCTCTGAGTGTGGACAGAAAAACAAGCTACTGTTCGTTCTAACCCAACCACATTCACTTTCCAAACTACTTCTTTATAAACACAACATAAATTACTTTTAAACCTAAAGTAATAAAAATCTGATTAGCAATAATGATAATAGCTGATATTACTGGGTACATATTATGTGTCCAGCAATGAGTCATGCACATCATATCCTTTTTTTCCATTTAATCCTCCAAATTTGTGGTGGGTTCATTTTTACTCAAATTTTATGGCTGGGGGTTTGAGGGGATCTGTGGCTTAGAAAGAAAAGTAACTTGCCTAAAATCACACAGAGAGACAGTGGCCAGGATTAGAGACCCAGACAAACTGACTCCAGGGACTGTCAGTTTAAGGATATTAGAATGCCTCATTAGTGGCTCTTTGCCTCTTGATCAAAAATAATGCAGACAATATCTAAAAACAAAATATAGAAATGTTACGTGGCCTTGAGGTTGCCTCATGATATTTCTAAAGAGGCTAATGAGCAGGCTTGAAAAGGAACTGTGTGGCTATTTCCAACATTTCCAAGATCTTGAACATGTCAGCTCTTGGCTTTCTGTTATCGGTGAGAGACATGCAAGTAAAGGGAGCATTAATAATGATGCAGCATCCTCACTCCAAAGCACAAGCTAACTCTCACAACAACCAATCTCCACTTCACCCTGCAGGCTTCTGCATAATCATAGCATTACGGAAGAGATGGGCATGGTTCATAGCAACACTACTCAGAACAAAACGTTTATCTTACACAACTGTTCCATTTGGAAGTCAACTAGAGGAACAGCATAAAACAGTAAGAGGAGTCTATTCAAAGATTTAGGTAAGGCAGTTAAACATGTAGATGTAAATAAAAATTCACTAAGAGCACAATAAAGATGGGGAAATGTTTGATTGTTTTGGACACGACAGCACTTGGTAGGAAAGGGGTGTCTTTTACCACTGAACAAATGTCCATTGCGCTAATTCATACCTGTGTGTGTATTTATATTAATACAAATCACTGAATGCCTACTAAAAACTCAGGGAATTGAGTAAGCCTTTTTAAAGTTTATTTTTTATTGTTGACATTATTACAGATGTCCCTTATTTTTCCTCCACTTGCCCTTAGAGTAAACTTTAATAAAAGTATTTAAAAGCACCTTTAAGGTACAGCTTTAAAAATAATTTCTTAAAATCAGTAAAGGCTAAATTAAAATTACAAATTCTGGGGGAGGGGTTGTTTGTTTGTTTGTTTGTTTGTCTATCTTTCATTTGTTCTATATAGGGACTGTGCAAAGCACAACAGTAAGTAACTGTTGTGCAAGGTAGGTAGCAGTTTAGGTGTTTACCTACGCAGCCAACTTGGGTTCCTCCGATGCTTATATAAAGGTTTTCAAAATCTTTTTTTATTATTGTTGATTTTGAGATAGAGAAAGAGAAAGAGAGAGAAAGAGATAGGAAGAGACTTGTTGTCCCACTTATGCATTCACTGATTACTTTCTGTATGTACCTTGACTGGAGATTGAGCCCACAACCTTGGCATATTAGGACAATGCTCTAACCAACTGAGCTACCCAACCAAAGTCAAAATAACCTTTTAACAAAAAAAATTAAAGTAAACAATAAGAAAGCATTCTCCTTTTAGTAAGCTAGGACTGGAAGACTGAGAGGATGAGGAGAAGGGGATCAAAATAGAGGAAAGAGGAGGAGAGGAGAAAAGGGAAAGGAGAAACAGAGTCTGACAGACAAAGAAAATCTGAGATGCCCAGTCTGAAATACTCAGAACAGGAGCTGACACCCCACTGCTGAGTGCTGGGGAGTACTGGTGTGCTTCTCAATGAAGTAGAACATAGAAGCTCCTAGGTGAAAGTGTTTACTCTTAGAGATTACTAACATGAGTTTGTTCTTTAAAAATATAAGCATCGGAGGAACTCAAGATGGCTGCGTAGGTAAACACCTAAACTGCTACCTTGCACAACAATTTCAAAATTACAACTAAAAAACAAAACCTCTATCACACAGAACCATGGGAGGGTTGGCTGAGTGGACAGTCTACAACTAGAAGGAAAGAGAAAAGAGCATTCAGTGCACAAACACTGAAAAGCTGAGGTCAGGGGCACACGCTATGCAATCGGGCTGGTGATGGGCGTTGCTTTTTTCAACCCGAAGGGAGACAAGATCCTGATTTTAATGGGATCCTATTTCTGGGGAGACACGCAGGACCCAAATTCCTACGGGGAGAAGCTGGACTATCTGCCATCAGGTCGGAAAGTGCACACAGGAATAATTGCTAGCTACGCTAGGGCGCAAGACTCGGGGAAACGCGGCTGGTGGCGCGGGGACAACTGGCTGCCAGACATCACTGTTTTTCATGCCCTAGCCTGATGACATCCTGAGACACCTGCCCCCTATAAACACACCCAAGCTCCAAGCAACAGCTTTTGCATATGAATGGCCTTCCCAATAGCAGCTTAACCTAGCAAACTTGCAACCCGGTAAGACAGCTCCAAAACCTCCAAATCTCAAGCAAAGAGGAGAAAACTATAGTTCTTGCTGTCGCTCCTGCAGGTGGCCTCAGACAGTAGCTGACCTGCACCTCACTGGAGATTCAAAAGCCAGTGTACCTAATGGTCAGTGTGAGACACCAGATTTGAACTCCTCACATCCATAAGTGACACATTTAAGAGGTAGAATCAGTGAGTACCAGAGCCCCACTGAAACAAGTCCTACACCATAAGCGTGTAACAAGTGCAGCAGTTCTTCCATTATTAACACAATGGGTCCCCACAGCCAATTGGCCTAGAGGTCAATTCCTCCCAGTGTACCAACAGCAATCAAGGCTTAACTACACCAAGACTTTGCATTCAGCCCACAAAGGGGTGTACCAAGACATCCACCTCAGGTGATTGGGGAGACTGAGCTACTGACCCCTATAGGTCACCTACCACACAAAACCGCTCCATCAACACAGGGAAGGAGCCAAAATGTGGAGATACAGAAACATGTCATGAATGAAAAAAATGGAGGAAAGCAAACTACGGTACAACATAGAGTTCAAAACCACATTTATAAGGTTACTCAAGAATCTTCTAAAAACCACTGAGAAACTGGATGAGACCTTCAAGAACCTTAATGAGAATGCAAAAAAAAAAAAAAAAATGGAAAAGGACCAGTTAGAAATTAAGCATACACTGTCTGAAATAAAAAATACACAGAAACTCAACTGTAGATCAACATATCCCAAGAATCAAACCAAAGATCTGAAATATAAGGAAACAAAAAACACAAACAATCAGAAAAACAAAAAGAAAAAAGTATCCAAAAATACAAAGATAGTGTAAGGAGCCTCTGGGACAACTTTAAGCATACCAACATCCGAATTTTTGGGGTGCCAGAAGAAGAGAAAGCAAGATATTGAAAACCTATTAGAAGAAATAATGACAGAAAACTTTCCCTACCTGGTGAAAGAAATAGACTTATAAATTCAGGAAGTGCACAGAACCCCAAACAAGAGGAATCCAAAGAGGACCACATCAAGACATTATAATTAAAATACCAAGGGGAAAAGACAAAGAGAGAATCTTGAAAACAGAAACAGAAAAACAGTTAGTTACCTGAAAAGTTGTACCCATAGGACTGTCAGCTGATTTCTCAACAGAAACTATGCAGGCCAGAAGGGAGTGGCAAGAACTATTCAAAGCAATAAATAGCAAGAACCTACAACCAAGAAAAGCTATCATTCAGAATTTAAAGTCAGATAAAGAGCTTCACAGACAAGAAAAAGCTAAAGGAGTTCATCACCACCAAACCAGTATTATATGAAATGCTGAAGGGAAGGAAGAAGAAGAAAAAAGTAAAGGTAAAAATTATGAACAACAAAAAGACATCGAATACATACCTACCAACAAGTGAACCTAAAAATCAAGTGAATAAAAAGTCTGAAGAACAAAATGGACTGGTGAATATAATGGAATAGGGACATAGAAAGGGAGTGGACTGACAATTCTCAGGAGGAAGGGGATCTGAGGGATGTGGGAAGAGATTGAACAAAAGTCTTATGCCTATGGATGAAGACAGTGGTGGGGGGTAAGGGCATGGGGTGGGGTGGGGTGGGGTGGGAATCAGGTGGAGAGGAGCTATGGGGGAGGGGGGAAAGAGGAATATTTGTAATAATCTGAACAATAAAGATTTATTTAAAATAATAATAATAAAGCGAGGAACCTGGCCCGTGTTAAAATATATATATTTGCTTGTTGAAAGTTCTGGTTACACCACTTTACTTTTTCAAAAGACCTACATTAAAACCTGTTAAAGAGGATTTCCACTTTTACAAAAGAAGTTAAAACAGTGTCCAGCATTTGTGATGCGATGAGGCAGTGCACCCAGAACATCGAGAGCACACTGTTGCTTCGACTATTATTTTAGGCTTTGTATGTTAACTGATATGAGTTGGAAGGTTATTTTTTGGATCTCAGAAAACTGAAAAACTTTTCCATATAAATCAATGGTAACTGCTTCTTCGCTTTCTGCCATGTCGGCTTAGGAAAGGTTTTATAGGAATGCTCTGCTTCTGGATAGTGGAGAAACCTGTAGTCCTGCTGAGCGCTTTGCAAAGATAAAATGAAACCATGAGTCAGCTTGAACTTTGTTCACTGTTCAGAAGGAAAAGAACATTTTTTTCTTTTAAGTGATAAATAAAAGCTGGGAGAACTCTACCAGTAACTACTGAGAATTAATTACATGTCTAAGTAGGCCTGGCAACAATCTAAATCAAAGTGCAAGACAAACCTTTACTTACTGTGTAGAACAGAACATTGCTAATATTCCCCTGTCCTCTTTCCAAATTAAATTGCTTTGTTGGTCCTGACACATAATTATTCAGAAGTTACTGGTCTAACGAATCCATAATAGGACATTTACTTCTATGATGTAAATAGGTTTATAAACTAAGAGCTAATATACACACCAAATCGACCTTATAGGACACTTCATGAGCTGGTCACCACACCTCTACACTAAGCCACTGCTCACCATGCCTATCTTATATGTTATATTCCTGCCACCCTGAGCTTTCAGGCCCTCAGTCATAATAAAACTCCAAAATTGAGAAAAACAAAAATTTAACCCTCCCCCCCCAAAGAAAGTATGTAAAGAATATAAACTGAGAGTCCACACAAAAAGGAAACACATGGCTATTGAACATAAAAAAGATATTCAACCCCATTATTAATAAATATAAATTAAAACTGCACTAAGGGAAAAAAAACTATACAATTTTCATTTCTTATACTGTCAAAAAAAAAATGTAAGTTTGAAAACATTGCACTGATGTCACTGTGAGGAAGCAGGCACTTTCCTGCATTGCTGGTGGGAATGCAAACTAGAAAACCACCTATGAAGGCCATTTAGCAATACCTACCATAAAGGAAAATGCACATTCTCTGACCAAGAATTTCTGAGAATTTAGCCTATTATAAACATACTAGAGGCCCGGTGCACGAAATTCGTGCATGGACAAGGTCCCTAGGCCTGGCGATCAGGACAATCTGTGGGATGACCGGCGGGGTGATCGGGGGCTCCCACTGGCAACTGTCTTAGCCAGCCTGGCACAACCTGTTCACCAGCCCAGGCCCTTAGTGCCACCCTCTCATCACCCAGGCAAACAGCCAGGAACCTGCAGGCTGGGGGCAGCTCCTGCATTGAGCATGTGCCCCCTGGTGGTCAGTGCACATCATATCTACAAGTCTCCCACCATTCGGTTGATTTGCACATTAGGCTTTTATTATATAGGACTTACACATGTGCAAGGTAATACATTGCAGCTCTGTTTGTTAGAATAAAAGGTGACTGGTTAAAGGCATCCTATATAATAAAAGGCTAATGTGCAAATTGTCCCCACAGGTGGGAGTTCGACTGACCAGTAGCTATGACACACACTGACCATCGGGGGCAGAAGCTCTAACGCAGGAGCTGCTGAGCAACAGCAACTTTGCAGAGTGGTCTCTCCCACTCCAGGACCCCTGGGGGATTTTGAACTGCAGGTTTCGGCCCAATCCCCACAGGCCAGACTAAGGGACCCCCACCTTCTGGAGGGAACCTGCAGATGCCCTTCAAGCCCTAGCACCACCCCAGGTGCAGCCATAAGGGTGGGACCATGAGAGATTGGCTCCAGGGCATGTCTAGCCTGTCTCAACCAGTCCGCCCTGACAGTCACCTTCCAATTAATTTACTTTCAATGTGCACGAATCCGTGCATGGAGCCTCTAGTTTTAGTATAATCAGAATTGAGATTCCTATAAAGCTGCCCCCCCCACCAAAAAAAAAAAGAATAACCTCAACTACTAATGTAGAAAGAGCTCTAGACATATTTTTCAGAGAAAAAAAATTAAGACACTAAAAAAATATACACTATGCTACCACAGGAACTCTAGAATAAATTTTCAATTGTTTCTATTAGTACAAAAAATTATGTGTGTATACCAAACACAGATAAAATGGTTGGGACTGGGGAGAGGAATAACTACAGAATTGAGAGGAGACAAGATAAGAGAAAAAATTTCCTTTGTACAACACAACTGATGTTTTTATTTTTAAGCCAATTCAAAAATTAAGTCTTCCCAAAGTAAAAGAGCAATTGCAAAAAGTGTACTAGTAGCTTGTCTTAATCTTTCTACTATTTCCCAATTTTGTACTTCCTTCCATAGTCAAACTTTTTTTTTTTTTTTAAACTATCCCTGTACCAGATCTATACATATTCTGTCACCTCCCATTCTCTCTCCAGTACTTCATTTTGTATATATATATTTTTAAATATATCTTATTGATTTTTTATAGAGAGGAAGAGAGAGGAATAGAGAGTCAGAAACATCGATGAGAGAGAATCATCGATCAGCTGCCTCTTGCACACCCCCTACTGGGGATGTGCCCGCAACCAAGTACATGCCCTTGACTGGAATCGAACCCAGGACCTTTCAGTCCGCAGGCCGATGTTCCATCCACTGAGCCAAACTGGTTTCGGCTCCAGTACTTCATTTTGGTAAAGATCTTCAACCACTCACTATTTTCATAAAAACACTTTCATTGTTGGAACCGATCCCGAATAACATAGACAGCTAAACACTCCTTTATTTATGGTGTCAACAGAATCACTCTCCTATTTTCCTCTGACCTCCCTAGCCTCTCTGCCTTATCCATCCATGAATTATACTGCTAATGGGAATGTAAAATAGTATAACTGATTGGGGGAAAAAAGTCTGCCAATCCCTCAAATTGGTAAACAAAGAGTTAACATTCCTCTCCTGTGTAAACACCCTAAAAAACTGAAAATGCATGTTCACAAAAAAACTTGTACATCGCCCAGCTGGTGTGGCTCAGAGGTTGAGTGTTAACCTATGAACCAAGAGGTCATGGTTCAATTCCTGGTCAGGGCACATGCCCAGGTTGTGGAGTCGATTCCCAGTTGGGGGGGAGGGGGATGCGGTGAGTGAAGGAGGCAGGCAATTGATGATTTTTTTCTCGTCATTGCTGTTTCTATCTCTCTCCCTCTCCCTTCCTCTCTGAAATCAATAAAAATATTTAAAAAAAAAAACACACTCCTATGTACATCAATGCTCATAGTTGTGTAATCTTAGCCAAAAAGTGTGTGGGAGGGGGTGAATCATCTCATAATTAAATAAAATATAGTATATCCATACAAAAGGAATATTATTAGGCAATAATAAGAAATGAAATATTGATAACATGCTTGATAGACCTTGAAAACAAGTTGAAAGAGGTCTGTCACAAAGTAACATGTATTGTATGATTCCACTTAAATGAAAGGTCCAAGAGACAGAAAGGAGATTGGGGACTGCCTAGGACTGGGAAGGCTAGGAACACTGAGAAGTACCTATTGAAGGATGGAGAGACTTTAGTTGAGGTAATAAAAATGGTTTAAATTGATTGCAGTGATGGATGCACAACTCTGTGAATATACTAAAAGCTACCAAATTGTACACTTTATTTTTTTTTAATATATTTTATTGATTTTTTTACAGAGAGGAAGGGAGAGAGATAGAGAGCTAGAAACATCGATGAGAGAGAGTCATCGATCAGCTGCCTCTTGCACACCCCCCACTGGGGATATGCCCGCAACCAAGGTACATGCCCTTGACCGGAATCGAACCCGGGTCCCTTCAGTCCCCAAGCCGACGCTCTATCCATTGAGCCAAACCGGTTTCGGCCAAATTGTACACTTTAAATGGTATATGGTATGATTATCTCCAAAAAAAAAAAAAAATAGCTGTTTAAGAAACAAAACAAAAAAAACCACACACACACAAAAAAAAAAAATAGACAAGCTTGAGCCACATCCTCACCACTGTTTTCATTCTTCACCGTCTGCCTAAATGTCGCTTCCATCCATCCACCCTAGAAAACTACTATTCTCCATTTTCAATTGATACATATCACCCCCTCTAGGAAGCTTTCTCTACTGTAGTTCTTCAGAAAGACTAAGGCACTACTTCTTCTTGCTTACACATGAGCTTGTGGCATATCCTGGCAAAGATTCATATGTCCCACCCTTAAAAATGAGTCCCTCAATGTCTTCAAATCCCCAGAGATGAGCTCAGGGTTTAGAAAAGGATATGCTCTGATTGTCAGTGGGTGGGTGGACAGGTGGAAGGGTAGATGGGTGGATGCATGTATTGATGGATAGAAGGACAGAAGGAGAGAAGAGAAAGAAACAAAGAGCAAGCATGAGTAAACAAAGAAGCAAACATCAGGGTGGCAGAACAGCATATTGATGAATAATGGAGACCAAATGAGGAAGCAAACAGATTAGTCCTTGTCAGCAATCAAAAGTTAACACTAGAGAAATAATTTCAGCAGAAGCTGGGGTCAAACTCTGATGGAGAATCTGATATTTCTTCCAGAGGATTTTCTTGTTCTAACAAGAACAAAGACAGCAGCAACTTTTTATTCTAGCACTTATAAAAAGAATGTATTTACAAAAATATCCTGGGAAAATGTCTTTTCCATCTAACAGAGATTATGCAATTTATACATATAGCTATAATTATAGTGAAGTAAAAGAAAAAATAAAATCCTATGCATTAAAAATAGGTTAGAAGGAAATGCACCAAAATGTTAGCAGTAGCTGTATTTAGGTATTGGCACTCATGCTCTAGAGAGCAGGTCTTCCTGGTTTCCAGAGGCTTCCTGACATGAGTCTGGGACTGACAAGGCATTTCTTCCCCAAGCTGATCCCTACCATCTGGAGGTGCTTACAGGCCTCCGGAGACATGTTCTGTCTCATCTGACTGGCTCATCTGGACAGGCTGGCTCCTTGGAGCTGGCTTAGGCCTCAAGGGTCTTCTTCATCCAATTATTCAACAGAGGCCCAGGCTTGGACCTGGCAAGCCTGGTCCAAGGTCGTAACACTGACCTTTAAGAAGACTATATCAACAGTTCAGAGATTAGCTAACATGGGGCAAAAATAGGCTGTTAATAAAGGGGAAACAAAGCCTCAAGTGTCAAAGAGGTTTTTGTAAAAATAAAAGAACTTAGTTACTGACTACATATGGAAAATGACAGCAGGAAGAATAAAGGTTTCTAGCCTAGAAACTAATCCAAAGAGTGGCACAGCTAAGGAAAAACAGGTCAGAGGAGAAAAGTGTAACTTCAGCATTAGACATGTTCACTTTCAGTTACCTATCCAGTGATGAATGCAAGAAGAACTGTGCACAAGCAACTGTAAAAGCATGAAAAGACTCACAAAGATCAAGGGTACCCATGTCACCAAAGATGACAGACAACAGGCAATGGAGTATCAGGGTTAAAAATCATCAAGGAGATGTAAGTATGTCACAAAGCTATGATGGGAGGGCAGGACTTCAAAGAGGAGTGTTTGCCTAACTGAGTAATGGTGATAGACAACAGACTTAAAGTGCTTGTGAAAAGCAAATACTACGCTGACCTCTGCCTTATGAATCAGAGGGAATTTGCCTAGAAGTCAGAAGTACAATTAAAATGCTGGAATTGATTTCCTATAAATTTCAATTTGACTATGCAATAGATTAGAACTAAATAACAACATTTGCATAGCATTTTACACTTACAAAGCATTTTCAAATACATTCTCTCATCTCAGAGGTCCATGAGGTAAGTATTTACACTCATGGATGAGGAAACAAGGGAAGATGTTGTGACAGACAAAGAATCTTCATAAATCGAATCCCAGGAAGCAGGGCCAGGGTGGTCTTGGCTCTGCAGGCTGAGCAGAAGCACTTCGAATTTCCTTTGACGTTAAGTGCTGTGATGTGGGCTGTCCTTACTACCATGAACAGGGATGATTTCTTTCATAATGTCCAAAACAACAAAGTTTGTGCATTGATTCACAGACTAGAGGCCCGGTGCACGGATTCATGCACATTGAAAGTAAATTAATTAGAAGATGGCTGGCAAGGCAGGACTGGGCAAGATGGGCCAGGCACACCCTGCAGCCAACCTCCCACAGTCCCTCCCCAGCTGACTACATCTGGGGCAGCATCAGAGCTCAAAGGGCGTCTGCAAAGTGAGAGGGGTCCCTCTGGCAGACAGAGTCCCTCAGCCTGGCCTGTGGGAATCAGGCTAAAACTGGCAGTCCAACATCCCCTGGGCAGTCCTGGAGTGTGAGAGCACTCTGCAAAGTTGCTGTCACTCAGCAGCTCCTGCGTCGGAGCATTTGCCCCTGGTGGTCATTGCGTATCATAGCAAACAGTCAAACGATTACTTGGGCTTTTATCTATATGGACTAAAGGCCTGGTGCATGAGCTCGTGCACAGGTGGGGTCTGGCTGGTCCACCCTGATGGGGCCCCATCAGGCTGGACTGGCAGGAGGGAGGGGCCGTGGGTAATTGACCGGCTGGTCCCGCCTCAGATAGAGGTGTTGGGGGCTGATCAGGGGTGGGGCCGGCCGGAGGGAACAGGGGAGATCAAGGCCCTGATCAGGCTGGTTGGCTCCCTCAGTGTGCATCACAGCCACTTGTAGTTCTGGTTGCTCCACCGTTCCAGTCACTGGGCTTTTAGATTATAGTCGTCTATTTTTCTCTGAAGAAACTAAATTTTACATAAAGAATGTTATAAATTATATCTAACTGCTCCCCATGAAAAGCTATGAAATTCAAGGGAGATGTAAGATCACAAAGAGCAGGGGCTGAAGTAGAATATATCAACTAAGAGGAGACTTGGGATTCCCCTCATCCAACCCACCCTCTCTACCATTTCAGTATAGCACCATCAGGTGGGTAGCACCCATGCTGTGCAATGGTGGGTGACAGTCTAAGAAGAGCCCATCCAAAAGGGGGAGGGTATCTTTAAGATATGAGCAGACTAAGGAAGGCATCTCTATGAAGGGTAACTCAGCAAGTGCTCAAGCAGTAAATAGAGTTGGATTGACCACAGGAGAGTATCAACCGAGGCAGACAGCCCAGCTCAGGGTGTCAGAATCCAAGCAAAGCAACAACATTCCTGTAGGGGCAGTTGAGCATTGGGTAACAGAGCAGGAGCACAGTGAATGGGCCTGTGCACCAAAGGGCAGCCTGGCCTGCAGGGTCCAAGCCCAAGGGAGGTAAAGAAGGCACCCACATGGGGCAAGTCGTGGCAGTGGCCTAATGTCTGTTGTCAGAGCATAAATGGGGTGATGAAAGTATGCACACAGAAAGATGGCCCTGTGCTAGAGTCCAGAAGAGGTGAGGAGAGCATCTTTATATATATATATATATATATATATATATATATATATATATATATATATATATATATATTTTTTTTTTTTTTTTTTTTTTTTTTTTTTTTACAGAGGAAGGGAGAGGGATAGAGAGTTAGAAACATCAAAGAGAGAGAAACATCAATCAGATGCCTCCTGCACACCCCCTTCTGGGGATGTGCAGGCAACAAAGGTACACGCCCTTGACTGGAATTGAACCCGGGCCCCTTCAGTCCACAGGCTGACGCTCTAGCCACTGAGCCAAACTGGTTTTGGCTAGGAGAACATCTTTGCAGACAGGCAGAGGTGCTGAGTCCAGGAGTTCAAGAGATATGAAAATCTGATGAGGAACAGGAAATTTACCTAGCTTCAAAGATCTTCTAACAAAATACATATTAACTACACTGGAAAAAAATAACTGTACAGTCGAGAAACTTAGCAGATATTACCTTAATCAACTGATCAAAGTGAACATCACCAATAATGGGATATATCATTAATGAGAGGATGTACTGAGAGGAAAACAGCGTCAATTTTTAAGACATTCCTGCAAAAGACACATTAACTTGAACCTACTCAAGAGAAATATCAGACAAACACAAATCATGGAACAATCGTTCAAATAACTGGCCTGCAATCCTCAAAAATGTCAAAGATGAAAGAGCAAGGAAGGAGAGGAAAAGTAGACCAGATTAAAGGCTTAAAAAGAAATGAGAACTCAATGCAAAGTGTGATCCCAAAATGGATCCACTGCTATAAAGGCCACTATGGAAATAACCAGATCTAGGTCTGAGGATTAGATGGGAGTGGTGCCTGTTAGTTATCTGGTTTTGAACACTGTGCTGAGGTTTTGTAGGAGAATAACTGTATAGGAAACAGACACTAAAGCACATGGGGTGACAAGGCATCAAATCAACAGCTTACTATCAAATGGCTTAGAAACAGGAAAAGACATTTTCTGTACTGCTCATGCAACTTTTCTGTAAACACCATTTTTATCTTCCTTCTTATAAGCTTTGAGAGACTGAAGAAGTAGGCTGCTTGGCAACATATGAATATATAATTGCCACAAAAACTTACCAAAAAATTAAAAGTGTGGGAAGCTGCCCATTGTCTTTACTAGCACAGAGGTGTGGATAAGGACGGAGGAAGGCTGGTGATGCTTGAGCCCTGGCAAGGGTCAGAGCAAGGCACTGACTGTTTAGTCAGATAATGGTAGCTGAAACAACTTCCCCACCAGATTGTCATGAAAATCCTTACTGATAAGATAGTCTGTCTGTTACTGGAAATTGCCTAAGGGAATCCCAAATTGAATAAAAGGATGGCAAGGCCTGAGCACAAGCAGAGTCCTTCCTCTTCCATTGGGCTCCTGCCTGGCTCCCCAATTACCAAATAACTATTTCTGGTCTTGTCTCTTCCATTTGAGTGTGGCCCCTCTTCCAAAGCCTGAACTCTGAACCACTCAGGACACGGGTCTTCACATAAAAGCACTATGAAAAATGGAGAATGACTCTCTATTCACGTGGAGGTATTTTTTCCCAAAATAGGAAACTAAAGGTCAGTGTTATGGGAACAAATGTCAGTGGCAGGACCAATAAAGATACTGACAACGTGATACTTTATAAAATGCTTATATTAAAGAAGCATTTATTTTAAAAGCCAAAGAGAAAACAACGAATATTCACATGTAATTATATTCATGAATCCTTCCCTACATCTGGAAAAGTAATTGATAATGATTGAGAGCCAGGTAATGTGCTTGGGGCTTAAGTACTGTATATTACATAGCACTCAGATTTTAGCATTCTATTATTCACACACTACATTATTTCCAACTAAAAAAGAATAGTCCAGTTTCCCCACAGCACTTTTAAATAACTATAATGCATACAATACCCATTTCATGATTTTTAAGAATTTTAAAGACTCAGAAAACTAGGATAAGATGGTATTTTCTTAAACACATAAAGAGTACCTGCGGAAATCCTATAGCTAACATCATATTTAACAGTGAAAGCCTGAATTCGTTCCCTCTTAAGGTCAGGAAGCAGGTAAAGATGTCCAATCTCACCTGTCATATTCAACATAGTATAGGAAGGTCGAGACAGCATAATGAAGGAGAAAAACAAAATAGAATGCACACAAAGTAGAAAGAAAAAGAAGAAAACTGTCCTTTTTTGCAGATAAGATGATTATTTACATAGAAGACCCCAAGAAATTTATCAAAAATTCCTACAACTAATAAGTGAGTTCTTCAAGGTCACAGAATATAAGATCAAGAAACAAAAATTAATTACCTTTGTGCATACTAACAACTAATAAGGAAAATTGAAAAAAATCAATACCACTGCCTTAGTCAGATGGCTCAGTTGGTTGGAATGTTATCCCATATACAAAAAGGTGGCAGGTTCAATTCCCAGTCAGGGCACATATCAAGGTTGCAGGTTCAATCCACAGTCAAAGCACATGCAGAAGTAACCAATCTACCAATCTATGTTTCTCCCATAGCTATCTGTCTCCATCTCTGGTGCTCTCCTCTTCCCCCCAATCTAGTAAAGAGGAAATAATTAACCCTCATACCATTGCAAAGATGGCGGCACACACAGCCAATAAGGGAATATGCTAATTGTCTGTACTGCCCTCAAAAATAAGGAGGGAATATGCTAATTGGCTGCCCACCCTCAAAGATGGTGGCGCCCACAGCCAATAAGCAGGGAATATGCTAATTGATTGTCAAGCCCTCAAAGATGGTGGCACCCAGTCCTCTCAGCCCCACCAGGATGGCAGGTGTGTGACAAGACCAGGCCCGTACCCAGGCAAGCCTTGGATGGCGGCTTCCCAGCCACCCCAGGCCACCCGAGGCTCAGGTAACCAGGGCCAGCTGAGACTTGCACTGCCAACAGTGGCAATAGTAAAGGTGTGATGGGGCATCGCCTTTCCCTGATCACTGGGTCACTTCCCGCCCATGAGGGCTCCTGGACTGTGAGAGGGGGTAGGCCGGGCAGAGGGACCCCCGCCTCCAGTGCATGAATTTTCATGCACCAGGCCTCTAATATTTTATAATCTTCACTACAGAAAAATCTGTTTATGCTACATCCTACCCAGAAGCAATTCACTGACTGTAAATGCCTTACTTCTATCTAACCCCATAGGGAAAATAGATCTAAATATTACAAATTGCTTAGGAGAGTTAAAATACACAGAATGAATTTGAGCCAAATATATCTAAATATTTATTAAACAGCACCTCATATATTGACTTTTTATACACTACCTATATATCTTGACTCATTTCAAAACCCTAATTATCAGGAATTTGACATGCCACAAGGACATTTAAAACTTTTCAATTATTTTAGTAAATTTCACATATTTCCCTGGTGAGAACTGTGGAAAACATTGTAGACTAATGTACATACCACTGGAACTCTTATTTAACTAACCAATGGAGAACAAGTAAAATGAATGCAAACTGACTGAATAATTCCACTTAATTCACCTAAAAAAAATTCTCTAACAGCTTTTTAAAATATTTGATAGATAGGAGAATTCAGGTAAATAATTTAAAAGTTTTACAGTATAGTCAAAAGAATTATGCTGACTGCCCATTTAGGCCCAATCCTATCGGTAGGATCCCTCTCACAATCCAGGCCTGCTGGCTCCCAACTGCTCGCCTACCTGCCTTCCTGATTGCCCCTAACCACTTCTGCCTGCCAGCCTGATCACCCTCTAACCAATCCCCTGCCAGCCTGATTGATGCCTAACTGCTCCCCTGTCAGCCTGTTTGCCCTTAACTGCCCTCCCCTGCAGGCCTGGTCACCCCCTGTTTGCCCTTAACTGCCCTCCCCTGCAGGCCTGGTCACCCCAAACTGCTCTCCCTTGCAGGCCTGGGTCCCCCCACAACTGCCCTTCTCTGCATGCCCATTCAGCCCCAACTTCCCTCCTCTCCTGGCCTGGTCACCCTTAAATGCCCTCCCTTGCAGGCCTGGGCCCTCCCAACTGTCCTCCCCTACTGGCCATCTTGTGAAGGCCATCTGTGTCCACATGGGGGCAAGATCTTTGACCACATGGAGGCAGCCATCTTGTATGTTGGAGTGATGATCAATCTGCATATTACTATTTTATTAGATAGGATAGAGGCCTGATGCACAATTGGGAACCAGCTGGTTTGCCCTGAAGGGTGCCCGTATAGGGTGGGGGTTCCCTTGGGGCGTGGGCCACCTGGGTGAGGGGCCTGTGATGGTTTGCAGGCCGGCCACACTCCCGGTGACCCAAGTGGAGGCCCTGGTATCTGGAATTTATTTATCTTCTATAATTGAAACTTTATAGCCTTGAGTGGAGGCCTGGGCCTGTCAGGGTGTGTGAAAAGCTTGGCTTCCTCCATTACCAGGGAAACCCAAGCCTCCTGCTCGCTCCTTAGCCACAGCCATCTTGGTTGGGATTAATTTGCATACTTACTCCTGATTGGCTGGTAGGTATAGCATAGTGATGGTTTATTTTCATATTACCTTTTATTATAATAGATGGGATTATCTCAATACCTAAATAAAATAAAATAAAAAAATAAAACATTGGGAGAAAGGTCTCAAATGATCCTGATGCTTAGGCAGGTTTGGGTAGTGAGATAATCCTATCTAATAATATACATTTTTCTTGCTCCAAAAAGCCATACAAAAACAATCTAATTAGTCCCACCAATATACTTAGGCATGATAACAACTTATTTTAAATAGCCTGGCAAATGCAAATGGTCTCCTTACTATTTCAGCTTAATTAAAAAAATAAACCAGTGCATCAGTTTCTAATGCAAGTGACAGTTATCTCTAAGTTTCTCTAGCTATAAAATGAGAGTTATACTAGAAATCAGCTGGGATAACAATTAGATATTATAATTGTGCAAAATGAGAGACACAAACATGGATGTGGGTATCCCTGTAGTATTGGTGGTAATAGCAAAAGACAAAAATAGGAACAATAGGAATGTCTAGAATAAAGGGTCTGGTTAAATAAATTATCCTATATTCATACACTAGAACATAATACTACTTCAAAATATAAAATAAGGAAATTTGTAATGGCATAGTAGTAAATGATCACCAAGTCGTATTGTTGTTGTTTTAACACTGTTCACCGCGCTATTCTTTTAGTTTTCTGTACATTTAAAATTTTTCATAATAAAACATTGGGAGAGCCCTAACAGGTTTAGCTCCATGAGTAGAGCGTCAGTCTGCAGACTGAAAGGTCCCAGGTTCAATTCCGGTCAAGGGCAGGTACCTTGGTTGTGGGCACATCCCCAGTTGGGGGTGTGCAGGAGGCAGCTGATCAATGTTTCTCTCTCATCGATGTTTCTAACTCTCTCTCCCTCTCCCTTCCTCTATGTGAAAAATCAATAAAACATATTAAATAAATAAATAAATAAATAAATAAATAAAATAAAAAATAAAACGTTGGGAGAAAGGTCTCAAATGATCCTGATGCTTAGGCAGGTCTGGGACCACTGCTGTAGGGGGAAGGCTCCTTCAGAGGTCTTTTGAGAGCTTGTTTGGAGGTTCTAGCAGGGGAGCGCAGCTACTCGTATACCCTTGACCGAAGACCGGTCCTCTCCTCTTGGGGGAAAGTCGTCCTGTTTGACCGAGCGCGCAGCTTCGGGAGGGACGCACATGGGTCGGTGAGGGAGGAGGAGGACACCCGCCTAGCCAGCCAGATCAGCCGAATCAACCCTGGCGATCAATGGGGTGACAGATGTCGCAGCCAGATCGCCCTCACATCCCTTCAGAGGTCTTTTGAAGAAGCAGTTGCCCTAAAAGACTCCCCAGTACCCGCAAATAATATTATTAAATGAAAAGGGTGTAAAACCATGTGTATGTATGCTAGCCTTAATGTAGTAGAAGGAGGCAAAAACAATATGTATGTCTGTGTGTGTAATTGTGTATGTACATTTATTCTTATAAATCCATATTCTTCTTTATGGAGAGAAAAAGAAATTGTAACACTAAGTTTCTTCAGAAAGACTTTGAATCTGAGGCAGATGGCTGTTTTATTACAGTATACTCTTTGTTTCTTTTTAATTTTGTGTTATGAGAAGAAATTATACATTTGAAAAAAACTTAATATTATTAATTTGATCCAACACCATAACAGTAATAGTAACACCAGACTCTTGGTTACACACACTATTCATTTTTTTTAATATATTTTATTAATTTTTTTTACAGAGAGGAAGAGAGAGGGATAGAGAGCCAGAAACTGCACACCCCCTACTGGGGATGCGCCCGAAACCAATGTACATGCCCTTGACCGGAAGAGAACCTGGGACCCCTCAGTCCGCAGACCGACACTCTATCCACTGAGCCAAACCGGTTTTGGCAACACACTATTCATTTTTAACTGATATATGAAACAAATGTGTTGTCCTGGATCATAGAAAAGCCTTCCCTATTCAAAGCATACTAATAAAACAATTATTCTGTAACTATACTACTACTTTAAAATGATCTTTAATCTCTAACTTGTTCTCATAGAGACTATTAGAATATCCCCTACATCCAGAGAGGTAGTAGGAACAAACAACTGTTCTAGGCTAGATTATCAAAAAGCAATGCATAGTTTGCCTGATATTTTTCTTTGCACTAAAGTAAGATGATGAAATAGTCAAAACTAGAAGAAATTATTTTGGGGTGGGTAGATGTGAACTCACTTTAGCAAAAAAAAAAAAAGTCAAAGGCAATCAAGTGGCTAAAAGAAAGTAATTAACAGCAGAGAATTCTGGAAAAATTCCAGAGAAACAAGAAAGATAATGATAAAATAAAGAGATGTATAAAATGAATATTATACATATAAATTCAAATATATTAATAATATGAAAATATGGCCCAGCTGGCATGACTCAGTGATTAAGTGTCAACCTACAAACCAGGAGTTAACAGTTCAATTTCCGGTCAAGGCACATGTCCGGGTTGTAGGCTTGATCCCAGTGGAGGGTGTGCAGCTGGTAGCTAATCAATGATTCTCTCTCATCACTGATGTTTCTATCTCTCTCTCCCTCTCCTTTCCTCTCTAAAATCAATAAAAAATATTTTTTTTAAAATAATATGAAAGTATGAACTGGTGAATATAGACTTCTTTAGGTATAGTTAATGAATATATGGATTTTTAAATGTACACTAAAATTAACTGCTACCATGTATGTTTTAGTGTACCACTGTCAAGCGAATTCCAGAAAGTGATACAAAAATACAAACAAGAAATATGAGAGAAAACTTGAAAGGCATAGAGGACCAGTCCACAAACTACCACATAAAACAGGATTATCAGAAATAAAGGTATGGAAATAAAGGAATAAGAAAAAACTTCTTTGAACATAGTCATGAGCTTTCTAACTGATAATCAATCCAGAGAGTGCTAAACATGACAACTGAGAAATTATGCACACATGGAAATAATTACTTTCTGATATTTCAAATTGAGATTAAAGATAAGATTTTCTAAAAAGGAAAATAAGAAAAGATACCTACAGATAGAAGAAAACAAGTTGACAACAGATCTCTTATCTGTTAGACTGAATTCTGAAAAGAAAGAATACCTCAAAGATCTGGGAACATTATTTTTTTATCTAAAAAACATACCCATTCAACAAGTATGAAACATTTTCAGTCATGCACGTGCAAAGATATTACTACCACAGACTTTTCCTGACCAAACTATTCAAGATAGATTGATTCTAAGCCAATACTGAACTCTGTTGACAAATCCCCCTAGCTTTTACATTGTGCTAATTTTTATTTTCATCATCTGAATAAGAGTTACTCACAGACAGAGAAATTTTAAAAAAGAAGGAAAGCGAGAGGAAAGAAGAAAGCCTGACCTGAGTATCAGTTATTGTTCCTACAATGAGTTTGGGCAAGAAGAATGAGTGAAGAGGAAACCAGGCCAAAACACAACCATATGTAATTTCAAAGTCAAAAGTATCTTTAAAAACATACAGGTGTTTCAAGAGCCCAGGTTGGGACAAGAAAAGAGTGATAGCAGACACACTTACTGCCACACACACACTAAGGGGGCTGTGTTGAACAAACCATTGTCCCCACCACCATCAACAATCCTACTATAATCCCATATATGAAATGCAAAACTTCATCTCACAATACAGATAAAGCCATAGACATGAAAAATAATCTATAATAATAAAAGCATAATATGCTAATTAGACTGAACAGCCAAATGATCTTCCGACATCATTCCAGATGTCCTTCTGAATGAAGCCGAGGTGGTGAGGGCTGAGGCAGAGGCAGTTAGGGGCAATCAGGCAGGCAGAGGTGGTTAGGGGAGATTAGGCAGGCAGGCGAGTGGTTAGGGGTGATCAAGCAGGCATGCGCAGGTGAGCAGTTAGGGGCTGTCAGACAGGCAAGCAAGCAGTTAGGGGCAGCAGCCCCAAATTGCAAGAGGGTGCAGGCCAGGCTGAGGGCCCCCCTCCTGTCATGAATTTTGTGCACCAGGCCTCTAGTCATTTATAAATGTCTAATAAGATTTATTTATTTTATTTTTTTGTATATTTTATTCATTTTTTTACAGAGAGGAAGGGAGAGACATAGAGAGCTAGAAACGTCGATGAGAGAGAAACATCGACCAGCTGCCTCTTGCACTCCCCCTACCGGGGATGTGCCCACAACCAATGTGCATGCCCTTGACCAGAATCGAACCTGGGACCTTTTAGTCCACAGACTGATGCTCTGCCACTGAGCCAAACCAATTTCAGCTTAAGATTTATTTTATGAGTACAAAATTGTCCTAAATTCAGCCTGTAATAAATCATCCTTATAAAGGTTTTTGCCTAACTTTGAAAATATCTTTTCCAACTCTCTTGCTAGCAGTTATCGCAAACCACACACACCAGTAACTTGATAACATTAAGCACAAAGCATATCATGAAAATGTTTTTAAATAACTTAATTATGTGTTACTCATTTTTCATAAGACATTACCCTTACTAAGAACAAAGAAGCTAAACAAGCATTATCATGTTCTTGCCTGATCTGGTTTTCCAAGGTAACACTGGCTCCAATTGTTTGACTAAACCAGTTGTAAAGTACTTGACTGCAGGCAACTTCAGACACTTTTTTCATTTGCTCCATACTCACAAACTAACTGGAATCCTTTCCACTGGTTTCAATCATAGTTTTAACAGATGGTACTGTTAAATGAGAAAGGTATATTACCAAATATAACTAATGACTACTCATATTGCCAGCAACAAAATAATGTTCATGTCAGAATATAACACACTGAATTTTATTTCCTTGTTTGTTTTGGATAGAGGAGAATATAACACAGTGCAGTGACATAAAATGATACTAACTTGGAATCAAAAGCAACCCTAAAAATTAAAAGCAGATCTTCAATTTCTTAAAATTTTCAATTTCCGAAGGTATACAGAATATAGAAAACACACACACACACACACACACACACACACACACACACACAAAGGCACACAAAGCACCAACACACTCACAGAATTAAACAATGAGAATTCCTTTTATTAGTCCATGAACTTTCTCAACTTTGGCCACTAGTTTTGGACATTTCCAAATAATATTTTTGATATGATGAATACTAAACTACTTTCTTCAGTAAAAATTTGTGTTCAAATGGTGATATTGAAGAACCTATTACACATATGTTAATTTACTTCAGGAACTACAGAACATACTCAGATTTAAAGTACCATAAGCTGCTGAAACCGGCTTGGCTCAGTGGATAGAGCGTCAGCCTGAAGACTGAAAGGTCCTGGGTTCGATTCCAGTCAAGGGCATGTACCTTGGTTGCGGGTACATCCCCAGTGGGGGGGGTGCAAGAGGCAGCTGGTGGATGTTTCTCTCTCATTGATGTTTCTAACTCTCTATCCCTCTCAATTCCTCTCTGTGTAAAATCAATAAAATATATTTTTTAAATAAATTAATAAAAAAATAAAGTACCATAAGCTATCTCAATATATCGTTAATTAACATTCTTTTTTTTTTTTTTTCCTTTGGAGAGAGACAGGGAGAGGGGGAGAGAGAGAGAAACATGAAAGTGAGAGCAAAACATAGATCAGCTGCCTCCTCCCAGGGATAGAGCCTGAATCCCAGGCATGGTGGAAATAGAACAGGCAACCTTTTGTTGCACAGGACAATGCCCAACCAACTGAATCACACTGGCCAGGGTTTATTTTTAATAATGGAACAGGCTTAAACAAAAAAATACATACAGGCATTAAATGTGTTCAATTATATTCCTACAACTCTTGTTTTCCCCCCTCATCCCCAAAAAAGAGGGAATATATATATAGCAGTGCCCCCTTTATTAATAATTCTACTTTTATAGTGTTACTAGAGGCCTGGTAGATGAATTCATGCACTAGTGGGGTCCCTTGGACTGGCCTGCAGGATCGGGCTGAAACTGGCTCTCCAACATCCCAAGAGGGGTCCCAGATTGTGAGAGGGTGCAGGCCAGGCCGAGGAACCCCACCAGTGCACAATCAGGGCCAGGGAGGGATGCGAGAGGTTGGCGAGCAGGGGAGGGACCACAGGAGGGCTCAGAGCATGTCTCACTCAGTCCCAATCGGCTGGACCCCAGCAGCAAGCTAACCTACCAGTTGGAGCATCTGCCCCCTGGTGGTCAGTACATGACACAGCATCTGGTAGACCAGTGAACTGTATGCCCCTTGGTGGTCAGTGCACGTTATAGCAAGTGGTTGAGTGGCCTTAGCATATCATTAGCATATTACATTTTGATTGGTTGGACGAACAACTGGCCTGCATATTAGGGTTTTATTACATAGGATTTAAATAGTGCTTTGGGGCACTTGGTATCCTCTGGCTACCAAGAGGATACTATCTCTCTGAATCCTGAATTACCTTCACCTGAATTGGGATTTTGCTAGTAGAAGGTTTTGCCTTTAGCCTCATAAAATGGACAGCACACATCAAGAAATGTTTGATGAGGTTTTAAACTTCTTTGAAGAGACTTTCTGCTATAACGGGGTGAGGAGCCATTCATGGTCTCAAGCCTGTGAATCAGAGACACCAACACCCCAACTGAGGCACCTCACAGAGCTGCAGGCTGAGCCTTACAGCTCAATGTGTCTGTGCCCCTGGGAACTACTCCATTTCCTTGAGGCACAAAATGCTGAGCAGAGTGGAGACACACTGGTGAGTCCAAAAGCCTGGAAAAGGCTTGTTTGTCAATTGCTTAAGTCTGAACTACTGCTTCACAAACACACACACAACTTTTTAAAAAATAAACAGAGAAGACATTACTCTCATCATTCTCAGGTATCTAAAACACACCTAACAGGTCCTCCTCAGGAGAATGTTGGAGGAGTGGCAGAGGTTAGGTGTCTAGTCTCACCACCACCTAGACTGGGACTCACTGCAGCCAAGCCTAAGTCCACCCCGGCTTCATCTTGATCCATGCAAATGCCAAGGACACCACGGCAGAATTACGTGCCTGCAGTGGACACTGCCTATACCCACTGGCAGGACTTTCACCCCTGCTATGGACTTATCCACCGTGATAGCTACTGTGCTGCCACCACCCCCCTAGAGCCCAATGGGTCTGCTCCAGCACCAGGGCTTGGAGGTAGGAACTGTTCTGAAAGCCTAGGAAGTAGATATAGTCTCCCCTGTCCTAGACATACTAGAACTGAGGACCCATGGATACTGAAGAGACTGTAGATTTGTAGTATCTCATGCTGGTGAGCAGAAAGGGGACTGGAGAGTAGCAACAGGAAAGAGGATCAGTCCTGCAGTGCCCCCTTTATTAACAATTCTACTTTTATAGTGTTACTAGAGGCCTGATAGATGAATTCATGCACTAGTGAATTCATCAACAAAACTGCAATGACCTGAGGTAAGGGGGAACAGCCCAGGGCTGGAAATCTGTGTCCCTGCATATGGCAGCAAGGAGGAGCCAGAAAACCAGGCAGGGCTGAGGCACTAGAAAGAGAGAAAGTGCCTGGGCCCCTTTCCTACAAGATACTGGCACCACTCCTAACACTATTCTAATCAAACCATCCTGACCAAGAGCAAGATACCCCTGCAGAGACCAACTGCATGGGGGAAGGGAGAACAGCTCAGAACAGGGTAACTCAAGAAAATGAGATTCAAAGCAGATCCGGCCTCTGGGCTAAGAGGCCCTGCACACTGGACCACTAGGGGCTTCAACCCATCAGGCCTCAGTCAGGTTGCCCAGGAACAGAGAAGCTCCCGAGAGGCCCAGGATAGACACACCAAGGGACCACATTCAACAACAACAGAGCAAAATACAATAAACTCCACAAATAGCAGTCTCAAAGTTTTCTGATGTGTGTGCTTTTGGTTTTCTTTTGTGGTGGAGGGGAAAGGGGACTTGTTTTTGTTTTCAATTTTTGTTGTCTGTTTTTCCCCCTTTTATTCCTTCTTTTTTTTTTTTTTTTTTTTTTGCATTATCTCTAACTTATCTCTTTCCTTGTAGTCTCTTTTGTCTTTTTCTTACTGTTATTAATTTTTCTCATTTCATTTTTTCTCTTCTTTTTTCTTTTTTTCCATTTAACTTTTAAATGGCCAATTAGAGTAGCAAATAGAAAAAAAAGGATTAAAAAGCAGGAGGATAGCTTAAGGGAGCTCTGGGACAACATGAAATGTAACAACACCAACAACACCAATGTATCTTAATATATTCATTATTACTACTTTTTCAATTCATTATTATTATTTCATTTATTTTCTGTCTCTTTTTCTTTGTCATTCCTATATGTTGTTTTAGCTTCCTTCTTGCTCCCATACTGCCATTTTTTCTTCTTTCTCCTCTGTCTTTATAGCCCCTTTAAATCTTGGTCTGTCTTTTAGTATTCTTTTTATTTTTTTCTTTGCTCTGTCTTCTCTTCATTTTCCTTCTTGGGTCTGTCTTTTAGTATTCTTTTTATTTTTTTCTTTGCTTTGCCTTCTTTTCATTTTCCTTCTTAGTCTTTCCAGTTATTGCTTTGCATAGCTTGATTTTCATGGTGTTTTGGTTCAGTCCTATTGTGTATTGTTCTGTTCCATCATCACCTGTATAACAGCTGGCATAATGAGATTGGGTTGAACCTCAGTGTTAACAAGTTGGAGGGTAGATCCCTACCATAAATGGGACATAAATAATCAAGTAACAATTACAGCAGGAGAGCCCAAATAATGCACACAATGGTAAATCCTATAGTATCCAGCTCATGAGATCAAAGAGACTGCACCACTGAATCCCTCAAGATACTTTCTACATAAGGCATCCCACAAAGACTGGGAGATATAAGTTCCAATACATAGAAATAATAGAAAAAGACAGCAGAAGTGGGGAGACAAAGAAACAACCCCCAAATAAAAGAAAAAACATCTCCAGTAAAAAAAAATAAATGAAATGGAGGCAAGCAACCTTTCAGATATAGAGTTCAAAAGCAATGGTTATAAAGATGCTTAAGGAACTTAGTGCAAATTACAACAGCAAAAGAAAGGATATGGGAGCACTGAACAAGAACCAGACAGAAATGAAGAATAATATATTTAACATCAAGAATACACTGGAAGGAATTAAAAATAGATTGAAAGAAGCAGAGGATCAAATCAGTGACTTGGAAGACAAGATAGAAATAAATGGCCAATTAGAGTAGCAAATAGAAAAAAAAGGATTAAAAAGCAGGAGGATAGCTTAAGGGAGCTCTGGGACAACATGAAATGTAACAACACCAACATCTTTGGAATACCAGAAGGGGAAGAATGTAATCAAGGAACAGAGAACCTGTTTCAAGAAATAATGACAGAATATTTACCCAACCTGATGAAGGAAAAAGTCACACAAGTTCAGGAGACACAGACTGTCAATCAAGATGAACCTAAACATACCATATCCAGACATATCATAATTAAAATGGAAAACATTAAAGACAAAGAAAGAATGTTAAAGACAGCCAACGAGAGACAGAAAATTACCCACAAAGGCGTTCCCATGAGAATATCAGATGACTTCTCAACAGAAACACTTCAGGCAAGAAGAAAGTGGCATGAAGTTTTCAAAGTAATTAAAAGCAAAGGCCTGAATCCAATACTACTGTATCCAGCAAAGCTATCATTTAAAAGCTTCCCAGATAAATACTGTTTCAAGATCAGATGATTTTATTTGGGAAAGTGGTTCTCTAACTCTTTATTTTATAATACCAACATTATAACCCCCAGGGTAACCTGATATAAAAATTTATGACAGTCTATGCTTCATTTAATAAGAATGCAAAATTAACTAGTTAAATATACATTGAAAAATATGTAAAACCTAGAGGCCCAGTGCATGAAATTTGTGCACGGGGGTCAGGAGGAAGTCCCCTCAGCCCAGCCTGCACCCTCTCCAATCCAGGACCCCTCAGGAAATGTCCAACTGCCGGTTTAGGTCCAATCCCAGACCTAACCAGCAGTCGGACATCCCTCTCACAATCCTGGACCATTGGTTCCTAATCGTTCACCTGCCTGGCTTCCTGGTTGCCCCTAACTTCCCCCCTCCCCACCCCCCACCGGCCTGATCACCCCAAACTGACTCTGCATGCCAGCCTGATCAACCCTAATTGCCCCCACTGCCAATTAATCACCCCTAACTGCTCCCTCCTGCCAGCCTGGTCACCTCTTACTCCTCCCACCCCACCCCCTTGCTGGCCTCATCGCCCCACGAAGCCTGCTCGTTCAGTTGTTTAGTCATCCCTCACTGTAAATATTTGACTTTTTTCCACAACCAGCACAGCTAGAGAACAGTCCGGTTGCTGAGTAGGGGCTGCTGGAGATTGAGAAAATGAAAGGAAGAGACAGATACAGAGATAGAAGGAAAAAGCTGGTGTTGGGTGGGACAGCTGGGTGGGACAGCTGTCCTCTGATGGAGAAACCTAGAGGCAATACAGCGCATTTATTTTAAACAGCAAATACTAGGAAGTTTTACTAAAGCCTAAGACAAAGGAGATTATGTGTATTATTGTGGGTTCTTGGTATTTGTCACTTCTGGGTGGGCCCAAATAGTCATGTCAGTTCCTGATGTTTGGATGGATTTAGATCATGAAACCCACCCCTGACTCCTGAACTGAAGGTCAGGCTGACAATGCATCTGCCTCTGGCAAGGTGTGTCTCCAGGATGTGGCTCTGTCAATCCCACTGGATTCAGCTGACAATAATTAAAGAAATGTTCATGTGCCCTCCCAGGTGCTCTCTACACCTCACTAACCCTCCTGTGGCCTGGTCATAGGTAACCATTTTTGTGAGGGCATGATGGTCAATTTGCATATTACCTCTTTATTATATAGGAGAATTGTATTAAGAAACATGTATCCATTGCAACAAAATAAGTGTGGCATTTCAATAAATATTGTTAGAATAAAGGGATAACACAAAACCTAGGTTGGACAGGCTACTCAGTCTATACTTCCTTTTGTCTAATACTTTGGTGACTAGAAGAAAGTGATAACCTAAGAACTACTTTTCAGTTCTTTGGTTTTTGCTCTTTACCCAAAGAAAGAAATTTTTTACTATTACTTTTAGAAAAAACAATTATAAAAACACAGTGTGTGTGATGAGATATAAAGAATACTTGTGGGATCCAAGATGGCTGCGCCCAGGTGAACACCTAGCCGCAGCCGCACACAACAATTTCAATAAAATACAACTAAAATATAAAACGGACATTGCCCAGAACTACAGGAAGGTTGACTGACTGGAAATTCTACAGTGAGAAGCAAGGAGAAAACCAGAAGGAGGTGCGGAGGAGCTGGAAAAGCCAAGGTACGGAGACGCGGAGACGCGGTGCGCAGAGAGGACAGAGCCGGAGAGGAGGAAGGCCGAGTGCCTGGCGGGCGTTCCCTAGCGGAAAGGAGATAAAGCTCCGACTGTGCTGGGCCCCCGACTGCTCTGATCCCCAGTTTTAAGCCAGACCCCGGGGACTCAGGCTCAGCCATAGGGAGCCGGGCTGTAAGGCGGAACCCCGGGGAAGTGGCGAAAGGAGGTCCCAGCGGTGCGCACACTGCGCGCAGAGAAGGGACATTCGGCTGTGCCGCGGGCTTGCCCTGACGGGAAGGAGACTGGGGCTCCAGACTGCTCTGAACGCCACCTCCAACTCCACTTCCAACTGAACTGAACCCCAATACCGGGCTCATTGTGGGAGAGCATAGACTGTTTGGCAGCAGGCGAAAATCGAGGGCACCTTTCTCTCAGAGGCGCCGGCAGTGAGCTCTGAAGGACCCGCATAGGGCGGGGCTGACGGAAGCCAAAGCTGCAGGCTCCACCCTGAAACCCCGTCCCATCTGTAACTGCGAAATGCGACAACAAAATAGATCACAAACGAAAGAAATGGAGGACAAAAAGCGTCTGGATATAGAGTTCAAATCTACGCTTATAAGGTTTTTCAAGAATTTCCTAGAAAAGATGGATAAGGCCTATGAGGATATGAAAAGAGATCAACTAGAATTAATAAGGGATCAACAAGACATAAAGAATACATTGTCTGAAATAAAAAATATTTTACAGAGTCCTAAAAACAGAAGGGAAGATCACAAGAATCAAGTCAAAGATTTGGAACATAAAGAGCCAGAAGACACTCCTCCACAGAAGCTAGAAGGCAAGAGAATCCAGAAAATTGAAGATAATGTAAGAAACCTCTGGGACAACTTCAAGCGAACCAACATCAGAATTATTGGGGTCCCAGAAGATGAGAGAGGGCAAGATATCGAAAACATACTGAAAGAAATAGTGACAGAAAACTTCCCCCACCTGGGGAAAGAATTAGACTTACAAGTCCAGGAAGCGCATAGAACTCCAAACAAAAGGAATCCAAAGAGGACCACACCGAGACACATCATTATTAAAATTCCAAGAGCAAAAGACAAAGAGAGAATATTAAAAGAAGCAAGAGCAAAGAAGGTAGTAATCTATAAAGGAGCACCTATACGATTGTCAGCTGACTTCTCAACAGAAACCATGCAGGCCAGAAGGGAATGGCAAGAAATATTCAAGGTGATGAATAGCAAGAACCTACAGCCAAAGATAATCTATCCAGCAAAGCTATCACTCAGAATCGAAGGCCAGATAAAGAGCTTCACTAATAAAAAAAAGCTAAAGGAGTTCATCACCGCCAAACCAGATTTATATGAATTGCTGAAGGGGGTTCTTTCAGAAGATAAAGTAAACAAAGATAAAAATTATGAACAACAAATACGTAACTATCAACAAGTGAATCTAAAAACCAAGGAAATTAAAAAAATCTGATGAACAATATTAACTGTTGAATATAATAGAATCAGAGGTATGGAAGGGGAGTGAACTGACAATTCTTGGGGAAAAGGGGAGAGGGGGGCGTGGGAAGAGACTGAACATAAACTGTGCACATATGGATGAGGACAATGGGGAGAGGGGAAAGGGCAGAGGGTGGGGTGGGAACCTGGTGGAGGAGAGCAATGGTGGGGGGGGGGGGAAGGAACATTTGTAATAATATGAACAATAAAAACTTATAAAAAATAAATAAAATAAAAAAAATAAAAAAAATAAAAAAAAAATAAAAAAATAAAAAAATAAAAAAAAAAAAAAAAGAATACTTGTTTCTGAGTCTAAGTTCCAGGTACAATCTCTGTTAACTTGCTAGCAGTAACCTTAAGTAAACTTACCTAAACACTAATAAGTCTCAAAAATCTTCCTTTATTTTAAATTCATATTTGTTTATTTGAAAGAGAGGGTCATAGAAACATTGATTTGTTGTTCCACCTATCTATGCATTCACTGGTTGCTTCCTATGTGTGTCCTGATGGGATGGAACCTGCCTGCAATCTTGGTGCACTGGGACAACACTCCAACCAACTGAACTATCCGGCCAGATTCTCAAAATCTTCATCTTCTAAATGAGACAGACACCATATGTCTCACAGGATTAGTCAAGAGGACAAGATGAGATAACATATGTAAAGCGCCTAGCATAGGATGCAGGGGGGAAAAAAGGGCAAATAAATAAAACCTCAGTTCAGAAGACACATGCAGCCAGAACACCCTTCAAACAATGGGAGACACATAATTTTGCAACTTTGACACTTAATTGAAATAAATTATATGGAAAGTATCATGAAAGTTAGCTTTCTTTCCCATTTTATATCCAACGTTTCTGTAGCATTTTAGGTACAGCCTGATAAATTTCCTAACATAGATTAAGCTGATCTCAAATCAATATACAGTATAACAAACACAGGTATTTATCCATAGGACAAGATTTTAGGAATATTGTGCTTCAAAAGGTCCTCTTTTCAATCTTTGCTTTTCTAATCCGACATTTATTTACAAATGATTCCTTGGTGCTCAGATAAACTCTACTCCCAGACTTCTCTATTACCTTCTTGAAATTCCACACATTTAGCTTCTCTGTGTACACAAGCCTGCAGAGACAATCAGTTCGATCTTATCTGATTTCTCTCTGTGTTCTACAATTTATAAAGAAAAAATATGGAGACACAAATCTTAAAAAACAAAATATCTTGCCATGATTAAGTAGTTATAAATTATTAAAAACATGCTACCATGCCCTAACTGGTTTGCTCAGTGGATAGAGTGTCGAACTGCAGACTGAAGGGTCCTGGGTTCAGTTCCGGGTAAGGGCACATGCTTGGTTGTGGGCTTGATCCCCAGTAGGGGGCGTGCAAGAGGCAGCTGACCAATGATTCTCATCATTGATATTTCTATCTCTCTTTTTCCCTTCCTCTCTGATATCAATAAAAATATTTTTTAAAAACCATGTTACCATTATACAAAAAACCATGCTACCATTTTCTTTTAACTTTCTAAATAATCAATACGTGTTTTCTGTTTAATCTTAGCTTATTAAATGCTACAGGAATATGTGGCCACCCACTATTCCAAAACCTCCCATCTGTAACAACCAAAAAAGTGCAAAACATATAGAACAACCATTTCAAGGCAACAAACATCACAGAATGATGGACAATAACCCGAGAGGGGGTACAAATGAAGTGGTCATACAACTGCTCCAGCTTACTGCTTTGACAGAGTTTCCAATCTGTACTGTAGGTGACCAGGACAGTACAGAGGATTGTATACTGAGAAGATGAGCACTTTTAGTTTCGGGAAACCAAGGTTTACAAGTTTACAGAATAGAGTACAAGAGAGAAGAAAGCTACAGAGGAAGAGAATGCCAGAAACCTGCAGGTTTTCTTCAGTCTTCAACTGAGCATTGACCAGTGCATATATGTGAAGAGACTACTAAAAGTTAGGAAAGAATGACTTCAAAGAATGGAGGGAAAGTTCCCAGAGCTCACTCAGGAATGGGAATACCTACTCTCTCTAGTCAGATGATAAAACTTCATGATTCATGAACATGGGGTAGCATACACAGAAAGGTTTTGCCTCAGTAGCGGCCCTTGATTAAGAATGGCTCTGTCATGTTCAAAAGGGTGAAACTGCTTCTAAGTGATTTAACTGCATTCCAAAACAAAACTCAAAAATATTTATAGCTATACAAAAATACCCAGCATCTGACAAGCTAAAATTTATGTCTAGCATCTGAAAATTACTAAGCATGCAAAACTAAGAAAAATAAATTACCTCATGAGAGGGGAAAAATCAGTAAATCAAAACTGGAACAACATTAGAATTATCAGGCAAAAACATTAAAAGGATATTATTGTAACTACTAGGGGCCCGGTGCACAAAATTCATGCATGGGGTAGGGGGGTGTCCCTCAGCCCAGCCTGCACCCTCTCCAATCTGGAACCACTAAGGGAATATCGACTACCAATCTGCAGGGATCGGGCCTAAACCAGCAGTCGGACATCCCTCTCTCAATCTGGGACCACTGACTCCTAACTGCTTACCTGCCTGCCTGATCACCCCTAACCACTTTGCCTGCTGGCCTGCTCACCCCCAACTGCCCTCCAGCCGGCCTTCCTGCCCCCAATTGCCCCCCACCAGACTGATCACTTCCAACTGCCCTCTCCTCTTGGCCTGGTCACCCCTAACTACTTCTGCCTTGGCCCCGCCACCATGGCTTTGACCAGAAGTACATCCAGGTCTCCCAGGTAATAGAGTATGTAGCATATAACCCTTTTATTAGTATAGATATTGAACATGTTAAAAAAAAAAATTAAGCACTGACCTGATTTTTTTTAAAGATTCAAACTGAAGCTCTAAAAATTACACTACCTAAGCTGTTCTAACCTTTATTCTTGAAAAATCTGAGTCTAATCATCCTGCCTTTCTTTGACTAATGTAGTTTTTCATTAACCCTTACTATTGGAAATGGAAGTACTAAGAAGTACCCTCAGAAAATCCCATAATTTCAATTTTGTCTCTGTGACTCCATTACATAACAGTAACCCAATTTTCCCTTGGTAATCAGGATCAATCACTCCAGCAAGTAAATTTGCCTCTTTTTTTGGTCTGGTGGTTCAGTGGCATGAGATCCCCAAAAATTGTCAAGTGGCAGCCTCACTTCCAATTCAACAGAGCCATTTTCTGATGTCCCTAGCAGAAACATTCTTCTATTGGGGACTAAGATCTCCAAACCAGCATAGCTCCAGTATTCCCAGGGGAGGTAGCAAAAGTTCTGCAAGTGGATTATTAGGTATAATAGTAAGAAAAGCCATTCTCACTTCTAAGTGGATTATTAGACATAATAGTGAGAAAAACCACTTCCAATAACTGACTCCCAGAACCATGAATTCTGACATGGTTCAGAAGACAGCATCTAATCATTAGATTGTAATGCAAAATATATGCTGCATCCTGTAAAACAAATTCCCACCTTTCATGATATTATCTCTCAACTATTGCTTTTAACAGAGTATGCAGTAAGTCATTCTACATTCCAGTAAGGCCAGTCCACTTTCAGGTTGTTGGGGACCACAAGAGACTTGGTTGGAAAGTTTTTAAGAAGGGCATTCTGAGAAAAGGGAAGTGTGCGGAAGACAGCCTGCCCTTTTAATTGGAAGTTTGACTTAGGGGAGTGCAGAAGGCGGTGCCCCTAATTATTCCTTGACCTTTCCAAATAAGTCTGTGCACCTGTAATCCCCCGGATGTTTACTGGAATCCTTACACTTGATCTTTAGGTGTCCATGCTTAAAGAACATTTCAGACACATGTCCTCCCCCTATTACTTACCCTACTGATTTTATCTAACAGATAAACTTTATATCAAAACACACCTACAAGAAATCCCTAATAAGGCAGGCAATTGAGATTGTCTGGTTCTATTAGCCAAGCAGTCCCTTAACCCTCTTTCAAAGCAAATGTGTTAGAGTAATCCATTCATCCATCGCTCTGGGCCTGCTAGTCAGCCCTGGCATTAGGTAATAGAATATGTGGCAAAACCAGTTAATTCCAATAAGCCAATTCTACACCTTCTTGATTATAGAATGAATTTCCTGATCAAGAGCAATACAATACAGAATGCCATGACAGTGGATAAAGTATTCTATGAATCCACAAATGGTGGTACTGACAGAAGCATTATAGACAGAGAAAGAAAATATAGATGCAGCCGAAACCGGTTTGGCTCAGTGGTGGAGCGTCGGTCTGCAGACTGAAGGGTCCCGGGTTTGATTCCGGTCAAGGGCATGTACATTGGTTGCGGGCACATCCCCTGTAGGGGGTGTGCAGGAGGCAGCTGGTCGATGTTTCTCTCTCATCGATGTTTCTAACTGTCTCTCTCCCTTCCTCTCTGTAAAAAATCAATAAAATATATTTTTTTAAAAAGAAAATATAGATGCAGACTCTTCAGCTATTCCAGTAAGGAGAAATATTTGCCTTCTCCCTAATGGAAGAGGCCCAGTGTAATCAACACTAGCAGGGGGCTGTCAGGCTCCCTTTGAGAGTTGTGCTATGTCAGGAACTCAATGTTGGACTGTGGTATTGGCAGATTAGGCACTCAATAATTAACCAGGTCCAGCTCATTAAGAGAAAGTATTGTATTGTATTATTTTCTAATCTGAACATTCAGTTTCTCAAGGCAAGAAAGAAAAAGTCACTGGTAATCTTTTCTCTGGGTCTCATAATGTGATTGGGGCTACAGTCTTAGCACACTGATTAAATCCCCAAGGGAAGAGTAAGAAGAATGAAGTGCCTCACTGCTCACTTTTTTATGGGTCTATTGAGCAAGTTCAAGAGTAGCTGGGAAAAGAAGCCAACTGACATCCAGAGAGCCCATTATTTTGTCCACCTCATTAAGAGTCTTCTTTGTAGTAGACACCCTTTGGTAGGCATTCACAAGGGACACAATCTTTTTCAGTCTGTGGATATTCAGAGTAGTTTACACTTCTTTTCTAGACTTCCCTGTCTTCAGATTCTGTTTCTTCTAACCCTGACCATCCAAACAAAACATTAGCAACTACCCATTAATCAATGTAGATCTTTATCTCTGGTCATCTCCCACTCCAAATATAGTCGGCAATAAAATATTCTGCTCAAAGTTCTGTCCACGGGTATGATTTCCTTCACCACTGCCATTCATGGTCAGTCATGAGTGTGGCTTTAGTGCTGCAGTGATACTAGCATATAATGCATATTCATTTGTAAACCAGGCTCAAGTTTTTTTTCTTCTTTGCTCAACTGGTCATAAGGAACGGCCAGCAAGCCATAAACATAGATTAAAAGAAAGGAAGCAATGAAACAGAAGCTGGCATCAAAGGTGTACGAGCCACATGCTCATATGACAGACTTATACCTTCCAGACCTGCCCAAATTTGGTCTCTTATAATACATATATTATTCCCATTTGATAACAAATTGCTGCTGTTCATTCCCAATTTATAGCTAAATGAGTCAGACAATACCCAATTCATGTTTGGAAGCTCAGGTCATGTGGTCACCTGGTATCCCATGATTAGGTATTCAGTTTCTCAAAAGAAGACTCATTATTAAAATCTTTGAGGTCTGCCTGTGCTTCTCCTAATGGTGCTTGCCAGGGGCAAATAACAGGGAGAAAAAGGAAATGAATACTAGGGAGAAAAATAGCATAGAATACACCTTTGCTCACAATGTCCTCCTTGTTTCTAACCACAGTGGGAACAAGTAGATGCCACTCCCTAAATCTACACCCTCTCAGGGATATAATCAGTATGCTAGGACTGTAGCCCCAATCACTAACTGAGACCCAGAGGAAAGGTTACCAGTGACTTTTTCTTTCTTGCCTTGAGAAAATGAATGTTCAGATTAGAAAATAATACAACAAATAAGGTCAAAAGGAATTAGAAACCAAGATGAGTAAGAAGAATAAAGTGCCTTACTGCTCTAAATCCAGCCAGTTCCTTGATATCCCAGGTAATGAGAGAATAAGCAGGTGAGGCTGTTGAATCTATTAGTAATCTCTGAGGATGCATGGAGAAAAGAAATGAGAAAAGACAAGAGGTAGGCAAGTATTCCAATTTTCTTAGCTACGATAAACTGGTTAGCTTGTTCATTTACCATCAACCCTCAAAAGACTGTAATTGTAAGATTTTAAAATTGGTTTAAAACCACTTCAAAAAGAAATCACTCACCAGTGGGGTAAAGTCTGAAATCCTGAGGACCAAATACTGGCAAGCTCACCTCATTCCTCCCTTTCTAAGGGTTGGTAGAACTTCCTGAGTAACTCTACCACATGAAGGAGTCTGCCCTCTTGGAAGCTGAAGTGAAATTCAATTAGCTAACTTCCATTTTATAGTTTAAAAGAAAGAAAATTTTCAAAGAAAAAAAATTGTTAAAATCCAGTGTTCACTGGATGGCAAGCCTGAAAGCAGCTCTGGATTTGTTCAGTTATATGCTGACTGACATACCACGGAAAGCAGAATGGGCTATCATAGTTCAAATCTGTACTCCCACCTCACCAGGAAAGGTATCTTTAGCAAATTACTTCATCTCTTTAAAACTTAGTTTTTGCATTCACGAAATAGTATAATAATGCTACCTATCTCAAAAATCTCGTTTGAGGATTATATGTAAGTAAATGTATAATAACTCTTACATAGCAAGCCCTCAATGTTACATTAGCTACTATTATAAACTATCAGCAGCCCTGGTCTTGAGCAGAACTATGGAATAAACTTCTACATTATGTTTTCCCACCTCCTTTCTCAATCATATCTAACCATCTGGTAACCTAATAATAATTCTGTATAACCAATAAATGTGCAAGGAAAATAGTGAAGGAAAAGATGCTATACTGAATAAATAAAATCTGCATTCCAGACCACTAGCTGGTTCAGTTACTGGGCACAAGTCCCCCATTCTCTCTAGGTCTCCATTTTCTTAGCTATAAGACACAGGTTTTAAAAAATACATATTTTATTGATTTTCTTCACAGAGAGAAAGGGAGAGAGATAGAGAGTTAGAAACATCCATGAGAGAAAAACATCTATCAGCTGCTTCCTGCACAACCCCATAAGGGGATGTGTCCACAACCAAGGTACATGCCCTTGATGGGAATCGAACCAGGGACCCTTCAGTCCACAGGCTGATGCTCTATTGACTGAGTCAATCCAGCCAGGGCGATAAGACACATTTGAGTTAAATGCTGTCATGTGTTCTTTCTTTCATTGCAATTCTACAATGCAATAACCTCATGCTAAATTTTTTTTAAGTTTTGTGTTATTGGTATACCTATACTAAATCCTCCCAGATTTTTACTTATATCATCTTCATCTTTTTCTTCATCCTGTCAACTACCAGATCACTAGCAGAGGAGAAGCTTTAAAAGTGCTGATCTCTTCTCCAAGGAAATATTTAAATCAACTCTCAGTTTATTTTTTCCTTCCATTCACTGAACTCAAAACTTTAATCATCACTTAACATTCTCCCCCACAAAAAAACACTAGTTAAAACTTAATAAAAACTTGTTAACCTTAAATATTAACTTACCTAAAAGGAAAAAAAAAAAAGAATCATTATAATCTTCATTTGATTGACTCCAAGTTAGTGCTATCCCCAAGTGATCAATGACATTGGATTAACCTACATTAACTCAAAATTAAACAAGTTGCCACCATTTGCATTTAATTATGTGTTTATGTTCTTTCTCAGAGATCCTGACTCTTTTATAATCATGTACAAAGCATTCATCAATAACACTGATTTTCTCAGTAATCTGACCTAAGTGTGGGCCACAGTCAGAGCAAGAAGGGAAAAAGACTAAAATTTACCAATGAATCCAAAGAAAATTGCCAGTTCCCTCAGGGGATCCGGGATCAATCTGATTAAGAACATGACTGTTTATCATTCAGCACACCACAGAATTGAGAAATAAAAAACATGCCAAGTTTCAAAGAGGCGTAACACACTTTATACAGTATAACATGCATCCTGGTCTAACAGTGTATGTAAAGTGAATTTTACAAATCTAATACTTTAAATACACTAAGAGTGCTTGCTAGCTAGAAATAATTTATAAATGCTGTTACAAAAAAATTTGTAAGTAGTACTGTATGATATACACACACATTTAGAATTTTTTGTATTTCATTAGATTTGCTCCAAGCAATCAAAACTCTATAAATAAAAGTAAATATTTTTAGTATTATTTAATTATCATCTTATTAAGAACTTACTTTCAAAGAAAAATAATTAATAGAAATTGTATAATTTAAGCACTGATGTTTGTTCAGTCATCACCTCCAAAGTGGTTATCATGTTGAAGTTCTTAAAAGAATGACTTCAATGAAAATGGCAGAACCAAACCAAACTGTTCAAATACAAAGGCCTACTCGATGCCATAGCACACTCACAAACATATTTAAGCATAGATGGAAAAAAGTACAGTGAGAGGTGTGATTTTCCTCTGCCTTTGCAGTTCTGAGGCAATCTCTGTTCTAAGAAGCAATCAACCTTTATAGGTAGCCCGGAACTTAATCTGAGAAGGTGATTTATATCAGTTCGCTGCCCCCAGTAAACCATTACACATGCACACACCCACACAATATTTAATAAAAAGAATCACTTTCTCCCAACAACATATAAAAAATACTATGATTGGGAAGTTGTCAGTTAATGCCAGATATAAAGCAAGAGCATACATAAAAAAAATAAAATTAGTATAAATCCTTTTATAATTATAAAACAGATCAGAAGCCACAGTCCCACTCCTAAATGATCTCCAAAGAATGAGATTCATAAGAAGAGGATTACACACAGTGCAGATGCTATGATTTCAAGCACACTATCCAGCATTTCCAGTATGTCAGACATGTTCTGCCATTCTGACATGATACCAGCTAATTTCTAGAAAAGATGATCAGTATACCAAATGTGCTTGGATTCGTTTTTCATCATGACAGTCAGTCAGAGTTGTACATGCTACAGAAGGAGTTAACATTTTGCTCACTATACATACCTCAAGCTATCAAGACCAATTTTATGCAAATGTACAGCAACTGTAAATGGAGTTGGGTTAATAATCACAGCTCTAGATTCAATATGTAAATTAAACTTAGATGTCTAAGACAGAGTTATCCTGAGAACACTGCCTGTCACAGCACCTTTTTATTTGGTACACACTATAATCTTCCATATCCACAGCATTTGAACTCTGAACAAAGCCAAATGAGCCATGTCATTATGCAAATTTTACAAAAACTCCTTTCAGAAACACAAATAAAAAATACAGGTGGTAATATTTGTATAAAGCACCCAGTGTTTGCATGAGTGAGTAAGTTTGCATAAGATGGGTCAAACAGAAACAGTTCCAGAAAGGGTAGGTCTCCTCCAGGAACTTTCTATTCTGAAGATGAAGCAAACATGTACAGTCAACCTGAACTAATAGGGGGGGAGGGGCACATTGAATGAAGTGATTTCCAACTATAAAAATACTGTGACCTTGTTCTTTATAAGTTGTTACCTAACATCTAACATTCATTACCTATATTGCTGTATATCTCTGGATTTCTACTATTTTAGAAGAGATAAGAGGAAGAAAAATAAACACTAGTATTTGTTTGCATTTTTATAAACTATGGAAGGATGCACAAGAAGCTAATTTTTTTTTTTTTTTAATCTGGAGAGAAGTGAGCAAATCAGATAAGAACGAACTTCTGCCTGTGAATCTTTTTATATATTAGGTATTTTAAAACATGTAAAGATAACACCCATTCTAAAGATTAAATGAATAAAAATGTAAATAAAATGTGACAATACACCACAGTAGCAGAAAATACTTTTATTAACTGCAGAAGTTAAAATGGAACTTGAACATTCCAAGAGACTGCAATCAAATTTAAACAGACTAAAAAACATTAAAGATATTTTATAATTAGAGACTTAGTGCATGAAATTTGTGCATGAAGTGGGGTTCCTCAGCACAGCCTGCATCCTCTCCAATCTGGGACCACTTGGAAGATGTCTGACTACCAGTCAAACATCCCTCTCACAATCCGGGATGACTGGCTCCTAACCACTCACCTGCCTGCCTGCTGCCTGCCTGCCTGATCATCCCTAACCTCTCTGCCTACTGGCCTGATCACCCCTACCTTGACCCCTGCCAACCTGATCGCCCCTACCTTGTCTCCCAGCCAGCCTGAGCGACCTTACCTTGCCCCCCTGCCTGCCTGATCACCCCTAACCTCTCTGCCTGCTTACCTGATCACTCCTAACTGCCCTCCCCTGCCAACCTGATCGTCTAACTGCCTATACCTGGCTGATCTCCGCTAACTGCCCTCCACTGCTGGCCTGATCTCACCCCTAACTCCCCTTCTCTGACAGCCTGGTATCGTCCCCAACTGCCCACCCCTGCTGGCCTGATCGCCCATTACTGTCTTTCCTCAGCCCCCACCACCATGGCTTTGTCCAGAAGGAAGTCAAATGTCTGAAAGATGGCCAGTCGACCTAGTCTAATTAACATATTACCCTTTTATTAATATAGATAGATTATATAGGATAGAATTGCTTAAATGAGGAGGAAAAGCCTTTTTCAGCAGGAGGAGATGCTCTTGCAGACAAAAACACATAATCCCTATATCTGAACTGATAGCCAGCCATATGCACTATTGCTGCCAAACCGTATATTAAAAAAATGAATCACTTTCTTACATCTTACGCCAAATAGCTGCGGCCCTTAAAACCCCTCCTCAGCCCCCACCTTAGGTTCTTGCCTCTGCAGTTCACCCAGATTTGGTTCTGATCAGTCGATTTATATGCCAGTCAGCATCAAAAGCTCCACCCACTTTCTAGGCAGCCATTGGCTCCTTACAACTCACCCAGATTTGGTTCTGATTAGTAGGTTTCTATGCCAGTCAGCATCTCCAGGCCTATCTCCAGGCCAGATCATAAAGGCGGAGCTGATGAAGCCACCCAGGCTGCTAGCCAGTGGGCTGAACTGCTGACCTCTGGGGGGGAGAGAGAGAGAGGCTTGGCTACTGATGAGGCTGAAGAGAGAAGCAGGATCTGATCACCCTGCTTCTCTCTGGGCCTCGCCAGCAGCCATTGCTGCTGCTGATCAGCCCTGTCTTTCTCTCTCTCTCTCTCCGAGAGGTCAGCAGTTCAGACCACTCGCTTGCTGTGCGCACAGCCTGGCATTCAGTCGACTCTCTGGTCGTTGTGAATGTTATGACCCTGGCTCATTATATATATAGATTATAGTTCTATAATATAAGAACTCAATAAAGTCTTGTGTTGTGTACAAAACGCCCAGAGAATAAAATTAGACATGCCAACGTTTAAATATATGAAAAATAAATGTCCCCTTTCATCTTCCTGAGGCAGAAATTTTATAGGATGTAGTAAATATATTTTAATTACATTTATTCTCGGTGCTAAAAACTAATTAATTATTAAGAGTTCATAGAATTAGCTATTTGAAATGTTTAATTTGTTTCTAGTTCATATGTATATTTTAGTGAACACAAGAGATATTTCTCGGTAGGCCACCACTTACGAATTTAAAACATGACTATACTCATAATTGGAGGTCATATCATTAGCTTTAGTAACATGTATCAGTCATGTAGCACATGTCATACTAAATGTAAAAGTTCAGATGTATTCTCGCTTCAAAAATGGCTATAACCTATTTTCCAGTCATCACTATGCAGCCCTCAAAATCAATATTAAGCTCAGTAAGCTGAAATTTCAGTTTAGAAAGAATTTTGCCTTCCAAGGAAAAGAAAATCAGTGTGTGACATTAGCAAAAACAAATTTTGACATAAAACTAGCTCTCCCTAGATTCCAAAGCATTCCAATGCTCTTTATAACTATTATCATTACACATAGAAAAATTGAAGGAAATACAACCTCATCTTTCTTCTCAATGCCTCTAAAATCTTCTATTCCTTTATGCCTTTGCAGCTTTTTGTGGCCCCCATGTCATCACTCTCAAAGAAAAGGAGAGTGCTACTGTGTCTGCACCATAACTCCAGCCAC
The DNA here is from genome assembly GCF_014108245.1 of Pipistrellus kuhlii. Classification (NCBI taxonomy): domain Eukaryota; kingdom Metazoa; phylum Chordata; class Mammalia; order Chiroptera; family Vespertilionidae; genus Pipistrellus; species Pipistrellus kuhlii. The sequence continues at coordinate 124,070,262 of NW_023425515.1, read as the reverse complement.
CCTAACAACTCACAACAGATATTTCTCAGAGAGGAGAGAGCAATAGACAGGCGATAAAAGAGGGAGGAAATGTTGGCTCAGCACTCACATCCATTTTTAACACTCAGTGGTAGAACCTTAATGATCTCCACCATGTTTCTCTCACAGCCTGCAATTAAGAGACATTTATTACAATTTGTGTCTAAAGCTCTGAACTCCAAAAGTGGTCCTCCTTTTAGAAACTTTCTAGATACCCATTTAGCAGTATACAGTTAAATACTACAATAGATTAAGAAAAAATATGGGCCGAGACCAGTTTGGCTCAGTGGATAGAGCATCGGCCTGCGGACTGAAAGGTCCCAGGTTCGATTCCAATCAAGGGCACGTACCTTGGTTGCGGGCACATCCCCAATAGGGGGTGTGCAAGAGGCAGCTGATCGATGATTCTCTCTCATCAATGTTTCTAACTCTCTATCCCTCTCCTTTCCTCTCTGTAAAAAATCAATAAAATATATATTAAAAAAAAAAAAAATATATATATATATATATATATATATATATATATATATATATATATATGGTTATTAAGGGGAATTCAAGAAGAAAAAATATAAAAACTACAACTACTATGAAAAAAATTATGGTGCCCTACTCGGCCCATAGCAGGTCATTTACATTTCCCATTTCCCATCCTCACAACAACTTTACTAGGTACAACATAATGTAATCTTTATTTTAAAGATGAAAACTCAGACTCAAAGTAAAGTAAGCTGGGAGAGTCCTACAACTATTAAATGACAAAGCAAGAATTCAAACATAGACCTATCCCTCAGTACACTACAATTGTACTGTTTCTTCTCAAAACACTTTAAACACTTCTAAATGCCTTAAATGTTTTAAATTCATTCATTATCTATAACAAACATATGGAATAGTGTTATTATCCTATTTTACAGATGGGAAAACTGGGTACAGAAAAGTTAAACAACTTACTCCAGGTCACACAGCAAGTAAGTAAGGAAGTGGCTCTCAAACTTATGCGGCCTATAACCATCACACATTCTTACCTGCTTTCTTTCTGACACCACCTCTCTAAAGCCTAAAATAAAGCAATGCAATTTGATAGTCATTGGAATAAATTCTTAATATTTCACCTAATAAAATAATTAAGAAAGTGCCGAAATCGGTTTGGCTCAGTGGTAGAGCGTCGGTCTGCGGACTGAAAGGTCCCGGGTTCAATTCCGGTCAAGGGCATGTACACCCCGGTAGGGGGTGTGCAAGAGGCAATTGGTTGATGTTTCTCTCTCATCGACGTTTCTACCTCTCTATCTCTCTCCCTTCCTCTCTGTAAAAAATCAATAAAATATATATTTTTTTAAATAATAATTAAGAAAGTATTTTTCGTGGTTTATTATTTTTTTCTGAAATTCAATCTCACTAATGTGAATCAGAAGGCCCTCTACTTTCCTAAAGAACTGAGAGGCAAGTGATGAATAATTTTCTAATCAAACAACAAGCACTATAAGATCCTGGAATGTTCTATGAGAATACTCACCAAAGGAAACTTGAGAAGCGATCATTATTAATTACAGAATTAAAGAAACAAAAACTCTACTTACAAAGTTAATCCTTTCAATTTCATTGGCTTTCAGTAAGAGTATCAATTACACCTAAAATCAAATAGGAAGCAATCTGAAACTACTACTTAGATTGGATATGTGTGATATTAAGAATATAGGATAAAATAGAAGCAAACCTTCATCACTGAATTAAAAGCCCAACATAAACATGCAAGATATTATGATACATATATTTTAATGGCTGTTTAATGCTATCTAGCATGAACATTCATAATATACTAGAAGGCCACATCACAGATTCGTGCATCAGTGGGGTCCCTCAGCCTGGCCTGTGGAAATCGGTCCAAAACTGGCTCTTTAACATCCCCTGAGGAGTCCTGGATTGCGAAAGGGCAATTCTCAGGTGACGTACCTTGGAATCGGGCTCCCTCCTCTCTGGTTCTGGATGTGTCACCCAAGAACCGCAGCTGCCAAGTCACCTCAGCTCAGCAGCTTCTGCATTGAGTGTCTGCCCCCTGGTGGTCAGTGCACATCATAGCTACCAGTCGGAGCATCTGCCCCCTGATGGTAATTGCACATCATAGCTACTTGTAGGATGGTCAAACAGTCTGACGGTCGCCTAGGCTTTTATATAATTAGATATAGATGAGTCTGACCACAAAACGCAAAGCAAATTTCTCAGTATAACAGAGACAAAAGAGCACCAGTAATTTCACACAGGACTACCTGAATGAAAAATAACAACATACCTTCTTTTTGTAGTGATGATTGTAATTAGCTGGTTATTAATAACTAGTGGCCTGGTGCACAAAATTCATGCAGGGGGATGAGGCCTGCACCCTCTCCAATCTGGGACCCCTTAAAAGATGTCCTACTTCTGGTTTACAGGGATCAGGCCTAAACCAGTAGTTGGACATCCCTCTCATAATCCAGGACTGCTAGCTCTAGCCACTCACCTGCTTGCCTGCCTACCTGATTGCCCCTAACCACTCTGTCTGCTGGCCTGCTAGCCCCCAACTCCCCCCCAGCCAACCTGCTCAACCCCAACTGCCCCTTGCTGTCCTATTCACCCACACCTTCCCTTCCCACTGGCCTGCTCACCCCCAACTGCTCCCCTGCTGGCCTTCTCACTCCAAACTGCCTCCCCTGCTGTCCTGATCACCTCCAACTGACTCCCCACTGACGGCCTGCTCACCCCCAACTGGCCCTCCTGCTGGTCTGCTTATCCCCAACAGCCCCTGCCATCCCATCCTGGCTGGATCACCCCCTGGCAACCCAAAGTCCCAGCACCTCCTTTTTTCTTTTTCTTTCTTTCTTTCTTTCTTTCTTTCTTTCTTTCTTTCTTTCTTTCTTTCTTTCTTTTTTTCTTTTTTTTCTTTTTTTTTTTTTTTTAGTTCCTCCTTGAGCAGAGGCCAGGGCTGGCTGGAAGCAAGTATCTAGGATTTATTTATCTTCTATAATTTAAACTTTGTAGCCTTGGGCGGAGGCCAGGGCCAGCCAGGGTAGGCAGAAAGCATGGCTTCCTCCATTGCTGGGGTAACCCAAGCCTCCCTGCTTGCTCCAGCTCCATGACTGACTGCCATCATGGTTGGGTTAATTTGCATACTCACTCCTGATTGGCTGGTGGGCATGGTTTGTGGGTATAGTAAAGTGATGGTTAATTTGCATGTTTCTCTTTTATTAGTGTAAATAGCAAAGGAACAAAGGGAATGCCAAATATTATATTATAGGCATGTCATTTGCACAGCTTCCCCAGGAAACTGCTATTTCACACTCCCCAGGAATCCATGGGCCCATTCCCTGCAGATTACTGAAGGGGAAGATGGGAACATCAATAGTAAGTCAGAGTGACATAGGGAAGGTATTTGCCTGTCACTCAAACCCAGAAACAGAGATCATTGGCCAGAAGGGGCAGGGCCACTGTAAACTGGCTAAAATTTGGGGATATATAATCCCATAACAAAGGTGTGCACCCTCTTTCTCTTGGCTCTTGGCTCTGTGGTTCCTTGGTCTTTCTCCTGCACATGTTCCCTCCATAGCTGAATGTGGACACCAAGGCAATGGACTGATGGACTGCAGCTGGAACACAAACTAAGCTAGCCTGATGCCGGATTGGACAATGCCCTGACATGGAGCAAAAACTCTGGACACTGGCTTTGATTTTAGCCCAGCTGAAGGCAAAATGGAACTTCTTTCTTAGCGGGCCAAAGAAACTCAGGGGTTTGATTCCACAGAAATAAAAACTACTCATTCTCCTGTGTGAGTCTCAGGAAATTATTTTTCTCAGGATATCACAAGAAGCCCACACCCACTAGCAACCAGTAGGGACAAGGAGCTCTTCCCTTCAATAACAGTGAGATCTTTTTATCATTATTGCCTGGACCAAGGCTTTGATTCATGTAAAACCACAAATGACAATTCCACATTATAAGATTTCATATTTGTTATTTCATAAAATAAAACAAATATATAATCATGCAAAACAAAAATGGATAGTAGCTAACCTAGACTCAAGACATCTTGATTAACTTGAGCTTTCCAGCCTAAGCAAGGAAAATAACCGCTCATTCTTAGAACCATGATATCTGTAACAGAAGCAGCAATAAAATGTGTAATAGATGAAAATACATATTTTAAAAGGAGATCTCTTCCCAGCCCAAGCAACTACCTTACCAGAGAAGCAGAGTTTGAAAATAATAAACAAAGTTCAATCAAAGTATAATTTTACTAATTCTGCCTCCAAGCTTTTGAAAAACTGCCAAGGAGTCTTAAGCAAAAAAGAGGAAAATATTTTTTAAATAAAAAACCCACCTCAGAGCCATTGAAAGTAAGAGTACTAGAGTAAAAAACTGAAATGGAAAGAAAATTTCAAAGAGATTTTGAAATCGAAGATGCCTTATTCTTGACTGCCTCATCTCAGAGATTAAAGAAGATTTTTCAAGCTTTCCCTTGGACATACAGAGATCAAACATTTACAAATGTTTATAATTTTACAAGTCCTAAATTCAAAAGTGGGCTTCAAATAAAACAAGAGTAACATAGGCAGCTAAAAGGAAAGATGAATTTTCTTGGGTAAGAGGGATGTATTATAGAAGGTAGCTTTGAAGAATATACTCTGGGGGGTGTAGAGAAGACAGAACATTTTTGAAAAGCCCATTCATCGCCCAAAATACCCAAATAAACCACAAAATGTTATAAAAAAAAAAAAAAAAAAAAAAAAAAAAAAAAAAAAAAAAAGAACTAAGCACAAACTCAACATATTTCTACTGGATTTTAACAAGTATTAACTTCATCAAGTATTCACATAATATCTATTCTGTAGCAGTCCAATATTATCAAATAAACCTAGTTAATACTTCTTTTTTGAAAAGAAAATCTCAATATACCAGATTTGTAAGTTTTTGAAAGTTTGTAGACAACTGATGAATGTTATTGTCTCAGCTTCCCTAGACTCCCATCCCATAATGAGAAAAAGAAGAGGGATGTGGAAAAAAATTGATCCCGCTCAACAGCTTGGAGCACATCAACTGTAGGAGGTATGATCACAGCGGTGCTCTTGGAATCAAATAGACAACATTTCTCTTAGTATATGTTTTACATGACAATCTCTTAGTCTATATATATATATATATATAGACTTATATATATATATAAGTCTATATATATATATATATATATATAAGTCTATAAAGCTTAGCGACCAGAACTGTGAAATGACCAGAATGACTGGAACAACCAGTGGCTATAATGCGTACTGCAGCAGCCAACCAGCCTGCTCTGAGCCCAGATTGGCACCCCCGCCTGGTTGGCCCTGCCCCCAATCAGCTCCTAACACCCTGATGAGGGACAGGGCCAGCCAGCCAACCACCTGCAACCCCCACACACACACACTGGCCCAGCCCAATGGGCCCCCATTGGGGCAAGCCAGCGAGACTCCACCCATGCACGAATTCATGTACTAGGCTCTAGTTAATAAATAATTAAATATACCATTTAAAATTATAACAAAAATAAAGCTGAACTGGAACTTTTCACTACTTTCAATCTGTGGGTACTACAGCATTATCATATATACTGAGCTCTCTAACAGAAGTGAGAGCATCGTACAAGCCTCATTCATCTTTTTATCAGTAGGGTCCAACATAGAGCTCACTACACAACAGAACTCATGTACTCATTTGTGTCATCTAAATGTCACAATTGTTTAAAACAAAGCAAAACTAAAATATAAATTAGATAAGAATTTTAATCTCTGCTAAAATTGAACCAATTTTTATTTATTCTCTTAGGCCTAACTCAAACTTCATCATCTTTATAAAGCTTTCCCATGTCCTGAGGCTGAAGTTATTAGTAATGTCCTCTGTAACTGTAAGAAACTTTCATTCATATGCCAATAAGTGCATTTCACCTTGACTCCAGTCACTATTCAAAAACTAAATATTTACTGGGTGCCTACTATAGGCTGACAACTGTTCTAGGCTCTGAATGACACAACAGTATCACCACATGAGACTCCTGCTTTCAATTCATGAACAAATAAATACATCAGGTGGTGATCATTATTCAAAGGAAATAAAGGAAATAAAGAAGATTAGAGACCTAGTGAGGGGAAGACACTAGTATTTTACAGAGTGGTCAGGGGAGGACTCTCTGGAAGATAACAGTTTAGCCAAGACAGGAAATGGAGGAACAGTAGTGGGAAGAACATACCAGGCAGAGAAAACAGCAAGGGTGAACACATGCTTGGCTGTTCAGGAACAGCAAGAAAGTTAGGGTAACAATGGTTACTGTAGATGAAGTCAGAGAAGTAAGAAGGGTTCAGCTCATCTAAACCTCACAAATCAGGATAAAAAGGTTGGCTTTCCTTCATGTGGTTATTTACATATAAATTAAAAATAAATAAAATTCTGTTCCTCAGTTGCATTAATCAGATTTCAAGTGTTTAATAGCCACATGTGGCCAATGGCTATCATATTACACAGTGCAAAACAGAACACTTCCATTACTGCAAAAGTTCTATTGGACAGCACTGTGAAATCTGAGCAGAAGAGTGAAATAATCTAGTTTAATAATTCAAAGAACCTCTGAATGCTGCGTGGAAAACAACTGAGGGTGAGGGAAGGAGAAGCAGAGAAATAAATCAGGCACCTATTGTATTCTGGGCAAGAAAATGAGGCTGGCTTAGACCAAGGGGTGGCTAAGTAGAAGTGATAGAAAATGGCAGGACTCTGGATATGCTTTAAAGGGAAAGCCAGCAGGATTTGCTGATAGATTCAATATGGGATGTGAAAACAAGAGTGGTTATCCTTTATTCTATAATTTTTGGCCCAAGCAACTAAAAAAAACACACAGATTCCTTTAACTGAGATAGGAAGACTATAGAGATTTGTGGGGGAGACTAGGTGTTTTAAAGCATCTTAATAGACATATCTATTAAATATCCAAATTCAGATTGTATATAGGCAGAGAGTCCAGGTTATATAATATATAGGCAAAGGAGAGATTGTTACAGAAAACCGAAGAAGAACAAAGCAATACTTAGAGGGATGGAGTTACATTTATTACGCTGCTTCAAGATTAGATTTAGAAACATATATTTGGAGAGTGTCAACATACAGAGAGTACTTAAAGACTGTGATGATCTATAAAATTGCAAATGAGTGGTAGGGACGTAAAACATAGAAGTACATTGGGAGCACTCTAATAGAGTATAATAATGAAGAAGAACCATCAAAAACTGAAGGAACAGTCAGTGAATGAGAAGAGAACTACAATGAAGAGGGAGTGGTGTCTGGGAAGGGCAGTGGTAGTATTTCAAGAAGGAAAGAGTGATCAGCTATGTCAAATAGTAACAGATAACGGCAATAAGGACTCAGAAGTGACAATTGCATTTGGCCATACAAATGTCACTGGTGAATTTGACAGGAGCATTTTAAGTAAAGCTGCTTGATAGGAGTAAACTAGAGACAGAATGGGAAGCAGCACGTGTAAACAACTGCTTGCAGGGAGTTTTGCTACAAAAGAAGAAAGAAATGGAATACATGGAGAAGAATATGATATCAAGGAAGGAGCTTATTTTACAATGTAATATATCACAGAATGTCTGATGACCAAGTAAAGAGGGAAAATAATCCAACAGAGAAAATAAAAACCTGTAGAAGCAATGTCCTTGAGCAGGTGAGAGGGAATAAGTACACAAGTGATAGAGTTGACCTCAATGTGAGCATGGACCATTCATTGCAACAGAGGGATCACAGAGCATGAACAGGAGGCAAATTCATGCTGGCAGGTAGATTTGGTATTGGGGACGTGTGGATATTCTCTTCTGATGGTTCTGAATAGCTATCGCTTCCCTAGATTGACAGCTTTTCAAAGGAATACACTGTGTTTTAATCATCTTTGTATTCCTAGTACGAGCAAGCTGGCACATAAATTATTCAAGAGTTCTACTGAACAAATACATTCTTAGAATTACCTAACCATCCAGGGACTTCAGCTTCCCCCTTAACTTGTGCAGGACTTACCAGTCAGTTCTGTACTGTGAACACTCAACATTTCACAGGAGAAAAGGAGCCACAGCTATCACCAACCTCAGGCCACACCACAGTCACTCCCCCACATGGCGCTGCTGCTCTCAAATGGGGGTGGGAGGGTTATGTCCATTTTCAGCCTGCATGTGCAGAAAGTACTTTCTTCCTATTCGACTACCCTTTTTCCCCGAAAATAAGACAGTCTTGTATTAATTTTTTCTCCCAAAGTTGCACTATTTCTTATTTTCAGGGGATGTCTTATCTTTCTATGCGCTAGGTCTTATTTTTGGAGAATGTCTTATTTTCCGGGAAACACGGTAATATCCCCAAATGGCAACTACCTCTTTTATTTTGACTGACCCCCTCCCATACGGGACTCTTTATTCAGAACAGAACAACTGGTTCCACTCAGAATCTAATTGAGCCCCTTTGCCAGTAAAGCATACCATAAAGTGCCTTCCCCACCATGAGCAGACCCCACTCCTGTGTAGTATTTCCCTCCTATCCTCCCTTATAGACATTACTGGCCCCTATTTACAAAAAGCCCTCTGAAATTATACAGATTATTAAAAAATGAGATTAGAAACTAAATATATAAAATATAATTCAATTTCCAGAGCCCCTTTCTAAGAATAAGGATATTGAAAACAAATCAAATGTGAAATATGAATAGTAACATTAGAAAAAAAAGACAGCAAGCAGAACATTACTGATGGTTATTAAAGAGGCAAAGTCATACTCTCTAATCTGAAATATATCTGGATGTTTCTTATACTAACTTTCCTAGCTTAAAGTTGTGTTTTTAATAAAATAAATTTAGGCTTATTAAATCTGTTAAAACTTGACAAAGATAAGAATATCCTTCATCTTTCAAAAATTTTATGAACAGCTAAAAATATTCAGAGGACTCATTCCCCGAAACAAACAGGCTGAAACTTAATGTGAGGGGTAGGGGAGGAAGCTTTTACTAACAAAAGTGCCTGATTAGATAAGATAATGCAATACATCTATTATATCATAACAATACCTTTCACACCACTACAGCTAAGACTCTTAGCATTTTCATTACAAAAACCTGTTTTTCAACTCTGCCACCTGCCATCCATTTAAAAAAAAAAAAATGTTCTCCCAGAGTATTCAAGTCAAGTGTTGATCCTAGAAACATTCTACCACCACTCCCACTAAATGTTTTTTTCTTTAGATTAACATGCAAATATTTTTAAGAGTGTATTTTGTCTCTCTACATTGCACAGGTCTGTATTCAAATATTAAAAGCTTAATCTGCAAACAAAGAGCACAGAGCACTCATTCCAGAAATACATCAATTGTACTGCTGGTCAATTTGGTAGAATCCTAACCATCAGAGCATTAGTCTCACACCCAAAATACAGATATTTATGACACTGAACACATCAATCGTAATAAATGTTCACCTCACTAAAGGAGGTAATAGGAAACAGAAATTTCATCTGACTAACAAGGTAATATGAAAGAGAGAAATGAAGAAACAGATAAAAAATAAAAAAGCTAAAGTCATGGCAAAGAAAAACAGTATACAATGATGGCAAAATAGCAAGTAAAAACTGGGCTACAATACAACTACATACTCTCTCCAAGAAGTATTAACTACCTAATAAGCAAATGCTCAAATCTAAGGCACAGTTTATTTTCCAAAAAAAAAAGTTATCCTTCAGAAAAGAGGGAGCAGATTTATATTTTTAATAAAGTCTTTCTTATGATCAGGAGCTCTTACTGTTTCCATTCCCTTATCTTGAATAGCAGAGTATCACTTGGGAAAGACCCCTGAGTACCAGGATCTCTGGAAGCCTAGAAAAGTCACCTGAATCAGCCACCTAAATCAGCAAAGAAGGCTGCAATGAAATTTAACCCTCAGGTAATTCCCAGGGATATAACCTCACACTGTCAGTACTGCATTTCACTGTAAACAAATATTCAAACATTAATTTTTAAAAGCATTATAATAAGTGGTTACACTGAACAGATCAACGTATATGCTTCCACAGGAGGAAAGACAAAAACCAGTTGATCTTTAATTACAAGAACAGGCACCTGCAAGAAAATTTCCAGGGACCACTTCATGGATTCAAAATATGTTGGAATTCAAACAAGTCAAACAGAAGTGAAGTCTAGAAAACTGACAATCAACTCAAAAAGTGATTCTAGAGAGGGAAAAATCCTTATGTTCAAGATGCCCTTGAAGAGTTTGAATAAAATTTCTTAATGAAAACCCAAGGGAGAAAAGTAACATTTTAAAATTATTTCACATAGTGTAATTTTAAATATGTATTTATAATTTAACGTAAGACTACTTAATGGTGTTATCTTCATCCCTAATCTATCTATATAAAAGCCTAAGTGACCATCACAATCAGATGACCAAACAGGCTGCGTGGGGCTGCCCGGCAGCAGGGGGATTAGTGAGGGGTGACCGAATGACCGAGCAGCAGGTCGTGTGGGGCGACCTGGCCAGAAAGAGGGGCAGTAAGGGACGACCAGGCCAGTGGAAGGGGGGGGACAGTTAGGGGTGACCAGGCCGGAGGGGGGAAGGGCAGTTGGGGGAGATCAGGCAGGCAGGCAGGTGAGCAGTTAGGAGTCAGTGTTCCTGGATTGTGAGAGGGATATCCTGGGGATCAGATCTAAACCGGCACTCAGACATCCCCTGAGGAGTCCCAGATTGGAGAGGGTGCAGGCTGGACTGAGGGGACCCCCCGACCCACATAGCACAAATTTCCTACATCAAGCTTCCAGTGTTTATATACACTAGTTCCTCAAAACAGTTTAATCTTTTCACTGGGAAAACAAGGGCATCACCTTATATTGGGATCATCCATATTTGTCACTGGCAATAACTGAAAAAATAAAGGGAAGAACCAAATCTTTTCATTTTTAAATTATTTCCCTCAGTATATAGTATTATATCTCCTAGAAATGCTGAACAGTTAAGCAATATATTAAAATTCATAAACCTATGACCATGTCTATGAAAAATACCTTATGAATAGTATTTTATGGGTTAGCTTCATGAAGAAAATATTTCATCTGCAAAAAGCAATTATTATTTTGCTATTTCATCTATTTTTCAAAATATGTTTATCTATATATCTGTATGCACATGTTTTAAAGGTGGATGAGGATGGGACACAGGGCTTGCCAAACCCAGCGTCCACAAGTCAGCTTTGTTGCATTTTTCCAAAAAGATTTAGCATATATTTTTGAAAACCATATTTAATCTTTTACATGAAGTTAATATATGTACAGTGCTCAGAAAAATGCCTAGCACATAGTAAAAGATAAGTACATGTTAGATTTTACCATAAATTGCTAGACCAAAAACTAGGGTGTTAAATGTTGTGACATTATTTACATTGTATTTTACTGCAAAAGGCAAAACCTGCAACTTCAAGATATTTATTATAAATCACAGATAAGTAAAATAACCCCAAAACTGGAGGTTGTACTTTAATGATTACTACAGGCACTTTGGATTGGCTGTAAATCTCCCACTGCTCAATTCCAAAGGCTGCTAGAGTACCTGTAATTACTGGCTCTGTCACATTACTTGGATCTCTTAATACTCACATTCCATGAGTAACAGCATTAAAAATGAAGGTTAATGAAAACTGTGATAAACTAAAAGTTTAAAACGGTATATAAAATTTTTCTTCAGATATTTGCCTAAACTATAACAAAATAAATTCTTTTTTGTTTGCCCAAAACATTAGCTTCACACCTTTCAATTCTTCAAGGATGAGTATTTTTATAAGAATGAAGTACTTATCCTTGAAGCATCTCTGTGTCCCATTAGCATGTAACTTAGTATATTTTTTTCCTATTTTAAATATATTTTTATTGATTTCAGAGAGGAAGGGAGAGAGATAGAAACATCAATTAGGAGAGAAAATTGTTGATCAGCTGCCTACTGCATGCCCCCTACTAGGGATCGAGCCAGCAACCTGGGCATGTGCCCTTGACCAGAATCGAACCCGGGAGCCTTCAGTCCACAGGCTGGCACTCTGTCCACTGAGCCAAACCCAGCTAGGGTTCAATAACTTTTACATAGTAAGTATATACTCAGATCTTAATCTTATGAAAGTGTCTCCTCTGAAATTCAAAAAATTATAAGGCTTCTTAATAATAAAATAAAATTTAAAAGGCTTTCTTACTAAACCAAATACAGACAACATAGCTTATGAGTTAGTATATGTAAAAATATTCCTTTTCAAAAAAAAGAAAAGAATTATGTATTTAAAGAAACTTTCACTAAAGAGAGAGAGTGTATTTTATCTTGTTAAAATATAAATGTGTATAATTTTTTTCAATTACAGTACAGTAAAATGGAATTCTGACTTTAAAAGTGGGTATTGTAGCCGAAACTGGTTTGGCTCAGTGGACAGAGCATCGGTCTGCAGACTGAAAGGTCCAGGGTTTGATTCCGGTAAAGGGCATGTACTTTGGTTGCGGGCACATCCCCAGTGGAGGGTGTGCAAGAGGCAGCTGATCGATGATTCTCTCTCATCAATGTTTCTGACTCTCCATCCCTCTCTCTTCCTCTCTGTAAAAAATCAGTAAAATATACACTACATACTTTTTTTTTTAAAAGTATGTAGTAAAAACCCCATTCAAAATTTTCACAGTATCCAATGTTCCAAGCTAGTAGGAAGCAAGATGATCTATTGCATCAAGAGGTAAATGGGGCTCTGGAAATTGAGCTGCAAAAACATCTGGGTTTCTCTTAAAAAATAATAATAATGTATTTTAAGATGAAAAAGGTAAAGGTAAAGAAAGTGTCAATGAAACTGACCTAAACATGAGTTGAGAGGAGAGACACAAGGTCTAATGGCTTAGCGATAAAGATTTAAAATACTTTCACAGAATGCTTTAACCCATAGGTAAGAAAAGTTACAGCTATAAACAGTGTATGTTATAAGCTAGATAGTGGGATTAGGTAATAAAAAAAAAAAAAAGAACTTCATTTTTAAAGACAGTAAAAAGTAACTGCTCCATAAAGGACGAAGTGGCAGAAGTGGCACTGAGGGCCAGGTCCAAGGAATAAACTTGCAGGCCCGGTGGAGACAGGTGGAAACAACAGTGCCCCCTTGACATAGTAAATGGATGCATTCTGAGCCCCTTCCAAATTCATGAATATCTAAAATAAAATAGACATGTGGGGAGTTCTGCTAAGTTAATACACAAGCAAATGACTAGATTTTACACTCTAGCTATAGTTAATTCCTACAGAGCTTATTTTTAATTTTCATAACCCCACAACTCCATGAAACAAATATTATTCTCATAGCAAACTATTAGATGTCATGGACTTTCAGGGTGTTTGAAAATATAAAATCAAAACGCTAAATTCCCAAAGTCAAAGACATAGTGCAGGTGTACCCAATCTTTCCGAGTACAAGGACCCTGCATGGTGATATAATGGTTTCGATTGCCAGTGACTAAGAAAACATATGCATACAGTCAGAGACTTTCCCTGCAATAAATCTGGTGACTCTCTCACCCCTAGGATCTACAGACAACTAGCTGAGAAGCATCAATCACTATACACACAGGCTTGGATAAGCACAACGTTGACTGGTGCATTAGCTTTATTGAAGATTAAAGTGCTCACTCTATTATTATCTAAAATTTCAAAATATAAATAGTTCCTTCCTAAATATACTCCCCGACACCAAAAACAAAAACAAAACCCTGCAACTTCAACACCTACTTTGTGAATAACACAAGTCATAAAAGCAAGCCCGAATCGTTACATCTATTTGGATGTTGTCAATCCTAACCCTGGTAACATTCACCCAGCATCACCACCAGGATTTAGGAAAAATAAAGAGTGTGTTTAGGAATAGAGGGTTGTGGCAAACAGTGTAGTGGTTAAAAGTACAGGATAGGAAACCAGCCTGCCTGGGTAAGAAGCCCAGCTGCACCCTCGCCTTGGCTACTAACGTCCAGGCCTTCCACCTCTCAGTGCCTCAGCATCCTCATATGCAAAACAAAGAATAAAAAGAAAAATTCACACTTTGAAGGTTTGTGAGAATTAATATACGAAGCAGCTAGTACAGTGCCTGGCACCTCATAGATATTATTTAAGTGCAAGCAACAACAAAAAACCTACACATAAAAATTCAAGCTAGACTGATTTAATTCTGAACAAAAAGATGGGCACTGCATTATTATAAGCATTTTTGAAAGGCTTAACACAACTCTTCATATACACAAAAGCTATGTGTTTGCGGTGAGAAGGAAATCTAAAGTTAGCTATTGCACTGCTTTCTCTCATACCCAATGCTTTTCCACTTCTCTGGGTTCATATGAGAGCTTATCAAACCCACCATCAAGTGCTTAGTCCTGAGGAAAACAATCAGAATTTCAGAACACAAGACAGTTTCTTCTGGAAAAAATCAGATGTCAAGACTTTCTCCAAATACGTCTGTCTACCACAAAGAACGACATAAACAGATAATCACAGAGCGCAGAAAGATAATGCAGGGAAAGCACTTAGCATAGGGGCTAGCACTCTTTTAGAATGAGTTGTTGTCATTAATTCTATTGCAATGCTCCTAAAAAGTATTATTCAATCTCTCAGCTTTAAGATAAAAATAAACTTGTATTTGCTAGTTACACATTTTTGTTAGAAGAAAATGAAATTTATAATGCACCGACCTGAATGAATCGCAAAAACATTATTCTGAATGAAAGAAGCCAGACACAAAAGAATATATACTATATGATTCTATTTATGACTTCATGAATAAAACAGAGGCAGAGAGTTGTTGCTGCAGAGGACGAGGGGGAGGGAGGATTTATTGAAAAAGGTACAATAAAATTTTCTGGGGAAATGAAAATATTCTCTATCTTCTTTAGATAGAGTACTACATGGGTGTATAAAATGAAAAAAAAAATTCATTGAACTGAACACTTAAGACCTATACAGTTTGTTGGGTATAAATCAAACCTGAGTTTTCAAATCTTTTAAAAAGCAAATTCACCTCTATATACACTTTGAAATTTAGTGTAGAAATGTTATACAGAAGGAACTTAGGAGAGGGAAGATTAGAATTACCTGGGAAATAAGGGCTCAAAGACTTACAAATTATGGTCCAGGGAAGACAAATGCATGTATTTATTCTTTTTATTAAAAGGACACCTAAGAATAAAAGCTTTTCCCTCTGCATTCTATTTACATCCATCTCATCCATCTTCTATTGTCTCTCTTAGTTCTGATCACTGGCTGATTCACTCATTTCAGAGAATTTGCAGTCTGGGCTTATTCCACAATACTAACAGAGTTAACAAAAAGAAAGTCTGAATACTCAATCAAAACAGCAATGTTTTTATTAAATAGACCCGCAGCTGTGTGAGCAGAGAATTATAAGTACATCTGTTCTACAGGATTTTATATTTAATTCAATTTGTTCAAATCAGAGCAGCAAAGCCCTAGAATGAAGTATTAGATAAAGAAATAGTTTTGCTAAACAGTCCCTACATTGATATGGTGTTTGTTAGAAAAGAACTGTACCTATTCACTCATTCATGCGACAGGCACTTACTGAGCACCTATTCCATTCCAGCCACTGTGTATGGTGCTGGAAACAAAGATGAAGCAGAGCCTTGTTGAGGTGACAGACATTTGAACAGATGGTTACAACACACTGGCAGGTTGAGTACACACACAGGCCTGGGGCAGAACCATGAAAGCACAGTGAGGGAAGGTTTCCTTTGAAGGCTGAAGCCTTACTGAAGTAAGGCTGAAAAGGAGAATGAAAAGTGTACTCCCACCCAACCCCGCTCCACATATAAGGGAGCTTCATTCAGCTCTATTAGTAATATCTTATTTCGAAATCAAAATAAGGGTATTAGCTGTTCCTTATCTTATTCTTTCATTAGTCCTTTTCTTGGTCAAATATTTCATAATAAAAAATTTAATGCATTCCACCAACCAGTGCTATAGGCTTCGAAAACCTTCACAACCAGCAGCTCCTTCTCCCAAAACACACAGCTTGAAGTTGCCATGACTAGCTCATCAGTAATGGGAAACAGAGACAGATGTAAGGTTCTCTGATGATAGCTATATATGGGGCCTAGACAGGTACAAAGGAGTAGGCCCAACACATCAAATATACTATAAAATTAAAAAGTACAAAATAGGTACGTAAAACATTCCAGCTTCATTTTATACATACACAGAAAAAAAAAATATTATATACCTTTGTCATAGAAAAAGAAATTTATCCTAAACAACTAACTCCATTCATTCCTATGGCTATTCTCTCAACATTTATTAAACACTTGCTCCATGTCACCTACATACAGAGAAGAGAAAGCTCCTGCCTCAAAAGTGCCTGCCGTCAAATGGGAGGAGTCAGGCAAGTGAGCTGACTTCTGGAGTATAATGGAGAGATTCTACAATAAGAACTAGCCGGAAGACATCTGTAATACAGTAAACAATAAAATTAAATTTAAAAAAAAAAACTGGCAAAGATGCACCTCAAGGTATGCGTCAGGGGACATGGGGAAATGTTTACCATCTTCACAGATCACAGCAATAAACACTGGGAATTCTGCAAAATACCTATGGTAAAGAAATCAAACATGTTTTTAAAATATTTTTAGTTATTACAAATTAATTTTAACCTTGGCCGATGTAGCTCAGTTGACTGGGCATCATCCCGTGCACCAAATAGTTGCTGCTTGATTCCCAGTCAGGGCACATGCCCGGGTTTCAGGCTCAGTCCCTGGTAGGAGGTATGCAGGAGGCAGACGATCAATGTTTTAACTTGTACTTCTCTCCCTCTCTTTCTCTCTCCCTCTCTCTTCCTCTCTCCCTCCCCTCCCTTTATCCCTCCCTCACTTCCTCACCCTTCCTCTCTAAACATTAATTTAAAATGTTTTTAAAATTAATTTTAAGGTATTATATAATTCCTGACATCAAAGCATATAAAATTTTCAGAAAGAAGAAAAAAAAGAAGGACAAAATTCTGGAACTCATTTAAAAGCTCAAGGTGCCAGTCATGTAGAAATAATACTGCCTTAAACCAAAATAACTGTTGGGAATGTGCTAGAGCCTTTAAGAAAGGCAGCCTTCTTATGACTAGAGTAACTGGTAGTATGTTTACTTGTATAATATTATTCAGTTATTTATTTTTCTTTTACTATCCTCATGCATACTAAATGATCAGTCTTCAAATCATTTTTTTGGAATTTTAATATTTCCAATCCTAGAAAAAATATTTAATTCAATATGAAATAAATCACACATATATACACACATACATATACACATTTATATAGCCGCATGTATATATATATGTAGCTAAGTGAATTTAAGGCACTTTTGAGAATAATTAATTGACTTTTCTCTCCCTTCTCCAATCCTACTTGAAATCCAATATGCTATAAGAACAATGCTTACACACCTCCTTCTTCTTGCACTTGAAAGTTTAAAGGGGAAAAACATATTTGTGATGTTTTAATGGAATGTGTTGCCATGGAAAGTACTGGCTTGTTCCTTATGAAGCACCATCACCTCATTGCAAATGAAAAGAGGAAAGGATGATATCTGAGGATTCAACTCATAAAAAGATCCAAAAACCCAAAAGACAATCTGAAAAATAATGTAATGTCAAGAGCTATGCTGAAATATGCTCAAAGAACTTTTAAAAGCTTGACCTTCCAAATAGAAAAGGAAGGTATAATATTAATATAAAGATAAACCATTCAAATAATATGGACCAATGGCTTAAAATCCAATGACTTTCTGTAGTTACATCATAAAATTAAATCCATATCATACTTTTCCCTTCCTAAAAGCAGCCAGCCTTCTTCCTCCCCCACCCCTCTCTGTATATGTGTGTGGTGTGTGTGTGCCCCTGTTTATACAGCTTATCCCTTATCACACTGACAAGACTGGGAACCACAGCAGATGGTCCCCCCAGACATAATTCTAACAGGTTTTTTGTGCAAACAAAAGATAAAGAAAGCTACAGCAATGATTTACTGATATCTAAAGTTGAAAACTGAAAAACACAAACTGCTTTTTTCTTACTGTTTGAACTGTTTATCCCTTCAACTACTAAGATAGATATGGCCAAAATTAAATATAATTTCAAAACTACAAACCAAATACGCAGTTTTAACCACCACTAAGTTTTGTTTTTGAGTTAACAAAATGTCCTAAATCACATTTTGAAAGGACATTACCTACCATTCCTTTTGTACCAGGAAAAGCAGGAAATATTTGTAAATGTCTGTCTTATAAATCCTACTTAGTTGCTATGTTGTGAAATAAACTACTCATTTGGATTTTTCTTAAGCAAGAAAAATGCATTGGAACCGAAAACTTTAAAATATCTTCCCCAAGAAACTAAAAGTTAATTCCCTGAACCAAATCTGGAATCTTGGTTGTAGAGCTAATGTATGCTATTTAAAAGTAATCTACTAGCTGAATACAACAGAAAACCAAGATTACTCATCCTTCAAGATTAAAGAGATTTTCACAGCATAAAACAGAACTTCCCTCCTGACAATCTAATTGCAAACAGCACTGTATTTATGGTTTACCTGAAAATCCAGCAAGAGCCTCCCTCAGACACAAATATATAGTGAAACTGACAAGCATCTGAAATAAACTATCCAGACATCAAGCAAAAAATACACCAGACAGACCCACAGGGCTCTTTGAATGTAGGTCATGATTGTCAGACCATAGCAAAAACATGGTGACCCTTAATAAATATTAGCCTTGATTATATGTAATCATGCACATATTTTACTCTCAGTAACCAGCCCTCTGAATTAAGTCCATAAAGCTGCAAGAAGTGGATGTCAGGCTACTGTGAACTACTTTTCATCAAAGAAAATGTCAGCCCATCATGTTTGTATCAATGGAGGTATAGGAGTAGCTTCTATCAAAATTGCCCAGCACCTCTAAGGACTCCATAGTACTGCTTAGTTTCTAAGAGGTCTTACTCCTTCAACAAATGCCTTACTCTGAAATGTTTGTACAGATTCCTAAGACACCATAAAAACCTGCATATGCACACATCCCATCTAAACTCCTTACTTAATCTTTTCTAGAGTTATATAACATGGCTGCTTTCTTGTGGAAAAATTACAAAGTCAGATCAGGAATAATAGGTCCAATCATATAATCTCTTATAATTTCTCTTTTTGTGGAAATCACAGTGTCTGAGTAGGGGGAGAGGTGGTGTTAAAATGCTAATTTTTTCCCCAAGTAATCCAAGCTAATATATCCTTTCATGAAATCCCCATGCAAAACAAACATGAGTATATTCATATGATATAGCCTATTTATCCACAAATAGTTAATTCAGGTAGTGACAGTATAATACTAATCAAGCTGGTGTTGTAAATTTGAATCAGTATGAGCCAGCTAGTTACACTGCCCGCCACAGCCACAAAGCAGATGTGGCCAGCCATCACACATGAGAACTGAAAACAGGACCAAGTGAGAGACTATGCTCAAATGAGTGCAAATCCATTCCAGTAGAAGAGTAGTGGGTCAAAAAGTTCACCACTATAGGGCATACATCATTCAATAGAAATGACAGGTGTTCTCTGTACAATGTTTCCAAACCTAATCTACATCCTGTGTATCATGGGTAAAGCATATATTTTCTAATGTTATGGATATCCAAAAATCAGGAAACTATAAATGTATTAAGTATAATTTATAAATGTATTAAGTATAGTCTATAGTTTAAAGCAAATATCATTTATTCTGAACAGAAAATAAATTCTGTCATTAAAAAAATCTTATTTTTATTTTTACAACAAAATATAGCATTTATTATAATTTATTATAATTCTAAGACAAAATATAAAGCATCATGCTGATGACAGAGATATAATTTAAAATAAATGCAGCATATTTTCTTTAAACACATATTAGGTTCACTTCCATCTGCCATCATTTTGGAGAATGGAAAACTCCCTAGAGCTGAAATATGTTTGCTAATAAATGTAACTTGAGATTTTTCTTTGAAATTAAACTGTAAAAGTGTTACAAAAACTGTCTTGTTTACATATGGCACCAATAGCATACTATTCCCATTATGGTCCCTATACACATATTCTTAATACATAAAAAACAAACACTGACAA
Organism: Pipistrellus kuhlii; assembly: GCF_014108245.1. Classification (NCBI taxonomy): domain Eukaryota; kingdom Metazoa; phylum Chordata; class Mammalia; order Chiroptera; family Vespertilionidae; genus Pipistrellus; species Pipistrellus kuhlii. The sequence goes on along the minus strand of NW_023425515.1, from coordinate 124,050,023 downwards.
GCAAGGTAAAAAAATTCGCAATGGAAATCTTCAATCTGCAAAAGCAGATATAACATACTTTTTTAAAAAGGGAAACAGGAAATGTGTAGCAATAAGTTGCACAACGTGGTCCTTAAAATCCTGAACTAAATGTCATCATATTAGTAGGAGACTCTGGCTACAAGCTAATTTAATACTTAAATGCTAATATAATTTCCCCATTACTGCATCTGCCATGAATGCCTTTTTAGTCAATAAAAGCAAGTTTAGAAAATGGTATGTAAGGAAAAAGAGAAAAATACTCTAGCAATATTCTTGTTACATAGACAATCACAAATATTTCCAAGCCTAGTTTATTAAGAATTACTAACTGTACTTTCAAAAACTTGTAATTCTTTGAGCATAAATGAAGGAATTAGCTTAATATAAAAAAAAATCTAAAAGTAATATAATATAACTGAAAATAGGCTACTATCTTATCGTGCATGAATACATAAAACAGTGTAGTTTTATTTAAAACATACAAAGACTAAATCCCAAAATAATTAATTTCTTTAGCTCCTATAAGACAAGTGAGTCACAAAAATAGCATTGGATAAATCTTGTTACAAATACTACAATGTAGACCCATACATATAATAAATGAAGTTTAAGAAAGCACTCAGCATTTCTATGTAAACTGCTTCTGAAGGATTATTATGGAATGCACACACTGGCTAAACCTAAAGTGTTCAGGTTTTAAACATTAATTTACTTTGACTATGTGCATGTCAAAATGAAAGATTGCTGTCTGGATCCAGACATGCCATATTAATATTGAACACAGGCATTCACTTCAGGTCAGTAGTCACTCCAAGTCTACTTCAGCAGGTGGTAAAAGTAATGTACTCATTAAAATGTATGTGTTACAAGGTTATCTCCCCAAAACAGCTCTCAAATAGAGGTAGCCTTGAAACTTAAGCATTAGATATGCTAGAACCAACCACTAATTGTCACAGGTCTGGAGAAAATTGAACTTTCTCTCACTACCTGATAACCAATAAATTTAGTTGCTTTCATCAGTATCTTGAGAAAAAGTCAGTTTTAAATTCCATGGAGCTAACATAGCTGCCTCCAACAGTTAAATGCTCTTGAACCAACCTACACGAACTAGAATGTCATTTTAGATCTAGAAGTCAAAGGTGGAATTTTTATTCATTTTGGATTCCTGTCTGTATTAAGAAAAATTTTCCAAAGGAACCAAGATGACGGCATAGGTAAACATATGTAGTTGCTGCCTCTCACTGCCACATCAAAATTACAACTAAGACAGAACAGCTATCATTCACAACCACGGGAAAGCTGGCTGAGTGGAAGTTCTACAACTAGAGGTAAAGAAGAAAGCACAGTAAGACTGGTACAAGGTTCAGAGGCACAGAACGGGCTAGTGCCCAGGTGTGCCACTTTTTTAACCAGGAGGGAGATACAAGCTCCTGCTTGCTCTGAACTCCAGTTCCAGACCGGACTCTGGGAGAACCACACACATATGGGGAGAAACTGGACTAACTGCCATAGGGACAGAAACGAAAGTGCAGCTTTCTTTCAGATAGAGGTGCTCGCAGCGGTCATTTCTTCATTTTTCCTGTACTGGGACCTCTCCAGTGCAGGGCCGACTGGCGGCCATTGCTGAATGCTCCACCCAGAAGATTCCCCACCCAATTTACAATCCCACCCAAGCTGTGCATAGTAGAAGTAGTAGTAGCAGTAGTAGTAGTAGCAGCAATGACTTGGCTTTAGCATATGAATGGCCTGTCCTTACTCAGCCTAAAACCTGTCAAATAGGCAGCAGCAGCAGCCTTCCTTGCTACAAAATTGGGCCTCATCTGGGCATTTCCAAAACCGATACAAAGATGAGGAATCTGCAGATCTCTCTGTACCTCCTGCTGGTGGCCCCAGGCAGTGTCTGACTTTGCACCTCCTTGGAGATCCAAGAACCCAGTGTACCCAGTGGTCATACCAGATTACAACTCTTCACATCCATAAGTGACACATTCAAGGGACAGACTCAGTGAGCACCAAATCCCCACTGAAGCAAGTCCTCCCCCATAAGGGTGTCTCCTGCACAGCAGCTCTTCCATTGTAGATACTGCTAGTCCTCACAGCCAATTGGCCTGGCAGTCAATTCCTCCCAGTGATACCAACAGCAATTAAGTCTCAATTATAAGATTGTGCACATAGCCCACAAAGGGGTGCACCAAGAATGTCCACCTCAGGTGACTGGGGAGTCTGAGCCACTGAGCCCTGTAAGACACCTACCACACAAGGCAACTCTATCAACTAAAGGAGACTTAGCAGCTACCCAATACATAAAAACAAACACAGGGAAGCAGGCAAAATGCGGAGTAAAAGAAATATGTCACAAATGAACAAAATAAATGAAAGCAAAATACTAGATATAGAGTTCAAAACAATGGTTATAAGGTTACTCAAGAATCTTCTAGAAACCTCCAACGAACTTAGTGAGACCTTCAAGGATCTTAGTGAGAATGCCATAAAAAAAAAAAAAAAAAAAAATGGAAAAGGACCAGTCAGAATTAAGCATACACTGACTGAAATAAAGAATAACAACCAGAGATTCAACAGTAAACTACATCATCCCAAGAATCAAGTCGAAGATTTGAAATATGAGGAAGCAAAAAACACCCAACCAAGAAAGAAAAAAAAATCAAAAAAATCAAAAAATATGAAGACAGTGTAAGGAGCCTCTGGGACAACTTCAAGCATACCAACATCCGAATTATGGGGGTGCCAGAAGAAGAAAAAGCGCAAAACACTAGAAACCTATTTGAAGAAATAATGACAGAAAAGTTCCCCTACCTGGTGAAAGAAATAGACTTATAAGTCCAGGAAGCACAGAGAATCCCAAATAAAAGGAATCCAAAGAGGACACACCAAGACACATCATAATTAAAATGCCAAGTGCAGCTGAAACCGGTTTGGCTCAGTGGATAGAGAGTCGGTCTGCGGACTGAAAGGTCCCACGTTCGATTCCGGTCAAGGGCATGTACATTGGTTGCGGGCACATCCCCGGTTGGAGTGTGCAGCAGGCAGCTGGTCAATGTTTCTCTCTCATCGATGTTTCTAGCTCTCTATCCCTCTACCTTCCTCTCTGTGAAAAATCAATAAAAAATATATGTTAAAATGCCAAGTGCAAAATACAAAGAGAGAATCTTAAAAGCAGCAAGAGAAAAACAGTTAGTTACCTACAAGGGAATACCCATACGACTGTCAGCTGATTTCTCAACTGAAACTATGCAGGCCAGAAGGAATGGCAAGAAATAATCAAAGCAGTAAATAGCAAGAACCTACAATCAAGATTACCCAACAAAGCTATTGTTTAGAATTGAAGGTCAGCTAAAGAGCTTCGCAGACAAGAAAAAGTTAAAGGAGTTCATCACCACCAAACCAGTAATATATGAACTGCTAAAGGGTATTCTTTAAGAAGAGAAAGAAGAAGAAAAAGGTAAAGATAAAAAATTATGAACAACAAAGCGACAACAAATACATATCTATCAACAAGTGAATCTAAAAATCAAATGGATAAAAAATCTGATGAACAGAACAAACTGGTGAATGTAACAAAATCAGGGCTATGGAAAGGGAGCGTACACAATTCTTGGGGGCAAAGGGGTGTGGGGAGTGTGGGAAGAGATTGGACAAAGAGCTTACACCTATGGATGAGGACAATGGGAGTGTCAAGGGCCTGGGGTGGGGTGGAGGGGAGGTATGGGGGAGGAAAAGAGAACCAACTGTAATAATCTGAACAATAAAGATTTTTTTTTTTTAAAGAAAGAAAAATTTTCCTCCTTTCATTTTTGTGAACTCTATTTACATTATTTTTCCCTTTTGTGAGATGATAAACTTCAATTCTCCAGACTAAAAACATAAAGCTCAAAATATTAAAGCTAACTCATACCAAGAGGTCATCTGACCTTCAGCATATACAAAAGTATGACTAACAACCCAACAAAAGTTCAAATATTTTAAAAATTACTATTCAATGTCAAAGATAAATCTTTTCCATTTATACCTAGCATGCCTAAACTTAAACAAGATCATTCTCTAGCTCAGTCTTTCATTTCTCTCACTGCCATGTTACCCAACAATTTCCACTAATAGATTAATGAAAATGCACTTCATTTTCATTACATTTTTAACTACAATATTTAATGTTTTTTCCCAAAAAATGCTGATGCACTTTGTAAACAAAAGCACCAGGAGGCAGACGTTCAACAAAGGAGCTGGCCCCTGGTGGTCAATGTGCTCAGCTGACCACCGGGAACCAGACACCAGGCTTACAACTGGCGTGCGCAGCTGCAGTGGTCCAAGCCTCTCCCTGGTATACTCCCCCTAAGCTCCCCTCCCCCGTCCAGACTTGGATAGGGACCTGCATTAGGATTGACTGGATGCAAGGCCAAGGCCGCTTCTCCAGCAAGGCCGTGATGATGAGTGGCGGCTGTGTGGTCACAGGCTCGTCAGTATCGCCCTATGATGGGCACATGGAGACCACAGCAGAGGGGAAGCGAGCCTACCAAGCAGCAGTGGGATGAGTGGGAGCGGCATAGTGCCCAGCCCAAGCTCAGGCTCCTCCCCACTTGCTTGAGGCTTTGCACACTACTTCATGCTGTGCAGGATCAACATGGACAGCAGGCTGAAGCCCAACAAGCTGGCAGATAAAGCCGGGTTGCAGCAGTGTGGAGGTCCACTGATCCCCACAGGTCAGGCTGAGGGACCCCACCAGTGCACGAATCCGTGCACCAGGCCTCTAGTTTTATATATAGTAAGTAAACTGAGGCTCAAAAAGACTAAATGGCTTGGCTAAGCTCACAGGGCAAGTTGGTCAACCTTGCACAGAATCAAAATCAACAGATGCTACTTTAATATTAAGCTATTTTTATTCTTTCTCTCACCTTTAGCCCATATTTTTTAAGTTCAACACAACCCTCTCTACAGATTTACATAGTTTCCAGCTTGCAGAACTGTATCTGGAAAGTAGCCTCTCTCTAATCAAGGAGCTATCATTTCTGTAAATTCTCATAGCAAAAGATTATATTTGGAAGAAATTTTAAGATATAATGGGGAGATAAGATATCAAAAAATAGAAAAAGAACTCATGGAGGCACTTACAATGCATTTTAAACTTACAATGGACTGTAGTACTAAAAGAAAGGACTGTACTAAGTAACATTTTATTCTTTCAGTTCATAATGACAGATATTGTGCCTTTAAGTTTCTCTAACCATCTCACTTTCTAGAAATTTCAGAATTTCCCTTCTACAATTTCATTCAAATGTGAGCAAATTTCTTTTTATTTGTAACAGTTAAAATGCTTTCTAGGAAATATTCATTGTACTCAAATATTTATAAGTCTAAGAGCCTCCTTACTATGGCAGACTCTCATTTTCTGGGGTCCCACAAGGGCCCAGAAATATTCCCAACATAGATCTCAGCTTCCTCCCAGCTTTCACGTTCAAGATGAGTTCCAGGGCCCAGAACTCTTTTCTAGGCTCAAAGGTTAAAACTCTACATATACCTATCAACCATTTTCTTCTTTTTACTTCCCAATATTCCATCTTTTCTCATCTATATTATCTCAAAAAGGGGTGACTTTTACCTCAGGAAAAAATTATAATGATCCTGAAAGACCATATAAAAGTAAATTTAATACAACCTATTGAACCTCACACAAAGAGAAATCCTACTGGGAACGGGGAAAGAATCTTCAAAAAACTGGGTAACTGGCTTCTTATTTAGATAAAGGATTTTTCCATTTCCCATAACATCTTTAAGTTTAAAACAGCAGAGCACAAGAATTAAGCATTCTAGTGGCTGGCAGTCAATGCTAATTAGTATGACATACTTAGTCTTAACAGGTGGTCCATGACCTACACCAATAATGAAATCTAACTCCAAATGTTTTGACCAAAGTAAAAGCATTTCTCTGGCAGGTGGCAAAAAGAATGATGAGTCAGGAAGAAATACTCAACACTGGCCAGATGCCTTAAGGTATCACCAGCAGTAAGAACAGGAAAATTAAAAGAACCAATTGAAGAAACTAACAAAGAACAATGTGCCTATTTTATTTCAGTCACTTTAAGCTTGAAATCTATACTTAGAGTGCCCATGAATCACAGCATCTGTTAAGCACCAACAAGGCCATTTACTATGGTTAGGCTCATAAAAGGGTCCCAAAATTTATAAAAGACTACTTGAACTAGAAAAATGCTAAACTTAATTCTTTCAAGAGGTAATAAAAGCACCAGTGTTTTACACCTAATAGTTAAAATGGCAACGCAAATGAGAAACCAATTCTGTAGTCTATATAATTTAGTAAATTTTACTATTTCTCATGAATGACATGAACAGTCATTAAATTCATTCAACAAACACTGACAGCTTATTACAGGCAAAATGTGATAGTAGGAACTATGACCACAAGAAAAATGAGCTACCTCTGTACTCAAATTCAGTCTAATAAGAGAGACATGTAAACAAATAATTCTAATAGTCTAATAAGTACAAGTAGAGATCATCTCAGCCACAGCAGTGTGCTAAGGAACAATCTGACTTTAGGGAGTGTTGGGGAAACGGTAAGGAGGAGCAGAGTTAGATATGTTCAAGGGTTTCATACTTGACATTTTTTAATGTAGTGCTTTACCTCTTTCAAAGTGAGACAATGTGTGTGAAAAAAACATGACTGCCCCTCACACTTCTGGAACAGTCTAAATGGGTTATTTCATAGATGAGATATAAAAACCTGAAAAAAAAGGAAAGTTCACTAATAATATCATCTTTGAAGCAAGACTTCAAATCTTCCAACTCCTAATCTCCTATCCCATCTATGAAATCACTCTTCTGCCTCACTGGTTCCCCAAAGAAGCCATCACATAGATTATGTATTATGTGTTACTTCACTATCCTATGTTGCTTCATTTCCTATATAACACTCACCATCAGAAAAGTATGTGCAAGAAAGAAACAGATAAAACTAAAAGATATTTAAATAGATTAAAATGGATTAAACACATTTAATAAAATTCCATTAAGTTACCAGTTCATTTCAGACTCAAATTTAAAACATTTACATATAATGAAAATTTTTTATTAATACTTAATACAATAACAGCTAACATTTATCAACCATTTATTAATTTTCACAACTCTATAACCCATCTCACAGATGAAGAGTCACAGGTTCAGAGAGGTTTGAATAAATACTGATTCAATTATACTGAGTATGCTGATTTAAAAATTACTCCAAGTTTTTCAGACATTTGAGTTGAAGATCCAGCTGAGATCCAACAATAGGAGACAGTCACTTCAAGGCAAAGCCTTTTAAAGAAGTATTATACTTTCAGATGAAGGAGTAAATATAAAAGGGTAAAAAAAAAAAAAATTAGTTCAAATACTTTCTGTAGAAAGATTTTTAAAAAATTATAAAGTTTCTGTGGATGAATAATAATAATAAATGAATTAATTATATTTAAATAATAAATTATTTTAACTCCAGGACATTTTTATTTTAACAAACTTTTAAAAGTATTTTAGTTCTCTCATGTTTTATTCCTCAGTTGTCCTTCTCCTATGTTATCATAAGGTCTTGAAATTCCCAACACATACATTATTCTCCTCCCAGGAGGATTTTCAGACACATAACCTTCAAAATTTAGGAATTATAAAAATGTGTATAATAAAATGGTTGACTTCTTAAAAACTGACTATTATATCTACTCGTCCTAGTGATAATTTTCTCATTGACATTTTAAAAAATTAAAAAATTGAAAGATGTTAATAAGCCCTTGCTTAATAAAACCAATGACCCAACTCTCTTTCTTAATTAAAAGGCAACAGGACTTGAAGGACAGACTATTTTCAATGAACATTCAGATGTCACAGTCTTTTTAAAATTATGTCTATTTTATAATTTCTTCTATTACCAATGCATGCTTTAAGAGAGTGATTCTGATATACATTTTTTCTTGTTCTTTTCCAGTCCTTGACACAGACTGGTGAGTGGTACTATGGAGTAAGAAGCATATTCAACCAACACATATAACTGAAATTAAAAACCTCTAACAGATTAACATATCTAGGCCACACAGAGGGTCATGAGGTAAGATCATCAGCATAAATTAGCACATTATTATAAGGCATTTAAAGGAGTCTTAAATAGAGCCTGCGTGATAGATCTTTTTTTCATAACAAATATCTAATGCCGTTTGATTGGATTTCTTTTAATCACGAGTGTTATTTGGAGAAAAAAAATCCTGCTTGTATAATACCACATTTTACTACTTCAGCTCCTACCCTGAGAGACAAATTTGAAATTATGGAGAGCCTGGTTTGGGGGAGGGAGCAAAAGAGGAAGCCTGATGGAAGATTTTTAGATAACTAAAGTTATCTTTCTCCAGGATGTATTTTTTTATCCAGGACATATTTTTTAAATCATTTTGAATACATTTTTGCTTATATTATCTTTATAAAAAAAACTGAAAACACAGTCATTTAGAAAAATAAATCACTGTTATTTATCAAACCCATAGAAATTTACACCTACAAAAAGAATGGGCGAAATAGCAGATCAGTTTCTTGCTAACTAATTAAAATCTCTTAATCTCTACAGTAAGACTACTCTAACAGTGACAAGTGTCACAATACATTCCTTCTATTTTTCATACTATTTTTCATACTATTTATAGCTCATAGAACAATTGTCAAATACTGAAAGAAAATGTCTAAATGATAGTCTGTAGCTACTGGAACAGTTGCTAAATAATCAAATCCTCCTTTAATTATGCATTTTTAAACAATTAAGACTAATCCCATATGTATCACATTACCAATATCAACAAAGGCAACAATAAGAGTGAACATTTAAATATAGATTTTGCTAAATTTTCAAAGGTACTTTTAACATAAAATAACACTACAGAATAGAAAAACCTATGTGGTATGACCTAAAAGCACATAATACACTGACCTGATCATAAGGCAAACTACTAAACTGCCAATAATCTCCTTAATTTCCCCCAAAACTACATACATCTAGAAAAAAGTCACTTTGAAGTTATGAAGATGAGTTTTTAATGGAAAAAAATATGTAAACTCTTTATTTCTAAAGATTAGTACCTTAAAAGTGATATCTAAAGAAAAGTAACAAAAACTGAAGCATACAAGTTATAATGAGTTGAAATGGTGAAAAAACACTTGAAATTATTTTAGATAGCCCCAGAACAAGAGTGAAGCATTTAATATTATTACCAGAAACATTTTGTACTTTTCTACTTCCAGTAAAAATCATTGGCAGATTCTTCTTGTATTGAAAAACAACTATAGATAGGTTTAATTGACATAAAAATAAGCTACTTCTATTATCTTGCTTGGGTCATAAAGCATGTTGGTTGTAATATACTCTATGAATGAACAATCAGGAGATTTTCACCCAACTGTATAATAAGTGTTCACCACATAGTGCTATATAAATAATCCTCACTTCAAATCAAATTCTTATTATCTAATTTTTATATTTCTCAGCTAAAGAAGCTATTCATAGAACTTGGATTTTTTTTTTTTTTATCACACCACTGCCAGCAGTAAATTCAAACAATGAAAGGTTTTGCTAAATTTTCAAAGGTACTTTTAACATAAAATAACACTCCAGAATAGATAAACCTATGTGGTGTGACCAAAAAGCCACAGAAATCATTTATTTATGGCTGTTACATTTTAATCACTGGATTGTTTTTAAAGGCCTAAAAAAAAATTAATGGCTTTTGCTATACAAAAGCAACTATGTTTTCCATGAAACATTAGCTGTCACATTAATACAAGGTTTTATCATTAATTATACTGGATTATACAGGACTTTATGTCTAGAAATGATTGTTAAATATCTGAAATTCCAAACCATTTTGAAATAAAAATAAAACCTGGTCCTAGTAAACACTACATGAATTTAAGGTCCATTTAGAAAACAGAAAATTAAATGTAAAAAATATAACCTCAATTTATTACATTTGCAGATAAAACATCTCTTTTTCATCAAAAAGCAAATTAAAATATGAAACATAGGTAAACAGTGCCACCTTTTGGTATATTCAGGAATTGCACTCCTAAATTGTACAAATATATCTGTAATGTAACAGATGAAAGTAAACAAAGGAATTCAAAAGCTGTCAATTTATAATTTAATAGTGTCAAAGCTTTAATAAGTAAATGAGTTATTTTTAAACCTAGAAATATTTTCAAGAACTAAAATATTATTTCATGTTTATATGCTTTCTTTTCAATTTCATGAGGTTGGGAGAACATCATTTCATTTCAAAGTAAACAGAGGCTTAAAAAATGTTAATGACTGATCTAAACATCCCTCAACTAAGAACAGTTGAGCCATTACTGGCTTAAAATTGCTAGTTTTTAAACCCTAACATTAATTCTTTAAATATTACATAATGAGTCAAATCCCACAGTTATCCTATGTTATAATACAAACAATGCACACACTTTTGTGTTGCTTAAGTTCTTTTTTTACAATGTATTTTGTATACATTTGCAAGAAAAAGGTACTTGGTTAAAGTACTACATGAACAATACACAAAACATGGACTGTGTTCACATAGGTCTTTACACTTCACAAAAGCAAAAACTCTTTATCTAATACAGTATTTTTCCTATCTCTATGCTAGTAGGCGGGAAATGCATTTAAAACTGCAAAGGCTTCTTTCTTTTTCTTTTCCAGGAAAAATAACCCTTGTTTACAGCTAACATTGATTTGCAACTAACCTAAATCATAAGATAAAAAACCTGCTACAAATGAGATGGAAGTGATAAGCTTCAAATGCTCTCCCTAAAACTTATTTGCCTAAATTTGATCTTACATTTGTCTTCCACTTTTACATCTGTCAGTGATTTCCTGAATGGCTTTATTAGATCATAATATATTTATGCTATAACATCCTCACAGTTCCTTATTTTTATTAGCTAGCTAACAATTCAGCACCCACATGGAAAGAAGAAAACATTTATCTTTATCTTTGGTTCACTTTTTGCTATAAATTTTACTCACATTGCAATCATCAAGTTCTTTATAAAGGAGAAAACAAAAATCACAGTTAATAAGTAATGATTCCATCTTAAATTATGTAGCAACTCCAAAAGAATCAAGAAAGAAGACAATAGCTAATATGATGGTAGTAAAAATGGTTACTGAACACTAAAAGGAGGGCAAAGAGTGAGTCAAAGGGATGGGCCAATGTACCACATCTTCTGAGGAACAGAACTCCATGATCAAATGCAATAATGAGACATTAACTCAACAATGTATTTAGGGCATTAGTCTCATCTCTTATTCATAAGATATTCAAGAAAAACCACAGTATAATACAAGAAAATTGGTAAACAGCTATTTCTAAGAAATGATTTAAAGGGAAAGGTTAAATATAATGCCAAAAAGATATTTTTAAAGAATTTTGTTTCACCTACAGCTTCTTTTTCATCATTAGGAGGACTGGATGCTCACCCTTAAGAGTAAACTGCAACCCAGATCTTCTCTAAAGACTCTTATTTTCTTTCCCCTATTTCTGAATGGATGACAAAATCCCATTTTGAAGGCCTTAGTTTTATTTCTCTCTGCTTTATTTCCTGAGTAGAAAGGGGGAAAAGAATGAGAAAGGGCCATTCTCATTGCCACCATTATGCTTAGTTGGCCGCTGCTGCAAATAACTCAACATTTGAATACAAGTCATACTCCAAGAACACTTCTCTCTGCAAGTACATGGACATATATACAAATACATGGAAAAATATGTAACCAATTTTATTAAGTTTGAAGGAACATCAAAATTTCTAATATTGAATCAATCCCATTAAATTGAAAGCAATTACTTCTTCCAATTTAATAAGAATAGATTAAATTAGATTTCTGATTCAATATAATTTGTAGTGTCCAAGTCAGGAAAAGTGATAGTATGAGGAACTTATCCAAGACATGTCAAGTTTGAGACTGGACTTGACAGCCACCTAAATGGGATTCTACTGAAAAACTAAAGGGATTCACACACACACAGACACACAAATCACATTTACTTAACCTTTAGAAAATACTTTTTTAATTCTTCTATAAAGATAAGAATAAAGTTACTTCAAAACATTATAATCAAAAAATTGTTTTTACTTCACTAACACACCCAAAAATACCCTGAATTTCTATTTTGGGCCAGGCACTATGTTTAATGATGGTAATAATAACAAACACAAATTGAACACTTTACATGTACTAACATTTAATCTTTAGGAAGGAAGGACTACTACTGTCATCTTCATTAAATAAATGAGAATATTAAAGCACAGAAATAATGTCATTTGCTCAAAGTCATATACCTAATATAACAGCTGGTTTTACAGTTTGGCTTAATATTAATAGCTGACTACAGTCTGCTCTTCATCACTAATCAGCAATCTTTCTGACTGTCAAAGGTAAAGATGACTAAGATAGAAGGAACTCACATGCCTTGGGAGAGAAAATATAAAACAGATAAATTATTCTAAGATTGGAACTAGCTAGGGTACCACTCCCTCTCTCTCTAAGACGGGGGAAATTAGCTGAATGGCAACTCTGAAAAACAGAGTTGCAGTGTATACAAGGAGTCGGGATCTAAAATTATCAGATTAGGTGATCTAATGTACAGTCACAATTACTGCAAAAAAGAAAGCCTTTAAATCATATATATAATATACATTAATCTATGTGCAAAATACACTAAAGGAAGGATCAAAAGGAAAGTGTCTCAAAATGGCTGTATATTCAAATCAACTCCCCTTCCTTAAATTAAGCATCAACACATCTGGTAACATAGAAATGGGTGGGATACTTTTAAAAGCTGTGGTTTACTCCATCCTCTTTTAATACTAAGCCTCTTTACCCTAAATACATGTTAACATATTTGAGGGTTAATAAACAATTCAAGTTGCATTTTATGTGAAGGTTATATTTTAGTCAAACATGAGAGCAATCCAATAGTAAAGTAACAAATGTTTGTCCTTCGAGTAAAAAACTCTCACTTCAGTAGCCTCTTATGGGCAAGAGGACAAGGACCACATCCTAGGACAAGCATCATCAGGGCAACAGAGCAACAAAGATATCAAGAAGCAAGTCAATGACTAAATGGTTTCACATCTGGTCTCCAACATACATAATACAGACTGATACCTGCCCAGGATCATGTTGCCTCTGCAGAGTCTATTTGTTCAATTCTTATATAAATACTAATAGAAAGTTTCAAAATCAATCAATAAATAAAAATAAAGTGTTAACTAATTTTATAACATCAAATAATTTTATCAAGACTATCAGTACCATGAAATTCAGTTTTCATGTATGTTACAGCTGCAGTGATCATGTAATAAAATACTGCCATCTATTGTCTAAGAGCTAAAACTACATCATTTCTTTCATCCAAAGCCACTAACATTTTTAATTAAGACCAAAAAGAAACACTGGCCATGTTTTGTTTTGTTTTTTTCATTAAATTTATTGAGGCGACATTGGTTAATAGGATTATGTGTTTCAGGTGGAGATTTCCATAATACAGGTCTGTATATCACACTGTGTGCTTAACACACAAAGTCAAATCATCTCCCATCACCTTGTATTTCGATACTTTACACTTTACTACTCTCCACCCCTCTTCCCTCTGGTCACCAATGTTTCCTTAGAGTCAAAAACTCCCACCTCAGCCACCTCCTATGGGCAAGAGGAGCAAGCATGTCTGTGTCCATTAGTTTTTGTAATATCCCACATATGAGTGAAATCAAATGGTTCTTAGCTTTTTCTAATGGACTTATTTCTCTTAGCATAATATTCTCAAGGTCCATCCATGTTGTCACAAATGGCAGTATTTTGTATTGCATCTTTTCTTATGGCTGAATAGCATTCCATTGTTTATATGTATCACGTCTTCTTTATCCAATCATTGTTTGTCTCCAAGTACAAAAATTAAAGCAAAATGGATCAAAGACCTAAATATAAGATCTGAAACAAATTATTATATAGGAGGAAACATAGGTACTAAACTTATAAACCTCGGTCTTAGAGAAGATTTTATGAATCTGTCCCCAAAGGCAAAAATAAACAAATGGGACTATATCAAACTAAAATGCTTTACACAGCAAAAGAAACTACCAACAAAATAAAAAGGCAACCAATTGAATTGTAGAAAATATTTACAAACAACAGCTCTGACAAGGGATTAATATCCAAAATATATAAAAGATTTCATGCAACTCAACACCAAGCCAACAATCCAATTAAAAAATGTAGAGGACCTGAATAGACATTTCTCTTAGGAAGACATACAAATGCTCATTTTCTTTAAATTTTTTTAAATTTATTTTAACACAGGCTATTTCAAATTAAATTATCCAAAGAAATGTTACATTCTACTAAAAGATTGCAAAATATAAAGAAAATCTTAGTATATTTAATTTACATTTTAGAAACTTGTAGTTTTTTTCAGTTTTTTTATTATAAGGCATTTAATTCCTTATGTAATGAAAACCAATTTCCCCCCATTTCTCAATCATCTTGAACTCATTTAAAGTAAAGATGACCTCCTTTTAAGACTGTATAGGTAAAATGGGTTTTAGAATTAAATATAATCGAAATTATACTTCAGTAAAGTTGTTTAAAATTTTTAAAAATAGCCCTAGCTGGTTTGGCTTGGTGGATAGAGCATTGCCGAGTGGATGGAAGAGTCCTAGGTTCGACTCCAATCAAGGATACATGCCTGGGTTGCAGGCTTGATCCACAGTAGGGGGAGTGCAAGAGGCAGCAGATCAATGATTCTCCCTCATCATTGACTAGAGGACTGGTACACAAAAATTTGTGCACTCTGGGGCGGGGGGTCCCTTCAGCCCAGCCTGTATCCTCTAATAGTCCAGGAGTCCTCAGAGGATGTCCTAGGCCACAATCTGACCTCCCTCTGTGGGGAGGAGGCCTAAGCCCCAGTCTGGCCCTACTCTGTGGGAGGCAACCAGGCTGGCCAATCAGGGGACAGTGCCAGCTGGCCTGACCCCGCCCCCTTCCTCATGGCTCCTCCACTGCCGCTGTTTGCTGCCACCTCCCCTCCCCATTGCTGTCCCCTACCTCTGCCAGCTGACATATGCCTTGGCTGGCCTGGGGCCGCCTGCTCCATGGCCCCACCCTCCACCTACTGGTCATTATGCCGTTCAGTCAATTTGCATATTATGCTTTTATTATATAGAATTATACAGGATGTTTCTCCCTCTCCCTTCCTCTCTAAAATCAATAAAAATAGATGAAGAAACCAAGATGGCAGCAAAGGTAAACAACTGAAAAGCCACCTCACACAACAATTTCAAAACCAATTAAAAGAGAAAACATCTATTATCCAGAACCATGAGAAAGCTGGCTGAATGTAAGTCTTACAACTAGAAGGAAAGAGAAAGGAACACAAATGTTGAAAAGCTGAGGTACAGAGGCACGTGAATCAGGCTGGTGGTGGGAGACTGGGCACACAGCTTTTTTTCAACCTGCAGGGAAACAAGCTCCCGATCACTCTGAAATCCAGTTACTGGGTACACACAGGGCACCCAGACGCCCACAGGGAGAAGCTGGTCTGTGGGCCATCGGGGCAAAAAGTGAGAGTGACATTTTTGCAAAGATGGTGCCCAGCAATTATTGTTTACTGCGCTGAAGCATGGGAAGCAGGGTCTTGGAAATGCAGAAAGGCAGAGAAGGCTGGTGGCAGCCATTGCTGTTTGCCATGCCCCAGCCTACTGATGCCCTGAGACCCCACCCCACACATTCTGCAAACCTGTCCAGGCTCTACACAGCAGCTTTTGCATATAAATGGCCTGCCCTGTGGCAGCTTAACGAAATAAACTGCAGCTCCAGTCAGACTGCTCCAAAACCACCAAATCCCAAGCAAATAGGAGAAAACTATAGTTCTTGCTGTAGCTCCTGCTGGGTGGCCTCAGACAGCAGCTGACCTACACCTCACTGGCGATCCAGAAACTAGTGTATCTAGTAGTCGGTGTGAGACACTAGATTTCAACTACTCTCATAAGGGACACATTCAAGAGGCAGACTCAGTGAGCACCAAAGCCCTATTGGAACAAGTCCTGCCCCATAAATATGTCTCCAGCAGAGCAATTCTTCCATTATAGACACAGTGGGTCAATTCCTCCCAGTGACACCAACAACAATCAAGACTTAACTACAATAAGGATGTACACACAATCCACAAAGGGGTGCACCAAGAGTGTCCACATCAGGTAACTGGGAGGCTGACCCACTGAACCATATAGGACACCCAGGACACAAAGCAACCCTACCAACTCAGGGAAGCAGAGAAAATGAGGAGAAAAAGAAACAGATCTCAAAGGAAAGAAATGGAGGCGAATAAACAACTGGATATAGAGTTCAAAACCACAGTTAAAAGGTTTTTCAAGAGTTTCCTAGAAAAAGCAGATAAATTTAATGAGACCCTCGAGAATATGAAAAAGAACAAACTAAAAATTAAACATACACTGACTGAAATAAATAGTATACGGAGACCCAACAGCAGACTAGAGGAATGAAAGAATCAAGTCAAAGATTTGGAATACAAACAGGCAAAGGACACTCCTCCAGAGAAGCAAGAAGAAAAGATAATCCAAAAAGTTGAAGACAGTGTAAGAAGCCTCTGGGACAATTTCAAGGGTACCAACATCAGAATTATGGGGGTGCCAGAAGAAGAGAGAGTGCAAGACACTGAAAACCTATTTGAAGAAATAATGACAGAAAACTTCCCCCACCTGGTGAAAGAAATAGACTTACAAGTCCAGGAAGTACACAGAATCCCAAGCAAAAGAAATCCAAAGAGGACCATACCAAGACACATCATAATTAAAATGCCAAGAGCAAAAGACAAAGAGAGAATCTTAAAAGCAGCAAGAGAAAAACAGTTAGTTACCTACAAGGGAGTACCCATACAACTGTCAGCTGATTTTTCAACAGAAACTATGCAGGCCAGAAGGGAGTGGCAAGAAATATTCAAAGTTATGAATAGCAAGAACCTACAATCAAGATTACTCTACCCAGCAAAGTTATCATTCAGAATTGAAGGTCAGCTAAAGAGCTTCACAGATAAGAAAAAGCTAAGGAAGTTCATCATCACCAAACCAGTATTATATGAAATGCTGAAAGGTATTCTTTAAAAAGAGGGAAAAGAAGAAAAAAGTAAAGATAAAAATTATGAACAAATACATATCTATCAACAAGTGAATCTAAAAATCAAATAAATCAAAAATCTGAGGAACTGATTTAAATCTGAGGAACTGGTGAATATAATAGAATCAGGGGCATAGGATGGGAGGAGATAGATAATTCTCAGGGGTAAAGGGATGTCTGTGTGGGGGTACGGTAAGAGACTGGACAAAAATCATACACCTATGGATGAGGACAGCTGGAGGGATGTAAGAGTAGAGGGTAGGGTGTGGACCGAGTGGAGGGGAAAAACAGGAGAAACAATTGTAATAAAATAAGTAAGGTTTCCTGGAGGAGGAATTTTGCCTCAGGACTATAACATAGAAATATAAATGCATATGGTATTCTAGATCATATACAAAACTTTGGACAAATTTTTATCTTGGCTTCCAAAATCCTTCTTAATGTATTTTATAGGCTTTTAGCCACAGCAATCTATTAGCCAAAGACTTCATTAGAATGGTCCACTCTAACTCACTGAAACCTGATATAATGGAGCTTCTTATCCTATAATTATAATTTGTATTACAAAAATAAATAAATGAAATAAAATCTATAAAAATAGCCGAAACAGGTTTGGCTCGTGGATAGAGCATCAGCCTGTGGGACTAAAAGGTCCCAGGTTCGATTCTGGTCAAGGGCATGTACCTTGGTTGAACCAGTAGGGGATGTGCAGGAGGCAGCTGATCGATGTTTC
Organism: Pipistrellus kuhlii; assembly: GCF_014108245.1. Classification (NCBI taxonomy): domain Eukaryota; kingdom Metazoa; phylum Chordata; class Mammalia; order Chiroptera; family Vespertilionidae; genus Pipistrellus; species Pipistrellus kuhlii. The sequence continues at coordinate 124,032,042 of NW_023425515.1, read as the reverse complement.
TCTCTCATTGATGTTTCTGGCTCTCTATCCCTCTCCCTTCCTCTCTGTAAAAAATCAATAAAATATATTTTTAAATAAATAAATTATATATATATATATATATATATATATATATATATATATATATATACACACACACACACACACACACACACACAAATAAGTAAATAAAAGGTAGGAAAAAAGGAAAGAGAAATTAGAATAAGGAAATACTTTTTTGAAAAATAAATAAAAAATTTTAAAATATAGAAAAAAAACACTGATCATAATATGTCAATGAAGCTATGCAATATCTTTATTTACCATAATACTTTCCTTAATAAAGAAGAGATTCAGCTCCACTTTCAGGTGACAAACCCAACATTAATATACATCTATGAGAGGTATTTATCCCTGAAGTCACAAAAGTAACAGTGATAGTTTTCCAGAAAGTTATACATAACATAATGGCAATCATATATATATATATATATATATATATATATATATATATATATGTCAATGACCTTCCAAACTGAAGCATTTTTAAAATCCAATTATATATATTGTACAAAGTTTTTCAGTTATATTTGTCTACATCCTTCCACAGATAGATTCATTCATTCATTCAACACATACACACACACACACACACACACACACCACACTAATTAATTCTCTTATATTGACTTTCATTTCAGCCTTTGGTTTTATCTAAGAAATCAAGTCTGTCCTCTGCTATTTCCACTTTGAAAAACATATCTTAATCCCCTTAAATTGCTGCTCACCTTCCACAACTTCAGCCAATGCATCTTTTACTTTGTCACCATTCCCAATCTGGTTTCCTCAAGAAAAGGGGAATGTGGTATGAAGAGCAAATTTTTACTCAACTCCTTCTGAGATCACAAAAGAATTTTTCCCAGCTCATGCTAGTCATTCCATAACTCCTACTATAGGATTCCAAAAAACATAAGGTCTACTTTAAAAAAAAAAAAAAAAAAAAAAAAAGCTGTCTGGTTCATACACTTACTGTTTCCACCCAGTTACTGATCATACATACTGCAATGCCTAGAGGTCTCGTTTGCATTTAAATATCTCCAAATTCTAATATTGTCAGCTGTTCTGCTTCGGTTGTCTGAGAAGATAAAAGGTAATGAAGCTACCAAACTTTTTGAAGACTCCTGTCCTTAAAAGTTGAGTTTCTTGGAGAGACTTGATGGAAGGAATACAGCTCAGTGACCCAGTAACCACTGTCCTCCCTTCACATTCGCTACACCACTCTTTTGTTGGAAGCCACACCCTAAAAAAATGTCTATTTCTAGTACAGTTCTGCTGTCAGGTCCTCACACAAAGCCAGATTTTAATAAAATTCTCAACTTTCTATATAAAATAACAGTTGCAAAAATAACTAGAAAAAAATTTAAGACTTGTGAAGAATATTTTTAGTAGTCCGTGCAAAAAAAAATTTATTTCCACAATAACTAGGAAGGGAAGATGAAGTGAATTACTGGCAATTTAAGAAGTACTTTTAATTAATCTTAAGACTATAGTTTTCTAGCACATAGGATATATACAGATAGTAAAAGCTTATAAAATTAGCCTGAAATGCCCACATAAGGAGATCATTTTACAGAAAACAGATATTGTTGCCATTTTAATGTACATGAAAGGCTTTGTTTCTCTTTTATATAACCTTTCTGTTTAACTTCTGAGCATTAGAAACGCTAAGATTCAACTTTATAAGCTGATGGTCACCACTTGCAATGCAGATACTGCAAATGATCAGAACAGTATTTACTTTTCAGTATAATTCAGATGGACGTCAGAACCTTCAGATAAAAGGCATCAGTTTTGGCTAAAGAATAAAGAATTTCTGCAGGAAACTCTGGGTTACATTAAGAAAAATGTTTTATTTAGCTCATAACTAAACATCTCTTAAATATTATTACTAATACATATAATTTATATCAGAAGTGTAAATATCAGAATATTTTTCATCATTTTTTAAAAGCCTAGGTTAACAAAGTCCTTGTCCTATCTTTATTTTTAGGTACAAGTTATATGAAATTAGCAATAAATATGAACATGTTCTACAAACTGTTAAGATACTATACATATGTAATAGTCATAGTGATGGTAAAACACACACACACACACACACACACACACACACACACACAAAAAAAAAAAAAAAAAAAAAAAAAAAAAAAAAAAAAAAAACACTGTATTAAGGAGGTACATGTGAAAGAAAAGTTAAGAGCCCTGGACAAAGACTGTGGATGATTCTTTCATTGAATTCATTAGAGTTTCAAAAAAAACACAAAAATCAAGATGATGATATATTTATGTTCTATTGGGAAATCCCTTTACATCTGGAATGAAGGAGATGAGAAAGGATTAGGTAGCTCTTAGCTGACAATGACCTCAATAACAAAAGGAAAAGCTTACTTCCAACTCCTAAGTGCTGAAATTAATAAAATGAGCATGCTCCTATGGTATGGAGTCCAGTGGTACATACCATCTTCTCTCTTCTGTTCAAAAAAAAAAAAAATGTGGAGGGCGAGGGTTGGAGGGGAGTGCCCAACCAGCATGACTCACTGGTTGAGGATCACCTATGAACCAGGAGGTCTCAGTTCAATTCCCAGTCAGGGCACATGGCAGGCTCAATACCACACATGGGGAGGTGGGGGAAGGGTCATGTAAGAGGCAGCCAGCTGAGGATTCTCTGTCATCATTGATGTTTCTCTCTCTCACTCTCCCTTCCTCTCTGAAATCAAGAAAGATACTTTTTTTTTTTTTAAGAAGGGAGTTCTAATAAGGGTCAAATATCAATGACTTCTAGAAGGCGGAGCTTGAAGATGGCAACCGAACAGATGGACTTGTTCTGACTCCGGTCCCAAAACAGATAAAGGCAGAGTCTGAGTCGCTCAGGGAATGTTGATTAGCAGCTAAAGGGCAGCGGATATCTCTAGGAAAGTAAGGAAGGTTCCGCTGGACAGGATTTCCTGACCAAGTGGCCAGCACTGCCAACTTTTCCCGGAGCTCCGGCCTCTGCGGGAAGGCTGCACCACCCTCCCAGGAAAGGAGGAGCATCTCTGAGGCCTGGAGAGCCCACAGGGGAGGAGTCCATCGAGCACCTGTGACGCCCCAATCGGTGCAAACGCGTGGATTCAACGGAGTTCATCAGCTACCCACGGAAAGGTCAGAGTTTGCGGGGATAGCCTGAGGGTTCTGGCGGCGCAGGCAGCGGTAGCCCCGGAGCTCCCACGAGGCCCCGCCCCCAGAGCAGCCCAGGAGCAATACCGCCCCGCCTCTATTGTAGCCCCAGAGCACCACGAGGCCCCGCCCCCAGAGCGGCCCAGGAGCGCTACGGCCCCGCCTCTATTGTAGCCCCAAAGCTCCCACGAGGCCCCGCCCCCAGGCAGCCCAGGAGCGCCACAGCCCCGCCTCTATTGTAGCCCCAGAGCGCCACGAGGTCCCGCCCCCAGAGCGGCCCAGGAGCGCCGCGGCCCCACCTCTATTGTAGCCCAGAGTGCCACAAGGCCCGGCCCCCAGTGCAGCCCGGAGAGCCGCGGCAGCCATGCCAGAGCTGCGCCCAAAGAAGGCCGCAGCGAGAAACCTGTCTGGCAACACCCAGTCCAGGGTTTGGCGTAATCATCCCCAGAAGCGGGACTTTTTCTAAAACGCCAGGGGGACACGGGACAGATTGTTAAGAATCGCGGCTGTCCCGCCAAGGGCGGAACACCTGGACACCTAGGCACCTGATCCCCTTCACCCCCTTGCGTCTGAATAATAGGGAAGGACTGCCCAGTTGGGCATATCCGGGAAATCGCAGGGGGAAATTGCCTTCCTGGAAACAAGGGATAGGAGCCAGACGAGATAGTCTGGGAGCCAGCTGGCACTCTGCCAGCTAGAGCCATAGAGAAAGAAGGCCAGAGCAACCAAAAGACTGGGAGGTCAAACCGGTAACACTGACACCTAAGGGCTGAATTACAAACTGCCTTTTTTTTTTTTCTTTTTCTATTTCTTTTAATTAATCAAAAATAAATGGACACAAATAACTAAGATATAGCCTACCTAAAATTAAGGACTACCTTACAAAACTGAGGTGCAGTGGAATGCTGGGAACTACAAGATTCTCTGGTCCGAGAATCAGGTGTGCCAAATACAACAACAGAGGAAGTGAATGACCACTACTGGACATTTTTATGCTAATTTTACTATTCTTTATCTTACTTTCATTTTTTACATCTTTTATTTAATTTTCATTTTTTACATCTTTTACTTAAGAAACGAATTTTTTTCTTTTTCCCTTACTTGATTTTACCTTTTCAATTATTACATTTTTCAATCTCTATCATCACTATTACTACTGCTATTTTGCAGTTTTGGGGTTTTTTTTTTCTTTTCCTCTCCAGTATCATTTTATTTCTTCTTTATTTTACATTGGGAGTAACCTTCATTCTATTTTAATCTCTACTGTATCATCATTCAACCCTATCTCAACTCAACCTTTACACCATCACTCTCTTACTAAACTTTACCCTTTAGTCTACAGTTTATCCTATCCCTTTCCGGCCTTAGTTTTTCCTCTATTCTTTCTGTATACCCCCTGCTAAAGCTCTCACTATACTTATAGACCTAAGTTCCAACCCCTGATCCAAGTGTATAAATACCAATCTCTGCAATATATTAACTAGTTTAAAAAAAAAAAAACTTTTCTACTTTCTATCCTTTTCTCATGGTTTGTGTAAAGGTTGATTATTGTGAATTTTTATGCTTTTTAGTGAAATTGTTATGCTTATTCCTGTGTTGTTATTGTTGCTTTGTATTTTTTAAACAAAAAAAAAGTCCTCTGTTTTTGTTTGTTTCTTTTACTTCTGCATATCATAGCCTTACTTAATAATAGTGGATATTGTAGTTTGTATTAACCTCCAACTATTGTTACTCGCATTGGCTGGGCTCAGTGGTTGTTCTATGGCAATTTTCTCCACATATATATAGTTTGTTTCCCATCTCTCTTTTAGTTTGCTTCTTTTCTCTCTCTCTGTGTGTGTGTGTGTCTCTCTCTCTCTCTTTTCTTTTTTTCCCTGTTTTCCACCTTCATTTTGTCATTACTATTTTTCTTCTTTGACTATCTCTTTGTCCATCTATTTACTTATTTTTTTTTATTATTATTATTATTTTTTAATTTTTCCTTACTTTATTTTTACCTTCCTTCCTTCTCTCCTATCCCCTAATTTTCCTTTCTATAGTGGTCACCTTTATTAGGGGTTATTAAAATTGAAAAATACATTCCTGTTAAGTGCCTCTTGTGTTGTACCTGGTAGTGTTGTATTTTGCACCTTTAAATCAACACAAGAGAAGGAACACCACATAAAAAGAACATCCGGAAAATAGATACCATGGGAAGACAAAAAAATACCCCGCACATGAAAGAAAAGCAGGCATCACCAGAAAAGGAACTAAACGAGTCAGAGGCAAGCAGCCTACCAGAGCAAGAGTTCAGAATAATGATCATAGGTTGGCTAAAAAGAATGGAAGAGAAATTTGACAATAACCAAGAAGAAATGAGTAAGAACCATGAGGAAGTGAAGAAGAGCCATGAGGAATTGAAGAAGAACCAAGAAGAAATGAAAAATGACATCGCTACCATGAAGAACTCAATAGAAAGCATCAAGAGTAGACTAGATGAAGCGGAGGTCCGCATCAGTGAGCTAGAAGACAAGATGGAAAAAAATACCCAATTAGAGCAGCTTCTAGAAAAAAAGATTAAAAAGCAGGAGGAGAGCCTACGGGAGCTTTGGGACAATACAAAACAAAATAATATTCGAATAATAGGGGTTCCAAAAGGAAAGGAAACTGAGGTAGACATGGGAAAAGTATTTCAAGAAATAATGACAGAAAACTTTCCTGATAGAGAAGAAAAAACCCACACAAATCCAAGATGCTCGCAGAGTCCCAAGCAAAATCAATTCCAGAAGACAGACGCCAAGGCACATTATAATTAAAGTGGCAAACAACAACGACAAAGTAAGAATCTTAAAAGCAGCCAGAGAGAGACAGAAAGTTACATATAAAGGAACCCCCATCAGACTAACAACTGATTTCTCAACAGAAACTTATCAGGCCAGAAGGGAATGGGATGAAATATACAAAGTCATGCAAAGGAAGGGTCTGAATCCAAGAATACTGTAGCCAGCAAGGCTATCAATCAAAATTGAAGGGGAAATCAGGAACTTCACAGACAAAAAAAGACTGAAGGAATTTATCTCCACCAAACCAGCAATGCAAGAAATGCTAAACGGTCTACTGTAAAAATAAAGAAATAGGAAGTGAAGAAGGAACACCAGTATAGAATAAAAATGGCATCAAATGAGTACCTATCAATAATAACCTTAAATGTAAATGGATTAAATGCTCCAATCAAAAGACATAGGGTGTCAGACTGGATAAGAAAACAAGACCCATACATCTGTTGTCTACAAGAAACCCACCTCAGAAAAAAAGATGCACACAGACTGAGAGTGAAGGGATGGAAAAAAGTTTTCCAGGCAAATGGAAATGAAAAAAAAGCTGGGGTAGCAATACTTATATCTGACAAATTAGATCTCAGAGTGAAGGACATAACAAGAGATAATGAAGGCCACTTCATAATACTAAAGGGAACAATCCAACAAGAAGAAATAACCCTGGTAAATATATATGCACCCAATACAGGAGAACCCAAATACATTAAAAAAAACTGCTGGAGGACATAAAGGGAGAGATTAATAGCAATACAATCATAGTAGGAGATTTTAATACCCCACTGTCACCCTTCAACAAATCATCTAAACAAAAAATCAGCAAAGAAATATTAATCCTAAACGACTCACTAGACCAGATGGAATTAATTGACATCTTCAGAACATTCTACCCAAAGCCACAGAATATACATTCTTCTCAAGTGCACATGGGACATTCTCAAAGATAGACCACATTTTGGGACATAGGCAAAGTCTTTTCAAATTCAAGAAGATAGAAATCATATCAAGCATCTTCTCAGATCATAATGGCATAAAACTGGAAATTAACTACAATAAAAATAATACAAAGAAATCAAACACATGGAGACTAAACAACATGCTATTAAACAAGGACTGGGTTACCAGCGAAATCAAGGAAGACATTAAAAACATCCTGGCAACAAATGACAATGAAAACACAACAATCCAAAATCTATGGGACACAGCAAATACAGTTTTGAGAGGGAAGTTCATATCCTTACAAGCCTATTGCAAAAAACTAGAAAAAATGGTAACAAATGATCTAACTCTACAACTCAAAGAGTTAGAAAAAGAGCAACAAGAAAAGCCCAGTGTAAGCAGAAGGAAGGAAATAACAAAAATCAGAGCACAGATAAAAGACATAGAGACCAAAGAAACAATACATAAGATCAACAAAACCAAGAGCTGGTTCTTTGAAAGGATAAACAAGATAGATGGACCTCTAGCCAGGCTAACCAAGAAACAAAGAGAGAGGACCCAAATAAACAAAATCAGAAATGAAAGAGGTGAAATAACAACAGACCCCACCGAAATACAAAGGATTGTTACAAAATACTACGAACAACTCTATTCCAACAAACTGAACAACCTGGAGGAAATGGACAGATTCCTAGAAAAATACAAACTGCCAAAACTCAATCAGGAAGAATCTAAAAATCTCAGTAGACCAGTGACGTGGGAAGAAATTGAAACAGTCATCAAAAAGCTTCCAGCAAACAAAAGCCCAGGGCCAGATGGCTTCACAGGAGAGTTTTACCAAACATTCAAGGAAGAACTAAAACCTATCCTCCTCAGACTATTCCAAAAAATCCAAGAGGAAGGAACACTTCCAAACTCCTTCTATGAAGCCAGCATCACCCTAATACCAAAACCAGATAAAGACAACTCAATGAAAGAGAATTACAGGCCAATATCCCTCATGAACATGGATGCCAAAATCCTCAACAAAATTCTAGCAAATCGGCTCCAGCAGAGCATCACAAAGATCATACACCATGACCAAGTAGGATTTATTCCAGGAATGCAAGGATGGTACAATATCCACAAATCAATAAACGTGATACATCACATTAACAAATTGAAAGATAAAAATCATATAGTCATATCAATTGATGCAGAAAAAGCATTTGATAAAATCCAACACAATTTCCTGATAAAAACTCTTAACAAGGTGGGAGTACAAGGATCATACCTCAACATAATAAAAGCTATATATGATAAACCCACAGCCAACATTATACTCAATGGGCAAAAACTAAAACAATTCCCTCTAAGAACAGGAATAAGGCAGGGATGCCCACTCTCGCCACTCCTGTTTGACATAGTACTGGAAGTACTAGCCATTGTAATTAGGCAAGAGGAGAAAATAAAAGGCATCCAAATTGGAAAAGAAGTAAAGTTATCCTTATTTGCAGATGACATGATATTGTACATAAAAAACCCAAAAAACTCCATTAAAAAACTAATTGACTTAATAAATGAATTTCACAACATAGCAGGATACAAAATTAATGCCAAGAAATCCATGGCATTTCTATACACCAACAGTGAAACTACAGAAACAGAGGCTAAAAAAGCAATTCCATTTACCATCGCACCAAAAAAATTAAGATACCTAGGAATAAATTTAACAAAGGAAGTAAAGGATCTATTTGCGGAAAACTACAAGACACTGAAAAAAGAGATAGAGGAAGATGTAAGGAGATGGAAGAACATACCATGTTCATGGATTGGTAGAATCAACATCATCAAAATGTCCATACTTCCTAAAGCAATCTATAGGTTCAATGCACTCCCCATTAAAATACCAACAACATATTTCACTGACCTAGAAAGAACTCTCCAAAAGTTCATCTCGAACAATAAAAGACCCCGAATAGCCACAGCAATCCTGAGAAAGAAGAGTAAAGTAGGAGGGATCTCAATACCAGACTTCAAACTATATTATTGTACAAAGCCACTGTTCTCAAAACAGCCTGGTACTGGCAAAAGAACAGACATATAGATCAATGGAATAGAATCGAGAACCCAGATATCAACCCAAATCACTATGCTCAATTAATATTCAACAAAGGAGGCACGAATATACAATGGAGTCAAGACAGTTTCTTCAATAAATGGTGTTGGGAAAATTGGACAGACACATGCAAAAGAATGAAACTAGATCACCAACTTACACCATTCACAAAAATAAACTCAAAATGGATACAGGACTTAAACATCAGACTGGAAACCATAAAAATAATAGAAGCATCCACAGGCAGCAAAATCTCAGACTTATGCCAAAAGAACTTCTCCACCGATACTGCCCCTAGGGCAATGGAAGCTAAAGAGAAAATAAACAAATGGGACTTCATCAAAATAAAAAGCTTTTTTACAGCAAAAGAAACCATCAACAAAACAACAAGAAAGCCCACGGTGTGGGAGAACATATTTGCAAATAATACCACTGATAAAGGTTTAATCTCCAACATTTACAGACAGCTTATACAAATAAATAAAAGGAAGATGAATGATCCAATTAAAAAATGGGCAATGGACCTAAATAGAATATTTTCAAAAGAAGACAGAAGGAAGGCCAAAAGGCACATGAAAACATGCTCAAAGTCACTAATTGTCCGAGAGGTGCAAATCAAAACAACAATGCGGTACCATCTCACACCTGTCAGAATGGCCAACATCAACAAATCAACAATCGACAAGTGTTGGCGAGGTTGAAGAGAAAAAGGAACCCTCGTGCACTGCTGGTGGGAATGCAGACTGGTACAACCACTGTGGAGAACAGTGTGGAGTTTCCTCAAAAAACTGAAAATGGAACTCCCATTTGACCCAGTAATCCCACTTCTAGGAATATATCCCGAGAAACTAGAAACACCAATCAGAAAGGATATTTGCACCCCTATGTTCATAGCAGCACAATCTACAATAGCCAGAATTTGGAAACAGCCTAGGTGCCCATCAGCAGATGACTGGATCCAAAAACTATGGTACATCTACACAATGGAATACTATGCTGCCATAAAAAAGAAGGAATTCTCATCATTTGCAGCTACCTGGATGGAATTGGAGAACATCATGCTGAGTGAAATAAGCCAATCAATGAAGGAGAAACACCACATGACCTCACTCATTGGTGGATGATAAAGATCATTATAAACTGATGAACCAAACAAGAGACAGATATAGAGAAAGTAAAGCAACAGGCAGACTGTCAAATAACAGTGAGGAGGGGAGGAAGATCTGGAGGAGATAATAGATCAACCGAAGGACTTGTATACATGCATATATTAGGTCTAGTAATAATTAATGTCGTTTTCTAATACTTTTTTTTAAATCGAATTTATTTAAACAATACAACAAAATTTAATCAACAATATAGTGGCCGTTGTTTTCTACTACTTGTGCCCAACGCTCAGGAAGCATTTTAATCCCTCTGTTGTAAAATTCTTGTGATTTTGATGCAAAAAATTCGGTCAATGCATTTTTGAGGCATTCTTCATTATTAAATTTTTTTCCAAGAAGAAAGTTTTGCAAAGAACGAAACAAATGGTAATCGGAAGGGGCAATATCAGGAGAATATGCAGGTTGAGGGAGAACTTCCCATTCCAACTGGCGCAGTTTTTCAGCAGTGATTCTTGCAGTATGCGGTGGTGCGTTATCGTGGTGAAGAATTACGCCCTTCCGATTAATCAGCGCGGGTTCTTTTTCTCTTAAAGCTTGGGCTAACCTTTCCAATTGGGCACTATACACTGCACTTGTAATGGTTTGGTTAGATGGTAAAAGTTCATAATGAAGAATTCCTTTAAAATTCCACCAAACACACAACATCACTTTGTTCGCATGCAAGTCAGGTTTTGGCGTGGGCTGCAGAGCCTCATTTTTGTCCAACCATTGAGGCCGCCTTTTCAAATTAACATACAGCACCCATTCTTCATCTCTGGTAACAATTTGCTCTAAAAACGGCAAACGGTTTTGACGAGAGAGGAGTGAACTGCAAATTGTGACTCTTTATGGTTGTTGTCGGTCAACTCATGAGGAACCCATTTTCCAAACTTTTGGACTTTGCCAAGTGCACGCAATTGATTGGAAATTGTTTTTTGTGAACAATTTAAAGTTGTCGCAAGCTCTTGTTGGGTAATTTGAGGATTTTGCACCAAAAGAGCTTGAAGAGCTTCTTGATCAAAATTGGACACACGGCCTCGACCACTCTTGTCATCTAACGAAAAATTTCCCTCGCGAAATTTCTCAAACCAACGCTGGCATTTTCTGGCGCTAACTGCATCTTGACCAAGAGCACTACAGATGTTTTTTGCAGCCTCACTTGCTTTTCTTCCTAATTGGAACTCGTAAAGCATGCAGTGCCGAATATGCTCTTCATCTGCCATCTTCTTAGCCCTAGTTTTGCAACAAAAACCAAACCAAACACAAACTTTTTCAAGCAAAACTTGTTAATTGCACTTCACACGTTCTGTAGATACCACGTGTTTGAAGGTTATGTCAATACAAGTCAACGCCAAGCAAGATTTTAAACGAATGTTGGAAAACGACATTAATTATTACTAGACCCAATATATCAATGACTTCTAAAAGAGAAGAAATTTTAAAACAATAAAAGCCATTAATATTAAATTTCCATTTGAAATGGCTTTAAATTCTCAACTTTGAGAGACTACATAGCATAGTGCAAAGAAGCAGAGGTTATGGTGACAGATAACAGATATGTCTCGTGGTCAGTTTCAGCACATACAGTGGGTGACACTGTATATAGGTCATGTGTCTTCCATTCCCAGTATCAATCACCTCGTCTTGAAATATGCTGAGATGTAGGCATTTTATACTTGCAATAACTTATATGAAATTTATAAGACAGAGTAGCTTTTAACCAATTCAGCTCCCTGACCTAAAAATATGTACAAAAATCCTGTTTACATAGAACTAGCCTGCATAAAACACTGTCACCTAAGAGAAGCATAATATGTTTTTCATTTAGTTGCATTTTGAAAAAGTTGAAAAAGCTTCCCAAAGAATTAATCTATTCATTTTTAAATATTTTATTATAAAGATAAACTCAATATATTTATGTGTAATGTTAAGGTCAGCAGTTCTTAAAACTGAAATAAGAAAGCAGTCATTGTTGTTTTTCTTAAGAAATTTTATATGCACTTACATTTTAATTATGTAATTTCCAAACAGCCAAGTCCAAACGAAAAGTGCAACTTTAATGTCCTTAAAATTCTACAGATCACAAGTGTTGTCCTTGAATGTACTTATTACGCAAGCACTTCCATATCAGCAATCCAATATGTCCCATTGACCTCAGGCTTAAAATTTAAAGCAACTTCAGCCGAAACCTGTTTGGCTCAGTGGATAGAGCGTAGGCCTGTGGACTAAAAGGTCCCAGGTTCGATTCCGGTCAAGGGCATGTACCTTGGTTGCGGGCACATCCCCAGTAGGGCATGTGCAAGAGGCAGCTAATCAATGATTCTCTCTCATTGATGTTTCTAACTCTCTATCCCTCTCTCTTCCTTTCTGTAAAAAAATCAATAAAATATATTAAAAAAAAAAAATTTAAGCAACTTCAAACTAAATAGCCAGGTCCAGAAAATATGCTTACACTACAGGCATTCAATTATATTATAATACTAGCTCCTATACCAAATAAACTAATATTTATCTATTTCTACAAAGACATACTGATTTTCTTTATTTAAACATAAGATGTAAAATCTGACTTGACATTATCACCAAGCATTTCTAAAATATAAATTGGAAATGCTCTTTTAATAAAGCAGGCCCTACTTCCCTGTATTATAAAAAACAAAAGAATACTACATTAAAGCTTGACCATTTACTAAAATAACTACTAAGATATAACATACAATATGCAGGCTTTTTCTTGCCGAAAACAATAAGTTTCTTGTCTGCTAGACCCCATGTTTAGTTCATTTTCACGTCTTCACATCTCCCAGCACTATACCCTGTAACACATACCATGTGCAGAAAACATTTGCCGAATAAATAAACTATACAGAAATATACAAAGAAACTATCAAGAATTGTAACAGCCCAGCAATTTTAAATTTATTTCTCTGAAACTGTGAGCACCCAAGCTAAACACACTATTCTGACTGAGGTAAGCTTATCACAAATATTTCATATGTATATAACACACATTATTCTCATATGTTTATGAACTAGAATCTAAGATAATGGCCTTGGGAAGGATTTTTTTCCCACTCACCAAAAAGCACATGCTATCTTCATTCACAAGTGATGTGACTACAAACTAAACACACCTCTCTCCAACATCTTTCTCCAGTCTCTCCCTCCCCCTCTCTCCCTCTCTCTTTCAGGGGTTCTTTCTTTCTCTCTCTCTCTCTCTCTCTCTCTCTCTCTCTCTCTCTCTCTCACATAAATCTAGCAAATCTATATCTAAATGAAGACTGTTCCTAAAGCAGTCACTTGGGGTAAGCTATGGTTATGAGCTCTTTGCTGAAGCCGTGTAAGAGTTGTGAGGTTCTGAAGACATCCAAAAAATGTTATAGGTACAAGATTCATGTGCCAATGCCCCAATGGAAAAGCCAATATTCAATAGATCAGAGTATTAAAGAAAGGGTTTATTGAACCAAAAAGCCTAGCACAAAAACTAATTCTCAAATCCATCTTAAGAGAACCATCATTTTGTACATATTTCCCACCTCTGGGGGAGAGGGGAGGCACCTTCTGGCAAGGGGCTGCTCTAGCAAAAAATCAAGGGACAAGCAGAATTCCTCTAGTTCATCTTTGCAGCACGAGCTATTAGCCTGAAGGCCAAGAAAGGGGAATATTTTCACTGTTACAAAAATAGAAGAATCACTGCTAAAAAACAATTTCTGAAACTATTTTAGAACAGTTTTCAGAATCAATTAAGATAAACAAAAATGCCTTATGTCTAACTAAAACAACATTCATTGTTCATTATCATATCACATGCTTTATTCCTCAGATTTGGCCTCAAATTACCTATGACCATTCTAATATTCTCAAGATATGAAGATCTGCACCAATGAGGACACTAAAAATTATTTCCCAGCATCTCCAAAAGAAATAATCCAAAATCAATCATCAAAGTCAGCATTGGGAAAAAAGTTTAACCTACAAAAACTGCTTACTTGAACACACTCATGGAATGTATACATTTAAAACGTATTTCTTTAGGCCTGGCCTAAAGCAGGAGGGGCGGGGGGTTTGGGGGCGGGGAGACAGTTAGAGGCGAAGTGGCTAAGTTGATTGGAACATCATCTGTACACTTTTAAATGGATGATTCAATGCCCAGCTATGGCACATCCCAGATTGCAGGTCCGATCCCCAGTTGGAGCGTGTACAGTAAGCAACTGTGCTCGCTCGCGTTCCCTCCCCGCCTCCTCTCCCTCTCCCTCTCTCTCTCTCTCTCTCTCTCTCTCTCTCTCTCTCTCTCTCTTCTCTTCTCTTCTCTTCTCTTCTCTTCTCTCTCTCCCTCCCTCCCTCCCTCCCTCCCTCCCTCCCTCCCTCCCTCTCTCTCTCTCTCTCTCTCTCTCTCTCTCTCTCTCTCTCCTCCCCCTTCAACCCCAGACTCCCTCCCACCCCTATCTCTCCTTCTCTCTAAAATCAATGAGAAAACAAGAAAAAATACAGATATCCTCATGCAAGGATTAAAAAATAATAAATCATTTTTTAAAAGCCACTTATGGAAGAAAAGAGGCCACTTATTGAACCTGACCACATAAAATGGTATAAAATGAAAACTTTTTAACTAAAAGCAATTTATGGTTGGTAGTTTTCATTCACAAGCAGATGTGACTACAAACTAAACATACCTTTCTCCAACCTCTCTCCCTCTCATTCTTCCCTGCCCAAGATCTTCCCTGACAAAGGTCAATTTTCATCTTAATTGAGCCTGTCTTTGCATCTATGATAACATATCTTTGGATAGCAAAGTAATTTCCTTTTCCAGACCCTTAAAAGCACAAACACCACACAGGAACAGAGATCACAAGTCTCCTCATTGTTACTGAGTTGTTGACTGTTAACTATCCTGTACCCACCTATATAAAAGAAGTAGGTATCTATCATTTTACTTTTATCCAATCCCAGAGGATTACCTGATTTGCCTTCTCCCACCTCCCTAGTCTATCACCAATGGATTTCATGTAACTAACTTAACAGCTTCTCTTTTGCTTGTAATCTATCCTATTAAGGAGGTAATTTGCATATTACCTCCTAATAAAGAGGTAATATGCAAATTAACCCTCATGTCTTCACAAGATGGCTGCCTACGACCAGGCCAGCAGGGGGGTTAGTGAGGGATGACCAAATGACTGACCAGCAGGCTGCATGGGACGACCAGGCCGGCAGGGGGGCCATGAGGGGTGACCACTCAACAGCTCGCTATGATGTGCAATGACCACCAGGGGGCAGACACTTCAACTGGTAGGTTAGCTTGTTTCTGGGGTCCAGCCAATCAGGATTAAGCATGACAGGTCGGACACGCCCTGGAGCTCTCCCGCAGTTCCGCAGTTCTGCCCCAGCTGGCCAACCTCCCGCATCCTTCCCTAGCCCCGATTGTGCATCGGTAAGGTCCCTCGGCCTGGCCTGTGCCCTCTTGCAATCTGAGACCCCTCAGGGGATGTCCGGTGCACAAAATTCATGCATGGGGGGGGGGGGGTGTCCCTCAGCCCAGGCTGCACCCTCTCCAACCTGGGATCCCTCTCACAATCCAGAGCTGTTTTCAGCCCAATCCCACAGGCCAGGCTGAGGATCCCCACTGGTGTACAAATTCATGCACTGGGCTTCTATTTTTACATTAAAGAGTAGAGTTAGGGTTGGGGCAGGTGGAAGCGTCTCCTTCATTTTGCCCTCTACCACAGCAGCCGCAGCCCAATGCCAAGCAAGCTGAGCAGCCTCAGCTGTGAGCAGAGTGGCGGGACGACCCCCCCAGGAGATCACTAGACCACCTCTTCTTGCGGCTTTGCCATGATGACCTACGGACAGAGCTGCGTGCAGCCAATGTGTATTCCTCCATCATATGCTGACCTTGGCAAAGCTACCAGAGATATTTTCAACAAAGGATTTGGTTTTGGGTTGGTGAAACTGGACATGAAAACAAAGTCATGCAGTGGCGTGGAATTCTCAACATCTGGTTCATCTTCAAAGTTATTGAAACCTTAAAGACCAAATATAATTGGTGTGAGAAGGTCTGACTTTCACAGAGAAATGGGACACTGATAACACTCTGGGTACAGAAATCACAATTGAAGACCAGATTTGTCAAGGTTTGAAACTGATATGTGATACCACCTTTTCACCAAACTCAGGAAAGAAAAGTGGTAAAATCAAGTCTTCTTACAAGAGGAAATGTATAAACCTTGGATGTGATGTTGACTTTGATTCTGCAAGACCTGCAATCTATGGTTCAGCTGTCTTTAGTTACGAGGACTGGCTTACTGGATACCAGATGACCTTTGACAGTGCCAAATCAAAGCAGACAAGGAATAACTTTGCAGTGGGCTATACGGCTGGGAACTTCCACCTACACACTAATGTCCATGATGGGACAGAATCTGAAGGCTCTACTTATCAGAAAGTATGTGAAGATCTTGACACTTCAGTAAACTCTGCCTGGACTTCAGGTACCAACTGCACTCACTTTGGTATTGCAGCTAAATATCAGTTGGATCCCACTGCTTCCATTTCTGCAAAAGTCAACAACTCTAGTTTAATTGGAGTGGGCTACACTCAGACTCTGAGGCCTGGTGTGAAGCTCACACTGTCTGCTCTGGTAGATGGGAAGAGCATTAATGCTGGTGGCCACAAACTGGGGCTTGTTCTGGAGTTGGAGACTTAATCCAACTGAAAGCAACCTCTAAGAATGGATATCAGATGATTTGGCCTTAATATATTTCCAATGTGACCAGCAGGCTTTTTTCCCTCCAAGAAGGTGATCAAAACAGGATGAGCTAAACAAGACCTGTGTTTTAATATGTATGTAGACAGTTACTTGTTAGCTGGTTTCTAGTTGAATTGGTTATCTAGTTACCAATGTGGCAGTCCTGCAGTCAAATATACATTATTTAATGTATTTAACTGTTAAATGTGCTACCCACCAATAATGAAATAGACCTTTATGAAAACTGTTAAAAATAAAAAATAAAAAAAATAAATAAATAAAAAAGAGTAGAGTTGTAAGACCAAACACAAATTGCTAAGGCACTAAAATTTAAATTAAAGTGTTGGATAATTAACATTACCTAGGAAAAGTCAAACTCTGATTTTTTTAATGTTTAGGGAATTATTTTAAAGGTTATTTTCTTAATACTCAAACTAGCATCCTTAAGAATGTGTTAAGGCAAGCCCAGCCTAAATTGTACTAAAAATTATTAATGAATACAGAGAAATGATTCTAAAACCATATTTTGAGTATTTTATCTTAATAAAAAAAATTAAATAAATAAAAAGCATTAAGACCAATTTTGTGCCCTGGCCAGGTAGCTCTGTTGGTTAGAGCATCATCCAATACACCGAGGTTGTAGATTCGATGCCCAGTCAGGGCACATACATGAATTAACCAATGCATGCATAAATAAGTGGAACAACAAATCAATGTCTCTCTCACTCTCTCCTTTCTCTCTTTCTCTCTCTGTACCATCCTCTCTCTCTAAAATCAATAATTCTTTTTTTAATTTTTAAAGGCCAATTTTGCTGTCTAAAGAGTAAGTTATCAGCCCAACCAGCATAGGTCAGTGGTTTGAGTGTTGACCTATGAACCAGGAGGTCATGGTTCGATTCCCAGTCAGGGCACATGCCCGGGGTTGAGAGTCCGATCCCCAGTAGGGGGCATGTAGTAGGCAGCCAATTAATGATTCTCTCATCATTGATATTTCTATGTCTCTCTCCCTCTTCCTTCCTCTCTGAAATCAATCTTTTAAAAGAAAATTTAAAAATAAGAAAATCAAAAACATAAAGTTAATAACATATGGTCATTTAGTTAATGAAAAAAACAATACTGTGAAAGAAGCATGTTTCCAGTCCTCCCCAATCCTCACATGCTATCTTGAAGCGAGGACTTGCCCATCATATATGCAAAGGCAGCTTTGAGGTGTAGAATAATGTTTAAGAGTAGTGTCTTGGAGTGACAGAGAATTCATTTCCTGAATGATTTAAGATAAGACACAACCTCTCCATTCTTACTTGTTAAGTAGGGATGCCAATATGTCCTCATATCATTAGAACTAAGCAAGCACTGGCCAGTGCCTGTAACATTTAAATTATGGTGCCATTTAATACAGTAACAGATATAGGTGTGTGTATGTGCTGTTAGTGTGCGTGTGTGATTATATATATATAATCCTAGTTCAGTCCACATGAGAGGACCTAAAAGCACAGTAGCAATGAGCACACCTAGTGTCCAGACCTTCAATCTACTTCTAAACACCATTCTCCTAATGGAAGGGCTCAGGGCTTCCTAGGAAAGTGGCTGTGTCCAGGATTGGGGAAAGGAAAATATTACACTGGCACATCTTCAGGTGCCAGGAAGTAAGAAAATACTCAATAAAGAATGAGTGGCATGTGGAGAAAACCCAGAAGCCAGCCTGAACAAGGTCCTATGGCCAAAGTTGGAACAATGAGCAGCAAAATAAATAATGGTAATACCAGACTACATCTCACAGAATAAAAAAATTCCCATGGGTCCATACTGATATAAGTAAATGAGAAAGGATAGCTCTTCCTTACATAAGAATTCCAATTAACAAATGTGGATAAAAGAAAAAAACAGAAAATCACCACTAAGCAAATAATGCAGTAATAACTGTTACAGATAAGATCCACAGAGAAATACTAGGATTAGAAAAGGCTGAGGAGAAACAGGATATGTATTCATTACAATGAGAATAATTAATATTAACTTTACTGTGGAGAAATCTGGCAGACAAGGATTAGTTACCTAGTAATAAGATATACTGACATCATGAACACCCCAATATGATGCGCTAAGAAGGATATACTATCACTTCTGTACTCTTCTTGCCAAAAAATGCATACAGAACCGTATTCTAACCATGAGAAAACATCAGACAAACCTAAGTTGAGGGGCATTTTATAAAACAACTAATCTTTTTTCTTCAGCAGTTCAAGAAGAAGAAACTGAGAAACTGTCACAGATTAGAGGACACTAAAAAGACATAACAAATAAATAAGAGATGAGATCCTAGATTGGATCCTGGAAGAGAAAAAGGACATAAATGGGAAAAGCAGTAAAATTCAAATCAGATCCGTAGTTTAAATAACAGTATTGTACTGTACTAATGTTAATTTGTTAATTTATCAATTATACTATAATTATGTAAAATGTTAATATTAAGGGAAGATGGGTGAAGGGCTATGCAAATTCTATACTTTTACTACTTCTCTGTAAGTCAAAACTTATTTCAAAATAGTTCCCAAAGTTCTTTTTAAATATGAAACCCACAGTAATGTAGGGTTTTTTGTTTTGCATTAAAATCATTAAGTTAAGCTAACATATCCCTCAATTGCTAAAGCTAGAATACATGCTTCTAAAAAACTTAGCCCTGAAAAATGTAAACAATAAAACACATGACACACATCTCATTACCTGTAATTTTATATCCATAAGCAGCTAGTTGTCCAGCCATATATTCTCCATCTGAATTATTATGAGAACAACCCCATGTTCGTATCCAAATTTTCTGTATGCCTGGAATAGTGCTATTAAACAATCAATAAAAGAAAAAGTAAGTCTCATTAAAAGATTTTTAAAATAAAAAGCACTAGAGGATTTCTGGGCATGCTATGCAAGAAAAAAAATTATATATATATATATATAGTCACTGAAACCCATTCACAATCTATTCATTAAAAGTACTTCATATATAAAAATAGAGTTCAGCCAAGACCAGTTTGGCTCAATGGACAGAGCGTCGGCTTGGGGACTGAAAGGTCCCGGGTTCGATTCCGGTCAAGAGCATGTACCTTGGTTGCGGGCATATCCCCAGTAGGGGGTGTGCAAGAGGCAGCTGATCGATGACTCTCTCTCATCGATGTTTCTAACTCTCTATCTCTCTCCCTTCCTCTCTGTACAAAATCAATAAAATATTAAAAAAAAAAAAAAAAAAAAAAAAGAGTTCAGCCTAAACCAGTTAAGCTCAATGGATAGAGCGTTGGCTTGCAGACTGAAAGGTTCCAGGTTCGATTCTGGTCAAGGGCATGTACCTTGGTTGCAAGCACATCCCCCGTAGGGGGTGTGCAAGAGGCAGCTGATTGATGCTTCTTTCTCATCGATGTTTCTAACTCTCTATCTCTCTCCCTTCCTCTCTGTAAAAAATGAATAAAATATATTATTAAAAAAATAGAGTTCAAAAATGAAATAGTTTTAGGGGGAAAAGGGTACTTTTAACAGGAATTGCCCAGTAATTTATAATTAAACAAAAATTACCTTAAGGACATATTTAGGACAAATATGATAAACTTCAGTCCTTTTATAATAGCAGGAAATTTTAACTCCATAGATTTTTTTTTTTAATATATTTTATTGATTTTTTTACAGAGAGGGAGAGGGATAGAGCGTTAGAAACATTGATGAGAGAAACATCGATCAGCTACCTCCTGCACACCCCCTATTCGGGATATGCCCGCAATTGAGGTACATGCCCTTGACCAGAATCGAACCTGGTTTGATTCTGGTCATGTGCATATACCTGGGGTTGCAGACTTAATCCTCAGAAGGGGAAGGGAGGATTTGCAGGAGGCAGCTGGTTAATGATTCTCTCTCATCATTGATGTTTCTATCTCTCTCTTCCTTTCCCTTCCTCTCTGAAAGCAATAAAAGTATTTTTTAATTCAAATAAAAATAAATCTACATATTTCCTCTCAAAAAGTTCAAGCATATTTTTAAAAGAGACATTATGCATATCACATAGACCAGTACTACCCTGGAATATTGATTAAAAAAAAAAAAAAGCTTACCTATCACTTGGTGGACTATCTTCCTCTTGCAAACACATTTGGGTATTTCGCCTTCGGGCCTTTGGAAGAATGTGCTTTCTTGCAAAATGCCTATCTTGTGGCTTTGAGTCTTGCTGTGACACAATATCTTCTATGTCATCCAATAGTGTTTCACAGGATGCAGAAGGCATGTTCTTCATCATATAGAAAAGTTATAAATGACACAAACGTATGAGTCCCTCAGAAAATCCGTTTAATATAGCATCACCTATAAAATATCCTTGCTGAATTTGAATCCAATAAAGCCTTTAGATTTAACTTCATATTTACAGAAAATGCAAAGATAAAGATACACAAGGAAACAATCAAAACAATCTTATTGATAGTGGGACATTCCAAAGTTCATATGGAACTATGTCTTCAACAAATCAACATCATGGGAGAAAAAAAGCAGAAGAGGAACTGTTAAAGATCAAAGGAAACTTAAAAGCGCAACAACTAAATGCAATTCATGTTCTTGTTTAGATATTACTTTGTCTAACCAGCTGCAAGACATTTGGGGAATAACTAGGAAAATCAGAGTATGAAGTAGACATCAGATAAGATTAGGATAGTGTTATAAATCAGTGATTTTCAACCTTTTTAACCTCATGGCACATATAAACTAATTACAAAATTCTTGATCTGACAAAAATAGGTATAATTTTGACTTACAAAATAATCCTATATAATAAAAGGGTAATATGCAAATAAACTGATGGCAGAACAACCGAACAACCAATCAAAGCATAATAGCATAATGATATAATATGCTAAGGCTGCTCAACCACTCTCTATGTCTTGCACTGACCACCAGGGGGCAGACAGTCAACCAGTAGACCAGTCCCTTTGGCATGCACTGACTATGTAAATGTTAAGATGCTGGTTGTGATTTGCAAGATATTACCACTGGGAGAAACTAGATAAAGTGTACAGCATCTCCATATAATTTTATAACTATACGTGAATTTACAATTATGTAAAAAATAATTAAAGAAAAAATACTATCTTGAATAGGAAATGAGTACACTTACTGATAGTACTACTACCAATTCTATGCCCAGGCATTAAGCAAGTGCTCACAGTCATCTCATTAACCATTCCCAACAGTTCCACGATGAAGACAATGTTATTATTCTCACTATAAAGATAAATCTGAAACACAGAGAAGCTAACTTACCCAAGGAAGCACAGCAAGAACTGCATGCCAGATGAGCCTGAGCCAATGTGCTGTGCGACACTCTGCTGACTACTTAAAGTATGTACACTAAATGACTACTGTTCTCATCTGGGCCGCCTAAACTACTATTAAAGATCCTATACTCTCTTAAGCTAAGTGAAATTAGCCAGTCAGAGAAAGACAAGTGTCACATGACCTCACTCATATTTGAATGAATAAAATAAACTGATGAACAAAATAGACTGAGAGACATAGAAGTATTTAACAGAGAGCAGAATCTCAGAGGGAGGGCAGGGGAAGGTAGGTGGGAAGAGATCAACCAAAGAACTGATATGCATATACACATAACCCATGGACACAGACAATGGGTGGTGAAGGCCTGGGACAGGAGTCAGGGGCAGGCTAGAAGGGGTTAATGGGGAAATAAGGGGACATATGTAATACTTCAACAATGAAGATTAAAAAGAAAAAAAGAACCCTATACTCTCCTCTGATCTCAGCCTCTCTGATGAATTTTCTTTCTCTTTTTTTGCCAAATTTTCATCTTTCCATTAACAACTTTCAATTAAGAGTAGCTTCCAGCCAGGCTCATTTTGTGTCCTTTACTGTATGTAGTAATTTACTCTTTACAACTATGACAAATTATGCCCTATAAACAAGACAAACTTATGTTCAAATCTGAGCTAGCTTTGCAAAGATTACAAATAACCCAAGTGGCAATGAATCAAGGACTTGCTAAATTATAGTTAACATGCATACAACATGATCATAGAGGAACTGTCAATCACAGAACTCCTCCTTCTCTAGACACAGGAAAGAGGCACATGACCCAAGCCTGACAGAGTAACCCATCCTCCGGGTCACAGTGATTTGTTCAGAATTGGATATGACAATCCCTGCCAACAGAATCATATTGAGGATTTCTGTGCCAGAGTTAACAGTAGAAATGACTTCTCTTTTCACTGAAGTGGCTTAGTTGGAAGGATGATAATTTTAATGATACTGGAGACCACTTACCAGTCACAGGGCAGAAAATTAATAATAAAAAATAAAAAATAAAAAACGGAGCAATAAAGAGCCACACTGATATTATTTGAGTATCTGAATACAACCAATGCCTGAAGCCTGATGCTGCCCAGCTCTGCCCAGTCATGTGAGCCAATAAATTTCTGTGGCTTAAATTAGGTTGAGCTGGGTTTTCTGCTCTTGCAAACAAGAGCCTGACCAACTCAGTGAACTAGATAAGGTGAAATGAATTAAGTAGTCTTTCTCAAATTGATTCTATTTGAGGTATTAACTATCTGTGAAAAAATGGTTCTATTTGAGGTATTAACTATCTGTGTCAAATAATTTAGGAAATTCTGCCTACTTATAGATTATCAGCATATATTAGTACAGCAAAGACTGCATGCAATAAAGAAACAAGCACATGTATCTTAGAAACTTTCTGAAAATTTCTCACAGGTCTCCTCTTAGTATGGTTAAAGATGGTATTGAAAACAGAAAGTTTGAATGAAGCCGACCTCAGATGCCCTACAACATTCTGCACAGATGGATGACTCTTTGTTTACCCAGAAGTGGTTCTTTGCCCATTTAGTCAGCTTACCAGTCTGTTACTATGAATAACTGTCCACCTCCCTAAGAACAATCCTTGTGCTCTGACCTACTCAACAAAGAATTCCAGCAATGCTCCCTCTTCACTAATTGTCTTCCTACTGAATCATTACTATCTGGATATAAACATGCTATTTTTTTGCAATTTAGAAAACAAAAGCTTTATCATGATCCCACTTCCTCCATATACTGTCTCTTTCACATTTCTCTCCTTTAAAGAAAAACTTCTTGCAAAAGCTATCTATAAGACTCTAGCTGGTTTGGCTCCGTAGGGCATCACCCTGTGAACCCAGCCAGGTTCAATTCCAGTCCAGGGCACATGCCCATGTTGCAGGCTCAATCCTTAGTGTGGTGTGTATAGGAGGTAGCCAATCAATGATTCTCATCATTGATGTTTCTATCTCTCTGTCCCTCTCTCTTTTTCTCTGAAATCAATAAAGATATATTAAAAAATATATCTATACTTATATAATAATATCTAATTAAAAAATATATCTATACTTAAAATATCCAATACCCCTCCTGTTCTCTCATGAACCAGGCTTTCACCCCCACCACTCCAGCAAAATTACCTGTCATGATTTCAATGACTTCCAGAAACATATACAATGATAAATTCTCAGTCATCTCAAATGACCTCATCTGTAGGGCACTACACTCTCCAAGTTCTCCTCCTACGTCATCAGCCATTCCGTAAGTCTCCTTGTGGGGACTTTATCTCTGCCAAAGGCCATTTGAATATTTGTAACATCATTTTCAGGCCGTACAAAATTATCAACCCAAAAATTAACTTGCTCTATTTGGTCAAACACTTAATTAACTCACCTTAATGCTTTGGCAGGGCCAGACCAAAAGATTTCACAGGTCTTATATGGCCCTCACGCCAGATGTTCCCCACCCGAGTTATAGGCATACCCTGTTATCCAATCCGTAGCCTTGAAATACCAACTATATATTTATATAACTGGTCCCAGTTCTCCCCTGAACTTCAGACTCATGTGTCCAACTGCATATCCAACACCCTTATCTGATAGTTATTTCAAACTTAAATTATCGAAAAGGAAACCCTTGATCTTCTCCCTACCTTACCCCACCAGATCCTTCCACAATTTTCCTCATCTCATTTAAAGGCAATCCCAGTCTTCTACCTGCTCAAGCCAAAAATCCTGGAATCCTCTCCCTAATCCAATGCACCAATAAAACCTTATTGGCTCTGTCTTCAAAACATATTCATAATCTGACTGGTTCTCACTCTGCCCACTTGTTATATCTGGTCCAAAACAACATCAACTCTTGCCTAGATTATTGACAGTCTCCCTGCTTCTACCCTATTCCCAAAGGACATTTCAGCATAGAAGCCAAGGATCCCTTTAAAATCTAAGTTCAACTCAAGCTTCTGATCAAAATCTTCCAATGTCTTCTACTTCAGAATATAAAGCCAAAATTATTACACAAATCTGCAAGGACATATGTAATCAGCTTCCTGTTACCTCTCTGACCATAAAGCCTGCCACTCTCCCCATCACTACACTCAGCCATGTGGGCTTCCTCCTAGTTTGTATCTACAAGGTACACGCATCTCAGGATTTTATTCTTGTACAGAACATCTTCAAGCCCTTCAGGAATCTGTTCAAATGTCACCAGCGAGGCCTTTCTGAGCAACTCCCACACCTCACCATATGTACTTATACTTCCTCTTCACTTCATATTCCCACTGCCTACCTTGTTTTCTTACCATAGCATTTCATCACCAGCTTAGATGTTTCCATTATTTTGTTAATGTCTATCTCTTTCTACTAGAATATACTTTGTGAGAATACAGGTTTTTGTGGGCTTTGTTCATTGATTTGTCCCTGGTGGAATCTAGAACTATGTCTAGTATATTGCATATTCTCAATAAATATTTTTTACTGTAGACTACCCAGTCTAACACAGTATGGTCCCTAGCTATTCCCATTCTGTACCAACTATACTAACCTTTTGATATTCGCTGAGTAGGCCAAACTAGTTTCTGACTCAGGGGCCTTCAGAATTGCTATTCCTCTGTCTGGAAAATCATCCCCAGATATCTGTATGGCTTGCTGCCTCTTATATACTCCAATGACACCTCCTTGGAAAAGCCTTTTAAAATAACCACCCACTGATCAAGAATTCCACACATTCTCACTAACCTCTAACCATGCTTTATGTTTCATTTTTCTTCATAGAATTAACCTATCTGATACCATACATACAACTGCATCTGTCTTTATCATTAAAGTGTAAACTCTACAAGGACACAGGAATCCATCTCTTTTTCACCATTGTATCCACACCTATAACAATGCCTAGCACACAGCAGGCACACAATATCTGTTGAAGAACAACTTAATATGTGAATAAACACTGGTTTAAGCAACATTTAGCTAATCTTTCTGTAACAAAGGAAAAAATCCTTACTCCGGATGAAAAGATAAAGAAAACACCCAATCCATAGGGCTTCTTCTATCACTATTATCATATATATATAAAAGCCTAAAAAGTGACCATTCAACCATTCAACCAGTAGCTATGACACACACTGACCACCAAGGGGAAGACACTCAATGCACAGGCATGGATACATGAAACAGAATGATGAATCTCAGAAGGAAGGGGGGAGAAGGGAAGGTGAGAAGAGATTAACCAAAGATATTATATGTACACTAGAGGCTCAGTGCACAGATTCATGCTCGAGTGGGGTCCCTTGGCCTGGCCTGCAAGGATCAGGTTGAAACCAGCAGTCCAACATCCCCTAATGGATCCTGGATTGCGAGAGGGCACAGGCCAGGCCAAGGGACCCACCAGTGCACGAATCTGTATGCCAGGCCTAGAATATGAAATAAAAATAAGTGTGGAAGTCTAAAACCAGGTAGTGCCTTTGAATGTTACTAAAGAGCAACTGAAGGCCTATTAATTGAATGACATATTAAAAGCCTCTTTTTCACATTACACAATTTTAACATCCCACAGAAAAAAGAAGGGGGGAAAAAATGGAAGCACAGAGATGAGAAGGATCTGCTGCAATTGCCATACAATATCACAGTTACAGAGGTAGGGAACATTGTTAAACCTCTTATTATACAGAAGTGAAGTCCAGAAAAGCTAAAAGACTTGTTCACTGACAGAGCTAGAATTAGAACCTAGGCCTTCTCTCAACACCAAACTCTGCCTCATTGGCAAAGCACAAGCAATGCAAGAGTCTAATTTGACCTTAAGATATAAACACATTCCAAAAAATATATGGGCAAAGGAAAAACATAAACAGAGGAAAGAATGTTTAAACACACTAATAACAAGTGTTTAAATACGAATTATTTTTCAACCTAACAATTAAAAAAAAAAAAATGACAACCTTACTGCTAGCTGAAAGCCTGGTAGAACTGGCATATCCTTTCTGGAGGACAATCTGGAAGTACATATCAAACTTTAAAACTATATATATCCCTTAACCTAACAATTCCATTTCTAGCCTTCTGGATGACTGTGATGTCCACTAAAGTTCAAAATCACTGTTCTTCTATAAAAAATCATCTAGCATGTTTTTCAAAAATACATTATCTAGCTCTGGTCAAAGTGGCTCAGCTGGTTGGAGCATCAAGATCCCTTACACTGAAAGGGATATGGGTTTGATTCCCAGTCAGGGTACCTAGCTGAGTTTCAGGTTCAATCCCCAGTTAGGACACATACAGCAAGGTGGCCAATCAATATTTCTCTCTCACATCAATGTTTCTCCTTATCTATTTATCTTTCTCTCTCCCCTTCCTTCCTTCCTCCCTCTCCCCTGTCTCTAAAACCAATAAGCATGTCTTTGGGTGAGGATTTAAAAATAGATTACCTAGTCAGCTGATTTTCAACAAGGGTGCCAAGAAAATCCAATAGGGGGAAGAATAGTCTGTGCCCTTTTGTAGCCAAAATATGATTGTTGTAACTACTGGCACAAAGCCTTCTTTATCTCTGGAATAATATACAAGTTACTGGCCAGTTGATCTGCTGGAGTGTGAAGTGGGTGAAAGGAGAAGCTAGAAAGTAAGATGAAGCTAAGAGTGAAGCGCAGAGGTAGTTGATATGTGAGGCTACAGAGACCAATCCATGTGCTGAACAGGGGAGACAGGAGAAGCTACTGAGGCAGAGAGCTTCGGTACCGCTACAATGTGAGATGGTGAGTCTAGGAGGCAGTGTGCAGCCACTCAGATAACAGCTGTGGGTACAGAAACTAATTCTGCTTTGTGGGGAAGATGTACACATTAACCAGCTGGTGTACGGCTGCTTCCTGTATAGGACTGCTGTAAAGAACTGTTTTTGTCTGAAGGCTATATGGCCACTGGCTTCTGCAATAAAGAGTCATTCTTATATGTCCACAACTTCTCATGTCTTCTCCAGTCCAGCCCCAGACAGAGGGGCCCAGACCCAACACCTGTAACTAGTGAGCAGAAAATAAAAAAGGAACTTGGACTAAGTTCCCAACAGTTAGTACAGTGGTAGGTTTCAAGAAGGAACCTGTTCTGGTATAGTCGGAAAGAATTTAGAATATATGGACTCAAAGCAACCGAGAACAGCAATGCTGACCAGTGCTCTGGCAGTGTTCATGCTGTCTCTGAAAAGAATACATTAAAAAAAAAACAAAAAAAAAAAAAAAACTAAGTAACAGAAAGACAAATAACCAAGTGTAAAATATGGGCAAAGGATTTGAATAGACATTTCTCCAATGAAGATGTACAAATGGCCAATAAGCATGTGAAAAGGTGTCACCATCATTAGCTATCAGGGATGCAAATCAGAATCATGAGATGTCAACTTCACACCCACTTGGATGACTAGAATCAAAAAGTCAGAGAATAACATTATGGATCAGAACACACAGAGAGAGAGAGAACAGAAAAGAGAAAAGGGTGCAGGACCATATCTTGAAAAACTCCAAATTTAACAGCCAAAAGAAGAGAAGCAGCTTTTAATGAAAACCAAGATGTGGTTGCCAGAAAAGGAGCAAATCAGTTGGTCATAGAAGGCAAAGGCAGAGAGCTCATCAAAGCAGTGGACACAGTCAGTGCAATTTAATACAAATAAAAGATTAAGCAAAATGAATGAAAGTGTTTCTTGGATTTAGTGATATGGAGATCATAGCATTTCCATACAATGATAGTGACAAAATTACTAAGAACTTAGGCTATCTTTTTGCACATTATAATGTGTAACATGTCACTCAAACATTGAAGGTTTAAAGTAAATGAGTACCTTGATTATCTGCAATTAGTTTCAAATCCTCTTGAAAGATGAGTCTGGAAAATAAAAATTGATTAGAAAAACAAGCTGACAAATTCACAAAACCACAGTAAGGACTCTTTCAAATTACCTAAAAGAGATCAGCCTCCATAAAGGACTATCTTGTAAAGCAAGGTTAATACTACTTCCAGCTTCTTACTGAGTAGGACAGGTGTGTTGACATCTGCCACATTTGCCATGAATGAGATCCAGCGTCCGCCCACAGTAATAAATACTATCCTGCATTATAACACGTCTGAGTGATTCTAGGAAGACCAACGACTACA
This sequence comes from Pipistrellus kuhlii, assembly GCF_014108245.1. Taxonomy (NCBI): domain Eukaryota; kingdom Metazoa; phylum Chordata; class Mammalia; order Chiroptera; family Vespertilionidae; genus Pipistrellus; species Pipistrellus kuhlii. The sequence goes on along the minus strand of NW_023425515.1, from coordinate 124,002,637 downwards.
AAACAGCAATACATATGAAGTAGGCATCCAGACCACCTTCCATCCGAAAGACACGTTGTCGGCCCCAGATTCAGACTGGTTTCACACGTAAACGAGAAAGAAAAGGGAAGACACAAGACACCTACCCTGATGACCAACTTCGGTTTAAATCCTTACTGAGACACAGCTCTGTAAAAGCTACTGCGACAGCCTCCTGCCATCCTGCACGTTCACTAAGGCAGACAGTGCGAGGACGAATGCAGCGCATCTTGACGATAGAGCCGAGGTCCCGTCAATACTCCCTACAGCCCAGCAGCCCCTGAGACCAACGACCCCGTCCTCACTTTGGGCAGGACTTCCAGCCTCTCTGTTCCCTCCTCCTACCTGGCAAGTCCCCCTTTTAACTGCGAAACAAGTCATCCAACAGCTAGGAAGAGACTGAAACTGGGGGGGGGAAGGCTCCGACCTAAAAGGTATATGTGCCAACCTCTGTCCCACACGGACCCCTCCACCCCCGTCACCCAAAAGTCGCGAAATTACAAACCAGTCCTAAATGACACTCGCCGCTCTCGCACCGCGCAGACTTCAGATGGAGCTCGCCATGACACTGACGTCCCGCCACGCTCATTACGCATGCCCTGCGACGGTGGCCCGCGAAGACCAAACTGCGTCACGGCTGGAGCGCAACCTTTGGTGTGACACAATCCAGTGAGGATTACATTGACAGGTCCTCCGGGAGCCGCGGTAAAAGTACAACCTCGAGGCATCGCGTTCCTAGGATCGCTAAATAGCTAATCTCTGAGCTCTTACTATGTATCAGTCACTGTGTTAAGGTAAGGGCTTTGCATAAACATTTTCTTCCGATTCATTCATTACCACAATTTACGGTACCAAAGAGAAAACCGGAAGTCTAAGTACTTGCCCCAAGCTACTCCCTGGTAATGACTGACCTCTGTGATGAACCCAGCTTTCCTGGCTCCCAAAGAACCAGCTCTTTTCGTTACGTTTTCTAGCTTACTCAACCGTTTGTGAAAAGAGGTTATATTAGGGAAGAGAGCAGGAGAGGATAGAGAAAGAACAAAGGTAGATTAAATTTTAATATGGGTCATTTAGCACCAAGCAAGTTTTGTTTTTTAATGTTCAGAAGCCAGTTTAGCAGCCAAACTGTAAGGCAGTTTAGCGGAGAAAGAAAACTTGGATGGAGTATACTGATTCTGACCTGGTCATCTTACATTCGTTATGTCACTTTATGTTCTTTCCTCAAGACACTGTGTTTGACCTTCTGTTCCCCAGAAGAACGTTTCTACTTCAAAATGTGGAGCCCATGAGCCAAAAAACAGAAAGTCAGACCCTAGCTGGTTTGGCTCAGTAGGTAGAGTGTCACCCTGCAGACTGAAGGGTCCCAGGTTCGGTTCTGGTCCAGGGCACAGCCTGGATTGCGGCCTCGTCCCCAATAAGGGGAGTGCAGGAGGCAGGCGATTGGTGATTCTATCTCATTATAGATGTTTCTATCTTTCCCTCTCTCTTCCTCTCTGAAATCAATAAAATGTTTTTTTTTTAAAAGGAAATCAGAACTCTTGAGTTTTATATCTGACTCTGGGTTTCACAGTGATTTGGAGTAATTGCCTTATTTTATAAATGTCTTTTCCTAGTGCAATTTCCTCTAGTTTAAGTGCCTCCCTTTGCTCATCCATATTCATAAAAGAATCTGATCTGTCACCTGGGAGCCACTGCAATCCACCCAATGAATTATCTATAATAATAAAAGGGTGATATGATAATTAGACCAGACGTCCTTCCAGGCAAAGCCGGGGCTGGGAGGGTAGCCAGTGCCAACAGCCGGGGGAAGGAAGACCTACACTTGTACAAATTTCGGGCATCAGGCCTCTAGTAATTATATGTTTATGTTGCCCCATCTCTTTTACTAGGCCAAAAGTAATCCTTGGGTTATCTTCTTGGTTATAATCCCACTGACTAGAACATAATCTTGCACCCAATAGCCACTCAATAAACATATAAATAACTCTACCCCTTTTCCCCAAGATCTAGTTAAATTCAATTGAAAAAAATTTATTGAGTGCATACCACTGCTGGATGCTATAGCTAGAAAGGAAGAAGACCACTCCCACCATTATTTCAGCCTACTTTAAAAAAATAGTTTCAGTAGAGAAAAGCAGTCACCATGGAAGATAAACGCAGATCTGTGGATCACAAAAAGGAGGCTCCACCTCTTGCATAAAGAGATCAAGATTTCCCACATGGAGGAAGTAAGGGAAATGGATGAAGGTATTCCAGGCTGGGAAGACAATGAGAGAAAATGCATAGAGGCCTGAAACTGTTAACTAATGTACATCATAAAAGCAAGCAGGGAAAAGTTGGTAGAGAAGGCTAGAGAGGGAAAGTACAAGAACCAAATTAAGGTGAGCTACTTTAGTAAGGTGGCTACAATGGAGACATTAAATCTAATTCTGGATGTATTAGGTAGCATGAAAGTGACTGAGCAAATTCTTTTCTCAGGAGAGTGTGCTGAGAACAAAACTTCAGACATGAAGAAATATTAAAAGCCTATATGAGGACTCTATTCCTAAGCAGATCCTCCTGTGACGGTAATGACATATTGCATGGGATCTACTGGTTTTACTTGAAATGGAGAGAGAAAGAAACTTGCCATTATTGATGTACCATAGAAGGATCAAACCGCAAAATCACTAACTTGCTGACTGTCCAACTGAGTGAAAATGGGTTGCTTATTTTCCTAAGAATTCCAAGTTTTGTATATATGGGACTGCTTCATAAACTGAACAATTTTCTTTGGGAAGAGGGTTGTAATAGTTTCCATTAGACTCACTTTCTGTGAGGTTTAGGTGGCTTGCTAATATGTATTAGAATTGTCCACTCACCAGCCCAATGTAAGACCACCCAGGTGGCCTTCGTGTTTTGCACTAAATTTTAGCAATAAGCTATTGAAGTTAGCTAATGAGAGATTATATGTCACCAATCCAAGTGTTTCAAAATGTGGCTTGGGATCCAAAGGAAATAAATTTGAGGTTCCATTATTTTCAGAGATTTTATAAGAATCATCAAGAGAATTTAATATCTTTTTTATGTATTTTATGTTCATTTTAACCTTTCCAAGCAAATTAAAGTGTATGAACACATACACACACACACACACACACACACACACACACACACACACACACCTATATAAGGAATGGGAAATGGGAAGGGATGACACAAGAGATACTGAGAAGATAGAATTATCAAGACTTAGTAAGTGATAGGTGCCAAAGAAAATAATACAAAGATGTTTCCAAGTTTTTGGATAAAGTGACTAAGTCCAATACCTTTCGTGAAATCTGTCTAGTTAGGGACTTATAATCTGAATCATTTGAAAAGCCCTTGACCCTCCCTCAAAGAATTTGTATAGCAGATATGCTCATAATTAACAAAATGACATATGTGCTAGATTATTCTTTGAAAGTGTTGGAAGTAGCAAGACTGGAAACCCTTTCTAGCTTCTCACTAAGGGTATATAGTACATACTATAAATATACTTATGGTATATACTAGATAGCTCTTTAAAAAGAACAAGGTTGCATTTAATGTGCTATCAAAGAAAGTTGAACATTATGTATACAGTATGTGAATACAGTCATTAAAGATAGATAGTATATTTGATAGAATATATAAGTAACTGGTAATGGGGTTGTGTTTAGGAAAAGGAGCTGAGTGGCTAAAATAAGATTTATTTTTTTTCTATATACCACTTTGTATTTTTTATTTTTGTACAATACAAATGTATTATTTACTCAAAAAATAAATGGGTACATTTTATTAATCAAGTTAAGACAGCATTTGATAATTTATAAAGTACTGGTTTATCTGGTACATTGTAGTGATGGAATTTAATTTTCCCCTATATGAATATTTAAATTTTAAATCTTTTTTTACTGTGGTAAGCTATACGTGACATGACATTTACCGTTGTAACCATTTCTGATTATACAGTTTAGTAGCATTGAGCACATTAAGGTTATTTTTGTGCACCCATCACCACCCATCATCTCCAGAACTTGTTCACCTCCAAAACTGAAACTCTGTACTCATTCAACTACTGCTCCTCCCCTCTCCACCCGGCCTCTGGCAACCACCATTCTGCTTTTTGTCTGTATGAAGGTGACTGTTCTATTAATAGGTGCCTCTTACAATATTTGTCCTTTTTAGCTTCTTTTTTTTCATTTAGCATAATGTCTTCAAGGTTCACTCATGTTGTAGCATGTCAGAATTTTCTTCCTTTTTGAAGTTGAATAATATTCCATTGTATGTTTATGCCACATTTTGTTTATAACTTTTAAGTCTTTACACTTTATCTCTCAAATTAGATTGTAAATTTCACAAGAATAGACATTCAATATTATTAATTCTTTTTAGCCCATAATATAATGTTAAATGTTTTATAAATGTTTGGTGCTAGACAAATTGGTATATTCTATTAAAAATGCAAGTGAATCTAGAAAATAATAATAAAAGTTAACTTTTTTGAGAACTTATAAATGTGTCAGTAAGCCATATTAAGCCCTCTATGTGAATTCTCAAATGCATTTATCATAATTATTCTCTTATTTGATAAGTCAGGAGTACTATTGTTATCCTCTCATTATCCTTTCTTTTACTGAGTCATAGGCAGTCTGAGTTAATTTAAATCATTTTTAAATCTTTTTTTATTTTTCAATTACAGTTGACATACAATATTATATTAGTTTCAGGTGTACACCTCAGTGATTAGACAGTACATAACTTATTAAGTGATCATCTGAGACTCTTGTAGTCATCAGACACTATACATAGTTATTAAAATATTATTGACTGTATTCCTTATGATATACTTTACATCCCCATGACTATTTTGTAATAACCTATTGTACTTCTTAATCTTTTCACCTTACTCACCCATCTCCCACCCCCCAACTCCCATCCAGCCATCAAAATGTTCTCTGTATCTGAAAGTCTGTTTCTGCTCTGCTTGTTCATTTATTTTGTTTTTTAGATTTAATTGTTGATAGATGTGTATTTATTGTAATTTTATTGTTCATAATTTTCATTTTTTTCTTTTTCTTTTTAAAGAAAATCCTTTAACATTTCATGTAAAACTGGTTTATTGGTGATGAACCCCTATAGCTTTTCCTTGTTTTTGAAACTCTTCAATTCTAAATGAGAACTTTGCTGGATAGAGTAATTTTGGTTGTAGGTCCTTTTCATCACTTTTAATATTTATGGCCAATCCCTTCTGGTCTGAAAAGTTTCTGTTGAGAAATCAGCTGATTGTGTTATGGGAGCTATTTATAGGTAACTGCATTCCTTTGCTGCTTTTAAGATTTTTGTTTTTGTCTTTAATGTTTTGCATTTTAATTATGCTATGTTTTGGTGTGGGCCTCTTTGGGTTCATCTTGTTTGGGACTCACTATACTTATGTGTCTATTTCCTTCACCAGTTTAGAGAAGTTTTCTGTCATTTTTTCAAATAGGTTTTCAATTTCTTGCTTTCTCTCTTCTCCTTCTGGCACATCCATGCTATGAATGTTGGTATGCTTGAAGTTGTCCCAGAGGCTCTTTACACTATCTTCATTTTTTGGATTCTTTTTTCTTCCTGCTATTCTGATTGGGTGATTTTTTTCTTCTTTATATTCAAAATGCTGATTTAATTCTCAGCTTTATCTACTCTACTGTTTATTCCCTGTAAATTATTCTTCATTTTGTTAGTGTACCCTTTGTTACTGACTGGTTCTTTTAAAATTGTTTCCGTGTCCATTTTTATACTATTGAAGTTTTCCCTAAGTTCACTGAGCATTCTATAACCAGTGTTCTGAACTCTGCATCTAGTAGATTAATTGTCTCCATTTTTTAAATTCTTTTTCTAGAGTTTTCTTCTGTTCTTTCATTTGAGTCATGTTTCTTTGTCTCATCATTTTGACAGCCTACCTCTGTTTGTTTCTATGTATTGGGCAAAGCTGCTATGTCTCTCAGGCTTGGTAGGATGGCCTAATGTAGTAGGTTTTCTGTAAAGTCCAATGGCACAGCCTTCCCAAGCACTCAAGCTGGGCACTTCAAGTGCACCCTACCTATGTGGGCTGTGTATATCCTCCTATTGTAGTTAAGCCATGATTGCTCTTGGCACATCAATGGGAGGGATTTATCACCAGCCGATCTGCTCCAGACACTGGCTGAGACCACCAACCACCATGGAGGATCAGCTGTTCAGGGACCCATCCTATGGAGCAGGACTTACTTCAATGAGGTTCTTGTGCCCGCTGAGTCTGCCACTTGAGTGTATAACTTGTGGAGGTGGTTGGGTGAGGCATCGATATGGTCTAAAGCTGTACACCAGATACACTGGCTTTGGGGCCTCCTGGGAGTTGCAGACCAAGGTCAGCTGCCACATGTGTTCTGCCCAGGGCCACCTGGCATGAGCTACAAAATGATCTGCAGATAACTGCTACTGGTGCTGGGTTTGGAGCTATACAAGCTGCATACCAAGGCTGCTCCTAATGTCAGGCCTGGGGCCATTTAGCAAGAAGTACAGGACTTTGTGAAATAGGTCATTCATATGGAAAAGCCACTGGAAAAAGCTTGGGTGGGCCTGCAAGTTGGGTGGGGTGGACTCTCCAGGAATCACCTGGGCAGAGTGGGCAGTGTGTACCACATTGATGGAAACTCAGATATGGTGCCCACCTGCAGACTCTGGGGGAAGGGCTCAGAAAAGAAACAATGGCCTCTGCCAGCACTTTTGTCTAGTAGAAAGTTGTCCTCACCCCACACACACACAGCTCTTGCCTTGATACCAGACAATTCATTTCCTCCCTGTATGTCCTTGAATCCTTTTAAACTGCTTCCCCAGCACTGGAGCTCAGAGGAAGTGAGTCTGAGTAAGTCCGTTAGTAGGCCTTTTAAGAGGAACTGCCTGGGACTCCAAAAGCTCTCTGTATTTCTCAGCCATAGTTCCCCCTGGTTTTATAGCCAGAATTTATGGGAACTTTTATTCCTGGCAATGGAACCCTGAGCTTGGGTTCCTGGTGTGGAGCTGAGACCTTTCTTGCTTTTAATGGAGGACCTCCACAGCTGAGCTATCTTTCCCAATCTTTATCCACTACATATGGATATGTGACCAGCTCATTCTGCATCTCTGCCTCTCCTACCAATCTTGATGTGACTTCTTCTTTAATTCCCTAGGACTTCTATTCAGCTATATTTCTGGTGGTTCTGAATGATGGGGGCTCTGTAATTTAGTTGTAATCTTGATGTGGTTATGGGAGTATGTGAGTACATTTACCTATACTGCCATCTTGACCAGAAGTAGTTCAGGGTTTTTTGTTTGTTTGTTTTATCTTTGTTTTAATAATTCTATAGGAATACTTAAGAAGAAAGAAACTGCATGCTTTAATCAAAAGTATGAAAGGGAATTGAAGATAAAGGAAATGCGAAATAAAACCTATAAGCCTTCAGAGTAATTGACTCATTGTTTTATGTAAAACTTTACAATGAAAATTGAAGAGAAAATGTAGACAATAATGAAGTTAGAGAATTCTTACTATCTCAGCCATTGAGCAAAAACAAAAGAATAAAACATGAAAAGTATAAATATTTAAGAATATATATTTTAGATTTAGCATATTATGACCTGAGCAATTAGCAGTGTTTATAAATTTGTACCAATTAGTATCTTTTTATGAGAAATAAATTAGGAAATTCACTCAAAAAATGGTAATAAGTATACATGAGATTTTCTGTATAGAATATGAGGGATCAAATTTAAAATGGATTAATCTATTTCTTATATGAGATAAAAGTGTAAGTAATAAGTAGTCTCAATTTTTAAAGTTCAATAAATCACCATGTATTGTGCAGATATAACATTATTTATGTTAGCTTACCATTGCATTTGACAGAAAGCTAATTGTATTTTCTCAAGCAAAAGGATGAGGAGGCCTATGATAGTTAATGCTAGACCTAAGGATTTTGATTGGGACTGATGAATTAAGTGTCAGAGTAAATTCCCAAACTGGACACCATACAACTAAAGCAGTTTTTTAGAAATATTTTTCAGGTATTAATTTTCATAAAGTATTGAAGCTAAGGAAATAACTTAGGATATTATCACAGTACTGTAAATATGAAGCCAAGAAGGAAGATGGGTGACCAAAGAGATAGGGGGAAAGGAAGGGATACAAGAACTATGTCAAAAGAAAATTTAACCCAAATAGGTGAAAGCTTCAATACAGAGGATAGAAAGGAAGGATACTGATGTTTTTAATAAATTGGGGGGAAATGTTATAAAACCATGAAGTGCAGTAAATTAACCTTCTGTTGCTCTGGAACTGATGCTACATTTTCTCTATGGAATCTGACCACTAGGGGTCAGAGTGCTATACTTCTAATATCAGGTATATAATTCTACAAATTTACACTAATTGGTTTGGCTCTATTCTATAATTAATTTCATGTTTTACTCCCCCCATTCTCAGTATAAGAATACTTAAGTAGTTTGGGGATTGTGCCTGTGGCCCAAGCTATAGTAATGAGAGTACCTCATTCCTTTGCCACAGTGCAACCCCCGTCAGGCCAGAGTGAATTCTGGGCTTACTCCACCTGAAGAATCTGTGCTGGAGCTTCTTCATGTGGAGAACACCTGCCTAAGACCCAAGCTCTTTCAAAGGAAGGTACAGTTGAGCAAAAATGAAAGAAATCAGTAAGTTCTGTAAGACAGCTGTAAGTCCCCTACATCCATATATGCCTGGAGCTATGTTTACTTCTGAGCTGTTCAGTTTTGTCCACGAGTAAATTCTCCCCATTTTATACCTTAAGCTAATTTGAGTGATTTTATTTCACTTGCCAACCAAGTAGTACTGGCTAAACTTCATATTTTTACACATTCTCTTGACTTTTAAACAAATAATTTGTATCTGTTATCTAACTATCTGGTTGCTCATAAATATCTGTGGGAAAGAGACATATGATGTTTTCTCTGTCCTTCAGTAATATATCAATCAGATAGTAAACTTTTGAGTCAAATCATAACACATTTTTAAGTGTATACAGTGTACCAAGGATTGTATTAATACTCAGAAAGAAATACTAATATCTCTGACCTCTTAGGAGTTTATATGCTAACAATAAACAGATATATAATACAGTATTGTTTATAGAGCTCAACAATATACAATAAAGTAAATATGATATAAATAAAAATTCTACTTTGCATTCAAAGATGATAAAAATGGCCAAAAATTGCAACAGATTAAGGAGAACCAAGATGAGGGCTTGTGATTTTTAAAGATAGTGGTCACTCATTGGGAAAAAGACCTTTGAGCAAAAGCTTGAAAAAGAGAAGGAGGTTAGTGTGGGGCAAGAAGGAAATTCAGGGAAAAGAGAACAGCCAGTGGAAAGACTCTAAAGGAGGAGCAAGTTTGGCAGGGCCAAGAGAAAGCAGGAAGATCAAAGTGGTTGGAATGGAATGAGTAGTAAGAAAGGAGGTCAAATATTAACAAAACCAGATTGTATATGGCTCCTGGGCCATAGTCAGAACTTTAGCTTTTACCCTGAAAGAAACGGGAGCCAGTAGAGTGTTACTAGAAGAGGAATGGATCAAGAAGTTCCGTTAAAAAGCTTTTGTAATAATCCAGGCAAGCACTTATGGTATCCTGGACTAGTGAGGTTACAGTAGAGGTGATAAGAAATGGTTAGATTGTGGATGTAATGAAAGACACACTCATAATATTTCCTGTAGAATATATTTAAGATATGAGGAGGAAAAAAAGAGAAAAGAAGGGTAATTTCAAAGATTTCGGCCTGGATACAAGAAGAATGAAATTGCCATCAGTGGAGCTGGAAGAGATAGATAAAAGAAAGAAAGAATTGGGGTATTTTATTTTTTACTTTTAATTTTTTTAAATAATGTTAGATTTTTTTTAAGTTTAAAAAATATTACAATTAACACAAAAATATTATAATTACAAGTAACTTTCACCCAGTTCCTTCAGATGATAACATTTTACAAGACCAAAGTATAATTATAAGCCAGGGAATTAACATTGATATGATACTACTAACTGTCCCAGTCTAGGAAAGTTTCTCCTTCTTTCTTTGTCTTTCATGACCTTGACAATTTTTAAGAATACTGATCAGTTAATTTATAAAATTTTCTGCAATTGAGTTGGCCATGGTTATAAATTTTTGGCTATACCACTATAGAAGTGGTGTCATTATATCAAGGAGGAGCATGATGTTGATATGTCTCATTACCATTGATGTACTTGCAACACTGTCTCTCCAATGTAAAGTTATGATTTTTCTGTTTGTTATTAGTAAGTGTCTTGTGGGGTGATACTTTGAGATTATGTAAGTATCTTGTTTCTCAGCATGTATTACCCACTAATTTGGCACCTATTAATGACGCTTGTAGGCAACAATAATTACTGTGCTGTTTGCCAAACAGTAATTTTCTCATTTCTATTAATTCTTCTACTTTTATTATTAGATGATCTGTCCCTTTTCATTTATTTATCTGTCCAATAATTTATATTATTATAAATATTTCTTTTTTTTCATGGCTTATATTCCACTACTCTATTTCCCCCGAAAATAAGACAGTGTCTTATATTAATTTTTGCTCCCAAAGATGTGCTAGATCTTATTTCCAGGGGATGTCTTATTTTTCCATGAAGAAGAATACAGTACACATTTATTGTTAAATGAAAATAAAGGAAATTTATTACCTGTATACGTACAGTAGTTGTCAACACAAACCAGACAAACTGTGAATCCTACAGTATCAAGAATTTACTCATTTATTCAGTGACAATCATGTCATCATCTTCTGGAATATCATCATAACAATCTAATTCCTGAATTTCCTGGTGAATTTCTTGTGACTCCATTTCTTTCAGAATCAGTGGACCAAATCTTTCATGTTTAGCCTAGGGGGAGCCTTATTTTCGGGGGGATGCCTTATATTTCACTCAGAAGGAAACATGTAAGTAGGTCTTATTTTCAGAGGATGTCTATTTTCAGGGAAACACGGTAATAGCATGATTTTGATGCTCACATTATCCCAGATTTGGTCTTTGACCTTCAGGTTTGCTTCTGTATTCTTCTGATGTGTCTCTTCCCACCCCCACCCCCACCCCCTTTTTTTTTTTTTTTTTTTTTTCTTTTTATTTAGCACTTTCTTATTTTCTGGAATCATAAGATGCTCCTGGATCATCTTATATTTTCTCTGTTCCATGCCTAGTATCAGCCGGTTCTCCAAGGAGTTATGGTTCCTTTTAGTGGGAAATGGTATTTAGAAAACAAGAGCACTAGATGTGCTCATTGCTACTGAGTGTCATTACTTCAGGAACTCAGTTTTAAACCTGTTAAACTTAAGATATCTAGTAGACATACAATGGAATTGTCAATTTGGTAATTATATTTTATGAATCTACAGTTTAGCTGGAGAGTTAGGGATGAAGATATCAAATTTGTGAGTCATTGGCATAAAGGTGATATATAAAGCCAAAACACTAGATGAGATTAGTTATGGAACGAATATAAATAGTGAAGAGGACCAAAGACTGAGGCCTAGAGTACTCCAATATCAAGATGAGGGAGAAGAGGAAGAGTTGGCAAATAAAACTGAGAAGAAGCAACCAGTAAAGTAGGAAAAAGAGAAAGAATGTTATATCCTAATGCCAAATTCTTAAAGTATATCACGGAGGAGAGAATGATCAATTGTGTCAAATTATGCTTACAGTTCAAGTAAAATGAAGTCTGAGAATTAATCATTGGATTGAGCAACTTGAAAGAGTACTTTTGGAGGAGTAAAAGTTGAATGAAGTTGGTTAGGGTGAAGAAGCGACAAGAACTGGAGATAGCACATACGTACAACTTTGAAGATTTACTGCAAAGAGTAGCAGAGATATGGGACTATAGCAATGCAAAATATGGTTTAAAAAGGATGGAATATTTTTAAAGATAGAAACAAGAGCATGTTCATATTACAAATAAGAACACAATCCCTTGGAGATAGGGAAATTGTCGATAAAGTACAGAGGAAACTATTGAAGTGGTATTCCTGAGAAAGTGACTATTTTCTAAGCATTATATTACAGTGTCTGAGACATAAATATTTGGAGAATAAATAAAGGTTGTTGACCTAGTTTAAAAACTCAAGTACATTTGGCTGATATTTTAAAAATCAAATGTAAAGAAATTTGAGTTTTTTTTTAAACTAGAGCTTTCTGATAAGACATTAGCAGTGAGTATCAAGAGTCAACTAAAATATTATACTGGAAATATATTTCACTGGCAAGTATATGGTCACTGATAGGAAGATGTGTGAAAATCCTTTTTGTCGTTTATCTTTTTTAACCATAGAACACTAGTGGCTTTTGATTTAAAAAAGGAGGAGGAGGAGAAGGAGGAGGAGGGGGAGGAGAAGAAGAAGAAGAGAGAAGAGAAGAGAAGAGAAGAGAAGAGAAGAGAAGAGAAGAGAAGAGAAGAGAAGAGAAGAGAAGAGAAGAGAAGAGAAGAGAAAGAAGAAAGAAAGGAAAGGAAGGAAGGAAGAAAGAATTTATTAAATGCTTTCTATTAGCCTCATCTCTCATTGGCTTCTTTCCAAATATTTTCTTACAAATAATAAATCTGTAAGGGAAATTTAGACATTTGCAATTCTACTGAGAGCAAATTTCTTTCAGAGTGAGTGGTGGGAATAACAAAGGCCTACAAGGGCATTAGTTAGAAACTCTGTCAGAGAAAAGAACAATCCTTGCAGCTGATTTCATGAAAATATACTCTCTGAAGCTACATTGCAACAGCTAGGAGGGGAGGAAGGTATTCGGTTTTGGCTTATTTGATTCATTTGGTTATTTCAGATTTCCTAAAGACCCTCTTTGGGGCTGCTGCCCATTCAATAGGAGAGTAAGAGCAGAGCCAAAGGAAAAAAGCAACTAGAACAAAATAAAGAAAACAAGACTTTTTATCCTTATTCTTAGTTATGTTGTTATATTTACCCTCTATAATTTCTAAGAAATTATTTATAAGAGGCAGAAAAAAATGTGTAGTATAAAGAAACTCAGTGAATAGTTATAGCATTTTCTAAGCATATATTTAATTATGTTACATATCAATATGGGTAGTACAGCAAAACTGTACTCCCTGAAGTTCATTTGTTTTTACATACTAATTATGATATATTATTAGACAGATGACACACATAAGTTTATTTAATTGACTGTTGATTACCTTGGCTAGTGGAAGGAAACAATGGTATGATTAATCCAAAATAATCTAACGTCATTTATATTTGACTTTGGGAAAATATTGTTTGGTATTTAACAATGAATGAGAATACTTTTAACATTCTAAGATGTGTTTTTTAAACTTCAAATAAAGCAATGAAAACATATTGAGTAAAAACTTATTCATTCTGGCCTTGCAATAGATGGTAATTAACCAACAGGAAGTTTCTCAATTTCCTTATCTATCATTTAGCAACTATTTCAGGTAATCATTGTTTTTCATTATCTAGAAGAATCTACTCTGATTTTATGTGGTTCAGGTTGCCATAACTAAGCATCTAACTAAGACCAGTTCAGTCAGAACCTAATATTCCTCTGACCACAGTACTGAATTTCATGAGTTACATATAACTTGGGGAAACCCCATCATCATATCCTATCCTATTTGCAACAACTCTGGGTCCCCAGCTGCCATTTTTATGAAATATGACCATGCCCTTAGGCCCTCGTTGATTGATCTAGAATTGAGCCCTAACCAAAATTGGGCCAATTACAGCTCTTTCCCCATGATTTCAAAATTTGGACTAAGAAAGTCCAATATCAGTTTTGACATTTCTCTAACACAGAAGTTATATATTATTGACCTTCATGTAACTGTGGGAGAATAGAAAGCTGTTCTAGATAAAGAGAATGAGAGAAAAAAGAAGTAGGCAGAGAGAAGCAGAGAGAAGCAGAGAGAAAAATGAAGAAGGAAGTCCCATTCTGGTCCCTTAGAGGCCAGGCTACATTCTTTTTTTTTTCTTTTTTTCCCCCCCATTTTATAATTATATTTTTATTTCTCTTTTAGATTTATTTTCAATTTTTCTCCTATTGGAAAAAACTCATAACCTCCTTACTTCCTGTGGGAGTTAATGGCTGCTGAGGATAATAACCAGCATAATACTGTAAAGTATAATAATATCTCTACAATTTCCAGAAACAACTTGATAGTCACAAGTTTGAGCTCTAGAGCTTCAATGAAAAAATTAAACAAAAATAAATACATACAATATAATATAATCCTATCTGAATTATACCTATTATTCAGTATAATGTATTAGAAGGAATGATGTAGGAGAAAATAGGCAAAGAAGCAAGAATAAGTCATCTCAAGCCAAGATTTCTTACAAAATAAACTCTAGGAATGATCTCTCTTTCCTGGTATATAATATTTAACTTGGAATTTACTAGTCAACATGTTTTTGTTTTGGATTCTACATCATCCACCTTTTGCTTTAAGGATGTCAACTCCCCCTTATCCTGCATCTAAATGTTTACTTTTACGCAGTAGATATGGAATCCATTATAAAGATTTCAATCCTAAATCTTTCTGCCTGAAAATGTTTTTTTTTGTTTTTTTTTAATATATTTTTATTAAGTTATTATTTTTGTACATATACCAATGCCCCCCCTCCCGTACATACCCTCCCTCCCCAGAGTTTTGTGTCCATTGGTTGTACTTATATGCATGTATACAAGTCCTTCAATTGATCTCTTATCTCCCCCAGAAATCTCCAGCCTCCCCGCTGTAATTTGACAGTCTGCTTGTTGCTTTACTGTCTCTATATCTATATTTTGGTTCTTCAGTTTATAATGTTCTTTATCATCCATAAATAAGTGAGGTCATGTGGTGTCTCTCTTTCATTGACTGGCTTGTTTCACTCAGCATGATGTTCTCCAATTCCATCCGGGTTGCTGCAAACGATGAGAATTTTTTTCTTTTTTATGGCTGCATAATATTCCATTGTGTAAATGTACCATAGTTTTTGGATCCAATCATCTGCTGATGGGCACCTAGGCTGTTTCCAAATCCTAGCTATTGTAAATTGTGCTGCTATGAACATAGGGGTGCATATATTCTTTCTGGTTGATGTTTCTAGCTTCTTTGGATATATTCCTAGGAGTGGGATTACTGGGTCAAATGGGACTTCCATTTTCAGTTTTTGAGGAAACTCCACACTGTTCTCCACAGTGGTTGCACCAGTCTGCATTCCCACCAGCAGTGCATGAGGTAATTTTTTTGGTGCAATGGTAAATGGGATTGCCTTTTTAGTCTCTGTTTCTGCAAGTTCACTATTGGTGTATAGAAATGCCATAGATTCCTTTTTCTCCGCAACCTCGCCAACTCTTGTCGTTTGTTGATTTGTTGATGTTGGCCATTCTGACAGGTGTGAGATGGTACCTCATTGTTGTTTTGATTTGCATTTCTCAGATAATTAGTGACTTTGAGCATGTTTTCATGTGCCTCTTGGCCTTCCTTCTGTCTTCTTTTGAGAAGATTCTATTTAGATCCATTGCCCATTTTTTAATTGGGTCATTTATCTTCCTTTTATTAAGTTGTGTTAGCTGTCTGTAGATGTTGGAGATTAAACCTTTATCAGTGATAACATTTGCAAATATGTTCTCCCATACAGAGGGCTTTCTTGTTTTGTTGATGGTTTCCTTTGCTGTAAAAAAGTTTTTTATTTTGATGTAGTCCCATTTGTTTGTTTTCTCTTTAGCTTCCATTGCCCTAGGGGAAGTATCATTGAAGAAGTTCTTTTGGCATATGTCTGAGATTTTGCTGCCTGTAGATGCCTCTAGTATTTTTATGGTTTCCCGTCTTATGTTTAAATCCTGTATCCGCCGGGACCGGTTTGGCTCAATGGATAGAGCATCGGCTTGGGGACTGAAGGGTCCCGGGTTCGAATCCGGTCAAGGGCATGTACCTTGGTTGCGGGCATATATTCCTAGGAGTGGGATTACTGGGTCAAATGGGACTTCCATTTTCAGTAGGGGGTGTGCAAGAGGCAGCTGATCGATGACTCTCTCTCATCGATGTTTCTAACTCTCTATCTCTCTCCCTTCCTCTCTGTACAAAATCAATAAAATATAAATAAATAAATAAATAAATAAATAAATAAATAAATCCTGTATCCATTTTGAGTTTATTTTTGTGTATGGTGTAAGTTGGTGATCCAGTTTCATTCTTTTGCATGTATCTGTCCAATTTTCCCAACACCATTTATTGAAGAGGCTGTCTTGACTCCATTGTATATTCGTGCCTCCTTTGTCAAATATTAACTGAGCATAGTGATTTGGGTTAATATCTGGGTTCTCAATTCTATTCCATTGATCTATATATCTGTTCTTGTGCCAGTTGTGAAGGCCATTCACTTCTGTTATTCTATTTGACAAGCCTGTTTCTCAGTCCAGACCATATTGCAGTTCCCTGCGTTTTGCTGCACCTCAGTGGCGATTCCTTAGTTTCTTGGTTTTTGATCAAATAAAACTATCAATAATAAAAACACAGTCAGTTTGTACTCCAGACCCTAGGTGGCAGTGTATGTGGATTGATGTCCAGTCTTTTTGGCTGCTCTAGCCTTCTTTTTTTGTGGCACTCAATGCCGGGGGTTTTGTTTGTTTGTTTGTTTGTTTATTTTTATTTATTTATTTATTTATTTATTTTGCCTCGGAGCTGAATCCTGGATGATTTCTCCCTGCTCTGCTTCTCAGTTTCCAGAAAAGCAGTTTCCCCCTGCTGTCTCTTAGGGTCAGTCAATCTGGGTGATCTCTCCTTTGTAATCAGAAGCAAAGTGTTGCAGGGGAATCAGCCTAGGTGCGCAATGGGCAAGTCTGCGTGCACTTATGAACAGACTGCTTCCCAATTCCTATGTTCTCCCTCCGTGTCAGATCAGAATGGGTTGCTCCCTAGAGAACCTCACTAGTAGCAACCTTGGGGACCCCTGTCCACTCTCTTGAATCACGCCAAACCCAACAGTGGGGGGCTTCTGTGGACGCAGATTTCCGGGGTCCCAGCGGCCTCGCGGTAGCTGCAGCTGCCGCTTTCACTGTTGGGACACACACCCCGCTTTATCCCCGGCAAAATCCAACATTTCTGTGGAATGCACATGTCCGCGCCTGTCGGATAGCCCCGATTTTTAACAATCTGTTCCGTGTCCCTTGGCGTTTTAAAAAGAGTCCTGCTACTGGGGAAGATTATGCCAGACCCGGCACTGGGTCTCCCCAGGCAGGATACTCGCTGCAGCGCAGCCTTCTTTCGGCGCCACTCGGCGCGGGTCGCGCCTTGGCTACAGTTGCTGCAGGCGCAGCGGGGCCCTGGAACCCTCACGCTATCCCCGCAAACTCTGACCTTTTCGTGGGTGATTGAAGAACTCCCTTGAATCCACATGTTTGCGCTGATTGGGGCGTCACAGCTGCTCGATGGTCTCCTCTGCTGTGGGTTTTCCAGGCCTCAGAGAAGATCCTCCTTTCCTGGTAAGATGGCGCAGCCTTCCCTTCGAGTCTGCAGCTCCCAGGCTACATTCTTAACCTTGGTTTTCTAAGGGTACAAATTTAGACCTCCATGCTAATTTCTTTCTTTGAAGCTAACTCCAGTTGGTTTCTCATTGTCAATCAAGAAACTTTACTAATTATATAATGTTTCAGGCTTGGGAATTTGTGGGACAGATAAAATAGAAAGACAAGAGAGGAAGGAAAGTAACGGTACCAGTGAGAACAAAGTTGAAATAGCTGAAATGAGGGGTCAAATTAGATAGAGAAGAAAGAGAAACCAAAATGGGATAATCCCAACTAGAAGTAGGGGAAGAGCTGAGGGGCTGGAGGGCAGGTTTGGATGAGTTTGCTTCTCTGTGGGAGTCAGGAATTGAGAAGAAGGATGTGGCCTGAGAGATATCTAAGATAGAAGAGTCCTAAATTGTAACAAGCTCTAGGATGTGGCCAGGAGAGAGGGCTGTTGAAAGGAAATAAGAGTTGGAATGGAGATTAAAGAATTCTGACACTAAGAAATGGAATGGATAATTTACCTAGGAAAGTGGCAGAAGTTAGGTAGAAAAGAACCAAGTGACATATGAGCCTAGTGTACAGGAATTGTAAGAATCAAAGTTATATTGTAGATTTCTATTCTCCAGTGTCAATATGAGAAACTGAGTAGATGAAGTATTGTATTAAAGGTCCTGACATCTTCAAAGATAGCATTAATTGATATTTGTAATAAATTAAATGAGGTAGAGGAACTCTATATTACATACAAATGTTCTCTAGTCCATCAGTTGTGCTAAAAACAGAAATAAATAACAAAAATATGAAACATAAAAACTCACATGAAAACAACTTCAATTCTTCTAAGTAATAGACTTATCAAGGAGAAAATTAAGAATACAATAATAAAAGTCTATTAAAATAATAAAGTACTTCTCAGAAACATTGAAATGCAGGAAAAGTAATCTTAGAAGAAAATATATGCTCATAAATCATTTTACTACTAATAGACAATTAATTACATAAACATTCGATTTCAGGTCATAGAAAAATCTTAAATCCTGAGTGAAAATACACTAGAAGCATACTAAAGCTAATCAGAAATTTAAAATACACTTGAAAATTACATCAAAAGTTGCTTTTTAAAGAGACTAATGTAATGAACAAATGCCACATATAACATAGTAAAAAAAAAAAACACTAAATAGAAAAAAGATTGCAGATACAGTAAGCAAATCAAAACAAATATAAAATTATAGAGAATATATTCTAAAAGAATTTTTATAGAAATCAGGCAATGTTTACAAAAATTATTTTTAAAGATACCTGAAAACAACCCTCCAAAATTTTTCAACTAATAAATAGTTGTATTAAAGGTCCTGGTACATGCATACAATGAAATATTGTTCAGCAAGAAAAACAAACGAACTCTCTAACACATGTGAAAATATGTTGCATGAAAAATATCAGGCTTAAATGCCTACAATGTCCATTTGTACAACATTGTGGAAAAGGTAAAACTATGGGAGCAGAAAACAGACTAATAATTGACAGGAATAGGGTGGGGACATGGGGGAACATTTTAGGTATTAAAATGTTCTGTATTTTGATTGTGGTGGCTGTTACATGATTCTGTTCATTTATCAAAACTCAGAACTGTACATTAGAGGTGAATTTTATTCTATGTATATTGTACCTCAATAAACCTGGCTTAAAAAAAAAAAAAGTTGCCATAGTCAGTGTATCTCAGTCGTTAGAGCGTCAAGCCAAGCACCAAAGGATCATAGGTTCGATTCCCAGTCAAAGGCATGTACCTGGGTTGCAGCCCTAGTCAGGGCATATCCAGAAGGCAAACAAATGATGTGTCTCTCTCACATCAATTTTCCTTTCTCTTTCTCTTTCCTCCTTCCTCCCTCCCCTCTCTCCCTTCTACTCTCTCTAAGTATCAATGGAAAAAAATATCCTCATGTGAGGATTTTTTAAAAAGACTTAGATGTAAGTTGTGAAACCATAAAAATCCTAGAAGAAAACATAGGCAACAAAATCTCACATAGCAAAATTTTCACCAATACATCTCCTAGGCCAAGAGAAACAAAGGAAAAAAATAAACAAATGGGACTACATCAAAATAAAAAGCTTCTGCACAGCAAAAGAAACCACCATCAAAATGAAAAGGGAACCTACTGTATGGGAGAATATACTTGCCAATGATACATCTGATAAGGGACTAATCTCCAAAATACATAAAATTCTCATAGAACTCAACAAAAGGAAGACAAACAATCTAATTTAAAATATGGGAAAGGACCTAAAAAGATACTTCTCCAAAGAGGACATACAGACATAGGAAAAAATGCTCAACATCACTAATCATGAGAGAAATGCAAATTAAAATCACAATGAGATATCACCACACACCTGTCAGAATGGCTATCATCAATAAATCAACAAACCACAAGTGCTGGGGAAAATGTGGAGAAAAGGGAACACTAGTTCACTGCTGGTGGGAATGCAGACTGGTATAGCCACTGTAAAAAACAGTATGGAATTTCCTCAAAAAATGGAACTGCTGTGTGATCCCACTTCTGGAAATATATCCTAAAAACCCCAAACTACAAATCTGAAAGAATAAATCATGCCTATGTTCATAGCAGTATTATTTACAATAGCTAAGATTTGGAAACAGCCCAAGTGTCCATCAGTAAATGAGTGAATAAAAAAGTTGTGGTACATTTACATAGTGGAATACAATGAAGCTATAAAAAAGGATCTCTTACCCTTTGAGACAGCATGGATGGACCTGGAGACTATTATGCTAAGTGAAATAAGGCAATCAGAAAAAGAAAAATATCACATGATCTCATTTATTTGTAGAATCTAATGAACAACATGAATTGACCAACAAAATAAGACCCAAGGCATAGAAAAGACTGACATATGTCAGGCAGTGGGAGGGAGGAGAAGAAATAAACCAAAGAACTTACATACTTACTAGAGCCCCAATGCACAAAATTTGTGCAAGAACCTTTCTTCCCCCAGCTGCCAGCACTGGTTTCCCTCTGGCACCCGGGACCTGGGCTGCCCTTACAGCCCTGACTTCATCTGGAAGGTCGTCCAGAAGGATGGCCAAAAGGATATCCAATCTAATTAGCATATTACACTTTTATTATTATAGATTACAGGCCCAGTGCATGAATTCGTGCATATGTGGGATCCAGCCAGTCTGGCCCCAATCGGGGCAGATTGGAGCTGTGTCTTTCAGGAGGAGGAGAAGACAGCAAGAGGTTGGCTGGCCAATCCACCCTGCTCAGAGCCCAGTCAGGGCTGGGCTGGCTGGGGGAAGGGGCTACAGGTGATTGCCCAGCAAGCCCTACCCCCAATTGGGGTGGGGGGCCAATTGGGGGTCAGTGGCCAAGAGAGGGGTTGTGGGAAGTTGGCCAGCAGCCCCACCCCCGATTGGTGGGGGGGGAGGGGGCATTGAGGCTGCAGGAGATTGGCTAGCCAGCCCCACCCCCTATTGGGGTAGGGTGGGGTGGGCATTCAGGTGCAGGGCCGGCCACAGGAGGAGTCGTGGAGGACACAATGGGAAATTAGCTACATATAGGATGATTAAGCAAATATGTTAATATATTGAAGAAAACAGGAGCCAAGTTTCTCTCTGTCAAATAAGAGAATTATAAATTGGAAAAGAAAGAAAATAAGAATGAAGCCTGTGGTACTGAATTTGAATCAAAGATATCAGATTTCCTTTTATTATATAGAAGGAAATATAAGTGAAATAGCATATGTAGGTGTGTACATACATAATGTGTGGGGGGATTATGTGTGTGTATTGTAGAAAGCGTTGTTTAAATCTTAGGATCACACAAGAGTGGATTTAAAGCCTCAAATAATTTCACCTAGAACCCATCTCTCTCCATCTCTTGACTGTCATTCATCTTGACTTCATTTTTATTCTCAGACTCTACAAGGTATCAAGATGGTTGTCATTAGCTTCCAAGCCAATTTCCAAATTCAAATCCAGGAGGAAAAGACATTACTTTCTACTCAATAATTTTTTTTTTAAAGCCTCATTGCATATCATGGGCTCTGACTGGTCTTGTGCTTACCTTGTAGAATCACGATGGAACAGGGAATGCAGTGCATTGATTTGCTAAGGCTGAGCCACGCCCACTTCTGGAGGCCCAGGAGGAATGAGCTCTGTCTAAAGCACCTGGATTGGTTGTGTGGGACAGGATGGTTCCATAGAGGAAAACTGGGCTGCTTTTGCTAGAAGAATGATGAGTAGGTCCTGGGAAGCAAAATGGATTTTTACTATTCAGTTCATTCCTTTTGGCAGCTGAACATTCCCACACTCCCATTTTCCCATATATTATATATGCCTTAAAACATGTCCAATTCCATATTGAGATGCCATAGGCAACTAAAACACAACCACTTATTCTCCAAATAAAATAATTCAAAGTCTTATCTAGTTGCAACACTGAAATACATGTCTTAAATTATCTGGGTAATTCCACATAATCTAGCAAAACCCATAATCTAGCGCCATAATATGGGCCATAAGAAATAGCTAACACACTCTGAGATTCTGATATTGTTGGACTGTGTTCTCTAACATTCCATTGTCTTGTCAATAAAAGGTCTGAGTTCCAAGATAAAGTACAGATAGCCATTTGACCAGCTGTTTTGCACTTCATATTTAAATGATAAAACTCTCTCTCTCTCTCTCTCTCTCTCTCTCTCTCTCTCTCTCTCTCTCTCTCTCTCCCTCCCTCCCTCCCTCCCTCCCTCCCTCCCTCCCTCCCTCCCAATATAGCCAGTATGGAATGAGAATGAGAGAATCAGATTTCCTAGATAGTCAAATCAACTGGTCATCACACTGTAGCAGCCAGGAAAGTGCAACCACCAGGTCTGCTCTCAAGAAAGAACATGCCACTCAGCTGTGAAGAGTGCAATTAGCCAACAGCCTCCATGAGCAGCCCCTTCAGGACCTACCCCAGCTTGTCAGCTGAGGTCATGCTCTTCCTGGGCAACCCTGCCAGGCAATCATTAAGCATGTCTGGCTTTTTCACATCTAGCCATTTCTATTCAATGCAGGCTACTGTAACTGTAATGTTTGCTAAGGAGCTGACAATTACACTGACCCAGGCTCTGTATGGTCTGCATTGTCAGCTGAAGCCTTTCCCTCCCCAAACCAACTTGCTCCCCCACTTTATCTTTTACATATATTACTCCCAGAAAGTCTTTTTGGGGGGGAGTGGGGACTAGTGCAATGTGTGTGTTTTTCCCCCTGTGGCTTCTTCTGCCACCCCATAATAAATCTTTTGCACTCCTAACTGCATCAGCATCTGCTTCCCAATAGCCTGGAACTGGCACAACATGCTATTCCCAGGATCAAAGTACCTGCGGAACAGAATCAGGAACTAAACTGCAGTTGTGATCTGTCAGTCATCTTCTGCTTTTGTCACCCAGCCTCCAACAACCCTTCTTTAGGGAAGAAACAAGTAGGAAAAACATCCAGTAGTCTCCAATCTATAGTATACATCATACACTGCTTGGCAGGACTAGCAAGATCCCCAACATTGGCAATGGAACAAATTTCTTAATCAGTCAAAATGGTACCTTTTTCTCCATGGCCACATTTAAGGTGGATGTTGCAGAGGATCTCTTCTTTCTGAGATTACACCTCTTTAGCTACTAATAGTGTGTGGCAAGAGCTTTCGAGGTAAAATAACCATTAATCTTTGTTTGCCAGACTTGGAGTTTAGCTAGTTCATGCTTCCATGTAATTATCTGGGCTAATAACCAATGCCAGATGACTAGTTGAGCCTAGAACTGGGACCTACGGGTTTCTGTTTCTTAGCAACAGACTCTGGTGCTCTGTTGTTCTTCAATAACCTTTAGCTTATCGGCCTTCATCTCCACATCTGCTTTGAGTGATTCAAAATTATGTATGGTGCAGGTAGGTGAGGCTAATCGGCTCCAGGCTTGTAGTTCAGCCACATTTTTATAAATGGTAATTGCCCACTTTGTCAGGCAGCAGTACATTAAGAGAGGTGGTTGGATGGGTCTTATGGGATTAAGAGTGTTTTTAAAATATTGATGCCAGCTCTTAGATTTCAGATTTCAGCCACTTTCAACTTAAGCTGGCCTTTTTGGAGCACCATAACATGGGCCATAAGAAATAGCTAATACACTCTGGGATTCTGCTATTGTTGGACTGTGTTCTCTAACATTCCATTGTTTTGTCAATAAAAGGTCTGAGTCTCAAGATAAAATACAGATAGCCATTTGACCAGCTGTTTTGCACTTTATATTAAGAGTTAAGAATTACCAGCTTAAAAGCCAATTGATGATTCTCAGAACTGATGTTTCCATCTCTCTCTGCCTCACCTTCCCCTGTCTCTAAAAGTCAATAAAAACGTATATTTTTTTAAGTGGGTAAATAGTGCAAGCTACCAAAAACTGAGTTTAGCTAGTATGAACTGGTTTTCTAAGGATCCCACCTGACATGTTGAAGCCTTGTATGGTTAACAGGTATTCTTTAGATTATCTCCAAGATGCAGCACTTTATGGGATTTGCCTTAAAATGATTTATTCATTTCTTTTCTACAAATGTTGAAAATGTTAAGTCCCAGGTTTTTATTCACAGTGTTTTGTGCATAGTTACACAAAAGAAAAAAATTCATTTTATTTTTCTTATTTAAGACTCACTCTGAATATTGGAGTTATTGTGTTAATTCTGTAATTCTCCAGGAATATCCTGGGACGGCTCTGTGGCTGATTGGAAAATGGTTGTAGCAGTATTTCTCAATCAGGATTCAATGACACACCTGATTCAGAGCCCAAAATATGGAATCACATAGCCCTAGCTTCAGATTCTAGTTATAACTACTTTCTAATTCAGTGAATCTGGGCAAGTCCCTTAAACTCCCTAAACTTCAATTTCCTAATTAGAAATTTGAGGTAATATCCCAGATGACTGTTATGGGGATTATAAATGAGATGACATACATATAAGGAAATAGAGGAAATTATATTCTCTTGAATTACTCTTGTGATCTAGTGCATGAATTTAGAAGAAATACTTTGATGTCTTTCTTGGGACTAAGACCTTAAGAGTCAAGCTCTGTTATCAAAATATACTGCCCTCTAGGAAGGGTGAATCCTGTTAACTAAAGGCCTTTTGTTTTTCTGAATATTGAGTAGGGTTTGGATATGCAGAGTTTGATGGGTAGCAGCTGAGAGATGGGGTAGTACTGAGAAAGAAGAATCAGTGAGGTTGGTATTGAGGGGTATCAGTGTGTGCTGGAGCTGGCTCCTGTTGACCCCCAAGAGCTGATGGTTGACATCTCTTCCCAGCTCCCATGTTCAGTGACATCATGTTGGTAGTGCAAAATCAAATATGTGAGAATATTTACTCCACAGTAGTGGGCCCTTCCACCCCTGCTGAACATTTACAACCTAACACTGGATCAAATATCCCTACATGAGAGCAGTGAAGAAAGTTGCTTTGGAATGGGGATATCTAAGGGACTTCCCTCCCACCCCCCCACTCCCTCGACTTTTCTTTTTCTCTTGACATCTTTAGTAAAGTCCCTTTTAATCACTATTATTTTTAATTCAAGTGAATTCTGGAAGGAGATGGAGACAAGGATAAACTGCTATCTAAGTACTGACAAATGGTAACAGTAATTGTCTTTATTATTATTCATAACAATGACAAATGGTGCCTTTTCTTTCTCGTGAAGGTGCCAATGGAGCTGCTTTCCTGAACAGAACGTATTTCTTTTCATCTGCTTCATGGCAGGACATGGCTCAGGGCCCTTAATTCTGAGAGGCCATGGCTCTGTTGGCGTCCCACCCATGCAGAGAAGTTCTTCTGAGTAGCAACATGGCAGCTGAAGCCTAGAGGTAGGTATGGCCAAGGGAGAAAGAGAAGGGAGGGGAGGAAGCAGAGAAAGCATCCAGAGCATTCAAAGGCTCCAAGGTTGAAAAAAGGGCCAGTGAACCTGGAATGTGTTAACTGGAGAGAGATGAGGGTTAGATGTAGGTGGAGAGCAGCTGTGCTAGGCCTTCAAAATAGTTAACCATCAAGAGCAGTTGATTGGCCTCAAGGAAATTGTCAGGGATTGCATTGTCAAACTTCCTGATGCTCAACATTGACAAAAGCTTGGCTGACAGATACAATATTAATATAGGATTGCCTAAAGGATATGGAATGCATGGTTGTCTCTAAAAATCTGTGCATTAAGACAGATGAGCTGAGCGCTAAACTGCACTGGGGAAGATACTATGACTTAATGCCACAAGGCAAAATTAAAGGACATGTGGCAGCCAGTATCCAAGATCACCCCAATGACGCTCACCTTTATCTATGCCCTTCCCACATTGAATCCTGCTGACCTGTATAAGCAATAGGATATGGCAGTGTGTGATTTCTGAGTCTAGGAGCTAAAAGACATGATAGCTTTGTCTTTTTCGTTCTTGGATCATTCACTCTGGGGAAGTCAGCAGCCATATCATGGGGAAACTCAAGCAGCCCTATGAAGATGTCCACATGAGAAGGAACTCAGGCCTCTGCCAACAGCCAGCACCAGTGTGCCAGCCATGAGAATGAGCCAACTTGCAGTGAATTCTCCAGTGCCACTCAAGCCTTTGATGACTACCAGCCAAGCTGATGTCTTATCACAAACTCATGAGACACCTCAAGCCAGAATCTCCTACATAAGCTACCCCTGGATTCCTGACCACAGAAACTATATGATAATAACAAATATTTATTGTTGTTTCAAGCATGTAAGTTTTATTTTGTTTTATGCAGCAATAGATTAAAGCAGGCATTATAAAAAACAACAATAACATTATAGCTACAATAGCACTGTTTATTGAGTATTGTTTGTGAGTTATGGCAAGTTACTTAGACTTGCTACACCAGAATATCCTTATCTGTTAAAAAAGACTAATTAATAATATCCATTTTTTTAGAATGTTTATAGCATTAACTGGATTAATAGATGTAGATATTTTTAAAGAAAAAAGGGAATCATAGCGCATAGTAGAAACTTGATTAATATATTCCATCATTATTATTATTTGCTGTTATTATTCTCACTATTCTTTTTCATTTCAATTTTAACCAATCTGCTTCTCCTGATTTTCAAAATTAATTAGTAACAAAATGATCTAGACAATCAAACCATCAGAAACCTAGACATTATCCTTGACTGATTGTATTCTCATTCTTTACATCAAATCAATCATTATGTTCTAATGATTATATCTACTAAATACTTTTATACTAGTTTCTTTAAAAGATTTTTAAAAATTACTTATTAATTTTAGAGAGAGGAGAAAAAGGAGAGGGGGAAATATTGAGTTGTTGTTCCACTGTTGTATATATGTATTGGTTGCTTCTTTTATGTGCCCTGTCTGGGGATGAAACCTGCAACCTTGGCATATTGGGACAGTACTCTACCCAATGGAGCTACCCAGCCAGGGCCTCATACTATTTTCTTTATTCCTACTCCCACTGCCTTAAGTCAAGCTTATATCAATTCCCATCTGGACTATTAAACAAATTTCTAAATTGTTTCTGCCTCTAATCTTATTCCACTTGAAGCTGTTTTTCACACTGCAGTGACTTGTCTACAAAACAAATATGATAAAGTCATTCCCTGGTGAAAACCTTCCACTGGCTCTCTCACAGCTTTATAAAGTACAGTCTCCTTAGAAGGACCAATAAGGCCTGTCAGGATCTGGCCATTGGCCTGGCTCTCCTCTTATTAACACTGTGTATCAAGTCTTAATTCTCTTATTTGTTGTATATGGTGCCTCTCTTTCATGGTATTGATTTTCTTTAGGTGTTTGATGGTCCTTGCTTTGTTTCATTTTTTTCTTTTTCTTTCTTGTTATTATTTGCTGTGTGGGTTTAGATTAAACAGCTTATTTTCAGGTGCAAAGTAAGACTGGTCATCTATCAGTGGGTTCCAGTTTTAATCACAAAAAAAATATTTCTGATGATTGCAGGTGAGAGCTGGATCAAGGTGAATAGTAGGGCCATTCGTACTCTGAGACTGAAGATAAAATACTCTGCACAAAAATAAATTATTAAAGATCACACAGGTGCCTTTCCCACTGCAAACAGGCACTCCATCCTGGTACAGCAAGATCTGCATCCCTAAACTTCTTTGGTGCTAACACTTGTCAAGGCCCAGAGAAACACTTTCCTCATCTTGTGTCCATGACTTAGAAACAAACAAACAAAGGCAATCCTGTGCAAATGACATGAAGGTTTGAAAATTGTGCCCTGTCAATTTCAGAAATAGGTATTGTTTCAGCAGGGAGTATTTGAGAGGCAAACACATTAAAGAAAGAGAAAATATAAATTAATTATTGTGCCAAATTCTTTCTCTCAATGAATGCAATAGTTTCTTGCATAATGAAGGATTCTTTTCTAAGAGAGCTGAGCATCTATTTCTTGCTTGCCTTTGTGGATCTGGAGACTCCCTTGAATTAGCTCACTGTTTGAAACAATTGTATATGACAGCTGAATAAAATTTTGCAATATCAAATAATTCATGTTAATCTTAAATTTACACATAACTGATATGTAGGATAATGCTAATTCTAAAGGCAACTGGACAGACAATTAAAATTGAATTTATGACTAGCTTTTAGTGTATTTTAAAATTAATAACATTTAAATAAAATTTTTCAAAATTAAATTTAAATTTTCTCTTTAAAAATTCAATAATTATTAACTTTAATTTGTAGTTTTTTAATTTACATTTAATAATTTTAAATATTTTAGAATAAAATAACACTATAAAACTTATATGAAAAATGATTTTCACATTTAATTTCGATTTCCCAGGAATTCCTCAACTCTTTTATCTACTATCCACAGCCCTTCTAAATGTATGGTGTCATTATAAATTACTGCTTTTAAAATATCTTTCCTGATATACCACTAGGTGTATGCACAGGAAGGGAAATCATTATTTGTCTTTAGCACGTCATCTTAATCCCAATACATCTACTGACATTTTTAATCTAATTGCCTGGCACTTCTGCACTTTAGAGATACCAGAATGCTTAAGTGCTCTAAACACTGCCTTGTGTTTTCTCATTCTCATGCAAATATTCTTCCCACCTTCATTCACCTGGAAAACTCTTATTTAACCTTCAAAAATCAACCCAAGCATTCTTTATCCAAGAAAGAACTAACCAATTAAATAAATAACATTCTGAGACATCTCAGTTTGGGTTAAGTTCCCCTCCTCTAACATGTGTTTACAGTCTATCTCAGATTTTCAGATAAGTATTTGGACAGCATACTGCAAAATTACTCATTGTTATCTGAAATTCAAGTTTAACCAGGCATCCTGTTTTTATTTTCTAAATCTGGCCACACTAAATATCTCCTTACTGGCTATACTCTATAAATTATATCTTCTTATGTGGGCAACCCTCCCTTGGGTAAGGGAAGTTCCTTGAAGGAAAGGATCATGTCTTTTGAGGGGGGAATTGGGATAATAGAATGGGAAACATCTTTTTTTTATCTCTGTATTCTTAGCAGCTGACAAAATGTCTGACATGCTAGGTTATATTAGTTAGGATCTTTTGGTTGCAAGTAATACAAACAAAACTCAAGCCCAATTAAACAATGGATAATTTATTATAAGGAGAATTCCAGGGCAAGAATGCAGCTAGCTTCCGAAGCATGTGGAACTCACTGCTCTCTTTGTCTCTCATCTCTGCTTCTCAATCCCTGGGTTTCCTTTTTCTCTTATTGCCATAGCTTTCTTGGCTCCTCAGTTCATATGAAAAATGAATGCACAACACTCCTAAATGGTTAATCTTCTCCAATCAAGATAAAGACATGAGTTTCTCCCAAGCCCAATTCAAATTCACGGAAAGACTGTGTTCAACCAGCTGAGTTTAGGAAATGAGGATCAGGTAATAGCAGAGTGTCTACCTGTGACTCTATGGTTTGGTAGTGGGAAATGAAGGAGGGTTAGTCACTGAAAAGGTTACTCTGTAGATGCATCAGTCAGAGTTCTTCAGAAAACAGTCTATATAGTGTGTGTATGTGTATGTGTGTATGTATGAAGCCCATCCACATTAAGGAGAGCAACGTGCTTTACTGGAAGTCCACAGATTTAAATGTTAATTTCATCCAAAAACATCCAGAAACATCCAGAACAATGTTTGAGCATATATTTGGGCACTATAGCCCAGCTAAGTTGACACATAAAATTAACTATCATGGATAATCAGTAATGTCTGCTGAGTTAAAGTATTTTTGGTTGTGTACTACATTAGAAAATGATTCTTTCACTCTTAACTTATTTTATCTATCCCCCACTCCCTACCTCTGACAACCACCAATCTGCTTTCTATATCTCTGAGTTTTTGTGTTTATTTTTTAATTCTCTATATGACATCATACAATATTTGTCTTTTTTTGTCTCACTTATTTCACTTAATATAGTCCTCTGAAAGCCTATCTATGGTTTTGGTAAATGGCAGGATTTCCTTATTTTTATGGCTCAATAACATTCTACTTTATATATGTAACATTTTGTTTATCCATTCATCTGTTGATAGATATTTAATTTGTTTCCATGTATTGGCTATTGTGAATAATGCTACAGTGAACATGAGAGTGCAGGTATCTTTTTAGAAATGGTGATTTTTTTTTTCCAGATAAATACCAGTAGAGGAATTGCTGGACCATATGGTAGTTCTATTTTTAATTTTTTTTTTTAAGAACCTCCTTACTGGTTTCCACAGTTTCTGTACCAATTTGCATTCCCACCAGCAGTGCACAAGAGGTCCCCATACTAATTTGTTTTTATTTTATTTAACAGCTCTGTATGGAAGAGTATGAATTAGTAAAGAAAAAAAGCAAATACTTGTCAAAATTCTTGATCTACATTTCATAGAGCAAAGACCAGCTTCCTTCATTTTTAATGATTTTGAATGAGCAGTTTATATATATTTTAAAAGTCATCAGAGGATCTGATTCCCACATCCCTCACATTTGGCATTCATGTTCAGAGTTTTTTTTAAAAAAAACTCAGCACATATCATCAATCTCTTACCATTCAAAGCAAAATGAAAGCCAAGTGCTCAGTGCTGCAATATGTTGTCAAAACACCTCTGGGGATCTTTTTTTTTTTTTCTTTTTTTTTTTTTTTAAACCGGCTTAAACTGCTCTTATTCTACCATCCTAAACACATGCTGTTTTCCTCAGATCTTCAAATATGTTGACTTCTAGAAGAGGCCCTTTGTCTAGTGGAGATAGAGTGGAAAAGTGAGGGAAAATAAAGAGTTGTTGAGAGCCAAAACAGAACTGAGAGAAGCATGCATCCTAATTATATCTGCTATATACCTAAGTAGGGAAAGTCACATTTAAGCCACCATATTGTTGATAATTGAAGCAACAGGAAGTTTATTATCATACTGAACTCTGAATTGAGGCTGTCCATGTAATATACATCTGGTATTCTGCAAGCAGCTCTGAGTGTGGCAACTTTAAATGGTAAATACCAAAATAGAAAGAAGCCAAAGAAGACTTTTCTATAATCATGTCAGCTCCTTGCCCTGGTAAGAAAAAACAAATCTTAAAACAAGAGAAGTTTTCTTAAATGATACAAAATTTCATTACAAGGTTAGTGCTATCTATTTCAGTTATGCTAAATAATCTCACTCACACACACAGACACACACACACACAAAATAAATAAATAAATAAATAAATAAATAAATAAATAGGGAAAAGATGGTAATTTCACCATGTAGAGAATACCTTTGTAATTTTAATTTAAGAAGCTAAATAATTAAGGGATGAATCAGTCCTAAAGATTTTAAGAGTTGAGTAGCTACTTCCAGAAAATACTTAATAGAATATTGTTTTACATTCTCTGCTTTTTCATTAATTTCATGCTGTGATAGCCAGAACTGGAATAGAAGTCTCAAGATGCCAAATACTAACCCTGGATGGTAGGAGGGATTTGGGCTAGTGCGGTGGAGGTGTCAGTCCTGGGCAGATGCACCCAAGTCAAGTTCAGCCTGGCTGTGCTTGCCTGACAAGCAGTGGAGCCAGAGAAGAAAGAAGTAAGACAAAGCAAAGAAAACATGAAGCAAGCTGTTGATTTGCAGGTGTGACAGAGAGAGGCAAGAAGGAATAAATCAGCACGAATGGCTCAGAAAGGTCTTATTCCAATTTTATTTCCGTAGTATTTTCATGAAATGACTACGAAAGGGGCAGAATCAGTGGAGGTTTCTCCTCCTCAGCTCTTTCTGCTCTTTTAGGCCCATACCCTGTTGATACACACAAACAACTCATCCCTGAGGCCTTTGAGGAGAAGGTAAGTGAATATAACTGGACAAGGGGCCTAGAGGAAAAGCAATTTTTTTTTTTTTTGTTAATCCTCACCCAAGGATATGTTTTCCCATTGATTTTTAGAGTGGAAGGGAGGGAGAGGGACAGAGAGAGAAATATCAATGTGAAAGAAACACATAATTTGGTTGCCTCCCTCACTCTCCCTGAAGGTCGGTTTGGGCCTGCAACCGAGGTACAAGGTACATGCCCTTGATCCTTCAGTCTTGAGGGCTGACACTCCAATCACTGAGCCAAACCGACTAGGGTGAGGAAAACCACTTTTCATCTAAGGGCAGTTCCTGGCACTCATTCTGCACATGTCTGCCTTGTATAATAAGTACTTGGTAGTCCTGCTTCAGTAAAACTCTAAGTTTTTGGTCTCCTTGCTTTTTTTTCTTCTTCTTCTTCTTCTTCTTTATTTTGCTATCATCAACAAATCAACAAATGACAAGTGTTGACAAAGATGCGTAGAAAAAGGAACCCTCATGTACTGCTGGTGGAAATGCAGACTGGTGCAGCCACTATGGAAAACAGTATGGAATTTCCTCAAAAAACTAAAAATGGAACTCCCATTTGACCCAGTGATCCCACTTCTAGGAATATATCCCAAGAAACTAGAAACACCAATCAGAAAGGTCTCCTTGCTTTTCTTCTAAGTGTTTGCTTCTGAATTAATTCTTGGATTCTTTTTAAAAATAATGAATTCTAAAGCTTTGCCTTTCTCTTAATTCTACCCAGTTCTCTATTTTTTTACCTCACTATCAGAAGCCTTTATTGCAATGCACAGCAAGAAAAAAAGATAAACTCAATCTATGATATGCTAGTCTTCTTTAGTAGTTAGCAATATGCTGGGTAATAAAATATCACATTTGAAACTCTAAAGGGCAGATGGCTGACAAAGAACCTGTCGATCCCTTACCTATATCCTTGTGGCATTTTGGGACCCAACCTTAAGAAAAAATATTTTAATTGTGTCATAATTTTATATACAAAAAGATATGTAGCATAAATGCAAATTTTGATGCTTAATAATAAAACGAGTACCTGTGAACTTACGATCTAACTTAAGAATGAAGCAAAAATATTTTTGTTTCAAACAATGTTTAACTTATCAATATTTTTTCACAGATCATGCTTTTGTTGTATCTCAAAAGTCAACCCAATTTAGGTTGACCTAGTTCTTTTATGTTACCTTCCAGAACAAGCATGTCAAGCTCAAAGGCTAACTTGGGTCAAATAAACACTGTGGGCCACAAAAAAATAAAAGCTTCAATTTTCACAGAAATGTAAATTTATTTTTATAGCGACATGCTGAATACAAAGGGCTGAAATAAATGAGTAATCGTTAACATAAAATAATAGAACAGTCTAATAAAATTAATATTTTTTCTTGAACATTAACTTACCAAACACTGTATAACTGCACAAATTAATAAGTATAATGCAAATAAACCTATTTTTCTTGTTCTCTAAAAGCAAAATATTTCCTGTTGTTCACACCAAACAAGTCAGGTCAAGACTAATGACATAGCAATCGGCTGCTAAAGTATTTGCTGCTAGTATTAGTGGAGAGAAATGGTGCGCCTGCACATAAGGTACATAAGGGAAATGAATGCAACATAATTATAGTAATCAGTCATTAGCGAACGTTGTAGTTTGTTATTAATAACTAAAGGCCCGGTGCATGAAAGTTGTACGCTGGAGGGGTGGCCTTCAGCCCAGCCTGCACCCTCTCCAATCTGGGACCCCTTGGGGGATGTCTGACTGCTGATTTAGGACATCCCAGCAGTCGGACATCCCTCTCACAATCTGGGACTGCTGGCTCCTAACCACTCACCTGCCTGCCCGATTGCTCCGAATCGCTCCCCTGCTGGCTTGATCACGCCTATCTGCTCCCCTGCCAGCACGATGACCCCCAACTGCCCTCCCTTGCCAGCCATCTTGTGATGGCATCTTTTTTTTTTTTTAAATATATTTTATTGATTTTTTTACAGAGAGGAAGAGAGAGGGATAGAGAGTTAGAAACATTGATGAGAGAGAATCATCGATCAGCTGCCTCTTGCACACCTCCTACTGGGAATGTGCCCACAACCAAGGTACATGCCCTTGACCGGAATCGAAGGTGGGACCTTTCAGTCCCCAGGCTAACGCTCTATCCACTGAGCTAAACTGGTCCCAGCTTGATGGCCATCTTGTGATGACATGGGAGCAGCCAAAGGCTAACATGTGGGGGCGGCCATCTTTTGGTGGCCATCTTGTGATGATGTAAGTTAGTCCATCTTGTGATGTATGAGGGCAACTTGCAAGGGCTCAAGGGTCACCTAGACTTTTATTAGTATAGATTATGTATATCAGGACATTGTAAAAATTAAGTTATGAAATTTTTATTAAAATGTTTCTATATACCGTTATATTGGCTGGGCTGCAAAAATATTCATCATGGGCCACATGCAGCCCACGGACTGTGTGTTTGATATGTTTGTTCTAGAATTTTTATGGGTTTGTGTTTTACAGTTAGGCCTATGATTCCTTTTAAGTTAATGTTTGTGAAAGATAGAAAGGCTGTGCCTAGATTTATTTATATTTTGTATGTGGGTATCCAGTTCTAGCATCATGAAAAGAATACCTTTGTAATTTTAATTTAAGAAGCTAAATAATTAAATGATGGAAAGGTCCTAAAGAAGATTTTACAGTAAAGCAACAAGCAGACTGTCAAATTACAGCGAGGAGAGTAGGGAGATATGGGGGAGATAAGAGATCAACCAAAGGACTTGTATGCATGCATATAAGTACAATCAATGGACACAAAACTCTGGGAAGGGAGGGCATTTATGGGAGGTGGGTGGGGGGGCAATGGTAAGATATGTACACAGATAATAATTTAATAAAAAAAAAAAAAGAATAAAAGATTTTAAGAGTTTAGTGACTACTTCCAGAAAATATTTAATAGAATATTGTCTTTCTGTTTCTGCTCTTTCATTAATTGCATGCTAAAAAGTCTATTTTAGCACCATTTGTTAAAAAGACTATTCTTCACTGAATTGCCTTTGCTCCTTTCTCAAAGATTAGTTGACTATATTTTGTGGACTCTCTACTGTGTTTCATAGAATATTTGTCTATTCTTTCACCAATGCCATACTGACTTGGTCACTATAGCTTTATAGGAAGTATTCCTGTTGGGTAGTGTCAGTCTTTCAACTTTATTCTTCAGTTTTGTGTTGGCTACTGTGGGGATTTTCCCTTTCTATATACACTTTAGAATCAGTTTGTTGATATCCACAAAATAGCTTACTTAGATTTTAATTGGGATTGAGTTGAATCTATAGATTAAATTGGGAAGAACTGACATCTTAACAATATTAATTTCTTTTTATCCATGAATGTGAAATAACTTTTCTTTTTATACAAACCTTTGATTTATTTCATCAGAGCTTTGTAGTTTTACTTATGTAGTCATTATATATATATGATATAATAAAGAGGCAATATGCAAATTGACCATCACACTGTCACAAGATGGCAGCACCCACAATGGGGGTGGGGCCAGCTGCTCCAAGCATTTGCCACCAGAGTTCCCTAAGCCCTGCCAGGGGCATCTACCCAGGGCCAGCCTGAGGCACAGGTAAGCCTTGGATGGTGGCTGCCCAGCCGCCCAGGGCCAGCCTGAGGCTCAGGTAACCAGGGCTGGCTGAGGCTTGTGCTGCTGGCAGTGAGAGCAGCAGAGGTGTGATGGGGGCATCGCCTTCCCCTAATCATCTGGGTTGCCTCCCAACCCTGAGGGCTCCCAAATTGTGAGAGTAATCAAGCTGGCACAGTGTGGGGTGGGGGTGTCCCTCAACCCAGCCTGCTCCCTTTTACAATCTGAGAGCCCTCAGGGGATGTCCTACTGATGGCTTAGACAGTCTGGCCTCCCTCTACGAGAGGCATCTGGGCCAATCAGGGGAAGACACTACCCCCATCACCCCGCTGCTGCTGCCACTGCCAGCCCTTACAGCTGCCATGGCTGCCAGCCCTCCTTGACCCTCGCAGCCACCGTGGCTTTGTCTGAAAGGATGTCTGAAAGGATGTCAGAAGGACGTCCAGAAGATGTCTGGTCTATTCAAGTCTAATTAGCACATTACCCTTTTATTAGTATAGATTGGTTTATATCTCAGTATTTTCTTTTCTTGGTGCTAATGTAAATGCTGGTGTGTTTTTCATTTAAAATTTTCTTATTTCTAGTATAAAGGAATATAAAAATTGCTTGTATATTGACTATGTATCTTGCAATACTGCTATAACCACTTACTCGTCCTAGGGGCCTTTTTGTAGATTCTTTGGAATTTTTATATAAACAATCATGTCATCATCAAAGAAAGAGATTTTTATTTCTTCATTGACAGTCAGTACACCTTTTATTTACTTTTCTTGTCTTTTTATGTTACCCAGTATGTTGTTAAATGGGAGTGGTGAGAGGGATGTCCTTCTCTTGTTTCAGTGTTTTAGTGGGGAAGCTTCTAGTTTCTCACCATTAAGTATTATGTTAGCTGTAGGGTTTTTGTAGGTTTTCTTTATCAAGTTGAGGAAGTATTGCTCCATTTTTGTTGTTGTTGTTTTGCTAATCCTCACATAAGGATATTTTTTCAATTGATTTTTAGAGAGAACAGAAGGGAGGAAAAGGAGGGAGGGAGGAGAAGGAGAGGACAGAGAGAGATAGATAGGTACTTAGAAAAAGAGAGAGAGAAAAAGAAAAAAAGATCCACATGAGAGAGACACCTTGATCTGTTGCCTCCCACATTTGCCCAGACAATGGGCTGGGCATGTAATCTGCAACCCAGGTACATGCCTTTGACCATGAATTGAACCCTCAACAGCCTTGATCCACCAGCTGACATTCTAACCACTTAGCAACATTGGCCAGGGCAGTTTTGCTCCATTTTTTGTTTTTATCATGAATAGATGTTAGATTTTGTTAAATGTTCTTTCAGCATTTACTGATATGATTTTTCTTTTCTTTTTTCATGCTATAATTTCATTTTGTTTTGTTTTTATTGTTTACAGTATTACATATGTCTTCCTTTTCCCCAGTTGACCCCGTCCCCTTCCACTCCCATCCCTAAGGACAAGAACCCACTGCCCCATTATCTGTGTCCATTGATTATGCTAATATGCACGCATGAAAGTCCTTTAGTTGATCTCTAAAGTTGATTTCTACTTCCCTGTTTCCTGCCCTGCCCCTTTTCTCTGGATCGATTTTTGTTCATCAGTTTATGTTGATCATAATATCCCACATATGAGTGAGATCATGTGATATTTATCTTTCTCCAACTGGCTTACTTTGCTCAGCCTAATGCTTCCCAGTTCCATTCATGCTGTTGCAAATGGTAAGAAGCAAACCACACACACACACACACACACACACACACACACACACGCACGCACGCACACACACACACACACACACACCGCCTTTTTTTTTTTTTTTTTTTTTTTTTTTAGCAACATAGTATTTCATTGTGTAGATGTACCAGTTTTTTAACCCACTCATCTGCTGATGGGCACTTAGGCTATTTCCAAATCTTAGCTATTGTAAATTGTGCTGCTATGAATATACGGGTACATATATCCTTTCTGATTGGTGTATCTGGTTTCTTGGGATATTTCCCTAGAAGTGGTATCACTGGGTCAAATGGGAGTTTCGTTTTTAACTTTTTGAGGAAACTCTAAACTGTTTTTCCACAGTGGCTGCACCAGTCTTCATTCCTACCCGCAGTGAAGGAGGGATCCTTTTTCTCTGGATCCTTTCCAGCACTTGTCATTTGTTGATTTGTTGGTGATAGCCATTCTGATAGCTGTGAGTTGGTACCTCCTTGTAGTTTTGATTTGCATCTCTCAGATGATTAGTGACTTTGAGCATGTTTTCATATGTCTCTCAGCCTTCTGTATCTTCTCTTTTAAGAAGTATCTATTTAGGTCCTTTGCCCATTTTTTTTTTTATTGGATTGTTAATCTTTCTTTTGTTAAATTGTACGAGTTCTCTGTAAATTTTGGAGATTAAGCCCTTATCTGAAATAGCATTGGCAAATATGTTCTCCCCTGCAGTGGGCTTTATTGTTGTTTTGTTGATGGTTTCTTTTGCTGTGCTGAAACTTTTTATTTTGATGTAGTCCCATTTGTTTATTTTCTCCTTAGTTTCCATTGCCCTAGGAGCTGTATTGATAAAGATATTGCTATAACATTATGTCTGAAATTTTGCTGCCTGTGGATTCTTCTAAGGTTTTTATGGTTTCCTGTCTTACATTTAAGACCCTTAGCCATTTTGAGTTTGTTTTTGTGTATGGTGTAAGTTGGTGATCTAGTTTCATTTATTGAAGAGACTGTCCATTTTATGCTCTTGCCTCCTTTGTCAAATATTAATTGAGCATAATGGCTTGGGTCTATTTCTGGGTTCTTTATTCTGTTCCATTGGTGTCTATATGTCTGTTCTTGTGCCAGTATCAGGCAGTTTTGAGAACTGTGGCTTTGTAATACAGCTTGATATCTGGTACTGTGATCCCTCCAACTTCGGTCTTCTTTCTCAGAAGTGTCTATTTGGGGTCTTTTTTAATTGCAGGTGAATTTTTGGAGAGTTTGTTCTAAATACCAATATGTTATTGGTATTTTAATGGAGATTGCATTGAATCTATAATTGCTTTGGGTAGTATGGATATTTTAATGATGTTGATTCTATCAGTCCATGAACACGTATGTTCTTCCATTTGTTTATGTCTTCTTCTATCTCTTTTTTCAATGTCATGTAGTTTCCGTGTATAGGTCTTTTACCTCCTTATTAAGTTTATTCCTAGGTATCTTAATTTTTTTGGTTTCAATGGTAAACAGGATTGTTTTTTTAGTTTATCTTTCTGTGAGTTCATTATTGATGTATAAAAAAAGCCATAGATTTCTTGGCATTAATTTTGTATCCTGCTACATTGCCGAATTCATTTATTAAGTCTAGCAGTTTTTTGATGGAGTCTTTGGGGTTTTCTACAGTATCATGTCATCTGTGAATAATGACAGTTTTATTTCTTCTTTTCCAATTTGGATGCCTTTTATTTCTTCTTCTTGTCTGATCACTATGGTTAGCACTTCCGGTACTATATCGAACAGGAGTGGTGAGAGTGGGCATCCCTGTCATGTTCCTGTTCTTAAGAGAAATGGTTTTAGTTTTTGCCCACTGAGTATGATGTTTGCTGTAGGTTTGTCATATAAGGCTTTTATTATGTGAAGGTATGATCCCTCTATTCCCACTTTGCTGAGAGTTTTTATCAAGAAAGGGTGTTGGATTTTGTCAAATGCTTTTTCTGCATCTATTGATATGATCATGTGATTTTTGTCTCTCAGTTAGTATATGCGATGTATCACATTTATTGACTTGCGGATATTATACCATCCTTGCATCCCCGGAGTAAATCCTACTTGGTCATGGTGTATGATCTTTCTAATGTAATACTGGATCTGATTTACTAGAATTTTATTGAGGATTTTAGCATCTATGTTCATCCAGGTTATTGGCCTGTAGTTCTCATTCTTTGTGGTGTCTTTATGTGGTTTTGGAATTAGGGTAATGCTGGCTTCATAGAAAGAGCTTGGAAGTGTCCCTTCTTGAATTTTTTGGAATAGTCTGGGAAGGAGAGGTTTTAGTTATTCTTTGAATGCTTAGTAGAATTCCCCTGTAAAGCTGTCTGAACTAGGGCTTTTATTTGCTGGAAGATTTTTGATTACTGCTTCATTTTCTTTGGTAGTTATTGGCTTATTCAGTTTTTTTTTTGTTGTTGTTTGTTTGTTTATTTGTTTTTGTGGTTTTTTTATTCTTCTGATTGAGTTTTGGGAGTTTTTATTTTTCTAAGACTATGTTCATTTTCATCTATTATAGGTTGTTCAGTTTGTCGAAATAGAGTTGTTCATAATGTTTTTTCATAATCCTTTGTAATTTTGTGGGATTATTTGTTAATTCACCTCTTTCATTTCTGATTTTGTTTATTTGGGTCCTCTTTCTTTGATTCTTGGTGAGCCTAGCTAGAGGTTAATCAATCTTATTTGTCTTTTCAAAGAACCAGCTATTGATTTTATTGATCTTTTGAATTGTCTTCTTTTTGTCTCCGTGTTGTTTATTCCTGTTCCGATCTTTATTATTTCCTTCCTTCGGCCTACTCTGGGCTTTTCTTTTTGCTCTCTTTCTAAAGTTGGATGGTTAGATAATGTATTACCATTTTATTTTATTTTATTATTTTTATTTTTTTAATATTTTTTAGGTAGGCCTTCCCTCTCCAGACTGCTTTCACTGTATCCCATGGTCCCATAGGTTTTGGATTGTTATGTTTTCATTGCCATTTGTTACCAGTTTTCTTTTTATTTCTTCTTTAATCTCTTTGGTAACCCAATCATTGTTTAATAGCATGCTCTTTAGCCTCCAAGTGTTTGATTTTTTTTCCCATTGTTTTTACTGTAGTAGATTTCTAATTTTATGCCATTGTGGTCTGAGAAGATACTTGATATGATTTCTATCTTCTTGAATTTGAAGAGACATTGCCTGTGTCCCAATATGTGGTCTATATTTAAAAATGACCCATGTGCACTTGAGAAGAACGTATATTCTGTGCCTTTGGGGTGAAATGTTCTGAAGGTGTCAACTAAGTCCATCTGATCTAGTGAGTCATTTAGGATTGCTGTTTCTTTGATGTTTCTTTGTTTAGAGGATTTATCCAGTGGTGTCAATGGGGTATTAAAGTTTCCTGCTATGACTGTGTTGCTATCTATCTCTACCTTGATATCTTCCAGAAGTTTTTTTTTTAATATATTTTATTGATTTTTCACAGAGAGGAAGAGAGAATTAGAGAGTTAGAAACATCGATGAGAGAGAATCATCGATCAGCTGCCTCCTGCACACCCCCTACCGGGGATGTGCCCGCATCCAAGGTACATGCCCCTGCCCGGAATCAAACCCGGGACCTTTCAGTCCGCAGGCCGATGCTCTATCCACTGAGCCAAACCGGTCCCGGCCAGAAGTTTTTTTAATGTATTTGGGTGCTCCTATATTAGATGCATATATGTTTATCAGTGTTATATCCTCTTGTAGGATTGCTCCCTTTAGTATTATGAAGTGGCCTTCCTTATCTCTTGTTATGGCCTTCACTTTGAGGTCTAATTTGTCAGTTATAAGTATTGCAACCCCAACTTTTTTTTAAATGTCCATTCACCAGAAAAAAATTTTTTCCATCCCTTTTCTGTTTTGTTCTGAGTGAATCCTTTGTTCTGAGGTGGGTCTTTTGTAGACAGCAGATTTATGGGTCATGTTTTCTCATCTATTCAGCTACCCTATTCTTTTGATTGGAGTATTTAATCCATTTACATTTAAGATTATTATTGATAGGTACTTGTTTGTTGCCATTTTTATTCTTTATGCGTGTGTTCCTTCTTCCCTTACTATTTCTTCTTTTTACAGCAGTCCCTTTAGCATTTCTTGCATTGTTGGATTAGTAGTAATAAACTCCCTTAGCCCTTTTTTGTCTGTGAAGCTCCTGATTTCACCTTCAATTTTAAATGATAGCCTTGCTGGATATAGTATTTTTGGATTCAGTCTCTTGCTTTG
The DNA here is from genome assembly GCF_014108245.1 of Pipistrellus kuhlii. Classification (NCBI taxonomy): domain Eukaryota; kingdom Metazoa; phylum Chordata; class Mammalia; order Chiroptera; family Vespertilionidae; genus Pipistrellus; species Pipistrellus kuhlii. Next base: position 123,961,081 of record NW_023425515.1, on the reverse strand, counting down.
CATTACTTTGTATATTTCATTCCATTCCCTTCTGGCCTGATGTGCTTCTGTTGAGAAAACAGTTGGTATTCTAATGGGAGATATCTTATAGGTAACTTTCTGTCTCTCTCTGGCAGCTTTTAAGATTCTTACTTTGTCATTGGTGTTTGCCAATTTAATTATGATGTTTCTTAGTGTCAGTTGATGTGATTTTTCTTCTTTAACTTATTGATGTTATGAATAACATTAATTGATTTTCAAATGTTGAACTAGGCTTGCGTACTAGAATAAATCTCACTTGGTTGTGGTGTAGATTTTTATACTTATGAGGATTTGATTTGCTAATATTGTGTGATTTGCTAAAAAAAATTTTCTGGTGAATGGACATTTAAACAATATTGTATTGAGGGTTTTTGCATCTATGTTCATGGGGGATATTGGTCTCTAGTCTTCCATTTGTCTGGTTAATCTTTATCTAGTTTTGGTATTAGGGTAATGCTGGCCTCATAGAATGAGTTGGAAGTATTCCCTCTGCTTCTATTTTCTGGCAAAGATTGTAGACAATTCGTGTAATTTATTTATTAAATGTTTGATATAATTCACTAGTGAAACCATCTGTGCCTGCTGCTTTCTGTTTTGAAAGGTTACCAATTATTGATTCAATATCTTTAATATATATAGGCTTATTCGGATAATCTATTTTTCCTCATGTGAGTTTTTGGTGTCTTTTAAGGAATTGGTGCATTTCATCTAGGTTATCAAATTTGTAGGCAATTAATTTTTATAATATTCCTTTAGTATGCCTTTTTCTTAATTAACTTGGCTAGACGTTTATCAATTTTATTGTTCTTTTAAAGGATCCAGCTTTTGTTTTTTTCATTCCTCTGAGTTCCTTTTCCAATTTCTTGATTTCTGCTCTAATTTTTATTTCTTTTCTTCTGCTTACTTTGCATTTAATTTGCTCTTCTTTTTGTAGTTTTGTAAGATAGAAACTTAGATTACTTATTGTAGATCTTTCTTCCTTTCTAATATATGCATAAAGTGCTATAATTTTCCCTCTAAGTTCTACTTTTGCTGTATCCACAAAATTTTATCCTCACTCGAGGATCTGTTTTTCTGTTACTAATTTTTTTAGTGAGGGAGGGAGAGAAGGAGAAGGAGGAGGAGGAGGAGGAGGAGGAGGAGGAGGAGGAGGAGGAGGAGGAGAAGGAGGAGGAGGAGGAGAGAAAGAGAGAGAGAGAGAGAGAGAAACATTGACTTGAGAGAGAATCATTGATCGTTGCCTCCCTTATGAGCCCCAACCGGGGAAATAACCCACAACTTAGAATCAACTGACCAGGAATCAATCCCGAAAGCTTTTGGTATATAGGACAACACTCTAAATATCAAACTGAGACACCTGACCAGGAAAGTCATTTTAATTTATTTTAAAATATTTTTAAATTTATCTTGAGATTTATTTCAATTCATATGTTTAGAAGTGTGTGTTTATTCTCTACCGATTTGGGGGTTTTCCAGCTCTCTTTCTTTTAAAATTTCTAGTTTAATTCCATTGTGATCTGAGAGCATACTTCCTGTAATTTTTATTCTTTCAAATTTATTAAAGCACATTTTGTGGCCCAGAAAGTAGTCTATCTTGGTGAATGTTCCATGTGAGCCTGCTGTTATTAGATGAAATTTTCTATAGATGTCAGTTAGATTTAGGTTATTGGTGGCACTGCTGAGTTCAGCTATATCCTTGCTGATTTTTTTTTAATGGCAAATCTGTCTATTGCCGATAGAGTATTGAAGTCTCCAACTATTGATATAATAGTGGGTTTGTCTATAGCTTTTTGCAGTTCTATCAGTTATGGCCTGTTTTGTTTTGACACTCTGCTATTGGGCACATACACTGCAAGTATGGATTGTTCTACTTCTTGGAGTGTTGACCTTGTTATCATTTACAATGTTCCTCTTTATCCCTGATATCTTTCCTGGCTCTGAAGTCTGTTCTATCTGAAATCCACATAGTTACTCCCACTTTGTGTTGATTAGTATTGGCATGATATATCTTTCTCGATCCCTTTACTTTTAATCTATTTGTCTTTATATTTAAAGTGGGATTCTTAAGTGACTATTGACACTTAAAGTGGCTATTGGTAATAGTTGGATCAATACCTGCCATATTTGTTACGGTTGTCTATTTGTTGCCCTTGTTCTTATTTTTCTCTCTCTTTTCTGGGTTTAACTGAACATTTTGCTCCATTTTTTTCCCTTCTCTCATACTTTTTTTAAAAAGTTTAAAATTTTAAAATACAGTTCAGATTCGATATTACTTTGAATTAGTTTCAAGTGTACAACATTGTTAAACAATCATAAACTTCACAAAGTGTTCCTTGATATTTTCACTATCCACCCTGCACCATACATACCCTGTTTCCCAAAAATAAGACAGTGTCTTATATTAATTTTTGCTCCCAAAGATGTGCTAGGTCTTATTTTCAGGGGATGTCTTATTTTTCCATGAAGAAGAATACAGTACACATTTATTGTTAAATGAAAATAAAAAAAAATTTATTACCTGAATACGGTACGGTAATACGGTAGTTGTCAACACAAACCAGACAAACTGTGAATCCTACAGTATCAAGAATTTACTCATTTATTCAATGACAATCATGTCATCATCTTCTGGAACATCATCATAACAATCCAATTCCTGAATTTCCTGATGAATTTCTTGTGACTCCATTTCTTTCAGAATCAATGGACCAAATCTCTCATGTTTAGCAATAGCACTGTCTTTAAATGAGTACTTCTTGTCAAGGTAGCCTGCTCGCAGTGCATTTGCAATGCAACTGTCAGTGATTT